>NC_054847.1:1333499-2082665 GCF_018345385.1 Vulpes lagopus | reverse complement strand
CCGCTGAGTTCCCTGCAGGGTGGTGGGCCTATCCGCTGTGGCCTTCCACTGGGCTTCCGACTGCTGCCTGTGTGACCCTGCCCTGGCACAACCCTGCCCGTCCAGGGTTCCTAGACACTGGGTGACATCCCATTCCCTCCTCCAGCTTGGTCACTGTGGGATACTGCTTGGCCTCCCCTCCCTGGCCAGCTCCATGAGTTCCTGCTGCCAGCCTTGCCTGGGGGTCCGTCGGGTTCATCCCTCCACCGGAAGGGGCATTTGGTAACTGGGCCCACTATCTATTACTATGTCATGAGCCACCCGAAGATTAAGTAGTTTAGAAATAGCAATAATTTGTCTTCCTGGCGAATCTTCAACTTGGGCTGCTCATAGCATCAGGAAGGCTTCCAAGATGGGCACTCCCATGGCCTCCTGGTCCTGGCTATCAGCTGGGAGCTTGGCTTTAAGCCTCCAAATGAACATGGGTCATGCTGACCACAGCTAAAAACGGTTTGAATGAAGAGTGTAGGAAGGAAGAAGAAAAGTATTTTGGTGAAAAGTTTTTGATATCAGGAAGGAGGCATTTTTTAGCAAGCTCCCTGCTCTCCAGCAACTGCCTGGTTCATTCACATGATCCCCCCGACATCTGCTGGGCACCATCCCTGGCCATACAGGGCTGGGGATACACTCACATTCCTTCAGTGCTGGTAGTGAGGCAGAAGGATGAGTATCCCTCACAGGACAGGAGGGAGGGTGCTTAGGTCCTACCTGGGGTGAGGTCACAGAGGAGAGGTTCCGGGTGGGTCTGCAAGAAGGCACAGGTACATGTGGTACTCGCAGTGGTCAGGCTGTTCGGAACTTGAGGGGGAGGGTGGTTCAGGCTTGGAGAAGGTGAAGCTGCTCGGCCAGGGCAGGCGGCTGAGGCTTTCCCTCGGGGTTGCCCGTCCTTAGCAGGGGAGAAGCTGGAGAGAACCGAAGGTGCTCTTGCTGGCCGACAGTGTAGGTGATGATTTAGGAGAACTGTGAGGCCGCCGGGTCTGGGCTATGAGTCAGAGGCTGTCATGGGTAAGTAACGATGCAGTAGGTGCCAGAGGAGCCACAGCTCCTCTCCAGGGCATGGAAGATGCTCTCCACATGGGGAAGCTATGAGGGGAGACCAGCTTGAGAATCTTTCTCCTGTGAGGGGAAGCCCGGAGTCTGGGCTCAGGCTGGGCTCAGAGGCCTTGCTGCTCCGGGGCCAGCCCCACCTTGGCTTCCACCCACCAGCTTTGTCACCCTGACACCCATGCGGTGCCTGCACTGGCCAAGCTGGTCCAGATGCTCTTTGCAGATAGTGCTCCCACTCCGTGGAATGCCCTTTCCCAATTTGTCCCTATGACCTGTTCAGGTGTCTCCTTCCTTCTGAGATGGAGGGGATCCTACGCTATCCTCCTGGCCTGGCAGTGCCTCCACCTACTGCCCCCTCTGCCACGCATCCTGGTGTCCCAGCTCCATTGCTCAGACCCCTGGTCTTAGGAGCCACCACTGACTCATCTGGAAGCACTTCTTTGCATGAGCACAGAGCGTTCTGGAACCCGGAGCCAGCCAGAACCGAGACGGGCCTCCAGGTTTCCTGACTCCCACCCCACCCTGCCTGCAGTGTGCACTCCCCTCTGCCCTTGACACCTTTACTTTGCTTTTTTCCCATTTGTAGCTTGGACCTTGACCATGCGGACCAGGCCTCAAGGTTCTGTATCTGAGTCATACCTATCGAGTCGTACCTACTCTGCTGACAGAGGCTCCAAATTTTGCCGATTGCTGGAGTCCACATGCCTGGGACCTCCTGAAGGGACATTAATTAACATCTGGAAGGATTGCAGGGGCCCCTTGTGGAAAGGTGCTGTGTGTAGGAGATATTCTTTTAAAAACTGATTATAGATCCCCTCCTGAGACCTCGTAATTAGGCGACTGTTGCTGTACTTGAGTAGCTGCAACTTTAAGATCCAACTAGATGGTAATTAAGTCGAGCCTCCTGGAATCAGACGGGCCTTACTTTGCAATTGGGGAGAGAATTCCACCCGTAGCAACTCATTACAGGAATGTGCTTGGATTCCAGGAACTCTGCCAATTATTTTTTTCTATAATTCAAATGTGGTTTTAATCTTCCTTCCTTGCAATTTCCTCTCAGGTGAATGGAAATGTCTTCTCGTCTCTTTGCACTTCTCTGGTATTTAATTGATCAAACATCTTGTAGCCAAAGCCACATGTGGGTGTTTCTGTTTGAAGTCTTGATTCAGCCCCTGTCCCAGAAGCAGACTCAGAGGGGACATGTGTGGGGAAACCCAGTGGCAGGGTGAGGGGAGCCAGAACCAGGCAACTAACCCAGGGCTGGCAGGAACTGGCCCAATGCCCCCAGTTCCTCTTTCTGGGCCCAGTTGGACTTCATTTCTGAGCCTCTTTTGTAGGAAAGATGGGTCATGTGACTGCGTTGGGCCAATGAAAAAGGGGTGAGCCAACCTTCAGATTTGGTAGAATCCTATCCTATAGGCTTCCCCACAGTCACTGACCAGCACAATGGAGGGGTTCAGGCGAAGGCCCTAAAGACCCTTGAAGACCGCGCCCCTACTAAATGGCAGGAACCGGCCTGCAGAGCCACAGGCCAGAGCATCTGCACTGGTTTTTGCATCAATAAAAATAAGCTTTTTTTGTGTGTCAAGCCAGATTTTTCAGCTGCGAGAGCATCCAGCATTAACAACCCTCGATTTTCTCACCTACAAAATGGAAAGAATGACACTTTCCCCAGACCACGTCACAGAGCTGCTGAAAACGCAGACAGTGGATGAACAAATACTTTGAAATAGGGAAGTGTCCTCGAAGATGGGACTGGGTGAAGCCCTTAGAGTTCACGGGCCACGTTTACATGCTGTGCTTTTGTTTCAAAATGATGCTGTCTGTGGGGTGGTAGGCTGGCTACACAGAGACGGCCGCGGTTGGGGTGGGCAGAAGGCATAAGGCCGGGCAGCTGAAGCCCCAGGGTATGTGGGGAGGGACATAGCTGGTGTCCCGCGGTGGCGGGGGTCTGGCCCCTGTTCTCCCGGGGGCCGCCCTGCCTTTCCAGGTGCCAGCCATCCCAGGAACTGTGGCCTTACTGTTTGGGAAGCTCGGTGACGGGAATTCCTGCAGTGGGCCCTGCCCTGAGAACCCCCGGTGAGGGGACAGTGCAGCCCTGAAGCTTCCAGCCGCGGCCCACCCCACCAGCTGTAGGACACCTTGTTGGGGACAGTTTGAGAAGAGCCTGGCCCCCGGGCTCCTCTGGCTTGTCTCCCTGTGCACTCGCCTGGTCTCCAGCCCAGTAGCCCCCTCCTTAGCCAGGCGCCCAGCCTCCCTGTGAGGTACTCCGCCTCGCCTGTCGAGGTGGCTCCAGTTCCCCAGTTCCCACTGCACCCTCTTGGTGCCTCTTGGGCCTCTGGCTGTTTCCTTCCCTGGGCCCTGAGTTTCATGGAGCGTGATCGAGGTGCAGGGAAGGCAGAGCCCACAGCTGATGTCCCTTCCTGCTCCCTGCAGCATCCCAGGGCACTGCCCACCAGGCTCTGGACGTGCCGGTTTGTTCTCCATTCTCAGATTGCCCACATGGCCTTGCGTCTCGGAGTCCCATTTTCCTCATTTCCCGTGTTACTGATAGAGCTTTGCAGGGGTCACACAAACATCTAATGAGACTGTGTATGAAAGCGCCTGGCACAGGGGTGCCCGCCAGTACTGGCCCTGCTGTGTGCACACTCTGCTCCTCCACCGCCTTGGGAGCTGGACCTACCGCCTGCAGCCTCATTCTGCAGTCAGGGAGGAAGCCTCTGAGAGGTGCAGGGTGAGAGCCACGGGCACACAGGGTCGGTCACCCCCCAGCCTTCGGCTCTCAGTGCCTGCTGTCGGGTGAGGGAGTGAGTGCGGGTCACGGTCAACACTCTACGTCCAGTGGCCGATGCACTTGACACATCGCCAGGACTGAGGCCCCCGCTTGGTGCCACTGATCTGTCCACCCATCTGGGAGGCTGGGGGCTCCGAAGAGATGGGGGCCTTTGGGGTTCTGGGCTGTTCCCAAAGGCTGCATGTAGCCAGTGGGAGATGGCCCACCAGGAGGCTGTGAGGGCACAGAGGCAGGATGGGGCCATTCAGAAGCTTCTCCCCTCCTCCTGGATTCTCAGTGGCTGTTGAAGGCGAGTGTCCTGCCCAGGAAGGTTGTGAGCAGGAAGAACAGGGCAGGGAGGGACTTCCTCGGCCCCCTGAAGAGGTTGCAACTCCCTCGTTGGGGGCCGTCAGGGTCTTCAGTAGGGCAATGAGCCGTGGACACAGGGAGGCCCTTCCGGATTTCTGACTGTGCAGAACCAGCGTAAGAACAACGTGTTTGTCTCCTTGGGCTGCCAGAACTCGAATTCCGAGACTGGGTGTCTTAAGCAGCAGAATTCTTTTTTTCTCACAGTTTTCAAGGCTGGAAGTTTGGGGTCAGGGTGCTGGCAGGGTGGGCTTCCGGCGAGGAGCCGCCGGCTGACGGCTGACGGATGGCTGCCTCTTGCTGCTCTGCTCCTGGTAGGGGTGAGAATGAGAAAGGGAGAGAGGGGGGTGAGGGGGAGAGGAGGGTGGAGGGAGGGGGAGAGGGGGGGCGGCGAGGAGGGAGGGATGAGGGAGGGAGATAGAGAGGATTCTCGGGTGTCTCTTCTCCCGAGGGCCCTCATCCTATCAGACCACGTTCCTACCTTTACGACTTCACTTAACCTTAACTTCATGGCCCTGTGCTTAGGTACAGTCACTGTAGGGGTCAGGAGTTTGGGGGGCACATTGGAGTCAGGAGCCAAAGGCGACAGTTTCATGCACATGGGACAATGGGAGCTTTACGAGTCACTTCTGGGCTTCGATGGTTCCCTGCCTGCGATGGCCACATCGGGGCCCAGAGGCCTGGTTCCAGATTGTGCGTGGCCACAGCTTAGCCCGTCGGTGCCTGTGGCAGGCGTTGCTCCCCCCCCCCCCCCCCCAGCACTTCATTCTGGTCTCATCGGCGGGCTCAGCCTCCGGCCTCCGTGCCAACGGCCGTTCCAGGCAGCTCTGGTCCGCGAGTGCAGGCGGCTGGGACCTGGGGACGGCCCGTTTGTCTTGTGTTAAATCGGGCAGGAGTTTGCTCAGGGCAGCGCAGGGGCTTCTTAGCTCCGTGCCCTGCGGGCCCAGCCCTTGGCCTGGAAGCTCTGGTGGGTGAAGGGGGGGGGGGGCGCTGCTCAGGCTTCTCGTCCTGCACACGGGGGTAAGGGGGTAAGGCCTGTGTTGCTGCCCGGGTTGTAGGGAGTTGTAGGGAGCGCCCGGGGCAGAGGCGAGGGGACAGGTGTTCCCGGTAGCGGCTGCCTCAAGCGCAGACACTCAGATGGGGCCGCGTCTGGCGTCTGTTCCCTTAAGGGCAGACTGTTCCCACGCACGGCGGGGACCCCGGGACCCCACCGTGGCTCCATGGGGCGCTCACCGTGAGCTGCATCCTGCTGGGGCCCTTTGCTCACTCTCCTGCCGCACAGGTGCACGTTGCTGTTGCTCCCACGTGCAGGCTGGGACACTGGGGCGCGGGCAGCTCAGCTCGGACCACGTGCCGGGTTGGTGAGGGGGTAAGAGCCCAGGCGGAGGTGGGGGGCGCCCGCCTCTGAGGAACTGGGGAGGGCGCTGGCATGTGCACCTGGTCCAGAGCCGGGCCGGGCTGTCCGGAGCTCGGGGTGGCAGGGGAGGAGGAAGCCGGTGCACAACGGCCGCTGCGGGTGGGGGTGGCAGCGGGAGGGGACTGCATGTTGGCAACCTGCCAGGCCTGAGCTCCTGGGCCGCGACTGGACACTGCCGTGGTTTTCCCAGGGGAGGTTTGCGCCCGCTCTTGTGCAGCATCCTGGTTCCTGCAACGGGAAGGGCTTCTGGTGTGGGCTCCCTGGGGAATCAGGCGTGCCCGGCTCCCGGCACGTCCACACCCCCAGGCTGGTGGGGGATGCCTGAGCGACTCTCAGCACTTGAGAGCACTTGCCTGAAAACAAAACAAAACGAAACGAAGCGAAACGAAGCGAAATGAAACAGCAAAGCAAAGCAAAGCTTGTTGCTTTCTCTTATTTCTTCAGCTAAAAAGTCGAGACTTCGCGGAGACTGGACACACGGGGAGGGGGCCAGGGGCCGCCAGTGCTGGGTGCTGGGTAGGCCCGCAGCGGCAGCCGAGGGGGCAGCCGAGGGGCGTGCGGCGGAGCATCCTGCTTCCGGGACCACCCGGCAGGGATGCCCCAGCTGAGCTGACTGCGGGGAGGGCGGCGGCATTGTCTGTGTCCCTCCCAGGGTCTCGTGTCCCCCCCCCCCCTGTAAATCCTCAGTCAGGGCCTGGAGTGTCCTGCGAGAAGACTGATGGGGCCTCTGCCTGCCATCCCTGCCCTGGGATACCTGTGACCTAAGTGCCTCAACAGCCCGGGGGAGCCTCCGAAACTTTCCCTTGCAAAATAGATGCCATCCCTGACCTGGAGAAGGAGGAGTGTGGAGGATTTGGGGTCACCCCCAAGGCAACGTGGGGGGTCAGAGATGGCAGAGGCCAGAACCTGCCCTGGATCGGCTTGGAGGGAGGCATTTCTGCAGAGTGAAACATTTATCTTCTTGTAGCCACCTGGTCACCGGGAGAGAGGGTCAAGGGGCACGAGGGGACTCCCTGCAAACACTGGGGGGGATGAGCACCACCTTCTCAGAGGAGTCACACCTCGCCTTGGCCCCCTGGTCCCCCGGCCTCCTGTCTGTGCTGTGCGGTTTTGGAAGAATTTCCTGGACTTTCAAAGAATGAAAATGTGAACGTCGGGAATAGCTCTGCTCGTCTCCACCGAGGACAGGTGAATCGATAAACAAGTGGCTGGGGTACGAGAAAGGGGTCGTGTCATCGGAGCCTGAAGGCTGCCTTCTGAAGACAGCAGGGGTGGGAGACTGTCGCTTGCCGTAGCCTCCCTGAGCCCTGTCCTGCCTGTAAGATGGGAAGGGCAACCGCGCTACCTCTGCGTGGGAGCCCATCCGAGGCTCTCCGGGACCAGGAGCTGATGCTATCTGTGCCCCGTGGGCAGATGCAGGATCTCTAATTCTCTTAGGAGCCCCTCTGAGGGGAAGCAATTCTCAGTCCTGCCAGAAGGATGAGGAAAACTGGCGAGGCTGAGCAGCCTTGAGGTCCCATGGTCAGGCCTGGACACAAGTCCAGTTACCTAAAGCCCTTCTGGCCTCCTCACAATCTATTATTCCTTCTCTGCATCACATCCAGGATCGTGCTGTCCTGTGCGTGGGGCAGCAGCTGCCCCCGGTGAGTGGCCTCCCAGATGGCCCTCAGTGACCCTGCCTCCAGGCTGACCCTGCATGAGGACACGCACCTCTGTCCCCGCTCAGCTCCTTCAAGCAGCCAGGTCTCACCTGCTCACGCCTCTTCCACGATGGGGCCACAGGGTCCTGTCACCAAGTGGCTGTCCTCCATCAAGCTCACTGTCCGCTTCTCCCCCTCCTCTTCACCCCTTCCCTGACCTGACCGTCCTGAGAGCAGCTGTCCTCGCTGGTGGGTGGCTGGGCTGCTCTTCAGGGCATGTTTTTCTCCCCTCCCCTAGACACCTTTCGTCCTGCAGTGAGATGGTCCAGGGCTTGTGTTTCAGGAAGTAGTAGCCTGTTGCAGATCACAGCTCCTCGGGGCTGGGGACCTTATCTGCTGGTGGCAGAGGCCCAGGCACAGTGGCAGCCACTTCCCCTGGCCTTCTCCACAGTGGTTGTGGCCACCCTGGGGACAGCGGCAGGACACTCCCCACCCCCTCAGAACCTGGCATGCTGGGGGCCACAGACAAGCTCTCAGTCTGGTGGGGCAGGAGATCCAGAAAGTTCCCCACTCTGCCTTGTTGAGATTCCTCCTCGGCCTGTGGCTGCATGTGGCTGCCCATCCTTGTCTGGGGAGAGGAGTGCTTTGCTTTCTGTTGGCTCTGGGAACTCTAAAAAAATTATCTCTTAAAGTAAAATATTTGGTGCATGCAAGGGAATATCTGAGGCATGACCATGACACTAACAGGGAGATCTATACCCAGCCACGCTCTGTTGCCTGATTGCCACCAGCATAGGAGAAGCAGCTGGTGGAAAACGTGGGTGTTGGCCCATCAGACATGGCTTTGAGCCATCTTTACCATCTTTACCATTTATCACCTGCTAAACCTTGGGAAGTTCGTGGATGCCCAGACCTCAGCGTGTCCAGCTGAAAAATGGGCAGACAAAAGGTTCAGGGTGTCTTGGAGGACTGTGTCCTGAGACTCGCAAAGCTTTTCTTTATTTCTCCCCCTGCTGCACTAGGACTGATTGTTGGTTCTCTGTCAGGGGCTGTCGTGCACAGAGAACAGGCCCTTGACTTGCAGACACTCTGAGTGAGCATCGAGGTGCATCAGGTGTGGGGGTTGGGAACGACGTGAGATCTGTCCTCCAAGAGTCCATGCTGCCCTGCACCAGGGTCATCACCCTGGCCTGAGTCCTGTCCCTGTCTCGGGGCACCTCAGATACCTACTGCTGCAGGGAGGGCTACGTAGAATCTGCAGGGGCTCCTGGAGTGCTGGGTGGCCGGAACCCACTCAGCTGGTGCCTGGTGACAGGTGGCCCGGTGTTCTCTCTGTGTGATGGTCCAGGACATCCTGGGGCAGGGCCTGTGGGATGCGCCACCTTTGCCCACCTTTGCAGACACTGCTCACAGGCCGTGTCCTTCGGGGCGTCCCCTGGCTGAGTAACGCCATCCTCTAGAGCCCCTTGGCTGTGCCTTCTCCCTGGATTCTGTCCCCTTGCAGCCATCTCCTTGCTCCTCAGGGGCTTGACGCCACTTGCCTAGCTATAAATCACACACATCTAGTGATTTTGTGAAAATTTATAAACTCCTCCTTTGGCTGTGAACACACAGCTTTTTTTTCCCTCCTTTTGAGCTGTGAGACTGGCAGCTTCGTTAATTCCTGGGATGATGTCGGCAGAACCTGTTGAGATAATTGAAAACCCAAACATGTGGATAAGAAATGGGAGAAGTGTCACCAAGGCATGTCTGTGGCAGTTCTTTGGGATGCAGCGTGTGGGGGGATGGGGGTAGAGCCGGTCTGGGGAAGTGTGTGCTGCTCAGCTTCCCTGGGCCTGGTTGGGGTCTTCCCAGCTGTCTCTGGGCCTGGTTAGGGTCTTCCCAGATGTTCCTGGGCCTGGTTAGGGTCTTCCCAGCTGTCCCTCGGCCTGGTTGGGGTCTTCCCAGATGTTCCTGGGCCTGGCCGGGGTCTTCCCAGATGTTCCTGGGCCTGGTTGGGGTCTTCCCAGCTGTCCCTCGGCCTGGTTGGGGTCTTCCCAGATGTTCCTGGGCCTGGCCGGGGTCTTCCCAGCTGTCCCTGGGCCTGGTTGGGGTCTTCTCAGCTGTGCCGAGGCCTGGTTAGGATCTTCCCAGCTGTCCCTATGCCTGGTTGGGATCTTCTCAGCTGTCTCTGGGCCTGGTGGGGGTCTTCCCAGCTGTCCCTGGGCCTGGTTGGGGTCTTCCCAGATGTTCCTGGGCCTGGCCAGGGTCTTCCCAGCTGTCTCTGGGCCTGGTGGGGGTCTTCCCAGCTGCCCCTGGGCCAGGGTGAGGGGCAGGTCCTGGCTTGACCACCCACCATTCTGCTGTAGACCATGTGTTCTTACTCCGAGCACTTCACCTCTGTGCACGTCCTTCCTTGCCTGTGTGGTATCCGTCCATACCTAACTGTGCCATGAGCTTATGTGAGAGAAATGATGGCCACAGGCAGGACAACCCATATGGTCTGGGTTTGCTGTTTGAATATATTCTTCTTTGTCCTCTGGGGGCAAGGCTGGGAAGGCCTGGGAAGGAAGAGCCCCTTGTGCATGGGGCCTCCTGCCGGATCCGGGAATGACGCCAGGACCGGGGACCACGAGCACTCTGCCCTTCTCACTCCTCCTGGATCGCTCACCCCACCATGTCCTTTTGGTTTCATGGGCTTCTTTGGCTGCACCCCCTGATTGTCACAGGAGCTATATCATTTTTCCATTTGCATCTTGTGTCCCCGTGCCAGGAGAGGCCTGGGGTGGATGGGGCAGGACAGGGTTTTTCTGCTCACCCTGTCTCCTTGCATGTTCAGCAGCCTCCCTGCATGCAGCTATTGCTCAGTAAACATTCCTTGCCTTGGTATCAGAGGATGAGCCCATTCCCTTCAACTTCATCCACTGAGGGCTCCCCGGGTGTGCAGGGCCCCCCCCAGGGCGAGGGTCACTCCCTCCCCGCATGGTCTCTGCCAGTCTGCTGGTGCTGCCCACCTGCCTCCAGGAGACCCTGTCCGTGGGACCACACAGACCCAGGGACAGGGCAGGCCTCTGTGTGGGGAACACCGTTCAGGCTCTTCCTCAGACTTGTGTTTCCCACTGTCTCCAGCCTTTCCTCCTAGGCTGGCTTCTTCCAGCCCTCCAAGGCAGCCCCATGGGTGTCTCAGTTTCAAACTGGGGCACGTCCTTCCCCAGGCTAACATCGTGGCTCCCATGGCTCTTGAGCTGAAGTCTGTGCTTTCTTCGAAGCCTTGACAGGCATGCATTTACCCCATTCTAGTGCCTTCTGCTCCAGTCCAGTGAGTCGAGCCAGGTGCCCCTCCTTCCTCTGATCCTTCCCTCACACCCGCCTCTTCCTGAACGCTCTCTAACCTGCAGACCCCTCTCCAACGCCACTGTCTCTGGGCACCCTCTCCTGTTCCCTGAGCAGGCTGCCCACCCCCTCTGGGACCGGCTATGTGGGCACAGACCCCACCATAGCATGGTACACGCAGGCACAGCTCCTCATTGTCTGGTCTCTCTCCACGGGCCTCTGGGTGACTTGAGGCATCCAGCATCCCTGGAGCACGGTGTGGAGTTGATGGGCCTGCTTGCTGGACCAACGAATGGCCTGGCCTTTTGTTCCCTCCCAGGCTGCAGCAGGAGCTCAGGGCTCCTATCCAACTGTTAGATCTTCTACTGAAGATGCAACCGTGCAGCTATGCCGAGCGTGGGCGGGAGCAGGAAGTGCACGACCAGAGGCAATTAGGGAGGGGAAGACCAAGTGGTCTGGGGTTGCTTGGCTCTGACATGTGCAGAGGATACTTGAGGCTGCCTTGGCTTGGTGTGATGGTAGGAGAGGTATGTGCTAAGTAAACAGCAGGTCCACTCAGACCTACTAGCAGGTGGGTGGCTGCCACCCTGTCTGTCTCCCTGCCATCCCCGGGGGAAGACTAACCTGTATCCCTGGCTCAGGCCACAGCCTTCCTTCCCAGAGAAGCTGGCATCTGCGAGAGAGGGAGTGCTGCCATGGCCCTCTGGGCCCTGCTTTGGACAGGCAGACAGACCCTGAGTCCCATGGGGAAGCCTATTCTAGGAAAGGGGACAGGATTTGGACCTGGTTTTGCCCTTTGTCACTTCTGAAGACTTTCCTGTAGACCATGCTGCACCTGGCTCATGGGGAGCCGCCTCTGAGCTGGGGTGCCAGTGTCACTCCCATGCTGAAGCAGACCCTCGAGGGGGGCAGGGGGGCACAGCTGCCAGCATCCAGCCCCTGCCTCTGTGAGAGTCCTGTGCGGGTTGTGCAGCCTGGTGGCCCTGTCCCACCCAGGCTAGTGGGACAGGAAGAGAGCCCTCTCGTCCCAGGGGCAGGGCCAGGAGGAGTGGGGAAAGAGATGGGGCAGGGGTCAGCACGCTAGCCAAGGACGTTAGAGAGCCTCTGGTATGGGGTGGGAGGCCGGGGGTGGCCACCTTGCACAGTTCACCCAAGCTGACGCTGTTTCTCCACGCCATGCAGATTTTCTCATTTTCACCCTAGACTCTTTCTTCTTTTCCCTCTCACCGTGTTGATCGGGTCTAGATTGTGGCATCTGGTAGCCCTGGTCCAGGGCCGAGGGAGGGCTGGGCACAGGCACCGCAGGCCCAGGAAGGCCCATAAATAAATCACGGCGACACACTTTCCATCTTGAGGAATTTGGAAGAAAAACAGATGGTTGTCACTGGGCGACATTTACTTTGCTGTCTGTCAATATTTGAGAGGTCTTATTATTTTGCAGTGCTAGGTTTTAGAATAAATTAAATGGCTAATGGAAATATTAAAATAGAATTAATTTAACTGAACAAATAAAACTTGGGAGGGTTGGTACGATTTGTTTAGAAGTTACTAAATTTATTTTCAAAATGAAGCCTCAGGGAAGTGAGTAATCCCTTATTCACTGGGTAGGAGCCTCACCAGCCAGACTTTACCCGGCACATTCTGGGTGCCAGGACCTGGGTGGCAGTGGTGCCAAAGCCAGGCAGGCCCAGGCAAGTCAGCCCCTGGAGGGCTTGCAGCATGGCCTGCTGACGCGTGGGAGACGATGTGTGAGTCCTTTACTGGAGCGGAGCAGGGAGGAGTTTGGCGGAGGAGGACTCCATCAGCCGCCCCGTCCCTTCCTCCAATCCCCGGGCACTTGCTCAGAGTCTGGCTGGAGGGTAAGGACTCAGAGGAGAATGTGTCACACACTTCTCAGCAAGCTCACAGTATAGGGAGGAGTGTGGGAAGGACAATGGGCAGCAAGTAAGGAACTTTTAAATAACACGATGCTAGAGATATCCCCAGGGTGTCTGGGGAAAGGAAGGCGAAGTCTTTAATTTTAATTTTTTTAAAGATTATTTATTTATCCATTCATGAGAGACATACAGAGAGAGGCAGAGACACAGGCAGAGGGAGAAGCAGGCTCCCTGCGGGGTCATGCCCTGAGCCAAAGGCAGACTCTCAACCACTGAGCCACCCAGGGGTCCTTGTTTTATTTTAGTTTTTAACAAACACCGACTGGTGCCTATTGAAAGAACTATGGAAACAATTCTTGCCAAATTGCACTTGACTGTCTCATGGCACTGCCCCCCCCCCTTTTTTTTTGCCAGAAATCACACCATTAGAAAGTCTTTCCTTGGACTAGCGCCTTTTTATGTCTTTGACAATACAGGGGGTGAGACTCACGGTGCCCACACCCTAATGGCTTCACTCAGAAACAGAACATCAAAGGTTGTGGTTCCTGACAGCTCTCCTTGATCAGGGAAAAACCACAGAATTTCTTTTTTTTTTTTTTTTCTCCCAAAAGGTTTATTTGTCACATTTGAAGTACAAAATCAAATACACAAATATTGAACCATGTATACATATCTATACAGATTACTTAGACCTACACAACCCATCTGTACCTTCTAATCTAGTCACCAACACTGTCTTCTGAGTAAAAAGCATCACCTCTAAAAAAACAAACTTTAGGGATCCCTGGGTGGTGCAGCGGTTTGGCGCCTGCCTTTGGCCCAGGGTGCGATCCTGGAGACCCGGGATCGAGTCCCACGTCGGGCTCCCGGTGCATGGAGCCTGCTTCTCCCTCTGCCTGTGTGTCTCTGCCTCTCTCTCTCTCTCTGTGACTATCATAAATAAATAAAAATAAAAAAAAAAAAAAAGAAAAAAAAACAAAAAAACCCCAAACTTTATTATTAGTGTCACTGCTAAATGTAAATTATTTGCACTTTATCATTTGGAAGGACAGAACAGATACTGCACAGGAAGTGGGGGAATTTCTAAGTATAAATCCAGTATGTCTACATGGGCTTCTTAAAACCTCTTCTATAGGAATAATCAAGAGATGAATTTTGCCAAAGTCTTTGGGCGTATTAAGCGTAAAAGAAACGTAAGTTATGAGAAAAAAACTTTGTTAATTAGTTGCATTCCACGGTTTTTATTTTGGTTTTTAATGCAAAGAAAGGACTCTATTTTGCCTAACAGTATAGCATTTCTAAGTCCTATTTTCTATAGAGTTGTCATGAATTTGGGGGGAGATACCTATATGTGCTCACTAAAGGCGGTATATGATTTTTAACACTGTGGATTATTTCAACCCAAATCCAAGAGCACAGTTCTTTAGGAAAAGGCAGCGATTTTAGGCTTGCCAGATAACAGAATATGTGCTGTCACTGGACACACAGATGTCCTGCTGGTCCTGGGAACTAAGTCATAAAAGCTTCTTTGTTCTGGGATGTCGTCTACCTCACGAACAGGCCACAGGATACTAGGCCTCAGATGCCTAAAGACATCTCCACTGTAGGCACAGGATTTTATCAGCGCTTACTCCCACACCTGGAACACACACACACACACACACACAGATTTGGGTCATTATCAGTCAGGTTGATGTTAATGGCTTCACGGTAGCAACGCAGAACGTACTCAGTGTCACATCCCCACAGGAAGGTCTGTACTCACACTCTACACCTCAGTTTCGAAGTGTGGACCCAAAAAACATTCAGTTCTCTAACCAGTGAACTTGCTGGGGGCCCCAGGCCCTCAAATCACCCTGATTCAGCAGAGCAAAAGGCCTTCCCTGGCTGCCGGGCGCCGGCGGTGGACTTGGTCTTGCCGCAGTTGTTCATGATTTGGATGCCCGAGTTCCACGATGATCCTTCCGGCGTTGAGAGCGGACGCAGTACGTGTGGGGATGACTTCCCTGTGCACGTGGAAGGTCGTACATGGTGGCCGGAGGCAAAGACGCAGGGAGGGTGTCCCGAGCGGCCAGGAGTGCAGCCTGCTGCTGCGCGTCATCGGGCCGGGTGGGCAGCTGGGTCTGCCCAGCGCAAGGAGCCCAGACGGCTGGAGAGCTTTCTAGTGAGTCGTTGTAGGCCACGGCTCGGCTCTGCAGGGATGGCTGTGGGGTTACATTGCTACCAAAGGCAACACTGAAAGTGACCGTCTTTTTTTTAAATTTCCTTCTTTTTTTTAAAATTTCCTTCTTTTTTTAAAATTTATGATAGTCACAGAGAGAGAGAGAGAGAGGCAGAGACACAGGCAGAGGGAGAAGCAGGCTCCATGCACCGGGAGCCCGACGTGGGATTCGATCCCGGGTCTCCAGGATCGCGCCCTGGGCCCAAGGCAGGCGCCAAACCGCTGCGCCACCCAGGGACCCCCAAGCTTTCCTTCTTGACACACCGCGTAGACAACAGCTGAGACTGCCTCCTCGCGACGTCGTCCAAGCCCTGCTCACAAGCAGTCTCTAGCCTTCTCCCTTCCAGCTGCCCCCGAGTGGGAAGCATCACTGTGTGGGAACAAAGTTTCAAGTCATCATCATCTTGGGGATCCTTTGCCACAGACTGCGGGGCTCCCGAGACGGGATTCTGAGGCTGGAATCTATGATCAAATTTCTGACCAACAGAAGAAAGTGTTTCCTTTCCCTTTGGTTTTCCAGGTTTAGCTGCAGAAGCCCCGGTCCAGTGCAAAGATCCAGCACCCTCTGGTGTAGACACCAACGTCCGACAACGCGTAGGAATAGCCAGGAGGGAGTCGTTGTGAGAACGGACATTATCCTGCGTGGGAAGTCTATGGGCTTCAAGGTCAAACTCTTCTTGGCTGATCTTCTGCTTGAACCACGACTTTAAATTAGCCCAGGGTTGTTTCGCGTTGTCCCCCAGGGCCTCGCTCGAGTCCTTCTTGGCCGCTTCCAGCTCGCTCACAAAGGTCGCTGTTGCTCCCCACGTCTCAACCACAGAGTCTCCATTGGGTGCTCACAACTCCCTGGGCTGGGGAGCCGGGCAGGGCCTGGGTCGGAAGGACGTTGACGAGCTACAGCTCACCTTTGGGTCTCATTCCACAAGGCTGGGGACCCCGGGAAGGACGGGGTCGGACCTGTGTTTTATTTTATTCCTTTGACCTGTGCTTTCAGATGACTGGTTGGGCTGCCATGGGTGGGTGTGCCGAGGCCATGCGTGGCAGCAGGGAACCTCTGTGGCGGACCTGGTCAGGGAGCTGGGCCCTCGGACCAGCGAGGAGCTGGTAAGCAGAGTGGGCGGCAGCTTGGTGGTGCACAGCCCCACAGCCCAGGTGGGAGGAGGGTGAGTGTGGATGTGCTGCCTTTGAGATGCTTGTGAGAGACGTGAGACGCTGGGGGAGGCGAGGAAGGAGTGTGGAGGGAAGTCTGGGAACCCCCATGCAGGATGGCCTGGACAGGACTAGGGAGGGTTTGGAGAGGGAAGGCAGGGGTGTGGAGTATGCCCTGGTGCTCAGAGGAGGCCCCCAGCAGGCCCGTCGAGATCAGGCCACAGCTTGCTCTGACAAGGGGGTGTGATGGCCCAGTCCCAAACACAGCCCCAGCAATGCTCCAGGGCCTGGGTACTGCCACTTCCGCAGCATACACTTACCTCAATACGTGGCTGTAGGAGCCCCTTGGGAAGGCCAAGGAAGTTTACTGAAGATCCTGCCGCAGTGTTTCAGGCCCTGCTCTTGGAGACTCACCTTCTCCTCTAGTAGCTTCTGGATTGAAGTGAGGCTGTGATGGGAAACCCCCTTTCCTCAGAGGGTGTGTGTTTGTCCCAAATAGTCATGAGGGTCCATGCACCCACCTGTGGGCCCAGGGCCAGTGCAGATCCTTGGCCCCTGACATGTGATGCTGACAAGTCTCCTCCAGGTGCCCATACAGAGCACACGTGTAGGTGACCTGTTTCCTGTCCCCAGTGTCTGGGGGCCAGGCTGGAGAAGGGATGGGCAGTGCTACCACAGGGAGCCAGGATCCCAGCTCCATCACAGCCAGTGAGCATAGGGGGTTGTGGAAGGGGAGGTGGACAAAGGGGTGGGGTGACTGGGTGACGGGCACTGAAGGAGGCCCTTGACGGGGTGAGCCCTGGGTGTTATACTATACGTTGGCAAATCAAAATCCAATAAAAAGTATACAAAAAAATATAAAGTTGGGGGAAAAAAAAAAGCCAATGAGCAGTGTGAGACGTGAGCCAGGAGAAGGGGAGGAGCCCCCACCAGCAGAGCTTCTTACTCTGCTTTGTTACCCTAACAGCTCAGGTCCTTATCTGTAACATCCGAAAGAGGCTTGCAGGGTTGTCAGGAGAATCACTTGGCAGGGGACAGGTATGGGAGTGCCCGTGTCCCTCTCCTCCCCCTGGTGACTTCTTTGGGTCAGCCTTGGCAGGCTCCCATTTCTCTTCTGTCTGCCTGGTACCTGGGTGGTGCCCACGGTGGCCGAGCTGTTTAATGGCTATGCCTGCGGGTCCCCCATGGCTCTGAGCACAAGGGTCTCTCTGGGTGGGGGCAAAGGCCTCTTAGAGGCAGACGGCAGCTCCTGTTTGCAAACAGTAAGTAGGGTCCTAAATAGCCCTGCATCCTTTATGCACCCACTTTGTGCCAGCACCACCCTGACTCATGTCCTGCACGACGTTGTAGGATTTAGGGATTTAGTTCTCACAACAATTTGACCAGGTACCTATTATCCTTCCCATTTTACAGTTTAGGGAACTAAAGCCCAGAGACGTTGAGGAACTTGCCCAAGGCTGAACAGCTACTCACAAGTGGGGGTGAGATTTAAGCACCTTGCTGCTGTCGGTGAGGATGCTCCATGGTGAGCTCTGGCGAATATGTCCACCTCCTCTCGCATGTACCTATGCTTCTTTGAAGTTCATCTGTTACGACAGTGCTGAGCGGTGGCTGGTCACCTCCAGAGTGTGGTTCCAGCCGTGAAGACGTAGGTAAGTCTGCCTCCCACCACTGACCACCTGGCCTTTCACTCCTGTCTCAGGGGTCACCATGACTGGTTCCTCCTACTTCCTTCCGAAGTCTTCTATTCCTCTGCGAGTCTTGGTTTTTCACTCCTCAGTGCATCTTGCATCTTGGGGTGGTTGCCGGTCGGCAGGGATTGGCCGTGTGATTTAATTCCCCTGCCCCTTGGATGGCATCTGGCTTGGTGACTCACTGTGGTAAGGGTGCATCCCCATTCACAGGGGTCTAATCCAGGGACGGGCACTTCTCAGGCACAGAGGGTCCCACATGGCATCTGGGTCAGCGGTTGTTTCGTCTTTAGGAGGGTGCTGAGGGCCTTCCACTGGCATCTCCATGCAGCTCTGTGGGTGGCCACAGGAGGACTGAGTAAGGGGAATTGGTGTAGGAGCCTTGTAGGGCCACCCACGTGGCACCACCAGTGCTCTGGGGTCTCGCTGCCTGCTGGGAGGCACACCCGGGCTTGGCTGGGTGCCCGGTGGGGAACTGGGAATGTGTTGGTGACGGATTGTTTCTCCCATCACTTGCTTCCATCGTTTGCTTTAAAGCCAAGGCTGCAAAGTGAGATGGGAGCACTCCAACTTCAAACATGCAGCAGGATTCCTGTTTGAAATTTAAATTCTTACTATTTTTTTCTTCAAATTTTTATTTAAATTCTAGTTGGTGAATATACAGTGTAACATGGGTTTCAGGAGTAGAATTTAGTGATTCATCACTTACATTTAGCACCCAGTGCTCATCATAGCCGGTGCCTTCCTTAATCCTCAGCACTCAGTTAGCCCACCCCCCACCCACCCCCTTCTAGCAACCCTCAGTTTGTTCTTTACAGTTAAGAGTCTCTTATGGTTTGCCTTCCCCTCTGTTTTATTTTTTCCCTTCTTCTATGTTCATCTATTTTATGTCTTTTACTTTTATTTTTTGAAGATTTTTATTTATTCATGAGAGATGCACAGAGAGAGGCAGAGACACAGGCAGAGGGAGAAGCAGGCTCCCTGCAGGGAGCTTGATGGGGGACTCGATCCCAGGACCCCGGGATCATGACCTGGGCCAAAGGCAGATGCTCAACCACCGAGCCACCCAGGCATCCCTCTGTTTTGTTTGTTAAATTCCACATATGAGTGAAATCATATGGTCTTTCTCTGACTGACTTATTTCATTTAGCCTAATACCTCTTGCTCCATTTACATTGTTGCAAATGGCAAGATTTCATTCCTTTTTATGGCTAATATTACATATATTTCATTCCTTTTTATGGCTAATATACATATATATCTCACGTCGTCTCTATTCATTCTTCAGTTGGTGAACATGTGGACTTTCTCCAAGGTTTGGCGATTGCGGGTGGTGGGAACAGTGGTATTCCTAATTTCAATAGCGAGGCTGCCCCAAGATCCCAGCCATAAGGTGTGGGCCTGAGCGGGTGCACCTGCCCCCCTCTGCTAGGTCTGCAGAGCAAAGCACTGCCGGCTGTACGTGTGAACGTCCTTTGCTGCTCGGGCATGCTGATTCCATGGAAGAGGCAGGTTCTGCTTAGGCCCAGGGGTGAGTGCACTTACTACACTTCCTACAGCCCGGGAAGCCCCAGGTTAACCAGTGCCTGAGACCCCCAAGGAGCCAAGGGGTGTTTGCCACAGAGAGATGGGAAAGCACAGGTCTGCCTCTCTCGAATCTGCTGTGCTCTAATCCGACCTAATCTAAACCTATATTTTTATGTATATGTTTATGTATAATGCAAAGCCACATTCAGGCCCTGAGAGTGAGTAAAATACGTAACTTCTCTTTACAAGTTCATACTTGGCGGCCACTCTGGGTGTGTTGGGGTTACCTGCGTGCCCCACCCCCTTACCATCCACCCCTCAGCCCTTTGACTCATGCACTTGGTTTGGGGTGGGCCAGGACTTTGGCATTTTCCATGAGCCCCAGGCAATTCTGATGTGTAGCCCAGACCAAGAACCATTGCCCTAGGGAAGGAGGCAGATACAGGCTGCTGCACTTCAAAGCAGGTAACAGGGATTATTATAAAGACAAGGTTTCTGAAAAGCCCAAAGGGATCTGCAAGATGGATATAGGAACATTGGTATCTGCAGGACATCCTCTTTATGCCAGGAAGTTTATACATTACCTCCTTAATGGATATCCCTCAGGGGGCTACCACAGTATGCAGATGGCAAACTGAGGCTGCAAGAAACCCAAGGACACAGCCCATGGCTCCTGTCCAAGGTGCTAATCCTTGGTTCTGCGGGTTTGGCCCCTTGCACATGGCCTTAGTAGGGTGGCATTTTGGCACAGCTTTGGGAAGTGGAGTGAGAGGTTGCACGTCAGAATCACTGGGTAGGAGGGGAGGTTTGATATCCTTGGAAAATACAGATTTCTGGGTCCTCTTCGAGCTCTGAGCGTTGGGCAGGGAAATCTATTCTAAAGCAGCTGGTGTGCTGACCTACACAGAGATCCCTGAGATCTTTCTGTGTCTGGAAAACCGGGGTGCATTACCAACAAGCTGAATCCTGTCCTAGGACAAAATCTTCCTTCATGTCAAGACTGGAGGAGCACAGGGGTGGTAGCACACTGGAACCCCGAGGGGTGGGTGGGCAGAGAGTGAGTTGGGGTGGGGAGGACGCCATGCCTGGCTGTGAGCACCTGCCAGCATCCCGGTGCCAAGACTGGCACCTCTCACACTTTACTGGATGGGACCATCACAGCAACTCCACAAGGAGGATCGTACTTCTCCCCGATTTCCTGATGAGGAATATTTTCTAGTTATATATTTGCCACTTAACAAACCATTTCAGTGGGGCACCTGGGTGGCTTAGTGGTTGAGTGTGCCTGCCTTCAGCCCAGGTTGTGATCCTGGAGTCCAGGGGTCAAATCCTGCATCGGGATCCCCACAGGGAGCTTCCTTCTCTCTCTGCCTGTGTCTCTGCCTCTCTCTCTCTCTCTCTCTATCTCTGTCTCTATAAAAAATATTTATTTTATTTATTAAATCTTATTTATTTATTCATGAGAATAAATAGATTTTATTTGGCTGCGATAGATTTATCACAGCTCCCACTCAGGAGTCTGCCATTTGGGCAGGGCTCAGCTGGGCCGGGTCACCTCCGCTCATTGTGACTTTCACTGGACTGGCTCCACCTGGGCTGCTTTCAGAGGGCTTTCCCATATGGCTGGCAAGGTAGGTGCTGACTCTTGGCTGGGGGCTCAGCTGGCTTGAGGGGTGGCCTTGCCTCTTCTTCATGAGGCCTCTCCATGGGGTGTGCGTGCTTCCTCCTGGACCTGTGGCTGGGTCCCCAGCGTGAAGGAGCTGAGAGCCGGCACTTACAATGCCTGGTGTTTTCATGGTACAGCCTTGGAAATCACGTCGAGTCAGGTCTGCTGTGCTCTGTTGCTGGAGGTGGTTCAAAGACCTTCCTGGGTTTACGGGAGGGAGGTACAGACCTACCACCATCTGATGGGAGCAGTGTCAAGGTCACAAGGCAAGATGAGCACGTGGGACTGGAAACAGTGCTGCAAACCATTTTTTGGAAAGCCCAACATGCCACAGATGTGAACATCTGGAGAAGTTACTGGCTGCCTAAAGCTACTGGTTAGGGAATGAAAGTACCAACAAGATGGTAAGCTTTTCCAGCGGAGCTCCTTGGCAGGGAAGGCCCTGGATTCAATCAGTCAGAGATCATGTCTTATTTCTAACCTACAACGTGCACGTCTACATTTCCAAAGTTAATATTTTCATTGGGAAGATGGGTTGATAATGCCTGGTCTCAAGTGTTCAACTTCCCTAGAAAAACAAAGGCCTGGGGGACAGGGCAGCATGACCTGTGGCTGGCTCTTCCCTAGTTTGCAGCCTTTGGCCATGTTTGAATTCGGTTACCACTGATTTCAAGCTACTAACTGTTTGACAACAGGCTTGCACAACTCCGGGATATTTAACATTTGCTGCCAATAAACCACTGGCTCTTATCATTGTAGAGGAGGATAAGATGGTGACTTCACACTCCAATCCTGCCCCCCCAACAGTGGGAGATGTCCCTGAACATGCAATCCTCTTTGGTCTTTGCCCTTTCTGTTCTCTCTGCCTGGAATGCCTCCTCCCCTGTCCTCCCATCCATATGGCCCAGCTCACATGCAACCTCCGTGGGAGGCTGACTTGGGATATCCTCCCTACATCCATGTGCCCTTTGGTTGGAGAACTAAGCACACCCGTCCCCCAACCCCCAACCTTGGTGCATGCAGTACTTTGGGTGCAAAGTGTTCTTGTGCTTCCAGTACTACTTATTAAGGGCTTACTGCATGCTAGGGGGTGTGCTGGCTTCTGGGAGACAACTTACCCCGGGGGGGTTTATTGTACTCCTGTCGTATCCAGCCATCATCTAGCCCCTGGGTCAGCAGTGGTAGGGCTGTGTGAAATGCCCGGTCCTACAATGTGGCAGAGGCACCTCACTGAGATGGGGGGAGGCACCTGGAATCCCTAGGGCAGCTGGCAGAGCACGGAGATTCCTTATAGGGGGCAAGACTGAAGCTCCGTGTCTAGAGCACCCAGAGCCCAAGGAAGGCATAGCTGGCGGCCAAGAAAAGCCACACAGAGGCTTAGAGTTAGCTTGGGTTGCAGCAGGCAGGCTCTGCAGCTTTGAGCTGGGGAGCCTTGGGGTCTGCTGCCTGGGGTGAGAGATCTCCTTGCTTCTCTGGGACCAGGGTGGATGGGGCAGGGCAGCAGACAGGGGGTACTGGGGAGGCAGATGCAGCTGTCATGCGAGGGGCAGGTCTGGTCGAAGGGGCTGTGGCAGGAGCGGCTCTCCAGCGTCCTTGAGGCCCTGGCCTCTCCTCATGATTACCTACTCATCCTTTTCATGAACTATTTAAAAAAAAAAAAACCAAATACACTACATTTGTTCAGATGTTGTGGCTGAGGGAACTGTGCTACTACTGATTAGAGTCCTTTTGTACCTGGGGGGCCACCCGTCAGGAAGTTCTGCATCTCTGGGGCTGCTTCCCCGGGCTGCCTCATTCCTGGCTCCTGTTAGTGTCCTCTACCTTTGAGCTCTACTTCATCTGTTCCCATGTTGTCTTAGTTGATCCCGTGTTGCATTATTCTCTGCATTTTTGTGAACGGACTTCGATCCTTTCGGCTGGTGGAATCAAATCAGTTAAAAATGTCAGCTGCTTGGTCCACCCGAGTGTCCTGGGAAGGACTAGTGTGTGCGTGCGTGTGTGCACAGACATGATTTGGGGGTGTGCTCTTGGCTCTGGGCTGTTAAAAGGCAGAGGAGACAAGGTTCTGTCCTCAGCTGCCCCTGTATTAGGTAGTAGTTTCTTTCTTTTTTTTTTTTTTTTTAAGATTTTTATTTATTTATTCATGAGAGACAGAGAGAGAGGCAGAGACACAGGCAGAGGGAGAAGCAGGCTCCATGCAGGGAGCCCGATGTGGGACTTGATCCCGGGACTCCAGGATCAGGCCCTGGGCTGAAGGCGGCGCTAAACCGCTGAGCCACCGGGGCTGCCCTGGGCAGTAGTTTCTAGTTCATTTTTGTTACTAAGAGTCTTGTAGACACCTGCCTCCTGTATGTGTCCATGGAGCAAGAGCGAGCTCTTTGGGGTCTCTTTTTTATGAGGACACTAAACCCATCATGAAGACCCTACCCTCATGACCTCATCCTGCCCTAATTACCTCAGTAAGGCCCCATCTCCAAATACCATGGATCTGGGGTTAGGGCTTCAACATTCGAATTTGCGGGGGAAGGATGCAAACACGCTCAAAGGAGGGATACTTTCAGCTCGGTAAGCGCTGCAGTGTGAGGCCGCCCCACTGCATCAGCAAAATCACCGCCTGTGGTTGCCCTGAGGTGCTGGCACCGTTTGGGTGGCGGGTTGACAGGTATTTACACCCGCACATGCATGGGGCCGAGTTCCCTGATGGACCCACACGCACATCCTTCCCGCAGTGGAGCTTGGCGGGATGCTGTCGGCCCCCTCTTAGCCCCAGCGCCTGGGGAGCCCGGGGGTCCCAGCTGTGCATCCTCTGAGTGCGCGGTGTTGCGCGAAGCTGCGTCTCCCACAGGGGTCCTGTGGCCCTCCAGGGTGCGAGGCGTCCAGCTGAAAATCTCCGGTCTAGATTCCCCGGACGGCTCTCTCTGGGGTCCGTTGGTTAGGGGAGAGGCCAAGCTTGCAGAAGCCTATCCAGCCCTCGCCTCTCCCCCACCTCAGCCGGATTTTGCTGGGTGAGTATGTGTGAAGATCTTGCTGCTTTGGATCTTGTGGACTTGAACCGGGGAGAACTTCCTTTCTCAGTCGGCATAAGCCCTGCTGGAGTTTCGGAGCCTGGGACTTAAAGCTGAACCCCACTTAAAGCGAGGAGTTGATTCTTGGCAAAAATGCATTTTCCTCTTCCTTGAGCAAAGAGTGCTTAACGGACTTACAAGAGGTTAAAAAAGAACTTGGTGGATGTTAAAAATTCTTGCAAAACATGTTTTTTATGATTTGTAAGTTAATAAGAAACAAATGCAAAGTATTTTCTTTCCTAGACTATGAAAATGAAAAAGAAAGTATAAGAAAGGTCTGTGGGGAAATCACATGGGGGGGGGGTTGGGCCTTTTCTATGTGGCTGAGGACGCCAGAGGGTTGCCCTTTGGAGTCCCACCCGCCCACTCCGAATCCTCGTCGGTGCAGATGTGGCTTGGCTCCCAGGCTGGCCCCAGGCGGTTTCCAGCCCCTCAGCAGAGACTGGGTAAAAGGGGGCTAAGGCCCTCCCTCCGCAGCCTTTGTCTGTGTCTGTCTGGGCCAGAGATAATCCTGGACACGAGGAGATGGGCTGGCCACGTTGGTGTCCTCAAGGAACTCACTGGGGGTCACTTTTCCAAACAGATACGCTGTCTTTAAAGGTCCCAAACTGTACGACTGCACGTAAATCATGAGGGAAGTTCTTACCAGGCACTTGGCTTCCGTGAATTGGGAGTTGGAGACATTGTATTGTCCCTCCTATACCTATCCTTGCGTCGTGGTCACCCCACCTTCCCTCGGAGCGATGGCCCCTTCCTTCCCCCCATGTTGGGCCCCTGCCAGTTCCTTGGCCTGGTCTTCCCTGTGCCCACGCACCCGGAAGTCCCCGACACATGCTGAATGCAGGTTACCCTGGAAAAGGAGACCCACAGAGTCTCCCCACTCAGACCTCACACCACATCAGTAGTTGGCAAGAGGGATTTACCTTTGCCAAGCAGGGACATCGTCCTTGGCTGGGCTTGCAGGGAGAGAGCGTCTATCAGGACCGCCACGCTGCTGTCACTGTCGGCAGTGTGACCTTTGGCAGCTTATCTGCCTGGTCTGAGTCACGATACAGCACCTGCAGGTGCAGGGTGAAATGAAATGAGGCAATGCTGACAGACCCGCTGTAAGGGGCGGCTCTGCAAGGGGTGTGCTTCACTGCTATGACATAGGATGCCTGTGGTTGGAATATTCTGGAACTGGCTTAGTGATCTCAACAGCGGGCTGTTCATAAGCCCTTTCCAGCAGACCTATTACATCTTCAGTGCCTCACACTTAAGCCAGAACTCGCAGCAGGGAGGGGGGTCCGGGAGGCTGTGTAGCCTGTGACTGAGCGTGCAGGGCCCGATCACCCCTCCTGGTATTATGATGCTGATTTGTACAACTGGGGCATGATTTAGACAGTTAATACTTGAACGTTACGTGAACTTCTTGACCACTTTCTTCCTGTGCCATTACCGTCTTCTGGCTTTGGTTTTCTTCGCCAAGTTCTTTCCTTAGTGTTCTTTCAGTGAGTCTGTGAGTAGTAGCGCCCTCTCCCAAGGGATGAGTTGAGTGACATTTGCTCTTGGGCTTTGAGAGCATTAGTAGTCCCCTGGCCCTTGTGGTTACTGCTGTGCCGTCGGCTGCCTGCCTGATTCCTGCTCCTTTCTGGGTAATCTGCTTCCTTTCCCTGGCTGCTTGTAAGAATGTGCCTTTGTCTTTCGGTTCAGCAATTCTTCCTTATGTGTGTGTGTGGCAAGTCTTTTTTAAATTTATTTTGCGGGGATCCCTGGGTGGCGCAGTGGTTTGGCGCCTGCCTTTGGCCCAGGGCGCAATCCTGGAGACCTGGGATCGAATCCCACGTCGGGCTCCCGGTGCATGGAGCCTGCTTCTCCCTCTGCCTGTGTCTCTGCCTCTCTCTGCCTCTCTCTCTCTCTCTCTGTGACTATCATAAATAGAAAAAGTAAAAATAAAAAAAAATGAATTTATTTTGCTTGGGGCTCTGATTCACTATTATGTGGCTTAATATCATTTTGGAATATTTTTGGTCTTTATTTCTCAAATACTGTGCTTCTGTCATTCTATGAGTTTTTAACTTCAGGGTCTTTGCTTCTTGTTTGTAGAGATTCTATTTGCTTATCTCTTTTTCTTTTTTTTATTTTATTATTTTTTTTAATTTTTTTAAATTTTTTTAATTTTTTAAAATTTTTTTATTTTTTATTTTATTTATTTATTTTATTTTTATTTTTATTTATTTTATTTTATTTTTATTTTTATTTTTTTATCTCTTTTTCTAATCGATCTGTTCTTTTAAAAAATAGCCTCTTGGTTTTGGGGCACCTGAATGGCTCAGTTGGTTAAGCATCTGACTCTTGATTTTGGCTCAGGTCATGATGTTAGGGGTGGTGAGACTGAGCCCTGCGTCAGGCTCTGCACTCAGCACAGGGTCTGTTTGTCCCACTCCCATTCACCCCTGCTATACTTTCTCTCTGAAAGGAATAAAGAAAGAAAGAAGAAAGAAAAGAAAGAAAGAAAGAAAGAAAGAAAGAAAGAAAGAAAGAAAGAAAGAAAGAAAAGAAAAAGAAAGAAAAGAAAGAAAGAAAAGAAAAAGAAAGAAAGAGAAAAGAAAGAAAGAAAAATCTTTAAAATAATAGTCTTTGGGCTTTGAATTCTTTTGCTTCTTTAATAATTTTAAATGTATTTTGTAGTCCCTATAGGATTATTCTAAAGTCTGAGCCCTTTGGGTCAGTACTCTAGGTCGTAGTGTTTGCTCACTCTCACTCGTGGTAGGTGATCTTTATCGTGCGTGTTAGTGTTTTTCGCCGCAAGCTTATCTTTGTGGTGGTTACATCTCTGAGGCTTTCACGGACTCCCAGATGAGGTCATGTCCCTCCAGATCCCATCTTCGTGTTTGCCAGGTGCTCCAGGGACATCCCTGGCCTGTAACTTCATTTTTATGCCGATTTCTTAGACTGGTGGTTTGTGGATCCTGAGGTTAAGGTAATTTAGGCTCATGTGTTTCAGATTTCCAGGGAAGGAGTTTAAACTCATGCTCAGAGATCAGGAAGGATGGACAGACTTCCTGTCTGGGAGGGCCGCGGGCAGGCTCTCCCAGAGTCTACCCTTCTCTGGGTCTGCAGCCCATCTGGGCTTGACCTGGATCCCGTTCACTCGGTGTGGGCCTTCTGTTCTCACTACATATTCACTCTCTGCGGTGCTTCCAGGTTTCTCCAAGGCGGAGCTTTGTTTCCATATTTCTGACCAAATTCAGTTCCATCCTTTCAGTGTGTGTTAAGCACCTACTGTGTCCCGGGACCTGGAGTGACAGGCCTGGCCCTGCTGGCTCCTGCAAACATGTGGGTGAGCCCCCAGCTTTGGGAGCATCATGTTCCCACATTTCTCCTCCCTTTGCCTCCGAGGTAATCCCTGAGTTCATTCACATTCTTACATCCTAATGGGAGCCGGAAAGAGCAAAGATTTTGGTCAGACCGTGCGTCTCTCTATTCTTCAGTGATGTGATTTTTTCCCTTTTATCCTTGATCTCTTTTTTCCTTAGGTTTGGAAGGGACCTCAGAAAATCTGACCTAGCTCCTTTCCGGGTTTGTGAGGTAATAGGAGTCCACTGCGCTTATTCTGACATAATTTTGCTGTTGGTGTAAAGATGGCCCTAGAGCCACAGAGACCTGCTAGTTTACCAGAAGGTCAGTGTGCTAATGAAGCTAACTGGAAGGGAGGATTGAACCAAGGAAATGAGCCTTTTCCCTCACACTGGGTTGTGAGCCAGAGGACTTTGGAAGCCTGAAATCCAAGGTCTAGTTTAGTAGAGCTTTGACTTTTGTTCTCTCCGGGGCGCTCAGGGTTCCATTACCTGTTACAATGGCGCTGAAGTGTTGGCAGCCAGTTGTCGGTTCTGAAAGAAGTCGGCAGGTGTGGGTAATAGGATGTTAAGGGACTGTGTGGAGCCCGATCTTGTGACAGCGGGACCTGCACCACGTAGAGGCAGGAGACGTGGTCTTAAGGCCATCACTTCGCTGTGTGATCTTGGATCCTTTAACTTCTCCAAGCCTTGGTGTGCTGTCTGGGGGCTTTACTCCTGCCTTGCGGGGTTGTTGTGCGGTCAAATAAGAAAGAATTTTTTTGGGTGACCAGCTTATAGTATTAAAAAATGCGAAAGGCTCTAAAGGAACCTGATTTAACTTGAAAACGTTTTTGCATGAAAGCACTTTTAACGTAGGACTAAGATGACAAATAGTCTCTGGTCTCTGTCATGCTTTTCTCTGGAGCCCGGTGCTCCTTACCTTGAGAGTTTCTGTCCTTTTCTGTGCAAAGGACTTCTAAGCTGCCTCATTTAATTGTAGATGTATCCAAGGTGCCCTGGACATGTCTCAATGGAGTAGAGAGAGCAAACAATCATCTCTTCCCTTTGCTGGGAGCTGAGCATGGCTGACGCTGCTCAGCCTTTGGCTGCCTACGAGGTGAGGGTTTCTCTGGTGCCGCTTGTTAGTCTGATCCCCACTGGATGTCCCCATGCTAGGGCCTCCGCTGAAGGGCAGATGTGCAGAAATCCTTGTGGGGACCACAGCCTTGGTCCATGCAAGCTTTGGAGAGGTAGGCACAGAACTAAGATTGTAGGTGTTGGCTCAAAATTTAAGTGCATCCGAGGATGATCTCCTATACTGCCAAGGATTATTTCATTAAACTGCCAATGATTATTGCATTAAGAGTTTTAGTTAGAAAGTATCTATCTTCCTCTTTGGAATATTCTAAGATTGGGCCCCTCCAAGGTTGGAGGTGTTAAGAGTTCCCATAGAGCTGCGGGTGTGGGGGTACCTTTGGGAGTGTGGGGAGGGTGGGCCCTGAGCAGCCCTACTTTTTCTTTTTTTCCCATGGCCATGGCCATAGCCACGGGACAGGCCTTGAGTGGCTGAGGGCCTTTCCCCAGTCTGTGCTCTCCGGCCTCAGTAGTCTCATCTCTAAAGCCACGGGATTAAAATACCAGACAGGGTGGGTGCCTCGGTGCCTGAATGCCCCTGAATGAAAGGACGCAGAGGTCCAGTTCCAGGAAGTCATTCCTGCCTGTCAATGATTGCCACCAGCTCGTTTCTGGGGTGAGGCGGAACACCACGCGTCGTGCAACCAGCGTTCTCGTCATTGCTGTCTCACAGGAAGGAGGGATTGCCAGGCCGTAGCAGTGGGCTGTCTCTGTGGGGATCGGGTCAGATGTTCCCTGCACAGATGATCCCGCTTCTCCCACAAGGCCTCACTGGGGCATGGGGCATCTCTGGGCCTCATGGTCTGAGCCCCTTCCCATGCGCTCAGCCTTTCCTCTGCTTCCTCTGGGACGGCTGCTAACTCTCCAGGGGCTTGCACATCTGGCCAAGTTCTGGCCCATTTGTCTCTCAGCAAATGATAGGAAGTGCAGTACCTTTCGTCAAGCATTCTCATGACTGCGTGTCAGGCGCTCGAAACTTACTGCTGTTTTTCTGGGGCCACATTATTAATTTGCTCAACAGCCATTGAAAAAGGATAGGGAGTGCTGCGGGGGCTTGCTGGTCCTCTCCTCTATGGCCTGCCCGGGGAAACCGTGGAAGGGCACAGACGGTCCTGAGGCCGGGCTTTGAATGGCTCCCTACTCCTTCCCGGCTTTCCCTCTGCCCAGGGTGACGGTGGTCATAGCAGGCTCTTCCTTCTCTTCATTTCTGACTTCCAGTTGGTGAGCAGAACCTCATGGCCGGAGCTACCGAGCAGGTAGTGACTAGGAATCCTGGTCTATGTTGTGCTTCTCCAATGGTGGGTGGCATTAAACCTCTTTTCCTGTACTTGTTGACATCTGAATATCCTTTTCTGTGAAACGTCTATTTGTGTTCCCCCCCCCATTTTCTAATTGGATTGTCTGTTATTTTTAATGAATTATATGTGGTGTTCTTTTACCCTGATTTATTCCTTCATATCCGTCACCACTCTTTGAGATTTCTATTTATTTACTTGATTTTTGTCCAAATCCCTCCCAGTCCCTCACCTTACCCCACTACTGAAGAAAGAAAAACAGTGTTCATCATACATTTTCTTTTTTTTTTTTTTTTAAATTTTTATTTATTTATGATAGTCACAGAGAGAGAGAGAGAGGCAGAGACACAGGCAGAGGGAGAAGCAGGCTCCATGCACTGGGAGCCCGATGTGGGATTCGATCCCGGGTCTCCAGGATCGCGCCCTGGGCCAAAGGCAGGCGCCAAACCGCTGCGCCACCCAGGGATCCCTCATCATACATTTTCGAAGCAAGTTGTTTGTCACATATGCAGTTTGCAAATATTTTCTCGTGTGCCCTCCCTTTCTCAAATAAATAAGAAATCATTAAAAAAAAATAAATCCATCTTGAGTTAGGTTTTATATAAGGTACGAGGTTTAGGTTGAGATTTCTTTTTGCCTATGGATTTAGAATTGCTCCGGCACCATTTGTTGAAAAGACTTGACTCTTTCATCCATTATTTTTGCAACTCTGTCGAAAATCGGTTAGACATATTTGTGTACATCTATGTCTGACTTCTCTATTCTGTTCCACTGATTTGTGTCTGTCCCTCTGCCATACCACATGGTCCTAAGACTGGTAGCTAGAAAAGTCTTAATGTTGAGCAGAGTGATTTCCCCCACATTATTATTATTCTTAAATTTCTTTTAGCTACTAGTTATTAAGACCTACTTCTTTAGACTCTCCATATAAATTTTAGAATAATCTTGTCTATGTCTCCAAATATTCTTGCTGGGATTTTGATAGACGTTGCATTAAGTTTATAGATCAATTTGGGGAAAATTGACATCTTTGCTAAATTGAGTCTTTCGATCTATGTCTCTTCATTTTAGATTTTGCTTTCTTTCATTGCCATTTTGTAGGTTTCAGCTCCAATCAAAGTTTTATTAGATTTACATATATTTCTTTTTTTTTTTGCACTGTTGTAAACAGTATTGTACTTTTAGTTTTGGTTTCCATGTGTGCATTTACCAATATGTAGAAATACTATTGATTTATGTATGTGGAGCTTATATTCCACAACCTTGCTGAAATCAGTTAATTTTTCTAGGAGTGGTTTTGTACATTCCTTGGGTTTTTCTACAAAGGCCACTATGTCACCTGCAAATAACTTTATTTCTTCTTTTCTGATCTTCATCCTCCCCTCCCCTCCCCTCCCCTCCCATGCCCTTCCCTTCCCTTCCCTTCCCTCCCCTCCCCTCCCCTCCCTTCCCTCCCTCCCCTCTCCCCTCTCCCTTCCCTTCCCTTCCCTTCCCTTCCCTTCCCTTCCCTTCCCTTCCCTTCCCTTCCCTTCCCTTCCCTTCCCTTCCCTTCCCTTCCCTTCCCTTCCCTTCCCTGTTGTTGCCTTGTGGCACTGGATAGAATTTCCAGTGTCTTGCTGAAGAGCGATGGTGAATGACCATCCTTACTTTGTTCCAGTGTCAGGGGAAATCATTTACTCTTTTACAGTGAAGTCTAATGTTAGCTATAGGGTTTTTGTAGATGATCTTTATCAAGTTGAAAAGGTTCCTTTCTATTCCTGGTTGTTTGAGAGTTTTTATCATTAATGGGTATTATATTAGATTTTGACAAATAATTTCTTCTGTATCAACTGATATATGATCATATGATTTTTCTTCATTAGTCTGTTAATATGCAGTTACATTGATTTTCAAATATTGAACCAGCCTTGCATACCTGGAATAAATTTGTTTATTTTGTTTGTTTATTGATTCTTTGAGTTAATACAGTATTAAGGATTTTTGCATCTATGTTCATGAGGGATATTGAACTATGGTTTTCTTTTTTTGTGCTCTTTTTGTCTTATTTTGTTTCCAAGGTAATACTGACATCATAAAATTATTTTGGAATTTCCAGAAAAGATTGTGTACAATTGGTGTTAATTATTTTTTAGGTGTGTGGTAGAATTTCCAATGAAACCATCGAGACTGGAGATTTCATTTTGGGGAGATTCTGGTAATTTCCAGAATTTCCAAGGTAATACTGATGTCATAAAATTATTTTGGAATTTCCAGAAAAGATTGTGTACAATTGGTGTTAATTATTTTTTAGGTGTGTGGTAGAATTTCCAATGAAACCATTGAGGCTGGAGATTTCATTTTGGGGAGATTTTAGCTTACAAATTTAATTTCTTTAAGAGTTACATAGTTATTCAAGTGATCTATTTTGTATTGAGTGAATTGTGGTAGTTTGTGCTTTTTGAGGACATGGTCTATCTCATCTAAGTCATATATTTATGTGTGGAAAGCTGTTCACAGTATTCTCTTAGCCTTATGCTGGCTGCAGGTCCTAGCCCTGCGGTGATACGATAGCACCTGCCACATTTCTGATACTGGTAATTTCTCTCTTTCTTTCGTCAGCCAGTAGAGGTTTGTCAATTTTATTGATCTTTTCAAAGAACTAGCTTTTTGCTTCATTGATTTGCTCTATTGTTTTGTTTTTAGTTTCATTGATTTCTGCTCTCACCTGTAATATTTCCTTCCTTCTGGTTAGTTTGGGTTAATTTTGCTCTCTTGAATTTTATCTAGTTTCTGAAGGTGGGAGTTAGTTTACTGATTTGAGTCTTTCTCCCTCTTCTAATGTAAGCATTTAGTGTTGCAAATTTCAGTCTTTGGTATCAACATCCAATTAGTTTAAATGAAATATGGAACAGTTTCCTCCTGTTATGTTCCTCTACCCTTGTCCATTTATAATATAACTTTTACATATTTTTTCTATATACATACATTGAGAACCACATCAGTCCATGATGTAAGTCTTGCTTTAGCCATCAAACATAATTTAGGAAACTCCAGAGAAGGAAAGTTTATTGTATTTATCTACATTTTTACTTTTTCTGTTGCTTTTTCTTTCCTGATTGCCCAATATTCTTTCATCATTTATTTTTCTAGTTCCATAATTTTATTTAAGCTCTTCCTCAGGCTGAGTCTGCTGGCTCAAATTCTCTTGCCGTTCCTTCACTTAAGAATGTCTTGCTTTCCTCAGAGTTTTTTGCTGGGTATAGAAATCTGGTTGACAATTGCTTTCCCTCTCTCTTGAAATTGGTCATGTTACCTCTTTCTGGCTTCCTTGCATTTGAGGAGAAATCTGCTCTTATTCATAACAGTTATTCCTTAGAGTAAGCTGTCATTTCAATCTTGATGCTTTCAAGATTTTGTATTAGTCATTAGTTTTCAGAAGTTTGACTATGATATGCTTGATATGGTTCCTTTGGGTTTTTCCTATATGTTTAGCTTCTTGAATCTGGAGGTTCATGTATTTTGCCAAATTTGTGGAAATTTGAGCCATTATTTCTTTTAATCCTGTTTTAGTCCCATCTTTTTTCTCTTCTGGGGCTCAGATGACACAAATGTTAGATACTGTGCTGTAGTCCCATAGGTTCCTGAGTGACCATTTTTTTCACTCTGCTCTCTCTCTATTGTTAAGTTTGGATAGTTTTTATTATATCTTCAAGTTCACCAGTACTTCCTCTACCTTCTCTATTCTACGTTTGAGCCCATCCATTGAGATTTTTTTTTTTTCAGTGATTGTATTTTTCAGTTCTAAAATTTCCATTTGGTTCTTTTTTTGGATATTCTATTTCTTTGCTTAGATTTTCTGTTTTTGATTTATTTCAAACATGTTCAAAACTGCATTTCTGTATTGTAGCATTTTTATCATGGCTACTTTAAAATCCTTGTTGGGTAATTCTAAGACGTGTGTCATAACAGGGTCAGTATTTTTTGATTATCTTGTCTCATTCAAGTTGAGATTTTCTTTGTTCTTGATATAATGAGTGATTTTCATGTGGACCTTGGGTATCTCAGGTATTATAAGACTCTTAATCTTGTTTAAAACTTCCATCTCAGCAGGACTTGTTTGGCTCTGTGCTGGAGGGGAAGGAGGATGCTGCCTTGTTGCCATTGGGTGAGACTTGAACCCGGGTTCTTCATGTGGCCTCCATGGACACTTTGGGTGGGAAAGGGTGCCTCATCATTGCTGGCAGGGGAGGGACACCTTCTTATGTGGTCTATCCGGGCATTGCAGAGCAGGGACTGGGGATGAGATACTCACTGCTGGCTTCTGACACACTCTAGGCCCCCTCTGACACACTCCAACATAGAGGGGAGAGATACATCCATCTACTGACTGGGGGTAGAAACCTAAGATCACCACATGGACTCCAGGGACACTATCAGGAGTAGGGGTAGGTGGACTCATTACTGCAGGTGTGCATGGAAGTCCTGAGTCTCCACTGGGCCTTTGCTGTTGGGAGTGGGGCCACAGTTTTTTCTCTCTGGTTGGAATAAGGCAATGTTCTGTTTTGCTAGGTTGCCTTTTCCTGGTCCTTTGGCTAGAGAGAGCAGGCTTTCACTAGAGCCTTGTTTGTCTGTGCCCATTGGTACTGCCAGGTGGCCCCTTCTTCAAGCATGCAGTCTGGGATATATGTGGCAAAAAAGAAAGTTGTGGGAACTCTTGAGGAACACTGCCATATTATTCCTCAAGTTCCCTAGCTGAGCAGACTTCTCTCTCCTTTCCAGAGTGTTCTTATGTTTGGCTTATAAGTAATATCCAGGGTGTTTAAGCTATGCTTTGTGGGCAAAATAGGGAGAAATGTGTTTACTCCATCTTGTCTGGAACTGGAATGCAAATGGGTTTTAAAACCATCACATGAGGGAACCTCCCTGTTGTTTTTATTGCCTTTTAGGGTTGGGTGTGAGAACTCACTTAGGGTGTTACTCTTCTGGCTGAAATTAGGACACCCCCCTTCATTGCCTGGCAGAGAACATCCTGAAGCAGGCATGGCTTGTATACTCCCTCGGAATACTCACTGCAGTGGGAAGAGGGCTGCTCTATTGTGGGCCTCTCTTTCACACCTGGCTCAGAACCCTTGACTCCACAGGGTTTTCCGTTTTTGACAGCCCAAGGATAAGATACTCTCTCCTCTATGCTGCCTGCCCCTTATACAAGCATCATGTGTCTCCCTAACTGCTTACCCATCCAGGTGCCCATGACTGGGGAGATTTATTTCCTCTTATGATCCAAGCCCAGCCCAGGTCTGTTACTCAGGAGCCATGAACTGAGCTGGCTAGAGCCGGACAGGCTGGGAGCGGAGGCTCTGACTAGTTGTGTGTGTGTATAGGGGAAGGGTTGCTGGGAACAGAGACTTGGAGGCTCACAGTTGGGAGGGGCATGTGTGAGGTCATTTGGCTTCCTAGGAGTGACCTGTGGAATTCCCTCAAACCTCAAATGACAGAGATTTGGATAGACTTTTATCATGGTTAAGACAGTTAAAGCTTCTATGTGGTCTATGTATACAATGGAATATTACTCAGCCATTAGAAACGACAAATACCCACTATTTGCTTCAACGTGGAGGGACCTGGAGGGTATTGTGCTGAGTGAAACAAGTCAATTAGAAAAGGACAAACATTATATCGTCTCATTAATTTGGGGAATATAAAAATTAGTGAAAGGGAATAAAGGGAAAGGAGAGAAAGTGAGTGAAAATATCAGTGAGAGTGACAGAACGTGAGAGACACCTAACTCTGGGAAATGAACAAGGGGTGGTGGAAAGGGAAGTGGGCGGGAGGTTGGGGTGACTGGGTGATGGGCACTGAGGGGGGCACTTGGAGGGATGAGCACTGGGTGTTATGCTATATGTTGGCAAATTGAACTCCAATTAAAAAAGAAAAGACAGTTAAAGCTTCTATCTTTCACTAAGTCTCAAATTCAGGGAATGTTAAATAAAAAAGAACAGTATTTAGGATTAAAGTAAATAAATGAAAGATTAGCTTCTGTTTGAACTACCCACGTGATTTGAATATTCAGCTTTTCTCAGTGGAATGTCAGAAGATTTTCAGGAAATACAATGAAGATTATCCAAAGTTGCTGAAGACCTTAAAATAAGTTTGTTAAACAATTATATTCATCTGTCAAGGGTTAGAGTGGCATAAGTGAGGGGAGGAGATACTTCTTTGGGATGCTTCTTTTCACCAGACAGTGGTTTCACCAGACAGGGCTAGGGGACAGGAGGTCTGGGTCTAAAGTCTTCCTTTTCCTCTGAGTCCTTCTGTTGTGTGATGTTGGGTGATTTCTTGCTCTCTCTGAGCTTTGGCCTCATCATTGGCCAGCTGAGGCGGTTGGACATGTAGTCCTTATACTTAGTGTTTTGAGATCCTTAAAGTTGACTCTTAAAATTCTTCAGTGGAAGAATTCCCCATGAACATTTGAATCAAGTCCAGACCGTAAGGCGCCTCCTGGTAGCTCAGAAATACACCCATGCACATATAGTCAACTAGTCTTTGACAATGGTATGAAGAACACACAGTGGAGAGAGGACAGTCTCTTTAATAAATGGTGCTGGGAAAACTAAATATTCAAATGCAAAAGAATAAAACTGGACCATAGCTTAACACTACTCCCCAAAGTGAACTTGAAATGGATTAAAGATTTAAGTGTAACACTTGAAACCGTAAAGCTCCTACAAGAAAACATACAGAAAAATCTCATTGACGTTGGTTTTAGTAATGATTTTTTTAAATTTTATTTTATTTTTATTTATTTATTTATTTTTAAATTTTTATTTATTTATGATAGTCACAGAGAGAGAGAGAGAGGCAGAGACACAGGCAGAGGGAGAAGCAGGCTCCATGCACCGGGAGCCCGACGTGGGATTCGATCCCGGGTCTCCAGGATCGGGCCCTGGGCCAAAGGCAGGCGCCAAACCGCTGCGCCACCCAGGGATCCCGACTTTTTTTTTTTTTTTTTAAAACGAAACATCAGAAGCAAAAATAAACAAAAGGGACTGCATCACACTAAAAGGTTTCTTCATAATGAAAGAATCCACCAAATGAAAAGACAGCCTATGGAATGGGAGAAAATATTTGCAAACCATATATCAGATAATATGTAAAGTACATAAGGAACTCAAACAACTCAATAGCAAAACAAAAACAAAGACAAAAATAAACAGTCTGATTAAAAAACAAGCGAAGGACTGAAATAGACGTTTTTCCAAAGAAGACATACAAATGACATAGCAGCACTATTCGCAGTAGCCAAGGGGTAGAAACAACCCAAGGTCTATCAAAAACAAATGAGTGAATAAACCAAATGTGATATATTATACAATGGAATATTATTCAGCCATGACAAGAAATAAAGTATTTATACAGGCTATACCATGCATGTACCTTGAAAAAACTACGCTGAGTGAAAAAAGCCAGACACAAAGTCCTTTTACGTGAAATACCCAGGACAGATAAATCCATGAACACGGGAAGTAGATTAGTGGTAGCCAAAGGGTAGGGCGTGGGGAATGGAGAGCCTGGTAATGGGCATAATGTTTCCTTTAGGGTACGCTAGTCGTTCTGGACCTACAGACGGTGGTGATACAACATTGTACAAGTAACCGAATACTGCTGAATTATAAATGGTTTATATGATGACTTTTGAGTTATGTTAACTTTACCGTGATAAAAAAAAAAAAAATCCTGACTTCTGGGCCCCACTGGAAACTTCTGACTTCTAAATCTCTGGAAGCAGGGTCTAAGCACCATGATTCAAAGCTCTCCAGGTGATTTCCATGTGCAACCAGAGTTGAGATTTCTGGGTGTCCAGATCTCGTTACAGGAGGTAGATTCATCAGGGTTAATAAGATTTTGTACAGTTCAGGGCCCCGTAATACTTAGAGCGACTGAAAGATCAGTATTTATAACATATAGAACCCATGTAAATACAAACAATCCAAAATGTGTCCAAATATGAAAATCATATCTGAATTGGGCAATCACAGGAGAGAAGATCTTTAAAAAGCAAAAGAAACAAATGGAAAGAGGCTCGACCGCATTAGTAGCCGGGGAGATAAAAATGAAAGTAACCTGGCTATAGCTATATTTCATTCACCAGATTGATAATGATGAAAACAAAACAAAGCAAAAACACACAGTACTTGCAAAGATGCTTTGGAATGGGCACTTCTGCAGATTGTTAGCGAGAATGTGACTTCTTATTGTATTTTTGGAAAGTTAATAAGATGGTTGAAATCCCATATCTGGGACTTTACCGTAATAGAACAGTGGTTACTGAAGAACTGATTGTAGATAACAAAATATAAACCAGAAATAACTTGCAGCCCTTCAAAAACGGAATTGTTGAATAATCAGAATATACTCACATCATAGGATATTATGCAACTATTAAAAATAGGGAGTTAGACATCTATCTATTCACTTGAAATTCCAACATTGTAAACACTGCCAAGTTAAAAAAAAAAAAAAAAGCCAGTTTTAGAGAAAACAGGGCCTCCTGTGTATGGCCTCTTTTTCTGTCTTTGTTTCCTCCATCTCCCCCATTCTGCTGTGGCCTTCACTTCCTGCAAGGGGCCAGGCTCAGCCCCACCTCTGGGCCTTGCCCACGCTGTTCTAGTTGCACTTCTCAGCCGCAACCTTGTAAAACCTACTTAGGGCTCACGTTAAGGAGGTATCTCCTCTTCCAGGAAGTCCTCTCTGACCTCTCCTCCCTCCAACGTGTGTCCCAGTCCCCCAGGCTTCTCTCTGACCTGTCCTTACTATGGTTTCTGCTACTCATCCTTTGTCTCTGGCCTGGGGCCTCCTTGTGGGGGAGGGACTGTGTCTTGGTCACTCTTGAACTCTGCATGCCCAGCACCGGGTCTGGGGAGGGCGGAAGTGGAGGAGCAGTGGTGTTGAAATGGAATTGAAGGGGGTGTGTGGCCACTGCCTGTAGGGATGGGCTGACCATTGCGAATCAGACTGTGAGAGCAGAAGTGGTCAGAAACTTTCTTGGCTGCTTCTTCAGACCTGATCTTGGGAAACATTGACCCATTTAAAAGGAGTGGACTTAACAGTGTGTTCTCTGTTATTGAAATAGTTGAATGAACCATTATGCATTTTCTAGCTCATTAAAGGTGATTGGACATAGGGTGATCAGCTGGTCCTGGTTCGCCTGGGGTTTTCCTGGCTTTGGTGCTAGAAGTCTCATGTCCTAGGTGAAACCTGACAGTTGGTTGTCCGACCGTGTGGGTTACCTGCTGAGGTCTCTTACTGTCCTTTCCCAGGGTCCAGCTTGCTGTGTGAAGAGTGGGGTCAGCAGGAGTTGCTTTCTAGGGGAGAATGGTACTTGGTACATCGTGTCCAGGTCTGGCCAGTATCCTGCCACTTGCAGCATATGCAGTTGACCCTTGAACCACATGGGTGCACACTGCATGGTCCACTTATTTCAGATTTTTTCAAAAGATACAATATAGTTATGTAAGTGTATTTTTCTTATGATTTTCTTAATAATATTTTCTTTTCTCTGACTTACTTTATTATAAGAATACGGGATATAATACATGTAACATACAGAATATATGGTAATTGTTTATTATCAGTAAGGCCTCTAGTCAAAAGGAGGCCGCTTAGTAGTTAAATTTTTGGCAAGTCAAAGTTCTATGTGGGTTTGCGACTGTGAATTCCTGGTGTTGTTCAAGGGTCAGCTGTAATCTCCATTTAACTCCAGGAACCTAGGTTTTCTAATACTCAAAATGAGCATAAAAATCCTAAATCCAGTTGGTGGGAATTTTCAGCATGATATAAAGAAAGTCACTGGAGTGAGGTGATCCTAGCATAGCCACTATACACTACATGCCTCCAGTGTATAGTGGGCGCCATGCACTGTGGTTTTAACTCTCAACATCTTAGAGATGGGGGCTCATCTAACTCCCATCTGACAGACTAGGAGATTGGGGCTCAGGAAGGCTGAGCCATCTGCCCAAGGTTGCACACATGCAGGTGGCAGGGCTAAGCAGTTGTTCAAAGGCCCTGGGGCTCGTGTCTGTTTCTGACTGCAGGCTTCAGGTGCTGGCCAGGTAGACACGAATGGTAGCTTTCTCTTGGACCAGGCCTCCCCACCAATGCTGGGCAATCCTGCTGGGGAGCCTCTGGCCTAAGGCTGTGGGAACAGCTAATGAAACAAGCAGTTCCCCTCGGTGCCCACGGTACATCACCCGGGGCTTCATCAGAGATGGGGAAAGGGATCCAGTAAGGCAATCAGGGCAGTGATTCTTTCATTCTGGCAATCGTCCCTGCATGCGTTAATCACACAGGTATGCACTCACTGCCTCTGCCACCTGAAGGGAGGGAGACTCCCCCCACCCCAACAGCAAATACACTGGTGCTTCTAAAGAGAGGTGCACCCAGGATTGTCTGCCTGGGGTAGTCAGCGAAGGCTTCCTGTAGGAGGATGCATTTGAACTATGCCTGGAGAGAGTGACTGCCCCTGGATGGGCAAGCTGCTAACAGCATTCCCATAGAAAGGCCAAAGCCATTGTGCAAGTGCGGGAGGTTGGGGCAGTTTGACATTACTGGGATCGAGGAAGTGTGGTGGGGGTGTGGTGGGGAGGAGGTCCTATCAGCTCTGAGGGCCAGGGAAGGGACTGTAGTCATCTGAGGCCAGGAGCGGTCACTGGAGCGTTCCGAGGAGTGGCAGCCAGCTTTGTGGGCCAGGAAGGCACAGCTGGGATTACTGGGGGGCTGAAGCATCCCCAAGAGGGAGGTGAAGGCCAGAGCAGAGCAGGGCAGGGGCCCAGTCTCTCCCGCCCCTGCTCCCTGCACCAGGTTCTTGCTGACCCCAGAGGGAGGGGAGGGAGGTGTCTGGCCTGAGACCCAGGGCCCAGAGTTGGGGATGGGTGCAGGGGGAGATGAGAAGAGAGGTGGAAGCAGCTTTCCTGGTAAGGGGAGTGATGAACACTTGGTTTGAATTTGGAAAGACATTTCCCCCCGACCTTCTGCAGAAGGAGCAAGCGCCTTTCAGACGCCCTGACGGCTCCTCATCCCACTGATTTGCACAATATACAATTTCTTTGCATAACAGACAGAATAATCTCATTTTCTCACTGGCTACACAGCTTAGCTTTCAATCAATTATTCCAAATACATTAAAAAAAAAGTCTCCATGTCACTTCCCTGCCTGCTCAGTGCTCAGTTTTCCCTGTCAAGGAATTTGCAAATCAATTGCTTTAACAATACTTTCCACAAATTACCTTCGAAGGCCTGTGATGTCACCCACAGTTAATGTGCTCCTGATAAATAATGCATCAGGAAGTGGTGAGGCTTTTTCTTTCTCCGGCCTCCCTGAGATACAATAAAGGAACTGTCGTGTTTTGTGTTGAGCAGCCTGGCTTCAGCCCTGGGGCCCCAGCGTGGGGTTGGGTGCTGGGTGGCAGTAGTGGGTGGAGAGGGGACCAGCTGGGGGCATAGGGTGGCTCTGCACCCACTGTTGTGGCCTGGCCAGCGCAAGACCCTGCACCTCTTTGCACTTCAGCTTCTGTGCTTGGACTTGGGAACAGGCGGTCCCACATCCTTACAGCCTTGTCTGGAGTCCAGATCACTCCATCCAACCGCTCGCCTGTGGGAGGTGTGGGAATGGCAGCTGTTCTCACTGTGGGGCTTGGGTCTGGTGCAGAGGCTGTGATTTTGGCTCCTGGTTCCTGAGAACTGTGGAGAGTGGCTGGAAAGCAGAGGGCATTGTCTTGAGCTGGCTAAGATCCCAGCCCAAGGAACCCCGGTGGTCTGCGTTCTTAAATTCACCATCCCATGTACGGGCTACTCCGGAGAGGCCTCTGTGCTCTGAGCGGGGCTGCAGACCCTGAATGCAGGCCTTAGGAGTGCTTAGAGGAGCTATGGCTTGGGGGAGAGCTGTGTGTTCTGGGGGCTTAGGCAGCACCGGAGCTGGTCTTGGCTGGGGACTGGGATGACAGGAGGGTCTGGGCCTTTGGCTGGGGTCTGTGCAGTTCCTTCATTATATGCTGTGCAGTGTATGCTTGTGTGCACATGTGTGTGCAATCACTATGAGTGACATGAGGTGGGTGCTCTGTACTGAGGCTTTTGCAAGGGGCAACAGGACATCCCCTGGGGGCTGCAGAATTTGCTTATAGGAATAAAGTTCATTTTTTCCTCTGTATGAGTCTTACTACTGCTGGTGTCTTCATGACTCTTAAGTGTGTTTTGATATTGCAAACTAAAAATCATAGTTTCAGCACAGTTAAATAACGAACCCCAAGCCAAAAATTTGGAAGTGGCCTGAGCTCCCATGTACATAGAACAAGGACCTGGTTCCAGTACTACTTGTCAGCCCCATGTGTGAAACTTGGGCTCCTGTTGCCTCTGCATGTAACCAGGGCCCTGTGTGAAGCGCACACTGAGTCTCTTAATTAACCCATTGCACTGTGTCTACTTCACATCACGGGGTACACACCACAGGAGGAAAGACTGTCTGTTTGCAGGGCGGCCAAGATGAGAGGGAAGAAGGGCCTGACCCTGCCTAGGGAAGTTAGAGAGGATTCCAGACGGAGAGGACTCAGGGTGGAGTGTGAAGGGCACGTGGGGTGCGGGACTCCTGAGGCATCTGGCATTTGGAGAAGTGTTATCTGGAGCGTCCTGGATGTAGCCATGGGAGATGGAGAAGGTTGTCTGGTAACAGGCTGAGGAGTCTGTGTTCGCTCCTGCAGAGTGGCTTTCCGGCTGTGTGTCTTGAGATGTTAACTCCAAATGGCGTGCTTGGGTGGGCAGTCAACAGGGCCTTGGTGGTTTGGTGGCCTGTGAAGTGCTGCCCACTGCACTGCACACCCTGGAGGTGGTGGTGTTAATGCAGAACGAACAAACCTTTGACAATTTTAAGAAGAAAAGAAGAGAGTTTTATTTGAGCCCAAGTTAGGACAGCTTCATGGGATGCACAATCCTCACAAAGAAGAGATGCTCAGAAGAAGCAACATTTGGAGCAGGGTTGGGTACATTTTTTACATAAAGAGTCACAAATCATCAAGACAAGGGACATTCCAGAAAGCTACAGAGGTTATCTTCTGTTTTAGTATGCGCAAGGCTATAGGACTTTAATCTTATGGGAACCCAGTCTCCCATCCAAGTACTAACACTTGCCATCAGGGAAATACAAATCAAAACCACAATGAGATCCCACCTCACCCCAGTGAGAATGGGGAAAATTAACAAGGCAGGAAACCACAAATGTTGGAGAGGATGTGGGGAAAGGGGAACCCTCCTGCACTGTTGGTGGGAATGTGAACTGGTGCAGCCACTCTGGAAAACTGCGTGGAGGTTCCTCAAAGAGTTAAAAATAGACCTGCCCTATGACCCAGCAATTGCACTATTGGGGATTTACCCCAAAGATTCAGATGCAGTGAAACGCCGGGACACCTGCACCCCGATGTTTCTAGCAGCAATGTCCACAATAGCCACACTGTGGAAGGAGCCTCGGTGTCCATCGAAAGATGATGGATAAAGAAGATGTGGTCTATGTATACAATGGAATATTCCTCAGCCATTAGAAACGACAAATACCCACCATTTGCTTCAACGTGGATGGACCTGGAGGGTATTATGCTGAGTGAAGTAAGTCAATCGGAGAAGGACAAACATTATATGGTCTCATTCATTTGGGGAATATAAGAATTAGTGAAAGGGAATAAAGGGAAAGGAGAGAAAATGAGTGAAAATATCAGTGAGGGAGACAGAACATGAGAGACACTTAAATCTGGGAAATGAACAAGGGGTGGTGGCAAGGGACGTGGGCAGGGGATGGAGTGACTGTGTGATGGACACTGAGGGGGGCACTTGATGGGATGAGCACTGGGTGTTATGCTATATGTTGGCAAATTGAACACCAATACAAAAAAATATACCAAAAAAAAAAAAAAAAAGAATCTTATGGGAACCTGGGAAGTTTCTTTCTTTTCCTTATCTTGTGTTCAGAATGCTTCTATGTGATTGGTTGGTTGGTTATTTGCTTAATGAAGCAGACATACAATGTGTGCTCAGAGCAGAAAATAGAGGACATGAGGACATGCTCTGAGTTGGGCCCAGTCATTTTGACCTTGGGAAATGTTAAAGTATAGCTTCCCTGGAGCCCAGGGACAGGGCCCCAAAACATTAAAGGTTGAAAATTTCCTTTACGAGCGGCACATGGGGACAGTCAAGAGGCTCTGGGAGGTCCTGAAAAATGTCCCTCAGACACAGGGCTGCCAAGCCACTTTTATTTTGTAATTTGTATTAATGTATTAATGAAATGGGTTTTGGGGAACATACTCTGGGAAATATCATGCAGGCAGAGAGGAGCCATTGAACTGTTCCTTGTTTCTTGGTTGCTCCTCTGGCTGGTTTCTGGCCCCGTGAAGGATCAGATGCCTGATGTCGGTGAGCTGGGCCGACTCAGGGCAACCCCGTGGTCCTGGGCTCCTACAGTGAGATCCTCTGAGGACCAGCAGTGCTTGGGGCCAGGTGCACGTGAGGTCATTGTGGCCACAATGTCTTGCTTGAGGCCTTCTCATGGAGGCTCCTGATCTGTAATTTCTGAACCAGAAAACAAAGTGAGGAATAGGGGAAAAATAAAACTTGAAATGCATCAAGTCAAGACCTTTTTAGGCCCCATGAAACCTGAACCTACCCTGGAGGATTTGGGGCCACTTGGGGCCCCTGGGGAGGAGTTAGGTCCAGTGGGCTGTCTGTCCTGTGTGCCCTCCTCTTTCGAAGCTCCCTAAGCTCTCTTTGAGGGTGACCAGTCAAGGGTGGCCAGACTTGCTGAGGCAATCTGAGCTCAAAGCAAAACCCAAGGAAGCAATGATGAATCTCAGATGGCCAACAAGCAGGAGAAAAGCTGCTCACCTGGCCCGGACTAAGATAGACAGGAAGGTCCTGCTTCCTGCCCGATCATACTGGAGGATGGGTCAGATAATGGCAAGTGTTTGCTAAGATGTGGGGAAGTGGGTCTCCTGTGTTCTGCTGGTGCAAGAGCAATCTTGGACTGTGTATGGTGTGGGACCAATGGTCCTACACCCAGATCATTTCTGAGAGACCTGCTTACCGTGGTGGGGGGGTAGGTGAGTGAACTGCAGCAGTGCCATGGGCACCATCCAGCAGTGGGTGCCATGGCTGGGCATAGGTAAGGCCCTCAAGTGGTCTGAGAATGGGACCTAAGCACAAAAGCCGAGGGCAGGAGCGGAATTTGCAGTATAATTTCATTTGTGTAAATTACGATGCAAACACTCAAAAGATGGATTCGAGGGAGCCTCCATCTTCCAGAAAGTCTATTCACATAAGGCAGTAGGTGCCTTTAGCAGGAAGGAGGATGGAGGGTGGTGTTGAGGACAAAGGAAAATACAGGCAAACACCACAGTGTTATCTTAGCCTGGGTTCCCTGGGAGGCAGAGCCTTGCAGCAAGGCTTGAATACTAATGCTTTATCAGGAGAATGAATGGGAAGGCCAAAGGGGAGCCTGGGCAGAGGTCCCCCCATGTGGGGTGACATGGCTGGCCCTTGGCAGGACCTCATCTGTGGGTCTGGACGTGGCAGGAGGAGCCAGGAACTCTGGGAGCAGGACCTACTGGCTGCAAGCATCGGAACTGCAGTGTGGTTGGGTGCGCTGGCGGCTAAGGGGACAGGCGGTCGAAGGGTAGGAGAACAAGAGGACAAGAGGCGGAGAAGACGCTCAGGAGGGGGCAGTCACCTGATGGCAGAGCAGGGCCGGGGCTCGTGCGCTGAGTAGGAGCAGCCTGAGTCCCCTTGTCAGAATATGCACATGCGCTTGTCCTAGATTTAGGGAGGCCTGGGTCTGAGCGCTTGGGCGAAGTCCGTGCCTGGCTAACGTGGGTTCCCATGTCGACAGAGCGGACGTAGTGAAACCGTTACTTCGTGAGAGTTTTGCGGATGCAAAGTGTCCAGCATCCTTGGCGTCCAGCGAACATTCACTGTGTTACTACCTGGGAGAAGCAGGTGTGCCGCGCGGCACTCAGCTGCTCCGTCACCCGCCTGGAGCAGGGTGCCCCATCTCCCATGTGACAGGATCTCTTTCACGTCGTGACAGTCTGGGATCTGCAGCAAGGGTGCCCTTCCTCCAGGGAGAAAACCCACCAGAGCAGCCCCCCTTCATAGTCAAGCACATGATTTACTTCGCTCCCAGGTTTCTGTGTTTGACACCTGGTTACATCCAGCTTCACACCCAGAGTCCTCCGTGTACTGAGCACTAATGATTTCATGCATCCTGAAATAGAGACAACTGGACGCCACTTACTGCGTTAATTGGGATTCGTTTTACTCCTGGGACTCCTGTTCTGTACAGATTTTAGGCTGTGTTTATTCATTAATGCAGCCATCTAGTCATTAGAGTCATTAGGCACTTTTTGAGAGTTTATTACACACCAGGCATGTTGTGGGCACTTTGTTCTAGAAGTAAGACCCTGGCTCCTGGTCTTTGGCAGTACCTCATCTGTGGGTGCCACCAGGGCCTGCGGGCATGGAGGGCAGATAGGTGGCACCCACTGGGATGACCCCTTGGGAGGGCCTGAGGGAGCAGACGAAGTGCTAAGGCCTTGGGAGGCCACTGCTCCTGGAGAGCCAGCTGGCCTGAGTTATAAAGCATGGGTGGGATTTCTCAAGGTGGCAGAGTGGGGGCTCGCTTGGTGGTGTGTGCTGATGAGGCGCCTGGATTTGAAGCGAAGCGTCTCTAGGGTGAAAGAGATAGCAGGAGGTGAGATTGGGCCCAGAGGAGGTAGGCTCTGAATGCCAGGCCCTGGTCTCGTTCTCTTGGATATCAAGCAGCAGTGGGCAGGCTGGGAGGTGGAAGGGGGTATAGGGTGGCAAACCCGGGGGTGGGGAGACTGATGGGAGGCGGTGATCACAGATTGTACAGGTCTAAGGAGCGCCTGGTTATGCACGTGTATTAGATGTCCCTGAATGATCACTGCAGGGAAACCCCGGCCCTTGGCACCTGGAAGGGCCATTCTCACTGAGGGCAGTTTGTTCATTGTGGGAATCTGGCTTTGCTGCCGTTGTAGTGTTCAGAAGGATGACATTTGCTTATGTAAATCCAGCTTTTTGGCTTGCAAAATCTGATCTCCTTTTATTTTAAAGAATATGCTTATTTCATAAAACAGGACAGATTTTTTTTTTTTTTTTTTTTTTTTTTTTTTTTTTTTTTAATTAACTTTTATTGGTGTTTAATTTACCAACATACAGAAAAACACCCAGTGCTCATCCCGTCAAGTGTCCACCTCAGTGCCCGTCACCCATTCCCCTCCAACACCCGCCCTCCTCCCCTTCCACCACCCCTAGTTCGTTTCCCCGAGTTAGGAGTCTTTATGTTCTGTCTCCCTTCCTGATATTTCCCAACATTTCTTTTCCCTTCCTTTATATTCCCTTTCACTATTATTCATATTCCCCAAATGAATGAGAACATACACTGTTTGTCCTTCTCCGATTGACTTATTTCACTCAGCATAATACCCTCCAGTTCCATCCACGTTGAAGCAAATGGTGGGTATTTGTCGTTTCTAATTGCTGAGTAATATTCCATTGTATACATAAACCACATCTTCTTTATCCATTCATCTTTCGATGGACACCGAGGCTCCTTCCACAGTTTGGCTATTGTGGCCATTGCTGATAGAAACATCGGGGTGCAGGTGTCCCGACGTTTCATTGCATCTGAATCTTTGGGGTAAATCCCCAACAGTGCAATTGCTGGGTCGTAGGGTAGGTCTATTTTTAACTCTTTGAGGAACCTCCACACAGTTTTCCAGAGTGGCTGCACCAGTTCACATTCCCACCAACAGTGTAAGAGGGTTCCCTTTTCTCCGCATCCTCTCCAACATTTGTTGTTTCCTGCCTTGTTAATTTTCCCCATTCTCACTGGTGTGAGGTGGTATCTCATTGTGGTTTTGATTTGTATTTCCCTGATGGCAAGTGATGCAGAGCATTTTCTCATGTGCATGTTGGCCATGTCCATGTCTTCCTCTGTGAGATTTCTCTTCATGTCTTTTGCCCATTTCATGATTGGATTGTTTGTTTCTTTGGTGTTGAGTTTAATAAGTTCTTTATAGATTTTGGAAACTAGCCCTTTATCTGATATGTCATTTGCAAATATCTTCTCCCATTCTGTAGGTTGTCTTTTAGTTTTGTTGACTGTATCCTTTGCTGTGCAAAAGCTTCTTATCTTGATGAAGTCCCAATAGTTCATTTTTGCTTTTGTTTCTTTTGCCTTCGTGGATGTATCTTGCAAGAAGTTACTGTGGCCAAGTTCAAAAAGGGTGTTGCCTGTGTTCTCCTCTAGGATTTTGATGGAATCTTGTCTCACATTTAGATCTCTCATCCATTTTGAGTTTATCTTTGTGTATGGTGAAAGAGAGTGGTCCAGTTTCATTCTTCTGCATGTGGATGTCCAATTTTCCCAGCACCATTTATTGAAGAGACTGTCTTTCTTCCAATGGATAGTCTTTCCTCCTTTATCGAATATTAGATGGCCGTACATTTCAGGGTCCACTTCTGGGTTCTCTATTCTGTTCCATTGATCTATGTGTCTGTTTTTGTGCCAGTACCACACTGTCTTGATGACCACAGCTTTGTAATACAACCTGAAATCTGGCATTGTGATGCCCCCAGCTAAGGTTTTCTTTTTTAAAATTCCCCTGGCTATTCGGGGTCTTTTCTGATTCCACACAAATCTAAAAATAATTTGTTCTAACTCTCTGAAGAAAGTCCATGGTATTTTGATAGGGATTGCATTAAACGTATAAATTGCCCTGGGTAACATTGACATTTTTACAATATTAATTCTGCCAATCCATGAGCATGGAATATTTTTCCATCTCTTTGTGTCTTCCTCAATTTCTTTCAGAAGTGTTCTATAGTTTTTAGGGTATAGATCTTTTACCTCTTTGGTTAGGTTTATTCCTAGGTATCTTATGCTTTTGGGTGCAATTGTAAATGGGATTGACTCCTTAATTTCTCTTTCTTCAGTCTCATTGTTAGTGTATAGAAATGCCATTGATTTCTGGGCATTGATTTTGTATCCTGCCACGCTACCAAATTGCTGTATGAGTTCTAGCAATCTGGGGGTGGAGGCTTTTGGGTTTTCTATGTAGAGTATCATGTCATCGGCGAAGAGGGAGAGTTTGACTTCTTCTTTGCCAATTTGAATGCCTTTAATGTCTTTTTGTTGTCTGATTGCTGAGGCGAGGACTTCCAGAACTATGTTGAACAGCAGTGGGGAGAGTGGACATCCCTGTCTTGTTCCTGATCTTAGGGGAAAGGCTCCCAGTGCTTCCCCATTGAGAATGATATTTGCTGTGGGCTTTTCGTAGATGGCTTTTAAGATGTCGAGGAAAGTTCCCTCTATCCCAACACTCTGAAGGGTTTTGATCAGGAATGGATGCTGTATTTTGTCAAATGCTTTCTCTGCATCTAATGAGAGTATCATATGGTTCTTGGTTTTTCTCTTGCTGATATGATGAATCACATTGATGGTTTTACGAGTGTTGAACCAGCCTTGTGTCCCAGGGATAAATCCTACTTGGTCATGGTGAATAATTTTCTTAATGTGTTGTTGGATCCTATTGGCTAGTATCTTGTTGAGAATTTTTGCATCCATGTTCATCAGGGAAAACAGGACAGATTTTATGTGTTAATGCAGTATGTTCAAAATATAGCATAAGGTTTCTTTTTTTTTTTTTTTAAGATTTTGTTTATTTAGTTATGAGAGACACAGAAAGAGAGAGAGAGAGGCAGAGACACAGGCAGAGGGAGAAGCAGGCTCCATGCAGGGAGCCTGACGTGGGACTCGATCCCGGGTCTCCAGGATTAGGCCCCGGGTTAAACGTGGCGCTAAACCGCTGAGCCCCCCAGGCTGCCCTAGCATAAAGTTTCTAAACAGAAGCTACATGGATTGCTACTGTGGGCTGGGGTTTTGTTGGAAGTGTTGTGATCCTCTGCAAAGATGTGTCCATTTTGGCTTGTCCTCCAAACAAGTGATCCCTCCTGCCCAAGAGATGAAGCCAGGCAGGAGCTTTGGTGCAGAAGCTGAGAGAGACAGAGTGCGAGACCCTACATGGAGAACGAAGACTACATGCCCAGTGTGGGTGAACAAGTGTTGTGCTGGAACTGGCTTGCAGGTGGCCTATGCAGGGGTCTCCCTGGACAGCCCTGCACAGCTGCTCTGGTTTTCCAATCTAGAGAGAAGGTTTGGTGCCAATAGCCCACCCTTCGTTTTCACAGAACATTCGTAACTGCGTATTGGATATGTAAGATTCATGCAATTCTGGTACTTTTTTGTTACCTATGGATGTTAGATACTGGGGGGCCTTGGAAGGATCTAAGCCATAGTAGTGCCGAGGTGACTGAGGCAGCAGATTCACTGGGGATTTCCTAGTGCTCCCAACTACATGTTGTGTATCATAAAGTAAGGCCGTGGGTGAGGTGAGCACATGGGTCCTCAGGACGAGATTTTGGGTCGTCCCTCTCAACAAGGGCCCTACTGCTGGTAGTGGTTGTGTTGGTGACAGGGGGGGATGGGCAGTGAGCACAGGGTCTGAACTCCTCAGTGCTGAGCACAGGCACCATGGCCCCTCCCACCATGCTGATGGGCAGCAGGAAATCAAGAGTATCTTCTGAGATTCTGCATGTCAGACTCTTGTCTAGCCCTGGCCCAGTATTGGCTCCTGGACTTCAGAGAAGCCACGGCTCCTGATGGGGTAGGGGTGGTCAGAGGCTGCAGCATGCCAGGGATTTCCAGAGCATGGTAAAGGAAGCAAACCCTCAGATAAACCAAATGATAAGAATTGGTGTCTTGAAGTAAACATTGGGCATTGGGCATTGAGTGAGCTTGAGAATTATTTGCAAATTGTTACAAGGGCTTGCTGAGATCACACACGTCAGCACAGGCCAAGAACTGCAAGGGACTGGAGAGAATCCAGAGAACTCAGTAAGAAAGGAATGCAGACTGGCCACATGGTTCTAGATGCTGGTTTTCGAATCTTTGCCCACCCTTCATTGCTGCTGCCGTTGATGTAGGTCAACTGTTCTCAGATCTCCTCAGGTAGGACGTCTCCAAGCAATGCAGATTCATGATTAATGCAGTTCCCTTGGTAAACTGCATTAGTCCTAAATTAAAAAGCCCTCCAGATGGATAGCTGTTTACCCACAGTCAAGATTATGGCTTGGGGCGCTACTTGCGCGGGGCACTACTCTGTCATGCATGGAAACCACATCCTCTCTCAAAGCATGGAGATCTGTTTGTGAGAAAGTCTTGTAGTTCGAAAGGGCGCTGTGTGGCCAGCCGAGCAGTGCTTCTGTGCTCAGCCATTCAGGAGCTAAGGCCCCTGGGGTAGGTCAGTGCCCCTCTCTGCGTGGCTATTCACTCACCCATGAAATGGAAGCTTAAAAGTGGACCCCAGTGGACTCAATGAGCTGTATGGTCCTTGCAATGTGCCTCCTGGGTGGTGAGGATCATGTCCTGGTTTGGGTCTAGCTCAGGTGTTTGGGACGCATATTTTTTTAAAAGATTTTATTTACTTATTTTAGAGAGAGAGAGAGAAAGAGAGAGAGAGAGAGAGAATGCATGGGGGAAGGGCAGAGGGAGAAGGAGAGAGAATCTCAAGCACCAATGTAGGGCTTGATCTCACAATCCCAAGACCATGACCCGGCCCAAAATCAAAGAGTTAGATGCTTACTGACTGAGTTACCCAGGTGCCCCAGGGGCTTAGGAGACTCTTAGCATATCCAAATCACCTGCTGGCTCTCTCTGGTTGGGGCTTGTGTGGGAGAGAGCATCCACGTCTATTTTCTTGGAGGGACTCAGGTCTTTGGCTGACAATGGAGGACTGTGGGCAGTTCTGTGCACTCTGGGATGTATGTCTTGTGGCCTTGTCGTCTATTAGATGTAGAACGACTGGCTTGGCTCAGGCATTTAGACTCCAAACCTAGTGCTCTTTTTGTAGAATTCCAGGGCCTACCCCAGGGAGAAGTGAGGTCCCTGTGTAAATCAGTGAAGAAGACAAGCCTTAGGGCAGCGTCTAAGTGAGGCCTGCCTTGTAGGGTCAGTGCTGAGAGCTCTTGGGTTCTGGTTCATCATTTAATCCACAACTGACATGTGGGAAATGGCTGGTGGGCCTGTGTTTGCTACAATTCCAGTATGACTGAGTGTCATTTTCTATGCCTCCTGGCACAAGGTCTGGTGCACAGGTGGTGCGGATAGAACTCCCCTGGAAGGGTGCTGTAGGGGCCAGTGTAGATGGTGGCAGATTAGGCATCTTAAAATGTGATTGCGAAATCAATAAGCCAATTACAGTGGTTGAATCTTCACCTTTCCAGAGCTGCTTGTGGAGCTGAGCTGCTTGCTGTTGCATTAGGTGGCCGTGCAGCCCAGACTGCAGGGCTGGAGCGGTGGGGAAGGCTGCATGGGAGCCTTCTTGCTCTCCTTGGAGCCCTGCCCTCACTCTCTGGACTCCTCAGTAGAAAAAGCAGTTGCTTAAAAACTGTTTTGCATTTAGGCATTGGAGATGGGGGTGGAAGGTCAGGAATATTTTTTGAGCTCCGGTGGTAACTTCATGTATCACCATTGCATCTTCACAACCCTTTGAATCAAGCGTTGACATCATCATTTCACATAGAAGGCCTCTCTGTTTTCCTTGCTACAGAGCAGACCTGCTCCGTTAAAAGAAAGTCCCACTATCCTCTTAGCCCGCAGTTCTACTGGGTAGTTCCTTCGGGCTGGGCTGGGCCAGACGGATGCTGGTGGGTTGACTGGGGGCCTGTTGGTCCTGAGTGGCCTCATTTCCAAGTCTGGAGGTCAGCTGGTGATTGGCTGAGGTGTGGGGGTGATGGTCCCTCTCACCATGGCAGGGGAGCCTGAGTGTGTTCCCATGTCAGTAGAGGGTTCTGACAGCAGCAATGATGGAAGCTGAAAGGTCTTTTTAGATCTAGACTCAGGGTGGACACAATGTCACTTCTGTCACTGGCTGTTGGTCAAAGCAAACGACTGGGCAGCTCAGAATGACAGGAGGGGCTGCCAAGGATGGTGACCATTTTTGTGACCCACCACGGGGAGAAACCGAGGCTTGGAGACTTGAAACCTCCTTCCCAAGCCATGCAGTGGAAAGGGAACCCAGGCTCTGCTTTCCTGGTACTGCGTGTGGTGTGCAGCCTGGGCGGGAAAGTGTCACTCTGGAAAATAGAGCAATGCTCATCTCAGATAAACGAGTCTGTACTGTGGAATTTGAGGCAGCAGTAGCTGATGGTGGGTGGGAGTTTGCTGATCGAGGGTGAGTATTTAAATTGCTGAGTATGGAGAGCGTCCAGTGTTGTATGGGCCGTCGAGTCCTCCTCGGTGGTGACCCTTGTGGATCCCTGAGTAGAGGGCTTCTGTATGTCCTCTGTACCCCATCACCCTCTCTGTCCCCCGCCGCCAAGCCTCATTTGTGGTGTGAGAGGCATGCGCGTGAGTATGTACCTTCGGTCAGAAGGAATGCTTCATCTTTCTGGGAGTAATGAAGTTTGAAAAGACAAATTCATATCACATAGGTTTTTGTTTGCAATGTTCACAGCTGGTATTTACTTTCATATTTTGAAATACTATGCTGATCCTGCTATTTCTTGATTAATTGATTTTAAACATTGTCTATTAGTTGCAACGGAAGATGGTGATTTAGCTTTGCACACACTTCTTGCGTTGGCCCTTCCTCCATCTTCTGATGTACTTTTTATCACAACTTTTGGTCCAATCAATAGTCAGTGTTTCTGTTCCTATGATAATACATTTTGCTTACTGCCGGATGAAGTAGAGTACGATGATGGTTCCTGGATGTATTACATGCAGGTTTCCTCTTTATTTGGTTTTCTATGTACATATATTTATTTCTCCTAAATATTTTTTACCAGATCATTTCTATGTGAACCAATATTATATCAAAAGAGTCAAACTGACATTATATCAATTTCTTTTTTTCCCCAGACCCTCCCATGTGGGGTTTCTGGTTCTTGGTTGTTCTCAAGATTCCTGAGCCGCCTGTCATCCCAGGGCTTCCCTTTGCAGCACACTCTTGATGGGCCGCTAGGGCTCATGGCTCCCTTTCCTGCTTCATACCATCATTTTGCTGAAGCATGTTCCCTAGTGGCTCCCTAAGTTATGAGAAGTAAATTTTTAGGGTCTCTGTATGTCTGAAAATATTTGACCCAAGCAGGATTTGTGTGAAGATGATTCATTAAGAAGATACTCCCAGGTGAAAGTGAGAAGGGTTGGGGAAAGCAGGGCAGAGAGGAGGAAGCCAGGCCCATTGCGATTTCATGGGGAGTGCCCGACTCAGCCCTACCAGGGAACCCTGGGATGGATACTATCCTACTATCCTGCAGAATTTGTCCTGCGGAAGGCAGGGGCCTGGTGTAGGGGAACTTTAGGTCCTGGCACTCTATTTGGGCCCAAGGGCCATCACCTGGAGCCCACTGGAGCCTACCCAGCACACAGCAGCTGGTGGCATAGGCTGGGAGAGGCCAGCTGGGGGAACAGGAGCGTCACCAGGGCAGCTTGACAGCTGTGTTGTCAGAATTCAACATTCAATGCAGGAAACAGGAATCATTATAGGTGTTCACACCATTTTTAGAAAAGCTAAAGAAATGATTTCTAGGCGGCCCCTCATGGGAGGGTTTTCAGAACAATACAAAACTGCCCACCAGCGAGCTATACCCACCAACCCCACCCTCCTGCCCTGTCCCACCCCGAGGTAGTCTTTGGTCCCCTGTAAGCCGGAGCATAGACCCTCAATTCTTCCATGCAGGCCGAGTCCTACAGAAAGAAGCCATCTCCACCGCTGCCATAGCTTGGTGTCATACGAAGAAAACAGCAAGAAGGAATCTGGGGACCTGTTAAAGGAAAGTGACCCCTTCTTAACCAGGATTGACTGCTAGAAGTTTCTTGAAAACTGCCTCCCCCTAACACAGAACCCAATTTATATCCAGGAGAGTGGCTGAGAGCAAGTCCGGGAAATAGTTTTATCTATTTAATCTTTACAAATAGGAGGAGGGTAAAGTGGAGGTTTAGAAAGCAGTACAAGTATCATACAGCTGGATATACAATTCTAGATTAAACAATTTTTCTGAGAATTTCGAAGGCATTGCTCCATCATGCTCTAATTTATGGTTTCACTGTTGAAAAGTCTAATGCCCTTCTCATTCCTTGCCAAGCGACTTTCTTTCTTCTTTCTTTCTTTCTTTCTTTCTTTCTTTCTTTCTTTCTTTCTTTCTTTTTTGTTCTTTCTTTTTTCTTTCTTTCTTCTTTCTTTCTTTCTTTCTTTCTTTCTTTCTTCTTTCTTTCTTTCTTTCTTTCTTTTCTTTTCTTTCTTTCTTTCTTTCTTTCTTTCTTTCTTTCTTTCTTCTTTCTTTCTTTCTTCTTTCTTCTTTCTTTCTTTCTCCTTCCCTCTGGAGGCTTTGAGGATCTCTTCTTTCTGCCTGGCATTCTAAGATATTGTAATGATGTGGTTGGTATGAGTTGTTTTTCTTGCATTTTGCTGGATGCCCAGTGGACCCCTTCAATCTGAGTCTTATGACCTGTGCTATGGACTAAAACTTGTGTCCCCCTCTCTCCAAATTTACATGTTGAAGCCTACTCCCCAGTGGGACGGCGGGGCCTTTGGGAGGTGCTTTGATCACAAAAGGGAGTAGGATCCTTATAGAAGAGGCCCCAGAGAGCTCCGTCACCCCTCCACCATGTGGGGACACAGTGACACAGAAGATGGGTAGCAGTGAATCAGGAAGAAGGCCCTCATCAGACCCAGAATCTGCCTGTGCCGGGACCTTGGACTCAGCCTCCAGCACTGTAAGGATAAGTGTTTGCTGTTCGTGATATTTTTCTTACAGCCTCCTGAACAGACTAACATGACCTGTAAAATATTTAGTATCATTTCTTGATAATTTCCCTCTGTAACTTTTTCATTCTTTCTGCATCATATATTAGTCAGGTTGAAGATTTTCTGAATTGACCTTTTCAGTTTCTTGTCTTTTCTCTTCTGCTTTCTATCTCTTTCTGCTCTAGTTTTTCTCTTCTTTTCCTACTTATTTCAGCCATTATTATTTGAATTCTAAGAGTTTTTCGTGCATCTGTTACTTTTCCCACAGAACTCTATTCTTGTTCTGTGCCTGCAAGATCTTTCTGATTTAATTTTTTCCTCCCTTTTTTTTTCTATTTTGGTTTCATTTTTCCTCTGTTAGAAGATTGCCTCAAATGTTTGGTGATTGCTGGCTGCCAATTCATATTTAACAATGAAGCGCTCAAAGGGAGTGAGGAGCCCTTGGGGCATGGGGGTACCAGTCAATCAGAGGCTTTGCTGTATGAAAGCAGGTGGCACTGCGACCTTATCATTGGGGATCCCCGACATTAGGACTTGGTGTCTGCACAATAATCCTTCTATGTCCTCTCTCTGGGTGCAAGCCAGGAGTGGGCTGTGTGGTGGTGGTTCTGCTGCTGAAGTTCAGACTTTCTCTCATCCTCTGTTTCCCTTCTGCATCTCACACCCACCCTCTGTTGTGTCTAGGTCCCCCAGGCTGGAGCCTTCTGGGTTAATTTCTCCCAAAACAAATCTTTGGTGTCCCGAGTCACGGGCTTTAAGAAGTGATGGAAAGCCCCGAGTTTCTGGGACCATTGGACATTCATCACCTTTCAGCAGTCCTGGGATTTTCCCCCCTAGGCCAATTGTGTCTATTGCCTGGCAGAATTATTGATGGTGGCCCTCCCAAGTTGTCCCATTCGGGATAATAAGTGTTGTGGCCCCCACCCCATGCTTCCTTCGAGCCTTCAGGTGTGCCCTGGGTGTTCCTGTCCTGGGCCCTGCGGGGGGTGTTTGGTGTCAGCCAACTACCTTCCCTGTGCACTGCCTCTGTGCTTCACCAATGGCAGCTTCCTGGGTCCTCTTGGGCCAGTTACCCCCTCCAGCATTTTTCTAGATTCTAAAATGTTCTGCAGTTTTGCATGTGCTGCTGTCCCCTCCCTCATTTTTCCAGTCCTTATGGATTTATACGTTAAAAAAAATCCATTGATGTCATTTTAACAGAGCATTGTGAGGGACAGCTGATGACAGGTATGATCAGACTTCCACGTTCACCTGCAGTCTGGAGGGGACACGAGGGAAATGCAGAGCCATTAGGAAGAAACATGGTGGCTGCCACACCTCCTGGGTAAGCTCTTCCCTCCTCTCTGGCAGCTCACAGATTTGATGTTTAATTATTTTTCACATGGGGATTGCTGGATCTCTGTACATGCGCAGTGTGCCAGATGTTTGTTGGTGTCCTGCAGGGCCTGGCACTGGGCTGAGGAAGGGGTAAGACATAGATAACCTGCCCACCTAGGCTTGCACTGTTGAGAGGACAGATCTTGGGTATAATGGGTGCCAGGGCAGGTTATGCACTGGGTCAAGGGGAGGGCTATCTAAGAGCCTGCTAGGTATCTTTGGTCACCGGGGCCAGACAGGAATAGAGGTGTGAGGTGTAGTGGGTGCCTTCAGCAGCATGGTGTTTGAAGCTTTGTAAAGGATAAAGTGCAAAGAAAGCGCAAAGAAGCTTTGCAGAGCAGGCAAGCCCTCCCTTCCTTTTTCTCCCCCGCCTGCTGCAGTCTGCAGAGACACCATGAGGGCCTCTTTCTGCCTCCTTAGAAAAACCTGCCGCAGCATTGGGTGAACTCATCACGGCCAATTCTAGTTCACATGGTCCTGGAGCATAATGAGGATTTTCTTTCATTGGGTCAGATTTGCATAAGTGGCAACAAGAACATGTCAGTGGATACTGTCTCTCCCCAGTGTCTAATAAAGCAGAATTCAATTCAAGGTAGATCCTTCTCTGCCCCACCAGACCAAGTGCGATTCAATTTAATTCACCTGAGATTAATTCCTTGCACATTCATTGCACATCCTCCCTCTATTAGTTTTCTATGCTATGTAACAATTACCACTGCCTTTGAAGCTATATTAGTTCCCAGCTCTGTAAGTCAGAAGTTCAGCATGCGGCGCCTGTGTTCTCTGCTCAGGGAATCTCAAGGCTGAAACAGAAGGTTCGGCCAGGCTGAGTTTTCTTCTGAAGGCTCTGGGGGAGAAATTGCTTTCTTGCTCATTCTTTTTTTTTTATGACATAGAAAAATTATATATATTTAAGGTGTACAAAATGATGGTTTGATATATGTGTACATTGTGAAATGATCACCACCGTCAAGTTAACACATCTATCAGTTCATATAGTTGCCATTTGTGTGTGTGTGTGTGTGTGTGTGTGTGTGCATGTGGTTAGGTTTGAGGTCTATCCTCTTAGCACATTTCAAGTACACAACACAGTATTGTTGACTATGGGCACAATGCTCTACTTTACTTTTTAATTTTTAAAAAGATTTTATTGATTTATTCATGAGAGAGAGAGAGAGAGAGAGAGAGAGAGAGGCAGAGACACAGGCAGAGGGAGAAGCAGGCTCCATGCAGGGAGCCCGAGGTGGGGCTCAATCCTGGGACCCCGAGGTCATGACCTGAGCCAAAGGCAGATGCTCAACCCCTGAGCCACCCGGGTGTCCCACCATGCCGTATTTTAGATCTCCAGAATGTATTCATTCTGTGTAACTTCGGTTTTGTACCCTCGACCAGCATATCTCTATTCCCCTCGGTCCCCAGCCCCTGACAACTTCCATTCTACTCTGTGTCTATAAGTTTGACTATTTTAGATTCCACATATAAGTGAGACAGTGCAGTATTTGTCTTTCTGTGTCTGGCTTATTTTGCTTAGTGTAATGTCTTCCAGCTGCATCTGTGTTGTAGCAAAGGGGAGGATTTCCTTCTTTTTAAAGGCCGAGTAATATTCCGTTGTATATGTGTAGCTCATTTTCCTTATCCATTTATCTAAGGAACCTTAGGTTGTCTCCATGTCTTAGTTACTGTGAATAGTGCTGCAGTGAACATAGGAGTGGAGGTATCTTTTTGAAATCCTGATTTCAACTTCTTTGGGCACATACCCACAGTGGGGCTGCTGGGCCATATGATAGTTCTTACCGTTTTCCATAATGGCTGTATGGATTTATACTTCCCATCACCAGTGCACAAGCTTTCCCTTTTCCCCGCCTCCTCACCAAGACTCAAATCTGGTCCTTTTTGAAAACGGCCGGCGCCATAGCAGGTGTGAGCTGAAGGCTCCCTGCGGTGCGATGGGGCACTTCCCTAATGATGAGTGATGTCGAGCACCCTCTCACACCCTCTCACACCCTCTCACACCCTCTCACATCCTCTCACATCCTTACTTGCGGGCCATCTGCATGTCTCCTTTACAGAAGTGTCTAGTTAGGGCGTCTTTGCTCGCTCATTTATTTTGTTCGCGGAACTCAGCTCCTTGCGGTAGTAGGACTAAAGTGTCCTGCTGCTGTCCCCTGGGGACTGCCCCTAGCTTCTAAAGGCCGCCTGTTCTCTTTGCCATGCGCCCCACTCTCTTTTCAAGCCAGCAAAGGTGCATGAAATCCTTCCCATGCTTGGAACCTTCGACTTCCTCTGCTTGTACCAGCTAGAGAAAGCTCTCTGCTTCTACAGGGCTCATGCGGTTAGGTTAGACCCTAATAATTTCCCAATCTTGAAGTCAGTTGTGCTGAGTAACATACCCTAATCCCAGAAGTAACCCCCATAGGGTATGTGCGCACCAGGCTCCCTATGGGGAAGGGTCTCTTCACAGCTGCCCTCTGTCCAGGGACACGAGGCTGTACACACAGATGGACTCAGTCTGGGTGTGGAGAATGTCAGGAGAGACATGCTCTGCTCCTGTCACTGTCACTGTCACTGTCACTAACTAGCTGCCTCTCCCTGGGGCTCAGTTTGTAAGTGGTGATATTGGGACTGACTGATGGGCTTTTATCTCGGATGCCACCTCTGGCTGGTTGGCAGTGCTGCTTGGGATGTTTCTTAAGGCCTGTGAAGCTAACCTTAGTGGGGAAGAGGATGGTGACTGGTGTCTCGAGGATACTCGACGGGCCTCCTGCCATCTCCTGACCTCTACACCCTTCCAGCTCTTTGTTCAGCATATATTACGGACGCTCACTTCCCACAGCAGTTCAGCCTGCTGCTGAGTTCACATTGAGTCATTAGGGAGGTTTTTTTTTTGTGTGTGTGTGTGTGGGGAATAACAGGAACTCAAGACTGGGGCACTAGAGGGTAAATGGAAGGCATGAGACCTTGTGAAACCTCTGAGCAAGAGGGACTCTTCTGGAGATTAAAACTTCATCCTGTTTTTTTGTTTTGTTTCATTTTTTTTTTCTGAAACAGAAACTGCATTGAACTATTGAACCGGGCGAAAGCCTATGACTGAACACAGAGCGGCTGCACCCACATTCTTGATAAAAATTGGGCACTCCGCAAAAAACATTTTCCTAGTAATAGTCCTAATGTACTCAGATTTTGTACATTGTAAGATAGAATTATATCTTCCAATCAGAATTTCTGGAAGACAACTTGTGCAAGTTTCTGGAGACTTCTGTAATTTGCTAATAAATACCAGGCTTTTACTCCTCAACGGGACACGGTTTGGGGTGCTACCTGAATCTGCATTTCCCGAATTGCAATTCTAAGCCCCCAGGTAAATGCTTTTGTTTTATTTTGGTGCATCCTCTTTTCTCCACCAACAAAGGGAAGGAAGAAAATTGACATTCTGCCGATTATGCCTTGATGCCTGCTGCGTGGGTGGTCTGGGCCACCCACAGCGTGTCATGGTCTTCCTCTGCTGGGTGGGTGCTATGTCCCCCCTTAATAAGGAAGAAACCTGAGGCCCAAAGAATTCATGTCACTTACCTGGGACGCACAGGAGGCCAGACACATGGTCCAAACCATTGCCCTTCTGATGCAATTAAGCAGTGGGCTGCGGGACTGAGAGCCCAGGAGAGCAAGAGGAAGCCCCCCACGCCCGGGCCTCCCCCAGCCTCCTGCCTGACAGTCGTTTTCCTACTAACTTGGTCATCCCACCTCAGGGAGCATGTGGCCTGGATGCAGCGATAAAACATCCTCATCGCACCAAGGAAATTGAGAGCAGAGGGTCAGGGGCTGGCTGCTTCTGGGCTGGATTCCTAATCACTTTTTAAATCCCTGGTGCCATGACATAAACATGATTGAGTTGGGGCTGGTTTCCGAAGCTTGTGAAGAGGAGAGGCCTGAGCAGCCTTCGGACAGCTAATTTGATCCGAGGTTGCGATTTCTTCTTTTTGCCTCCATGTCCAGGGCAGATAAAATGGAAGGAGGGCGGAGATGCTTAATTAACCCCGTAATTCTGGCATGGACTAATTAGCATATAGATGAGGGTGGCCCTCCAAGTCTGTCTCTGAGCTGTCTCCTGTCTGTGTGAGGAGCGCTCAGCCAGCCCCACGTTACCCAGCCCCCGTCCTTCCCACGTTCCGCCTGAAAGAGGCCCAGGACAGTGGGGGGGGGGGGTAGAGGGGGATTGGAGGCCTCTTATGGACCTAGGAATTTTTCTTTTTTTTTTTGGACCCAGGAATTTTTAATACAATCTCTCAATCAGTGCTTGAGGACAATATTACCAGGGCTGCTTGGGCTTCTGATTATTTTGGCCTGGTTCTGGCATTCTGGACAGTCTGGAATCCACTCCCACCCTCCCTGGGGTCTCTGCCCCCTGACTCTGTCTTCTTGGGCTGAGCATGGAGCCTGGCTGTGGCAGCCGCCCAGGAGGAGTGGTTGGACTCAATCATCTGTCATGTCCTTCCTGGAGGTGGCTCAGTTACGTCTCCCTTCCTTTGTCCAGTTGCTGGGTTCAAGGCTTGGGGCATCTCAGAAGCCCTCCTGGAATTTCCTCTGGGGACTTCCTGTTCCATCCACCCCACCAACAAGCAGGCTCTGGGCATGGACAAGCATGGCTGTTCATGTGGTGGGGGGTTGAGGGTTCCAGCCAGGAGTCTGGCAAAGGTGCTGTGTGGCCCAACATGTTGGGGAGGGGGTGGCAGAGCAGAGGAGGAACCATGGGTGAGCCCCTTTGGCACCCTCCCGTTCCTTCCTGTGTCACAACCTTGAGCATCTGCCCCTGAAGCTCTCCAGCTCTCCCCTGCCTTCCTCCCCACCCTGCGGCTCCTGGAAGTCTGCCTGCTGTAGCATGTGGGGCTGGGGTTTTGAAGAATGAAAACATTTGTTTAACAAAATCCAGATTTGAATTTGATCTGGGTTGAGCATGTGTCCTGATGCACACAAGTTCCATGTGGGTTTCTGATGACCCAGATACATGGGAGGAGGGGGTGCACAAGACAAAATGGTCAGGGTAGGGATGCTGACCCCGCCCTGTCCTAGTGGTCCCCATCTATGAAATGGGGATGATGATATGCGCTTCACAGATGCTCTGGTCTCACAAGAAGCCTGAGGGTGGAACCATATCCCCATTTTACAGACAAGACTGTTGGGGCTCAGAGTGGGCATGTCTAGCTCAAGAGGCCAGAGCTGGGAACTGAACCCAGGGTCTTACACAGACCTGTAGGACTCTGACCTCCCATTCTTCCCAGCAGAAGAGGGTGGAGGGCCCTTGTCGGGCCCGTTGGGGTGTGCATGTGCGTGTGCCTGTGTGAGCATGCATGTGGTTCACTGCTCAGCAGTCCTGTAGGGCTGCTCTGCTGAAGGTGTGAGTCTGTCTCAGGCCTGAGGAAAAGGCCTGTTCATTCTATCACTTATCCTGGTAGGACAGGTGGAGGCAGAGCTTGCAAACAGCCAGAAATACTTTAAGAGAAATTTTTTATTGAAATAATTGTAAATTCACATGAAGTTGTAAGAAATATTAATGTTCCCTGTATCCTCTACCAGATTTCCCTCCATGGTAACGTTTGATAAAACTATAGCATCGTATCACCAAGGACGTGCTGATATTGACACGACCCTCTGCTCTTATTTAGATTTCCCCAGTTTCCTTGCATTTACTATGTGGGTGCATATAGGCACACGCACACACACGTGCGTGTATGTGTGTGTGTGTGTTAGTGGTTTGAGGTGTGAGGCTGATCAAGGGGAGGAGGTGACCTTGACAGGCAGTAACATACAACAGGCTTGATTGGGCAGTTCTGAAACAGGGCTGCATGCGGGGGACCCCCTCCCAGCAGGGATCTCTCTAGACGGTATGAGGTCCAGAGCAAGGGTGGGGGTGGGTCACTTCTCAGAAGGAGAGGAGGGTTAGGCACCTTCTGGGAGAGAAGGGGGTGAGAGAGGGGCGCATGTGTCCAGGTGATGTCACTCAGCAGCACGCCAGGTGTCTCTGGGTCACAGAGCTGGAAAGGGCAGCACAGCTTTGGGCTTTTCATCTTATCAATAGGGAACAGCTATTGGGAGAGTTTCCATGGGGTATGCAAAGCAGACAGTCTCTAAATGGCTAAAACCTTGCTTGTTTGGGCTATTTTTAAAAATAATTGGATATGTGAAAATTGGAATTTGGCGCCTGTGAGCTTTTGACCTAATGGGTCCCAGCCAGTAGTAGAGAAATAAACAACTGAGAGACGATACACACAGGCCATCTTTGGCTCATTTGTATGAACGTGTATGTGCACGTGTGTGCGGGCATGCGCACCTGTGTGTTTATCTAATTTTATCACCTGTGCAGGTTTATGTATCCGCCACCACAGTCAAGGTGCTGAGCAGTGTTAGTGCCCTAAAGTTCCTTCCTGTTGACATTTTATAACCCACTGCTAGCCTTCACCTCTCCCCACCACGGCCACCCACTGGCAACGACTACTTTGTCCTCCATTTCTTAAGTGTTGTTATTTCAAAAATGTTTTGTGAAAGAAATCATATAATCTCCTTGAGGTTTTTTTTTTTTTTTTTTTTTTTTGTCAGCATAATTCCCTGGAGATTCCTCCAGGCTCTGTGTATTGAGTCCATTCCTTATCACTGGTTAGCATCCCATGGCCTAGAGGTATCACTCTTTATTCACATAATGGAGGGCCTTTAGCTGGTTCCAATTTTGGCTATTACAGTAAAGTTGCTGTGAACATTTGTGTACATTTGTGTATATGTTTCATGTGAACATAAGGTTTCATTTCTCTAGGATAATGTCCAGAGGCCAATGGCAATCACATGTTTACTTTTTAAAAGAAACTGGTCTCTGGGTGACAGGCACTGAGAGGGGTACTTGATGGGATGAGCACTGTGTATTACACTATATGTTGGCAAATGAACTCCCAAAAAAAAATATACAAAAAAAAAAAAGAAAGAAATACTGGGACAATATTCTTTAGACAAGAGAAACATTTTTTAAATAAAAGGATTCTTGGAGTAAGAAAAAAAAATAAAAGAAACTGCCAAACTGCTTTCCAGAGAAGCTGTAGCATTTGATGTGTTCAAAAGTATGAGACATCTGGTTTCTCTGCACGCCCCCCTAGTATTTGGTGGTGTCACTGTTTTTTGCCATAACCCCATTCTCATAGGTATATAATGATATCTCCTGTGGTTTCAACTTGCATTTCTCCAGGGGCTGATGATCATTGACTGTCTTTTTGTGGGTTTATTTCCCATCTGTGTACCTAATTGAGTGAAATGTGTTCTCATGTCTTTTGTTCATCTTCAGACTGGATTTATTTTTTATTTTTTGTTTATTTTTAAAAGATTTTGTTTATTTATCCATGACACACACACACACACACACACACACACACACACACACACAGAAAGGGAGAGACACAGGCAGAGGGAGAATCAGGCTCCATGCAGGGAACCCGATGCAGGACTCGATCTCGGGTCTCCAGAATCATGCCCTGGGCTGAAGGCAGGTGCTAAACTGCTGAGCCACCCAAGGAGCTCCCCTGGATTTATTTTTTTAATGTTGTGTTTTGATCATTCTTTATATATTCTAGATACTAGTTCTTTTTTTAAAGATAGGTAGTTGGCAAATATATTCTTCCAGGCTGTAGTTTGTCATTTCACGTACTTTATGTAGGTACTCACAGAGCCAAAGTTTTAAATTTTAATAAGGTCCAATTTATTAAATTTTCCTTTTATAGATGATGCTTTTAGTGTCAAGTCTAAGAACTCTTTGCCTAGCTCTGATCCTGAAGATTTTCCCTTATGTTTTTATTTTTCCTGAAAGTTTTATAGTCTTATGTTTTGAACTTAAGTCTATGATTCATTTTGGATCATTTTTTGTTGTTGCATAAGATGTGAGGTTTAGGTCAAAGTTCATTTTTTTAAGGATTTTATTTACTTATTCATGAGAGAGAGAGAGAGAGAGAGAGGCAGACACCCCCCCCCCCCCCCCACACACACACAGAAGCAGAGACACAGGCAGAGGGAGAAGCAGGCTCCATGCAGGGAGCCCGACGTGGGACTCGATCCCGGGTCTCCAGGATCACGCCCTGGGCCGAAGGCAGTCACTAAACTGCTGAGCCATCCAGGGAATCCCCCATTTTTTGTTTTTTGAAAAGGTTATTCTTCTAATTGGTTTTGCACTTTTGTCAAAAATTACTTGGGCAGGTAATAGATACGGGTTCTATCCCGTGTTCTCTATTCTCTTCCATCGATCTATGTGTTCATGCCTCTACCAATGCCACATCAATTACCGTCACCTTAATATTGGTAACGAGATGACCACTAATTTCTCTTATCTCAGGCTTGTTTACTGTTATAGTTTCTGTGCCTTTCCATATAAACTTTAGAATTAAGTTTCTGTGTCTGCAAAACCCTTGCTGGCATTATGTTAAATCTATCAATCAACTTGAGAGAGAATTGACGTCTCACTACCTTGAGTCTTCCAATTCATGGAATATCCAAGAAGTGGAATATTTAATCTTCCTTAATTGCTTTCATCAGCATTCTGTCGCTTTCAGCATCGAGATCTGATACATGTTTTCTGAAATGTGTATCTATTTCACTCTCTTCAGAGAAGTTGTAAATCATATTGTGTTTTAAAATTTGCTTTCTGGGGATCCCTGGGTGGCGCAGCGGTTTGGCGCCTGCCTTTGGCCCAGGGCGCGATCCTGGAGACCCGGGATCGAATCCCACGTCAGGCTCCCGGTGCATGGAGCCTGCTTCTCCCTCTACCTATGTCTCTGCCTCTCTCTCTCTCTCTCTCTCTCTCTGTATGACTCTCATAAATAAATAATAAAAAAATTAAAAAAAAATAAAATAAAATTTGCTTTCTGTATTTCATTTGAGAAATGTAATTGATTTTTGTTAGTTATAGGAGGGTTTTTTTTTTTTTGTAAATTCCTTGAGATTTTCTATGTAGTTAATCATGTCATCTTCAGATACAGACTTTTTTTTTTCCTTCTTGATGCCTTTCATTTTCCTTTTCTTGCCTTACTGTACTGACTAGAACTTCTTGGGGGAAATATTCAGTTTTTTGCCATTGAGTATAAATATTAATAGTTACAGCTTTTTTTGGGGGGGAGGAGATGTTCTTTAACAAGCTGAGGTAATTTGTCTCTATTCCTGATTTTCTGAGAGTTTTTTCTTTTTAAACTGTGAATGGGTGTTGGATTTTACTAAATGCCTTTTCTGCATCAACTGATACGTGGTTTTTCTTTAGCTTGTTGATAGGGTGAATTATACAGATCAATTTTCAAATTTGAGTTAGTCTTGCATTTTTGGAATAAATCCCACTTGATCACAGTGTGTGGGTTTTTTGTACATTGTTGGATTTCTTTTAAATTTCACTGTGGGTTTTGTATCTAAGTCCATGAGAAATATTGCAGCGTAGTTTTGTCTTTGATCGTGGTTGAGAGTATTCCTTCCTCTTCTGTTTTATGGATGAGATTGCTTAAAATTGATGGTAATTGTTAATTTTTCTTTCATATGTTTGATTGAAATTTCCAGTGAAACGATATAGTTCTAGTCATTTCTTTCTTAGAAGCTTTTTAATTATGAATTCAACTTAATTGATGGTTATAGGGCTAGTTAGATTCCATCTTGATTGTGTTTTGGTACTTTATAGTTTTCTATGAATTGGTTTATTTCTTCTAATTGTCAAATTTATGATTATAAAGCTGTTCACAGTATTCTCTTATTACCTTTTTCAATGACTGTGGAATCTGGAGTGATACTGGTGATTTGTGTTTTCTCTCTTTTTATTAGTCTTGCTAAAGACTTATCAATCTCACTGATTTTTCTAAAGAACCAATTTATTGTTTCATTGATTTTTCTATGTTGTTTTTCTATCTTCAATTTCATTGACTTCTCTTTTTATTGTTTCATTCCTTGTGCTTGCTTTTTACATATTTTGCTCTATTTTTGCTAGTTTCTTGATGAAGGAACTTAGGCTGATAAGAGGTTTTATTGGAAATTATTGATTAGCTTTTTAATTTCTAATGTAATCTAAATAACAAATACAAATATAAATTGTGCTGTAAATTTCCCTCTCGGCCCTGTTTTAGCTGCATCACACTAATGTTGTGTTTTCATTTTCAGTGTGTTCCATGTATTTTTAGATTGCCTTTGAGGTTTCCTTTTTGACTCATGGATTATTTAAAAGTGTGCTGTTTAATTTCCATGAAATCTAAAGATTTCCTTGTGTTTTTATTGATTTCTAGTTTCATTCCATTATGGTCTAATATGGTCTAAGAGCTCAGTCTGTGCGATTTTAATTCTTTTAAACTGGTTGAGACTTAAAACCATTTTTTAAAATATAGTTGATGCACAATTTTATATTAGTTTCAGTTGTCAAGAGTTTTTTTTAAGTTTTTATTTAAATACTAGTAAGTTAACATAATACTAGTATCAGGTGTACATTTTAGTGATTCTACACTTCCATTCAATACTAGGTACTCATCACAACAAATACACTCCTTAATCCTCATCACTTATTTAACCCATTCCCCCATCCACCTCCCCTCTGGTAACCATCTGTTTGTTCAAGAATGGTTTTATAGACCAGGGTATGGTCTGTCTTAGTGAATGTTCTATGGCCACTTATGGAATGTGTATTCTGCTATTTTGGGGTGGAATGTTCTACATATGTTAGAGCTTGTTGGTTGGTTGTGTTGTTTGCAACCCTTTTATATCATTGCTAATTTTTTGTTTAGTGGTCCTGTAAGTTGCTTAAAGGAGAGTGTTGAAGTCCCAACTGTAATTTTAGCTTTTTTTTTTTTTTCGTTCTATCAGTTTTGCTTCATGTGTTTCGAGGCCCTGTTGTTTGGTGCATGCACATTTAGAATTGTTATGTCTTCCTGGTAGTTTGGTCCTTTTATCATTATGTAATATCCCTCTGTCTTTAGAAATTCCTCTTCTATGAAGTCTGTTTTATCTGATATTAATATAGCCACACATGCTTTAAGAGTTTTGTATGACCTTGGACAATGAATTCCCTGCTCAGCTTTGGGTCTCAGTTTCTCCATCTGTAAAATGGAAGGAGAAGTTTGAGGTCAAACAAGGATGCCTCAAAGACCTAGTAGTGATGTCTTTTGACTCTCACCTCCCACATGTTCTCTGTGTAGGTTTTGCTGTGTGGTCCTTCTGTGTGACAGATTCTTTCTCTAGTGAGGGCAAGCCTAGGGGGTAGGCATGAGGGCCAGGACAATGGAGCAGGGCAGGAGGGGGCCTGTGGGAGGATTCTCACTGATCCGGACTTGATTGAGAGTCCAGAGCCTCTAAGAAGTTGTACCCTGGGTCTCGGGGCTATCCCTTGAGGTGTGGGAAGAGAGGTGCAAAGAAGGAACCTGCCCATGGCTTCCTGTATGCCACTGGATAAAGGTTAATACCTTGAGGTATTAACCCCTGGCTCCTCCATGCACATGTGTGTAATTGTGGTGGCCTCTCTGGGGATGTAAGTAGGGAGGCCCAGGTGGCAGGGGTGACAGGGGCAGGGGTTGGGGTAAGCACTTCATTTCATCTGGGTGAAGTTGGTCTGGGTGGAGCTGGTCAGAGACCAGATAGAATAGGAACAGAGACAGGAGGCCGAGAGGACCTGAAGTGGCACCCTCAGCCATCTCTCATCTCACCATCAGGGGGGTGCCCATTCCTTCCTTCCCTCACTGATTCAGCTGAACATTGGGCCATATATGATGGCTTGATTACTCTTGGACCACTTCTTCAACACTCAGGCACATAGGATTCCCCCCTCCCTTTTTCCCCCCTGAATGTAACCATTCCAAGCAACTGGCTCCCAGCTCTGGCATGGTGAAGGCAGGGCCTTCTGCCTTCTGTGATGCAGGGTGAGGCTCAGCACCATGCCATGTTATCCTCTACCCATTGCTGGTCCAGGGGTTCTGTGATCTCGCAACTGCTGGGGCTCCAGCACTTCTGTCATGTTGGAGTGTTCCCCAGGGGAACCCTAAAAAGGACCATGCCCCATCCATTCTGAGCTGCCTGGAGTGGGGACCTTGCCTGGCTCAGCTCTGATATGCCCATAACCATCTGCATGACAGTTGCTTTGTGCAGATTTGTTCAGTAAATTGCCTTGCGTACTATGGTGCATCGTCTGAAAGATCACCATTAATGCAAAGGTCTTGCTAGGTTTCAAAGATGTTCCCATGGGTCCCTAGCCTGTAGGATGATAGCAGATATGAAAACCAGTGAGGGCAGATGATGGAGCTGTCGGGAAAATCCCAGAGTTAGAGGGAAGTCATTGCCCGATAACTGCTCCAGTCTGTAGGAAGTCAAGAAAAACCTTTCTGCTTCTTCTTTTTTTTTTTTTTTTTGGCTTGCCTTTCTCTTTTTTCTTCTGGCAAGTGGCAGTTGATTCAGGCTATGTTTCCAATTAGGACATATGGTAGAATTAACGAATCTCTTCCACCGTACGTTGCAGGCCATATTTAGTGTGGAGAGGATGTGAAGTTTTCCTTGGTGATAATAATGCCAGCAGCTGTCATCCTTCAAGCATCTACTCGGTGTCAGAGTGTGGCATGCATTGTCTCATTTTATCTTCATTGAGGATAGGTGAGGGTAGGTGTCACTATCCAGCGTTACCTGTTCTGAGTGGGGGTTTTGGAAATTCCTTTATTCATGTTGGGGGTAGAAAGGAACTGGGTCCTCTCAGTTGCTCTGAACTCAGGCTGTGGATGAGGCCTGGGTGAGCAGTGGGTGCTATCAAGGAAGATCATGGAGGGATGAGGATAGGAGGGCCAGTGCTCCAGGGACTAGAAACCCCAGCCAGGTGGTGGAAGGGGAGGTGGGCGGGGGGTGGGGGTGACTGGGTGACGGGCACTGAGGGGGGCACTTGACGGGATGAGCACTGGGTGTTATTCTGTATGTTGGCAAATTGAACACCAATAAAAAATAAATTTATTAAAAAAAATAAAATCAATTCTCAGTTAAATGACTACTGGTTAAAAAAAGAAAATGGAAAAAGAAAAAAAGAAACCCCAGCCAGTGGCGTGGGTCACAGAAGGGTCAGGATGCTGGCACTGGCCTGACCCCTGGGCAGACCTGTGATTGGGACCTCTAGTGGGACTTGGGGACAGTCATCCCTCTGGAGGCAGAACTTCTATCTTAGGCCGTCCAGCTTTTGGAACCACGGAGCTCCTTTGGAGGTAGAGTTTGAAGAACTGGGCCTGCGTTTTCTCTCATGATCACATTCCTGGGCCTGCATAGAGCATCCATTGGGGCTTGACTCTGTGCAAGGTCCTGGGGAGAGAAAAGTAGAAAAGTAGAAGACAAGGAGCGGGTTTGTGTAACCGTGGTCCTGCTGCAGGTGGTCTGAGGCGAGTGGCCCTGGGCTGCTCCACCTGTGGCTTCCGATGGGGCCTCCTGTCCAGACCCCAATTCTTTAGCAGGGAAAGACAGGTTTGAGATAGATGATTTCTAAGAGCTGCCCCTTTATGATATGGGGGTCACCAATTCAGGTGCTGGGGACTGGACAGGCACCCTGAGGTGGGGGGTGGCTGTTGGGGTCCTGCAGACGCAGCACTCAGGCTGGTATCACGTGAGTTCCCAGGTCTTCCAATTTTTCAAGAGAAACCAGAATTTAGATTTTGTGTGGTAACTCCTGGGTTTTCAAAACTGGTAACCAATTAAAAAAACAACAACACTCCAGGCTAAACAAGGCCTCTTCGCTAGTGGGATGTCCCATGGGAACCTCTGGCATGTCTGGGCTGAGGACTATGAAACCAGATCTCTAGGAGGAGCGAGGAGGTATCAGCATCTGAGTCGCCACTGCCCCTCCCAGCCGTGCACTCTGTCTCCTTCCTTCAATGCTGCTTCCCAGCTCCCGGCACAGACTCGGTGCCTGGTGGACTATCGGTGACTTCCGAGGAGGTGATTTCTTTCATGCGTCCTCTGCGACTTTCCACCAGGGCTCCATAGCTCTGTGCTTCAGTGTCATGTGTAAAAGCATGTGTGAGTCCGTGAGAGCGGTTGCATGTGTGTGTGAGATGTGTTAGTACGTGGGAGTGGGTACGACTGGTGTGTGTGTCTGAGTGTGATTATGTGTCAGTGTGAAAATGTGTGAGTGTGAATGTGCATGAGTTACGTGTGATTATGGGTGTGTATACGAGGGAACTTGTGGGTAGGAGCAGGTGTGAGTGTGGGTGAGTGTGCACAAGAGACTAGTAGTAGGAGCAGGTGTGAGTGTGGGTGAGTGTGCACGAGAGACTAGTAGTAGGAGCAGGTGTGAGTGTGGGTGAGTGTGCACGAGAGACTAGTAGTAGGAGCAGGTGTGAGTGTGGGTAAGCGCAGGCTGTTTCCTTCAGAGTCTGGGGTTGCTTTGCAAGCTGAGCACTTTTGCTCAGACCCCTGCTGGTTGCTGACAAGCACATAATTGTTCGATGCTGCCCATTCCCTCGGCTCCTGTCCAAGATGTTTTCCCCACAACGAAAGGGACTAAGCACTTTCACCACCTCTGGTGTCAAGTATGGGCCTGGATCCCAGTACCTCTGCCTAGACTGTTGCCCTTGGAGCTCTGCTGGAGAGGCCACGTGGGAGGCCCTGAGACCATGATAGGAGGGACACAGGCCTGGGCATGTGAGTGGGGACCTCCTGCACCAGCCATACAGCCAGCTGAGCACCATGGAGCAGCCCTCGTAACATCACTCAGAGTAGAAGAATCACCCAGCCAAGTCCTACCTCAATTCCCAACCCGCAAAATAGTGAGATATTCTTTTTTTTTTTAATTTTTTTTTATTTATTTATGATAGTCACACACAGAAAGAGAGAGGCAGAGACACAGGCAGAGGGAGAAGCAGTCTCCATGCACCAGGAGCCTGATGTGGGATTCGATCCCGGGTCTCCAGGATCACGCCCTGGGCCAAAGGCAGGCGCCAAACCGCTGCGCCACCCAGGGATCCCAATAGTGAGATATTCTAAAATGGAATTGTGCAAAGCCACTAAATTTTGGGATAGTTCGTAAAACAGCAAGAATAATCAATTCCTTTAATATTTCCCTCATGGTAATGTGTCATATTTGGTAACAGATTTCTTTCATGCCGCTTCAGTTTAGGAAAAACTATGCCAGCAAACTGTGACAACTAGAAGAAGAAGAAGAAGAAGAAGAAGAAGAAGAAGAAGAAGAAGAAGCAGAAGAAGAAGCAGCCGCCGCCGCCCAAATCTGAGTGAGACCCAGGCTGGCTCATCCATTTGGATTCAGTCCTAATGACGATTACTTATTTCCCCGTTAGCAGCATCACTGCAACTAAAGTTAGCCTTGGCCCAAAACTCAGTGTGTTATTTAAGGGTCCAAAGTAGGCAGCGGGGTGTCTGGTGATTGACAACAGGATCTGCTGGAGCTCCGGCTGGCTCTGGGCCTGGCTCCCTCCTCTCTGGCTGCCTCCTGGGTGGCAGCATGGGAGCAGCAGCCCGTGGCCCTGGTGGCGCGCAGCCCATGCAGACGCAAAAAAGCTTTCGGGCAGTTTCCATCCTCAGGCCAGGCCTCCCTTGATGCGGCGAGGCTGTGCGAGCCCGTCTATGCTTGCTGCTCTGAGCTAAATTGAGTTTCCCCCTTTCACATGTTGAAGTCTGAACTCCTAGCACCTCGGCATGTGACCTTATTTGTGCATCCAGTGGGCCTGGAATCCTTGTGAGAAGAGGAGGTTAGGACACAGATACGCACAGGAAAGACGACGTGGAGACACAGGAGGAGGACGGGCATCCATAAGCCAAGGAGACAGGCCTGGGGCCCATCTCTCCCTCGTGGCCCTCAGACAGAACCCACCCTGCTGACCCCTTGGCTTTGGACTTCATTGTGACCGGCACAGACTTTACTGACCTGCATTCCTGGGCGTCACGTTTGGTTACCCGTCATTCCCTACCCGTCCGTGGCCCTGCCCACGTTCTCAAGTCCCTTCCGAGCTTGACCCTACTCCCTCCCAGGATGGCACTCACAGGACTACACTTCACTCATTCCAGTGACTCTTTGTGTTACTCATGGGTTTTTGCCCTTTGTGGTTTCATTAATGTGAGGTGGTGGTGGTGGGGTCCCATAATTGGGACAAGCTGGAGTGACACTCTAGCTGCGTCCTTGGTTCTTCCACTTCTGCGTCTTATGGCCAAGAAATCCCCAGGGTGGGACAACCCAGCAATTCTAAAGCAAAGCTCTGCTACTAACCATTACTGGCCCACCCCCACGTTGCCTCTGACTGGTCAGAGCTGCCCAACCTGATCAAGCCCATTTGGACCCACTGGACCCATTTGCCCTTTGTCCCAGCCAGGATCCTCATGGCACAGTTGTCCTGCACATGAAGGCCAAAGCCAAGGCTGAGGCAGGATGGGGCCAGGCCGCTCTCTGCACCTGTGGCCCACCCTGCAGTGGCTAACGGCACCCCAGCAGCCTAGCACACGGGGTTTCCTGCCTCTGCCTCTACTCCTGCAGGCCCCTTTTATGCTGTGCCCTCCACCTCCCACCCCACAAGGGCTCCCTTTGCCTTCCTCCTTCCTTTGGGTCCTGGCTGTCTCCATAGATGTCACACAGAGGCCTCTAGTACCTGCCCAGCCGTGTGGGAACAGCTCTCTGCTGATGCCCTGTGCCAGGTGCCATCACAGGTGCCATGGGCTCTGCTGGGCCCTGCTCAGCTCATCCAGGAGCACAGTCCCTTCTGCTGGGCACCACCATAGGTAGGGTGTGCTTCATGCTCGGGTCACCGCTCAGCTGTGTGTGTTCCCAGCCCTTGATGCCACAGACCCTTGGGGCCAGTGTCCTTTGCCCCTCACACCTGTGGTGACCCCCTCCCGAGGGCATCCACGGCACTAGGTCACTGGGGTCAGGGCTGCTCTTCTCCCTCAACCTGAGCCAAGTGACCAGAGGAGGACACTTGAACAAGGAACCTATTGGCATCTGACCAGCCACCTGGGCCCCAGAGAAAGCCACCGAGGGCTTGAGCTGGGCCAGTCAGGTTCCAGAAGTGGACACGGAACCGAGAAAACTAACAACCATGGTGAGAAGGGGATGGGGGAGGGGCTTCTGTGGCGCTGGCAGCCCACTTGGTGGGAGCGGAGGGGAAGCCAGCAGAGCACAGAGGAGAGCAACCCTGTGGCCAGGGACCGCCTGCCCCAGGGAGGACCCCGCAGCCCATCTGTCAACCCCTCCCCACCCCGTCCACAGGGCCTGCGTGTGCTTGTAGGAAGGGCCACCTGGGCCTTTCCCCAAGGTAGCCTTGGTTTCCTCCAAACCAGTAACCAGCTCATCCTCAGGTACGGCTCCTGCACAACTGGTGCATGGTGGCCCGGGGCCAGCCCTCCGCAGAAGGGGCGAGGAGAGGAGGGATAAGGAGCACTGGGGAGAGCTCAGCCTGGGGGAGCGCCGCTTGCAAGCACCCGCCCCTCTTCAGGCCCAGGAGCAGCTGGGGGAGCCCGCACAGGGGCGTTTTCTGGGTCTCCTCTCAAGGTGGAGCCAGCTGTGTGCCAGGTTACAGGACTTAACAAAGGCAGGACTCTGAGCAAGGAGGCCAGGTGAGGATGGACGTGCCCCGCATGCTTGGACACGCACACCACGATTCGTGCCCAAAGAGACCCTGAGGCTTTACCTGGCCTGAAATTGGCAACCGCCTAACGTCCACGTTAGAGGAACAGCCACGGAAATTGTGCAGCAATTCAAGTGAATGCCATGCAGCATCACAGGGTTACTAGGCACGTGGGTTAACACCATAAAGTGCTTGCAATATGATCTCGAATGCAAAAACCAGGCGGTGGAATCCTACCCAATCTTTGTAATTGTGCTTTGTTAACAAACAGAAGCTAAGCATAGAGAGGAGCCTGGAAGGAAATACATGAAAGTATTTCCGGTGACGGTGATGGTAGTCAACAGTGAGTTTGAGCTTTAAATGTTTTGGTATTTTATGTATTTTCTATTGAGACAAAAGTTATCTAAAAAAATCAAGAGAATGTGAAAAGTAATAGCTTTTGTCTCATACTCTGTTGGTATGAGGTGGGTGCGAATGAACTCCCGCTTCCCATCCTATGAGCATCCTGATCACGTCAAGGCAGAGCGTGTGCTGGGCTCAGAGGCCAAAAAGGGTGATACGGGGCCCCCGCCCTTGGGAACCCGCTATGTACTGGGGCAGCTGACCCAAGACCGGGCCTTCCAGCTGTGGTGAAGGGGGGCAGGGGTGGTCAGGGGTACAGAGAAAGCTTCGCAGAGGAAGAGGCACCAGAAGGGCCTCACCTGAAGGCAAGCCAAAGGTTTCATCATCTTGGGATGGAGGCTCCCATGCGTGTGGTTCTCCTGGTTCCCTGAAGGAAAATGCAGCGAACTGCTGGCTGCTGTGTATTCTCTTTTGTCCTGAGACAGGTCAGCTGGGCCTAGTCCTCACGGGGCAGTTCACCAGCTGGGGCCAAGAAGAAAGTCTCATTGGCCTCTCCAGTCTCACCTGTGCAACTGGAGTGCTCGCCCGCCTGCTGCAGAAGCCGTCCGCCCGGCTTCCAAGGAGGATGCCACGTCATACGGGGCCAGGGGGCGGCGTCTCACCCCAGGGCCTGGTGTGGGGAATCACGGAAACACAGGAGGATGCTCCGGTCAGGGCTGCAGGGTCAGGGAGCACCTGGGGTTAAGAGCTTAGTCCCTGCGCCAACTACAAGTGTCCAAGGGAAGTGGCTGGCGACGGCTCACGCCTGACACCTCTTTCACCGAGTGAGCGAAGGGCGAACGAATAAACAGTGTCCGGTCTTCGGCAGGTGCCGGTTTTTGCCCAAGCCTGGCGTGCTGAGAGACGCAGTGAATACGGCCTTGGGATGGTGACTCTGCCTAGGCCACCCCTGCAGCTCTGGCGGGAAGGATCTCCCCGGGCAGCACTGGGGTGTCTGGTCTCAAGCTCTTGAGCAGGAAGCAACGTGAGCAGCACCGGTTCCCAAGGATTAATTCTGGCCTCGTGGGTCCCTCCGACCTTCCCCACCCTCACACCTCTGCATTTCTGGGGTCCCCAGGGCTCCAAGGTGCTTGCTGGTGGGGTCTTGCCTTTCCTGCTCCCCTGAGAAGCTGCTCTGTACATGGGGCCCTCGCGAGGGTGCTCAGATCCCAGAGTACGCCCCATACTTCCCACGGGCCCACAGAATTCCCAGGGGAGCCTGCACAGGTGAGAGTCTCCTTCCTCCCTGTTCAGGGCTCAGAGCTGGACAGGTGGCACCTGTCTGCTCACCTCGTCCCTCGTGGCCAGGCAGCCCCGCCTCAGCCCCAGCCTGGGAGACACCGGTGTGGGTGGTGGTCAATGGGCTGTTCCCCAAATGCCCGGTTTTCCACCTTCTGGCACAGGGCAGGGGAGACGTCCTGGCTCCCCTGTGGTCTGTGGGGAGTGGTGAGGGGCGGGAGGGGGCCCAGTGCGTGATTCTGGCTTCATCGTGTGCAGGAGTGAGGAGTGTAACGCCCAGGCTGGGCATGTCATTCCTGACGTCAGGCGCTTCTGCTTCTTCTCCTCTTTCAGTGACCAGCAGAATTCCAGCCGGTAGCCCGGAAACTCCAGTTGGGGCTCAAAACCGCGTTCTGTGGGTTTCACAGTGTGAGCAGTGCCACGGCTCTGGGGCTTGGAAGTCCCTAAATGTAGGCTGTCCGCTGTCCCCGAGCAGGCACGATCCCGACTGCGAGAGGCCCTGTACAGGTCACCTCGTGCCTGGAAAGGAGGAGCTACTTCTGCTGAAGGGGCCCCGGTGACTTCTCTTGTTCAAGCTTTTCCTTTTACAGAAGGGGAGACTGAGGCAGGAGATGGAGGGACAGCGTTTGAGGCCACAGACTGTTGGCGGTACAACTGGAACCGGGCCTAGGCATGTGGCGCTGGCTCGCCCTCACCCCTTAGTTTTTGCTGAATCATGTTGCCTCCAGAGTGGGCTTGTGGAAATGCTTCCAAAGCAGAACAGAAAAATGAATGGCCTGACTTTGGGGTGAGGGAGAGTTAATAAAGTAAAAGGAATTCTCACGGAACACTCATTATTAAAGCTAGCCTGAGGCCAAGAGGGTGTGCGCAGCTGTTGTCACACAGGCTGCGGGCTTCCTGGCAGGGGGGCAGCCGGGGGAGGCCAGGACAGCTTTGCACCCTGTGGAGAGCACGGACAGGCCAGTGAGGAGGGGAGACGGCAGACCCCAGGGGCCTGGCAGCCTGCAGGGACGGGTGAGGGGCTGCCTCGCTCACCGCCTGCCTTGGCCCGGCCCTCCCTGGACAGCCCAGGCCCTGCATCCAGGAGGCTGCAGCAGTCCTGTCTGAGAGGAGGCTTGCAGATGTTAGGAGACTTGTCCAGGCCGCACAGCTTGTGGGTGGCAGAGCTGGAGCTTGACGCTGGGTGCTGTGGCCCTAGGGTCTGTGCATGCTCAGGGTCAGCCCATGGTGCTGCTGCGGACAGCCTGGTTTAGCCACATGTGGGCACTGCTTTGCTCCTCTGAGCCTCTTTCCTTGCCTGCCTGTCAGGTGGAGGTGCTCCCACGGGTTTTGCAAATGATGCGTGGGAATGGCGGGCGCTGCCAGAGTGTGGTAGGCCCACCCTTGGTGTAATTTCAGAGGCTCGAGGCTGGGGCAGTGCAGTTACTGGGCTCCTTGGAGGTTTCTCAAAAGCACAGACTGTCCTTAGAGATCAAGTACTTCTACCCAAGGGACCTGTGCGGGTGCCTGCACCCTGCACTTTCCCCAGAAAAGAAGCCTGTTTTCCCCGAGGCTCTGTGGGCAGTTTGGAGAAAGGAACAGCCCCTTCTGGGAAGGAAGGAAGAGAGGGTGGTGGGGAGAGCAGCTGGGGCCTGAGCACAGAGGTCAGGTGAGGGGAGCAGATGATGCCGGGAAGAGCATATTGACTTCCTCCTTTTAAAAACGGACTCAAGTGCAATCATTTATAATGTGCTCTCCCCACTGCTGATAATACTCATTTCCATCACTGTCGGGGAAATGGATTTGCAGCACTCTCAGAAAAAGAAAACACATTGCTTGAGATGTGCGAGGAGAGCTTGGTTCCCTTCCCAGTTCTTTCTGGAGAGCCTGCTGGTGGCTGTCTGGGGACAGAGGGCAGTGGGCTGTGCTGGCAGGGGCTGCTTCCAGGAGGAGGGCTGCACTGAGAGCTGTGGCCATAGCGTATGGTCAGCCCATGGTGGGCAGGGCCTCCGAGGGGGGATGGATGGAGCGTGGGGGTCAGGAAGCCACCTGGGAGAGGCAGCGTCTGAGCTGAGTCTCAGAAGCAGGAGTGGCCACGCAGAGCTTTTTCTGTGGAGAAATGCCTAGGACCCCCCAATGCCTAGGACAAGAGGCTCCTTGCAGGGAACCAGGGGAAGCCTCATGTGCCGGGGACCCAAAGGGTGAGGGTGGGAAATGGGGTGGCTGGCCAGGTGGGCAGGGATGGTCCTTTCCTTGCCGCCACTCTTCAGGGGCTGCAGCAGTCGGGTGTGGATCAGGACACCTTGGGAGACAAGAGGGGGTGTCTACGTGTAGCCCCTGCTGATCAACCCAACCTGCTAATCCTGGGCCTGGAGCTGGTCAGAGGGAGACCGACTCGGGGCGGGGGTCACTCTTCGGTTTTCCCTGGGTTTGGCCTGAGGTGGTGGGGGCAGTAGTGGGACGGACAGCAGGCCTAGGCAGCCGTGGCCCCAGAGCCCATCCCCCGCCTAGCCACTGTGTCTCCTGCCCGCAGGGGCCAGGAGATGCCACATCAAAGGAGCGTCTTGGTGTCCGCTAGTTCATTCACTCATTTATCCCTTCACCCTCCAGGTATGCCAGGTAAGCCCGTGGGGAGCTGGACTCCCAGCATTCAGGAGGGCGTGTGGACAGAGACAGGCTTTGGAACCAGCCAGACCTACCATCAAGCCACACACACTAGCGAGTGACTGTAGAAAGCCACCCGAGATCTCCGAGCCTCAGTTTCTCCACAGCAAGATGGTATTAACCTTGTTTAATGGCTACGGGTGACTCTAAAAGTCGCTGGCAAGTGCCAGGCCATCGTCTGGCCCCAAGGAGCTCAACAGGGTGTCCTCCCTTTCCCTAGACACAGTGGGAAGGCTGAGCCTCAGGGCCTTGGCACATGCTGTGTCCTTGCCTGGAGCAATCTTATTTCCTGACGCCCTGGGGTCAGCTCCTAGATTCCCTTCAGATGCTTGCTTAGCTGTCACCTGCTCTCCTCGCTCTCTTCCTGGTCCTGTGCACGCTGCCATCTGGTGTACTTATGAACCTCATGAGGGCTGGGGTTTGTTTGTTCCCTGGGTCTCCTCTATACCTGGAACAGTGCCTGGAACATCGCTAGGGGTGAAGGGACATTGTGCAAGGGCACAAGCACTCTGCTTGCTACCCCCAGAGCCACAGAAACAAGGGCCCAGTGTCTTACTGGCAGGGGCTCTGCTAATCTTTCTGAGCCTCAGTGATGTGAGCACAGAAAGCTCTGGGCTTTGAATCAGACAGAGGTGGTTTGTGTGTGTGTGTGTGTGTGTGTGTGTGTGTGTGTGTGTGTGTGTGTTGGGGGAGGGGTGCAGTGTACTCTAGGTCTCAAATGAATGAGGCTCTATCCCTTGGTCTGAGGGAATATAAGGCCTAAGTGAGGCAAACCCTCCAGGATGACAGCAAGCCCAGGCTCAGGCAGCGACTTCCCAGGAAGGGAAGCCCTGGGAACCTCGGAGGGGAGCTTGGTGGCAGCTCCGCTGGGGAGGGCTCCTCCTTCACCCCAGTTTATGTCCATGAGACCTGGGCTCCTTACCGATGTCCTGGGGATCCTGAGAGCTGTTCCCCCCCTGGACATTACAGGGGACACACAGGTGAAAGAGGGCACCTCCCTTCCAATGGAGGTGAGGTACAAAGGGACAGAGTCAGGACCCCGCCTCCACCCCCTCTGAGCACACTTAGCCCTCCTGGATGATGAGCCCTGGATGATGAGCAATACGGTCAAGAATACAAATATCCCAGGAGAGGGGACCAAGCTGGTCTGAATCTCGCCCCTGCTGACGTGCTCTGTGACTGCGAACTAATGACTCGGCTCGCTGAGCTTCAGTTTCTTCATCTGTGCAATGAGCCTGGTAACAGCACCTGCCTCAGGGGGCTCTCGGGTCAGGAGCACTGTTTGCCTGCACTGTGCTCATTAAATGTTACTCATTCCTGTTATTTCCATCGGGATTCGAATTCATGGTACAGTTTAAATGAGAGGTACTGGAGCTGTTCCGGAGGCCCTTTTGGGAGGGAGAGACCGTGAGAGGAGACCAAGGCCACGAAAGGAGGGCTGCGGCCCAGGCTACCTCCGTTCACCTTCCCGGGCACCCACTCTGTCTCCATTCTTTGGGAGAGGAAGTCCCCAGAGTTAGCCTGACGGTCGACAGAGGTGGGGGAGTGCAGGGCATTTTTCCTGGGGTTGCTGGGGCAATGCCACAGTTGCCAGGTGTCCATGGTGTGTGTCTGGCTCAAAGCTGGGGCTTCCATCCCCTCCTCTCAGGTACCCAGGCCTCTGGTTTCAGGCTTCCCCCAGACTCCTGGGCAGGACATCCAGTGGCGCCAAGCTGGGCAGTGACCTGTTTCTGTTTCTTGGCTCAGAGAGCTGTAGTGAAGATTCACTCCCGAGCTGGGCAGGAGGAGAGCATGAAGCTGGTGCCTGTCCGGAGGACGGAGCCGCCGCAGGGCCTGTGCCGAGCAGCACCACGAGTGTGCACACACCTCCTGGAAGGAGCTGGGCCGGCCTTGGACGGTGAGAAAGGTGGGCTGCATGAGGGAGGTTGGGGAGGTGCAGCTGGGAAATGTGGCTTCAATGCTTGGGCCTTGTGGCCCCGCTCAGGCTGCATCTTCTTCCATCGGACGGTGAACTGGAGAGTCGACAACACGTAGACTCCGTTGTGGCCCGGAGCCCCTCTGTACTCAGGGGTGGTTGTTCCCATTCCCCCAGGGGTCACTGGTGAGGGAAGCCAGTCTTGTTCCTGTATCCTTGAGTCATTCCAACCACCCCGTGTCACCCCTCACCCCGCCTCTCCCATCTTACACGAGAAAGTGGGGAGGTTGCTTGTGAGCGGTAGACGAGGGCCCCAGTCCCGGGCATCCTGCCCTTGGAGACGCCGCCAGCGCAGCTCCAGGCTCCAGCAGTGGCTGTAGCCTCGGGAGGACTGTCCTTGGATCTCTGTCCCACCTCTGCTCCGGCGTAGGCCCCACCCGGATCCCCGGCCTCTGCCTTGTGTAAAGGAAGCGCCACAGAGAGCCAGACGCGGGCTCTGGGGAGCCATTTCTAGTGGGAAAACATGCCCATTTGCCTAAATGAATCAAATCCATTTCTCTCCCATACATATTTCATGGGCTTCCTCTCCGTGTAATTTAATTATCACTGTTGTTAGTGTTAATGTCCCGGCTGGTGCAGCTCTGCTCCTCGGATCCTTGGAGCCTGGTCCTACAGCTGGGCTCCGGGGAGGGGCCAAGAGGATGCAACCATCTCTATGGCAACAGGATGCGATAATATTTCCCAGTGATCTATTGCTTTAATCTTGAGGGCTCTGAGTATACTGCCAGCACCAATAAATAAGTCTAAATAACACCCCGGCGAGACTGATATTATTCTATCCATTTTACTGATGAATAAACAGTGACTCATGGGGGTTAAGTGCCTTGCCTGGGGGAAGAAGTGAGAAAGATGCTGATGTGGAAATGTAGGCTGAATACCACCCTGGCTCCTGGGAGCCCCAACATCCCTGCTGGAGGGGCTCCACCCCATGCATGGAAGCCTTCAGGGAGTCGGTGGGACCGTGTTGGCCACGTGCAAGCACCCTGGGTGTGCTCTGTGACTCTCTGGCTGGGTGGGAGCCGGGCTTGCCCTTACAGGCAGCAGGAAGGACCCTGTGGCCCTCAGCATTGCTCCCTTGCCTTCCTATGCGGGAGGCCACCCTAAGAGCTCCCGTCCTTTGGTCTCTCTATGCTCAACAGTACATTTCCCGGAGGGAATAGCCTTTAATCCAACACCAGTCTTGATACTCACTGCGAGTTACCAGGATGACTCTTGAGATTGTTTCCACAGTGAAGAAGCAGGAGTGAGCAAGAAGACGGGCCTCCTCTGGGATGAGGGTAAGGCGAATGGTCACATGCCCACCTCTCCAGCAAAGACATGCCGACATGTGTCCCCACTTTGTCCACCTGTGGGCTCGACCCACTGCATACAGTCCGGGGAGGAGACCTCCCTGCTCGTGGTGGCCCTCAGGCTTACCCAACCTGAGGAGGTGGTTCTGTGTCCAACTGTACCATGTGCTTCTGGCCCTGCCACTACGTGTCGCAGGTCCTGTACCACCGTTCTGTAAGGCTGGTGGCTGGGTACCAGTGCTGCTGCCCTGTGCTCCGGTGCTTCCCTTTCCTCTCTGTCCCTGCTGCATCTGCATGGAGGTCAAAGTAGCTGCATCTGGCATCCAGCCTCATGCCCTTGGCCAGCATAGCCCTCCTCATGGGCTCTTGCCCACCCATTACCCAGGCTCCTCCTTCTGCAATATGAGGATCTTTTTGGGGCTGGGGTGGGGTCAATGGTGCCCTTTTTCCTCTGTGAGCCACAGACAGAGCCACTTAGTCCGTCAGATGGGGTCCTAATAATGTAGGATCAAAAGATAAGGGGCTGTCACCCCATCCCTTTCATGAAGGTGCCTCTTTTGCTCCTGTCCCCTTTCTCTGAAACCAGTTATGTCCACTTAGGGGATTTAGGTGCTTATAGGGCAGGTGGCCCGGGGCAGCTAATTTTGGCTCATATGCCTGTGGAAGAGGAGGATTTTGGGAGGGAGGAAAGGAGAAAAAGAGAATGGAAGGGAGAGAAGGGAGGAAGAGAAGGAGACTGAGGCAGGAAGAAGCAGGAAGAGAGACCAGGAGGACTCTGAGAGTGGGAGGAGGGAACCCTGATGCCTAATGACTTTCCTGTTCTGCTCTGCTTCCCCGGAGGCTCCACTGGCAGCCCTGCCCTGAGCTCTGTCAAGTACTTTAGCCTTATCCTGCTTTGTGGCTGGGTAAGAAAGGGTTAAGCCAGCAGGCCTGGGCTGTTCAAACCCTGCACATTCCAAACAGAAGCTTGTCTTTAGAGATCTTAGAATATCCTGTCTGGTAGGAGTGTTTTGCCTGCCTGAGACCTGGGGCCATGCTCTACCGGTTTGGCGAGATAAGTTCATCCTGCCAATGTGACTTATAGACAATGCCAGGACCTGAAGCCAGAGCCAGTCACATAAGTGCCACAGGCTTGCATGACTGATCCTTAGTAAAAACTCTGGACATAGGGCTCAGGTGAGCTTCCCCAGCTGGGAACTTTGCAGGTATTTCTGTGCTGCTGCTGGGAGGATTGAGTGTGTTCCCTTGTGATATTGTTGGGAGAGGAGCTTGTGTCTCGTTTCTCCTGGGCTTCCTCGGGGTCCTCTTCCTGCTGCTGATTTTTGTCTGCGTCCTTTTGCCGTGATGGGTCCTACTTGTGAGTATAACAGCAAGTCATCGAGTGTGAGGATGGCCTTGGGGACCTCTGACATGGCACTTACAGTGGCTTACGTGTATTTCTCTCCCTTGCCAATGAAAGAGCCTTGTCTGAGGCAGCCTGGAATGAAAAGGATGTACAGGAAAGGGCCCCAGCAGGGAATGGCTGGCTCATCCTGGGGCCTGGGGAGCGTAAAGACACGGCAACCATGGGAGCTGCCGGCAGCCTGAGGTGAAGGCCAACCAGAGGCTGGAGAAGCTCCGGTTGTAGCAAAGGGCTTCCCACAGAGGCCGTGGTTGCAGGTCGAGGACATGTCCCTGCCCAATGTGGCCTGGTGGACAGAGAGCTAGAGGACACTGGCTTGGTTCTGATCTGCTTCTGTCCGTCTCAAGGCTCTGGCAAAGTCCTCTCGTTGCCCACATCCAACATGAAGCTCCAGGACAAGTGGGTCCGTAGGGGCACATGGAGGCCATGCCTGCCCTGACTTACACTGCTGGGGAGGGACCAATGTCGGGGCTGTCCCCTGTGGTCCCTGACGGAGGCTGGGGTTAGGCTGCCAAGGGGTCTGCCCTGTGCCTGCTGAGCTCGGCCCAACTGCGCAGTGGCTGTGGGCGCAGACACCATGATGAGTGCGGGTGGGGCTAGGGCAGCGTGTGGCTCAGGAGGAAGGGAGGGAAGGGGGGCTGTGGGCTAGTAGGGCGCAGCGTGGGCGGGGGACGCTCCGGTGGCCAGGATGCCTGAGAGGGTGGTACCCTCTCCGGGAGAGGCCATGGGAGGCCGATGGGCTTCCGGGATCTCGGAGTGTGGCCACGCTGCCTGCCAGCGCACAGCCTCCTCCCAAATCTGCCCCGCCCCACCTGCAGGGTGCTCAAGGTGGGTGCTGTGGGACCTGGCAGGCCCAGGCATAGAGAATGAATGGAAAAAGCCTTGCTAATTAACTTGTTCATTAATGAATGCCGTTCCTCTTCCCGCAAAGGATTCAAGGCGATTTACTAGAACTTCTATAATACAGTAATTACAAAATAGAGACAGACTTACTGGGCCCGGGACAAAGTAAATAAAAGTGCAGAGCGGGTGCTGGCAGGCTGCCCCGTGGCCCTCGCTCACATTTCCTGCGCTGGGCGCCTCGCCTGGGCCCACCCTCCCTCCTCAGGTTCTGAGGCATGTTCGGCTTCCAGGGAGTCCTCCTCACTTCTGCACATGACATAGGGGCTGATTTTACCTCGGGGACACTCTGGCCTCCCTGCCTGAACTGGCTGACTAGTGTTGCCATCCCTCCATTTTCCGTGTCCCATGTTGTGCCAGGCTCCTATGACCGCAGGCCTGGCCAGGCTTGGTCCCCACCACACCTTTTCACCGGCCCTGGCTTTCATACCGTTTTCTTCTTGGCTGAGTCTGTGAAAAGACAGGTCTGAGCCCACACTCCCTAGGTTGTCCGAGTCCTGCTTACTTCATTACATTTTACCACACTTGACACTGTTGACACCATTGACACTTGCTGTGACTATGTGAGACTAAGCGTATAATGGTACTACCAGCCACTCCAAAGCGCTTGTGGGGAAGCCTTGGGGCCAGGAGTGGGCCGCATGGCCAGGAATGGTCGGGGCCCAGACCTTCCCTGCTGCTGGCTGTGATGCACAAGGGCAAGGAAGGGCAGGGAGAGGTGAAGTCCATCTGGGGAGACTTCCTGTGGCTTGACCTACCTCTCCATGCAGGTGCCTCAGCTACCCACTGAGCTAGCCACTAGCCCTCCACATGAGATCTGAGAGGGAGGCCGTATAGACATCCACGTACAAAGTGAGGGGGTCCAAGAAGATGCCCTCACTGGTTTTGGGTGCAATATCAGATTCCCACTGCTCAAGGAGCAATATGCAAACAAAAAGGGAAGTCATGATATGAATGTGCAACCAGTAAGCAGTCAGGCCTGACCTTATTAAACCATTAAACCATGCACTGAGTTATGTTAATTATCATAAATGAGAGCACAAAACAGAAGGGAAATATCTCTAAAAATAATGGAAGACAGAATGTAAAATGGAAAATAATGATTTAAAATAAATAACTCCAGCAATTTATTATCTGCTCAAGTGGCACACCAGGTCAGCTGGGTAAAGTGGGTTCATTTGCCAGCAAATATAGTGAGTGCTCTACCAGTAAGCCCAGATTTTTCACTCCACATGGTTAACTTGGGCCTGGACCTGCCTGGCCTTGGCCATTTGCCTCACTTGCTGGCTGGAATGGTCATAGTGATGGCTTTCAGACTTTCAGTGGTACAAATGCCACTGCCATGGGCATAAAGCCACTGTGGTGACCCATCTCATCGTGCTGTGTGGGCCTCCCTGGGGCTACACCCCTGAATCCTACCTTCACAGCTCTCTGTCCAGAGGGGCTGCTTGGAGAGGAAGCAGAAGGCGGCAAATCAGTGTTCCAGAGGGTAGATGTTGGCCAGTGAGAGGAGCGAGCAGGTGACAGAGCTGTGCCTCCTCTTTCTATGGCTGCTCCGTGTTCTTTCGCTGTGTTCTATTTGGCTGTAGGCCCACAGGCTTGCTTTCCCTCCTTCTCTGGCTCACCTCTTTCCCTTACCCTTGCTCCCTGTAAGCATTAACACATACATTTGACCTCAGGCTCTGATTTCTAGGGACCCCTTGCTAAAATAAGTACATACTATGTACCAGGCAGTGTTCTGGGCATCTTGCACATAGCAATGCACAAAACAGAAAAACATCCCTGTCCTCATGGAATTAATATTCTAGAAATGGTAGTGGGCTATGAACGACAATAAACAAACAAGTAAGTTACAGAAAATGTCAGAAACTAGTGAATGTCCCAGGGGTGGGAATGCCAAGGGGAGGAGAAATGGAGCAGTTTTATATAACATGTTCCCAAAAGAACTCAACCCTCTAAAGAGGTTGAAATATGAATACAGACCTAAGAAAGCAATGGGGATAAGCATATGGGGAAGACTGTTCCAGGTGAAGGGAACAGAGGTGCAAAGTTCCCGTGGCAAGAATCTGCTTGACATGCTGAAGGCTTAGGAAGGAAGCCAGAGGGCTGGAGCAGGATGAGTGAGGAGCAGAATAGAGATCCCAAGAGGGCCAGACTGTGTCAGGCCACTGAATCTTGCCAGTGTTAGGGAAAAAAGGGAGATCCACAGGCACTGTTGCATTAGCACAGTGAGAGGTGGTGGTGGATTGGACCAGCATTCAACACAGAATCTGATGGCCAGATTATGAATAGAATTTGAGGTGGAGCCAGTAGGCATAAGACTTAGACATGAAAGGAAGAGAGGAAGCAAGCATGACTCTAAGGTACTTGGCCTGAGCCCTGGTAGGGTAGAATTGCCATTAACCATGGTGGTGGAAAGAATAAGCTTTGAGGGGAAAGGTCAGGAATTCAGACTATGTACATTGAATGTGAGATGCAGGTGAAAAGTGTGGAGAGATAGTTGGACATTGGAGACTGGAGTTTGGAGGTGGAGATTTGGATTGGAGATTACGTACGGTGCTGCCTGTGTTCTTTTATGTCTTGGTGCTTCTACTTGACATTATGTTTCGGGAAGTCATATGGACTGTATGTAGTTAATTCATTTTGCTATAAGGTATTCCATTGAATGAATATATCTGAGTTCTCTTAACCATTTCACTTTTGATGGTCATATGAATTATGCCCAATACTTGCTTAATATGGATATTTCTACTTGATTTTTCTTATATGTGTCCACAAGTGCTCACATTCCTCTGGGATATATATCTAGAAGTGGGATTTCTAGGTTATAAGTATGTTTTTAATTTTAGTTTTGTATTTTTAGTTATAATTGTATTTTAATTTTACTAGATAAAAACAACTGTTTTTAAAATGGTTATATCACTTTGTGCCCCCATTAGTGGTGTCTGAAGTGTCTGAGAGTTCCCATGGTTCCATGATGCTTGTTTGCCAGCATTTTGGGAACATCCATTATGCTCTTACTTTGTGTTTTCCTGTTTTATTTGTGATGCATGTATTACTGTTCCAAAACAAGTCACTAAAAGATACTAGTGATAATAAAAACAGAGAAATTGATTCAAGAATTACAAAACTAGAAGAAAGGAGGAAGGAGGAGTGGAGGAAGTAGAGATGTGACTATTTTCTGTCTTACACTGGATTAGTCAGTGGACGTTGCCTGGAGCCAGAGTAACTTACTGGGCCTATATGACATGAATGCAAGAAAAACCAGAAGGCCCTTGAAAGTCACACTGGAATTTCCTTTTAAACCTCTTTAATTCTGCTTCTAAGGGGACACAGAGGCTAAAGCTATAAAGGGGCAGAATGCAGGGGGCAGATGGGTTTGATTTTAAGCCGGGGTTAGTTGTAAAATTCAATTACCTTAACTTGGTGTCATACTTCTGGATAACTTTCCAAACAGCTTCTGTAGACTGGTTGTCTGAAGCAATAGAAACTGAAAAATCTGCTAACATGCTGATCATGACCCAGAATTGGAACATAAAGTGCCGAAAGATGTCCTGTGTACAACAGGTGACAGGCCAAGGTGTCACCTTCCTTTGGATGGGCAGACCAGGCTTCAAAGGGCACACAGGGGCTCCTCCCACTGTTTCTGGATGTGCTGTCTCTCCTTTGCTTAGTGACCCATTGGAATTGTATTTCTTTGTAACAATAGCATTTCCGAGTACCATTAGGCCCCTTGGTTGGCAACAGCTCCTTCAACTGCATCCATGGACACACAGAAAATGTTGCAGAAACACAATAATAGTGAAAATATGTAACAAAGTTCACTCAGGGCTTTATGCATCAATAGGAGACACTAGTGGTATAATCAGTGGGATGACATGAAGTTTACATACCAAACTCTGTGCCCTTCATACTAAGATGTCATGTTTTTTTCCCCAGTGCCCATGGGACACTTACAAAAACATTTCATTCATTAGGCAACAAGCAAGGAAAATTTTCCAGTAAATTCCTCTTAATAGAAATTGTACAGGTCAGTACTTTGACCCGGTGCATTGAAAATGGAGAGTAATAACAAAATAGAAACAAAAAAACCCTCCATCAACATGAAAACTAAACAAACACAAAAACAGTGCAATCATTTCCTGAATAACTTTTGAATCAAGGAGAAATTTGAAACTACAATTGTTGAATACTAAGAAAACAGCAATTTGAAAACTCTATGTATCCAGGCCTAGGAAATCTGTCAAGGTTATAATGAAGAAATTCATGACCCTAAATGCCTTCAATGTTAGAAAAGATAAACAAATTAAGTAAGCTTTCAATTCATCTTAAAAAGAAAACAAAAAATAAACTTTAAAAAAGTTTAAAAACTTTTAAAGTAAACTTTAAAAAAAAGCTGGAAAAAGGAATTAATAGATAGGAACAGAAATTAATGAATTAAAACCCCTGGGCCATAAATATGTGCCAGAACTGGTTGTTTGGGAAACCCTCAACAAAAGATATAAATTGCTGGCTGGTCCTGATTGTCCCTGTGTGTTTCACCAGGATATACATGATGGATGGCGTTGCAGGCAGGATGGCTCCCTGTGGGCACAGCCTGGATTAATGTGAAGTCCACAGTCCCTCACACAGAAGCTCCTTTACTCAAACACTCAGGAAATTCTCCTGGGATGCAAGTGAACGGAGTGTGATCAGCTCAGGGATAAATCTGGATTTAGTCTAGTTAATAAAAAGGAATCTGTGAAATTTTGGAAATTGAACTATAATTAGAAAGGAAAACCTTTCATTGTGTGTTTAATCTGATCATGCCAAAGAAAGCATTGCATCTTCATGGTGGAGAAGAAGGACGAACCTAAAGCAGAAGAGATTAGGAAGGGGGAAGTATTTCAGATGTGGAGGAGATTGAAATGGAGTTAAGAAATTGCTTAATACAACTCAATAGATTTCCCAAGTGAATATAAATGATCAAAACTTACACCAAAAGAGAGAGAAATAACACAGTATGGTAATATCCATGGAAAAATAGAGAAGTGATTCACAAAATGGTAGATAAACAATCAGTTACATGTCGTAGAGGATGTCAGAATGGAAAGTTCCAGGAATTGATCCTTCCAACAAAACAACCATTGGGCAAGGTGTCTGGGTTGTGTAGTCAGTTAAGTGTCCAATTCTTGGTTTTGGTTTAGGTTGTGATCTCATGGTCATGGGATTGAGCTCCATGTTAGGCTCTGCACTCAGAGTGGAGTCTGTTTAGGATTCGCTCTTCCTCCCTCTCCCCATGTATTTTCTCTCTTTCAAATAAATAACTAAATCTAAACAAACAAACAAACAAACAAAGAAACAAACAAAAAAACCCAAACACCAACCATTGAGCTGGCATGAATTGTCAGAATCAACTATTTTGGAACCTGGAATCTAGACAAAACCTTATTGAATCTGGGGGAGTGCATGATGAAGAAAGGGGCTGGTAAATTTTGGTATTTGTGTAGCAGCTACCATTCCTCATTCCCTAGCATCAAGGCATGCAGCCATGGAGAAAATGGCCTACCTTCCTAGTGTGCTTGCTAAGGAGGGCAATAAACCTTGCCCTCCAAAAATGAGGTTGTGTGTTTTGTTCTGTCTTGATGAGTAACTGAGGTGCCAACATAAATGCTGGCCATTGTTTCAACCCCTATGGCTCACATGACATCCTGGGTAGCATCTACTGAAAGAATTTAAAAAGATTTTAAAAAGAACATCTTTTTTGTTTGTTTGTTTGTTTTCTTACTGGATTCAGGCATTCATGGAAATCTCTATCATGTCACTATCTGACCATTAGAACAGAACAAAGGCTTCAATGATCACACAGAACAGAGAATATAGATTTTATAAAAATAGTTCAGAAATGTCACTAAACAAATAGATGACTGTAGCCTTCAGCAAACCAAAATAGCAATCCCTGTGGATGTAGAAGAATCCTATTTCCAGATTTATTATACTACAATATTCAAAATGTCTATGTCTCAGCAGAAAAATGATAGAAACTATCCCTATGAGAGCCCAGACATTGAGTTTACTAGACAAAGACTTTAGATTTACTCTCTTATATATACTGAAAGAGTTGAAGAAAACCATGGTCAAATAACTAAGAGGATGAGAATAATAATGTATGAACAATTATGGACTATAAATAAAGAGATAGAAATTATAAACAGGAACCAAATAGAAACTCTGGAGCTGAAAAGTACAATTGCTAGAATAAATACTTCAATAGAGAGTTTCCACAGAAGATTTGAGCTGTGGAAGAAAGTATCAGTGATCCTGAAGATAGAGCAATGGAAATTACCCAGTCTGAGATAAAAGAAGAAAAATGAATAGAGCCTAAGGAACCAATAAGACATCACAAAATAGGTCAATAAGCACATTATGGAAATCCCAGAAGAAGAAGAAAGCAACTGTGAGAGTGAAAGCAAGCATGGGAGTGAGAGAAAGGAGCAGAAAAGATATTTGAAGAAATAATGGCTGAAAATTACTCAGATTTGAGGATGTACATAAATCTGCACATCCAAAAATTTTAAGAAAATTCAAGCAGAACAAACTTAAAGAGAACCACATTGAGACACATTATAATCAATCTGTTAAAAGTTAAAGGCAAAGAAAAAAGTAGCAAGGCAGAAGCAACTTGTCAGGTACAAAGGATAGTTAATAAGATTAATGGCTAGCTTCTTATCAGAAACCATGGTGGCTAGAAAGCAGTGGGATGATATATTTAAAGAACTGAGAGGGGAAATAACCCTGTATCTAAGAATTCTAAGTCTGGTAAAATGATCCTTCAAAAATGAAAAAGTTAAGACATTCTTAGATAAACAAGAGAAAGAGTATGTTGTTAGTAGGTCTGCCCTCAAGAAATGCTGAAGAGAGTACTTTAAGTTGAAATGAAAGGACACTAGAAGGTAACTCAAAGCTATATGAAGAGATATAAATCTTTAGTAAATGTAACTATATATGTAAATACAAAAGTTAATATTGTTGTATTTTTATTATAACTCCTTTTTTTGCTTCCTATATGGTTTAAAAGACAAATGCATAAAATGATAGTTATAAATCTATCTTAATGAGCACACAATGTATAAAGATTTAACTTATGACAATATTAACACAAAAGGGTGATAGAGTGGGATAGGATTGGAATTAATGTATGTCGTTGAAACTAAGTTGGTATCAATTAAAACTAGTGTTTTAAATTTAGAATATTAACTTAATCTCCATACTAACCACTAATAAGATATATTAAAAATATGCAAAAAAAGTAAATGGAGAGTCAAGTAATTACACTAGAAAAAAATCAAACACCAAAGAAGGCGAAATTGAGAAAAAATTGTGTAAGACATAAAAATGGCAAAATGGCAGAATAAGTTCTTCACTATCAGTAATAACTTTAAATGTAAATGGATTAAAATAATCAATTAAAAGACAGAGATTGGCAGAATAGATTAACACATACCCCGTCCCCCCTCCCCCATTCACAGAATCCAGTTGTATCCTGCTTATAATAGACTCACTTGAAACCCAAAGAAAAATAGGTTGAAAGTGAAAGGAAAGGAAAGGAAAGGAAAGGAAAGGAAAGGAAAGGAAAGGAAAAGAAAGCGGGAGTGGCTATACTAGTATCAGACATAATAGATTTTAAGCAGAAAAATTATTACAAAGAGACAAAGAAGAACATTAGACAGAAAAATTATAAACTTGTACATACCAAAAACAGAGCCCCAGATATATGAAGTAAATATTGACAAAAATTGAGAAAAACAGATAGTTCTATAATAATGGGAGACTTCAATATCCAACTTTCAATGATAGAACATCTAGACAGATCAATAAGGAAATAAAGAACTTGAACAATATCATACACCAACCAGATCTAACATACATATAAAGATGCTCTACCCAAGAACAGAATACACATTCTTCTCTAGTGCCTTTGAAACTCTCTCCAGGACTCCTAACTCTGAGAAATGAACAAGGGGTAGTGGAAGGGGAGGTGGGTGGGGGGATGGGGTGATGGGGTGATGGGCACTGAGGCGGGCACTTGATAGGATGAGCACTGGGTGCTATACTATATGTTGGCAAATTGAACTCCAATAAACAAATATGCAAAAAAAAATAAAAAACCAAAGAAACTATCTCCAGGATAAACCATATTTGGGCCATAAAACAATTAATTATCAATGAATTTTAAAAGATTGACATCATAGGAGTATCATCTATGGAGTGAAGCTAAAAGTTGATAACAGAAGGAAAACTGGAAAATAATTACGTTCATGGAAATTAAACAACACCTCCTTAAATAACCAATGTGTCAAAGAAAGTATCACTAGAGAAATTACATATATATATTTTAAAGATTTTATTTATTTATGACACACACACACACACACACACACACACACACACACACAGACATAGGTAGAAGGAGAAGCAGGCTCCCTGTGTGGAGCCCGATGTGGTACTTGATCCCAGGATCCTGGGATCATGCCCTGAGCCAAAGGCAGATGCTCAACCACGGAGCCACCCAGGCATTCCTCACTAAAGAAATTATAAAACACTTTGAGATGAGTGAAAACAGAAGCATAACACACCAACGCTTATAGGATACAGTCAAAGCAGTGCTCAGAGGGAAATTTAGAGCTGTAAATACATATTAAAGAACAAGAAAGTTCTCAAATCACCAACTTAGCTTTGTGCCACAAGTAACTACCAAAATAAAAGCAAACTAACCCAAAGTAAAGGAATGATAAAAGTTAGAGTGCAAATAATTGAAGAAGAGGGTAGAAAAACAATAGAGAAAATCAAAGCAAAGTCTGGCTTATTGAAAAGGTCAAGAAATTTGGTAGACCTTTAAAGAGACTGGCTAAGAAAAAAGAGAGAAGACAAATAACTAAATCAGAACTGTAAGTGTGGACATTATACCAACCATATGGAAACTAAAAGGACTATAAGAGAATATTATGAATAATGGTACCACAACAAATTAAGTAATCTAAATGAAATAGATTCATTTTTAGAAACACACAAATTGTCAAAACTGACTATAGATGAAATAGAAAATCTCTGCAGACATAATGAGTAAAGAGATTGAATCAGTAATCAAAAACCTCTCAACAAAGAGAAGTCCATGATCAAATGGCTTCAAGGTGAATTCTACTAAGTGTGTGTGTGTGTGTGTGTGTGTATGTGTGTGTGTGTGTTAATTAACACCACTTCTACTCAAACTCTTAAGAACTAGAAGAGTAGAAAATACTTCTATATTAATCAGCTCCAGCTGCCATAACAGGGTGCTACAGATAGGGTGACTTAAATAATTATTTTGTCACAGTTCTAGAAGATAGAAGTCTAAGATCAAGACACCAGCAGGCGTGGTTTCTGGTGAGACTTCCCTTCCTGGCTTGCAAACAGGTGCCTTCTTGTGTCCTCACATGGACTCTCCTCTGTCTGGTGTCTTCCCCTCTTCTTATAAGGAGACCAGTCCCATTGATCAGGACCCCATCCTTATGATCTCATTTAACCTTAGTTACATTTTTAAAGGCCTTACTTCCAAATGCAGTTACACTGGGGGTTAAGGCTTCAATATGTGAATTTCAGTGGGACACACTTCAATACTTAGTAACTTCCTAACACATTCTATAAGGCCTCGATACCAACGTTATACAAAAACACCACAAGAAAACTATAGACTTATAGGCCTTATAAATTTTTCCTGTCAAAATACTCGCAGACCAAATGCAACAGTACATTAAAAGGATCGGACCAAATGGGATTTATCCAAGGAATGCAATGGTGACTCAACATAGGAAAATCAGTCAATGTAATATACTACATTAATAGAATGAAAGGGAAAAAACCCCCACATGTATCTCAACAGATGCAAAAAAAGCACTTGAAAAAAATCCAGCATCCTTTCATGATAAAAATACTCAGCAAAGTAGGAATAGAAGGGAAATTCCTTCATATGATAAAAGGCATTTATGAAAAACTCACAGTCAACATCATACCCAATGATGAAAGACTGAAAGCTTTTCCTCTGAGATTAGGAACAGGACAAGAATGTTTGCTTTTGCCAATTCTATTCAACATTGTACTGAAAGTCCTAGCCAGAGTATCCAGACAGGACAAAGAAATAAAAAGCATCCAAACTGGAAAAGAAGAGAATGTATCTCTATTTGCAGATGACATAATTCTATTTATAGAAAATACCAAAGAATCTACAAAATAACTATGAGACCTACTAAATTTGCAAAGTTACAGGGTACAAGATAACACACACAAATCAGTTGTGATTTTACATACCAGCAGTGAATAATTTGAAAAGAAATTAGGATGACAGTTCCATTTATGATAGCGTCCAAAAGAATAAAATGCCTAGGAATAAATTCAAAGAAGGTGGTAGAAAGACTTGTACAATTGTACAGTGAAACTCTAAAACATTGCTTAAAGAAAATTGAAAGGGTCTAATTAAATGGAAAGCCATCCCATATCCATGGATTGGAAGGCAATATTGCTAAGACAGTAAAGCTCCCCAAAGTCATCTACAGATTAAGTGCAATCCCTATCAAATCTCTAATAACCTTTTTTTGCACAAATGGAAAAATCAATCCTCAAATTCATATGTAATTGCCAGTAGCTAAAACAAAAACAAAAACAAAAACAAAAAACAAACAAAAAACCCACCAAAAACATTGAAAAAGAAAAACAAAGTGGGAGGTCTCACACTTCCTGATTTCCAAGCTTACTACAAAACTATAGTAGTCAAAGCAATCCAAACTTGCACTGTGTCTAGACACTAGGTGAAAGAGACCTTGTGTCTCCTCCCTCTTTCGCGGCTGCTAGAGATCCCCACCCCATGCCTTCTGCTGACCCATTGCATGGAGACTCCCCTGCTGGGAAGACCCATCTGCTGGTGCCTCCCTGCCAAGGGGTAGTTCTTTGAGCTCACTCTCTCATGTTCAGCCACTGTTTCCCAAAGTTCCCCTATGGGACTAGGTGGCTTCTGGGATGATGTGCAGGTTGAACCTCTGAGTCCTCCCTGCTGTACGGAGTCCAGGTCACTAGAAGAGATGGGCCTTTCCTCAGGGTAATGTAGTTCAGAGGCCAAAAATGTCACCCTCATTTCACATCTCAGGAAGCAGAGGTAGGTGTCTCTTCCACCTTCTCACCGAAGCCTGGGTCTGGGTGCCAATCAATCCATCATCAGCCTGCAAACCAGAGATTCCAAAGGGTCCCCAAAATGTCAGCTAGGCCTTCATGTCCTGCTGTTCTGCACTGCAAAAAAGTGATGCTACTTTGATGAGCAGAAAAACCAGCTTCTATAGATTAAAGCAAACACAGAAGCAAACACCATAAGTATGTATTTCTGCCCATCTGTACACATAGGAAAACACTGAACTATCAACTGTGAAGTAGGATTATGAACATTTTCCCCAGTGTGATTTTTGTGGTGTGTATGTGTGTGTGCGCGCGCGCATGTGCGTTTCCCGAATTATCTGATTTTTTGGAATTGAGACTTATCTTTTTGGTGAAGGAAAGATATGTTATAAAAATGTTGGGAGAGTCTTCCAATGACACTGTTCAGCATGGGACTGGGTGTATGCCAAGGGCCTGCTGATGCATTTTAGATTAAATCTATGAAACACTGAAGGATGACTCTCAGGCTTGGGCCACAGACAAGGAGAGATCTCACCAAAGGAGAGTGAAACCCCAGAGTAGTGCTGCCCCTTCCAGTCCTCCTCTGTGGGCTACCACCTCTCCCAGATGTCTAAGCAGTCATGAGGAGTGGGCCTGCTGAGTCTCACGGAAGGAGGAGCCACCCAACACCTCAGGGAGTAACTCCTGAAAGGCCTGGAGGTAGCCAAGCTCTGCTCTCCCCAGTGGAGTCAGGTGGTCCTCAGGGGTTGAGCTGTGGCAGGTGGGCCCAAGTGGGCTCCCTTACTCTGACATCTCTTCTTTCACCAACTTCCCTCCAACCTTCCCTGGTTTTAGGATTCTTCCAGAGCACATTAAGGCTTTATCCTTGATGGTTCCTCCTCTGGAAGCACCTGCTCTCCACAAAGTCACTTGACTCATGCTTTCACGCCCTCAAACCCCTGCTCACTCCAATCTTTTCTGAGAAACCACTTAAGGCCATTCCATCTGAAATAGTACCTTGCCAGGCTAGGTATCACATTGGTTGGCTGATTTTGCTCCCTGTGGATCCCATAAAGGTAGACCTCTTCTACCCTGGTGCTTGTTAAATCTTGCTGGGTGCTTATGGTGCTGGATAAGGAAAGGCATGAAGGTGGATCCCATGACCACCCATGGGGATGGTCACTAGTCCCACCTTTCATGTGGCTTTAACAATACAGATGTCACTCTCTACTTTTAGGACCTACCACACACCCCTTGAGGGCCTCCCAGTCCTTCTGTGGATGGACCTCCACCTCTACTACTCCAGTGATATTGCTCTGACCACACCCGGCATCCCCAGGATCTCCTCAGGACTCCCTGTCCTCACACCAGGAGTGTGTCTTTCCTCTGCTCACCTCACAAACCCTTACTCAGGCTTCGAGGCCAGGTCTAAATGCTGCCTAGAAAGCCTTCTAAGCCTGCTCAGCCAGCTTTCCTTCTTGCTGGAATTTCTCTGAGCACCTGGTGCTCACCTGCATGGAGACTCCATAAACTGAACTGTTGGCCTCCGAATGACCAGGGGAATCCCTGGGAGCACAGGTTCCTCACCTCCAGAAGGGTCTGGCTCAGAGAAGGCAGGCCACCAGTGCTCAAGGAGTGAGTGCCTTTGAACAGTGAATCTGTTCCTGGGAGTACATGCTCATTCCTTGCCCTTCCCTTCCTCTCTCTCTCCGGTTTCCATTTTGCCCATTGCCTCTCCTATTTGCCCAGAGTCAATGTAGCTTATGAAAAACAAGCTGTCATCTTAGTGTTTTTTATACCTCATTCTCCCAACAGCTGCTGGGTTTCCAGATGTTCATTACTGCTGTATTAGCAGAAGTTGTTAATGACACTCAGGCTGAAAGAATACAAATTGATTTTCAAAAGTTATGTTGATTGCTTAGGCATGTTTCTTGCACCAGCTAAGCAAAAAAGGGGAGACTGGAAAAAGAACCATGTCATGTGGCACATACGGTCTTTGATCCAAGGGGCTCAGGCCACATGTGAACCAAATGTGACTGGAGAAGTTGTGTATGAGGCTGAGTTTCCAGGGAAGTTTTAACCAGGCTAAACCCAAAGGGAGATGGTACCTGGAAGCAATGCACCCCGAGATGCTTTGTGGTTTCTGGCTTCCGGTGTGGGTAGAGAGGGACTTTGGGAAGTGCAGGAGTATGGACCCTGCTAGTCACAAAAGCCTGGTTTAGATCCTAGCATTGCCATTTCTTTGGGGTATGTGATTTTGCTGAAATTGTTTACTCCTAAACATCTTTAAATGCAAAATTCATACAGTGTGGGAATGTTAATGATCATCAAACAAGACAGATGCATGTAAAAGTGGAATGACCCTCCCTTACCGGCTAGGTTGACTTAGGGATATATGGTTTCCTGTTAAGGAACTACTAGAGTGTTCACCAGCCTTCACTGGTAGGAAGGGCAGAAACTCCCTGAACTATTTAGGAGCCTGGAGCTGCGCCTGCTTCCAGGCACCAGGGGAGAGAAATAGCTGAAGAATCCAACCAGAACACTATTGTTTCTGTAGCTACCACATGATGTCGCTGTTGCACACAAACCCTGCATAGCTGGGTGGATGCTGGGCCTCTGGTATGGTGGGGGCCTTGTTCCAGGTCCCTGAGAAGGCTGCACTGTGCCCCACTCTGGGGCTGCAGCATTGCGATACTCTTTGTTTCCCTCCAAGAAGCTCCCTGGGATCCTTTGCTGGAGATTGTGCAACACAGAAAACTGAAGTTCCTCTAACAGACTTTCCTGGGGCATTGACATCATAATTGGCCAGGGACCATTCTTGTGATTTCCCCAGAAACACTTCAGGGAAGTCCTTTTAAATTCCAGTTCACGAGCACCACCTCACATGTGTAGGTCACCCATTCAAGTGACTGGTTCACACTGATCTATGAACTAATCTGAGTGAACTCAGGTTCACTCGGGTGAGCCAGGAGGTCACAGATTGTCAGACACCCCGGCAGGATATCTTGGTAACTGAGATATTGATCTATTGATCCTTCTGCAGCCCTGACTCCTGGGAAGTGTGGGGGTAGTGGACGGAGCAGACGGGCTCTGAACCAGATGGCTATTTCCCTTGTGCTCAGAGCCTGTCCTAGTAGGTTCAGATGTAACAGGCCCGAGAATTAAGGCTGCAGGTCTGCTGGTTGGATGCAGTGCTTTGGAGCACTTGTTTTTTTGAGTTCCCAAACAGAGGTCTCCCTGTGACTTGGCATGAGGAAACTGAAGCTGATGCAGGCAGAGCTCTGACATGCTTCCCGAAAAGTTGCTGGGAAGGTGAGATTGTGGCTCCAGACCCGAGACCGTGGCCAGAACCCTAACCCTGCCACAGGTGAGCCAGAGGGTCTAGGGCAAGTCACCGCCCCTGCTTAGGGTCATGTTTTCCTGAAGTCTGGAATTCTTGATTGTCTTGATTGTCTGGGAGTGCTGGAAGGTTAGAGGGGAAGGCCCCCAGAGATCATTCTAGTTAAATCTCTTCCTGCCCTGATCGCTCTCCACCACCACCCCAGAGGGGACCCCAGGGGCTTGAAGTCATTTGCTTTCTCATGAGGCTGGGATGAAAGGAAGGAATGGAAATAAAGAACTTCACAAAGCTTTAAGGGATTAGCAAACAGGAGGAGGCAGTCTCAATGAGGCAATTTTTGGACCACTGAACGGAAAAGCATCTTGAGGGAACAGGTCTAAAATGGCTCTTTCTCATGTGGAGAAGGGTCTGGACCCCTCCCAGGCCTCAAGAGCACATCCACTGGGCCAGATGGAGACTGGAGAGTCGGAATCTCAGAGTTGCCCTCAAGTTGTATCTTGCCACACCATATGGGTGCATTATCCAATTCATTCATTCATTGATGCGCTACTGCAAGCGCATGTGACTAGTATAGGGTGGGGTCTGAAGCTCTACAGCAGCAGAACCCACAACTCACACAGTGATGTGTTTGGAGGAGGCTGGGCTCCTAGAGGCAGGGCAGGATCTGAAATGCTGGGTGAGAGGAACACACAGGTGACTGTGTGAAGCTTGGGCACGGGGCACTTGTAATGGCTGTACTGGGCCAGAAATGGGTCAGCTGGTGTGGAGCAAGCCATTAGAGAAGGGGGAAGAGAGGACAAGAGAGAGGGAGAGGATAGGGAGACACCCTCTTTCTGGAAACTCTCTGCCCACCTCTTGTTGGGCCAACCTTTCCAGTCTCAAGTTAAATGTCGTCTCCATAGGAAAGTTTTCCCTGTCTCTGTGTCCTGGACTGAGGCGGGTCCCTGATTATGAGTGTTGGCCTCACATGCAGTTAGCACAATTCCTATTAAATAATGATTTGTGTGATTATTTGTCTTCTGTGATCCGTCGGGGCACCTGGCATAGGGTCTTGCACACAAATGATGAAATGATGCTTTCTGAATATTGCACCCGCTCCTGGGTGGAGAATCAGAGTTCTGTCTGTCTGAGGAAATACTGGCAAGGGATATGGATTTCCCTCCCAGGGCTGTCACTTTGTGAACCAGTAAAGTCATTCTCCTTTTGGTCTCAGTTTCGAGAAAACAGAACAAATTATTGAAGCCAACTATCTCTGAGTTTCCTTCCAGCTCCGAATTGCTGTGTATTACAGAAAAGTGATGTTTATAAGAGTCAACAAAGCCTCCTCAGTGTTGGCTGGGTCGCCTCTTTCTTTGTCTCTTCCTCTGCTTGCTTCCCTCCTTCAATCCCTATAGGATGAGGCTCTGCGGAGGAGGCCCCTCAGCTGGGAAGCACATAGTTTCATGGAACCATCTGTCAGCCTCTGCGTAGTTGTGATGAGTTTTCAGTTGAACTGACCTTGAGATGTCAGATGCCTTCCTGACTTGTACATCCCATTTCCTCCTCATGTGGCTGCCCCAGACCTCCCAGTTCCTCATTCTGGGTGTGATGACTATCTGGGGACGGATGTGGTTAAGAAGGCCAGCGGCTGGATGATCACACTGTCCACAGACACGCTCCCTAGTCTCCAGCAGCTATGGGAGATTAATGATGTGGTGCTAGACGTCGGAAAGAGACGTCTCTTGCAATCGCACACCATGCACATGACAGATTGCGGGGCTTCCCTGAAAACAGAGCGGGTGATCTCCATTGACATTTACAGCACAGTGAACCCCAACCCGATTCTGCAGATATTTCTATCTGTCTATGCGGGATGCTCTGCCTCATTGCTGCTGGCAGGGCTATTCTCTTCCTGTAGCTACTGTCTTGGCGAAGGGCTATCTGGTAGGGATGACCCCAGCGAGAAAGGAGCATTCCCTCACCATCATACTGCCCACACCTACTCAGGAGAAGACAGTTCCCTTGTGTGTTTGCACCTAGGTAGACGGGCCTTGGGGAGTCCAGCCTGTGGTCTTACCTTTGTGTCTGTCTGCAAGGTCCTAAAATAGTCTGAGGAGAAGTTGGCTCGGCCCCTGTGCAGAGGTTAGCTAAGCATTTAGAGGTGTCTGGTGCTGGCTTCGGTAGAGAGTGGTCCTTTGGGCCAGTTAATTCCAATGCTGCCTGGACACCTGTGGGGGAGGGACACATCTGATCTCACAAAGCTCCCTCGGTCACACCAGCTGGAGGGGACGCCAAGAAGGGGCAAGGGCCCAGCAGAAAGGGTGACATACATGGTATGAGTCTTGCTTTCTCCCTAGCCCAGGGCCCGTTCTCCTGCCTGTTCTGCAGTGGGTCCTGGCTCCCCAGAGGGGCTCTGAATGAGCTCCCATGGCACATTCTTATCTCCACGATGTCCACGCTGCCAGGGAGGAAAGGCACTGTTCACATGACGGAAGGGCACACACATTCTCTATAGGAATCTGTTTGGGGTTGGGCAGCAGATATATATTATCAAAGTGTGGTGGGTCCCTATATTTAAAAAAGGCAGGGGTAGGGTCTGTGTGCTCAGGCCTGGGGACTGGACTAGACTACCAGATAGGGACCTCACAGTGCTTCCACTTCTCCCCCTTAAAACCCAGGCAACTCTATCCCACATCCCATCTGCCTGCCTCTCAGCCTTCCGTGGCCAAGTCCACCGCAACATTCCAGGGTTCCATCCAGGTAGAAGGGGTTTTAGTATAGCTTCCCTCCATCCACCAGAGTCTGTGCCAGGGAGCACTGCCAACCAGCAGAACTCAGGTCTGTGGCCACCCCCCTCTGCCCCTGCCCTGCCTTCCCCCACCTGGAGTCCTGCAACCACACCTACAGGTTTACAGCCTCAGTGGACACTCAGATACACTCACACACACACACGTGCCCACCTCCCTGATTGCCCTGAATCCTGTCACTTAGAACAGGGAGAATGCACATCAGTTCTGAGACAGTGGCCCTGGTGTTCAAGCCCCTCCCATAACTGAAACCCCCTCCAGTTTATTCTGATAACTGTTTGAAATGGGCAAATTTTCAGGAAGGGCAACCAAGCTGCAATTTTATGTGCTGTGTCCACACACACCACTATGGAAGGACTTCCTGGTGTGATTCTAAATGAGAGCTCCCTGAGGTGGTGCTGGGATCCTGGCATCTCTGACGATTGGGTTCTGTTCTTCCCTGGCAAGGTCTGGGTCCTGTGGATGGGCTGCCCTGGGCTCAGTGCCTCAGAGGTTTCAGACCTTTGGGCAGTTGGCTGCTAAGCATACAAAAGGTCTGAGCCATGGTCAGGAAAATCCACCCAGCTCTGGGGCAGACAGACCAGAGTTCTTGGAGTGACACCCCCAGCCAGCTCATGACCTTGGTGAATTCCAGCAGCTCATCTGGATAAGATGACAGGGCATCCCCTGGGCCTGGAGTGTAGATGTGCTTGTGGCACTGTGACACTCATTCTTTTGTGGGTCTGGAGCACTGGGCAGAATTTTTTGAGGAAAGTTACAGAAACTGTGTGGCGAACTCAAGGAAAAGTTTTCAAAGACTTTGCAGCAGCCACCAGAGATGATGATGGTTTGAATTGACTAGGACAGGAGCAGGAGTCCCAGGACAGCCTCCTTCTGGGGTACCTGGCAGGATGAGTGACCACCAGCCTACACTGGGCTCTGCACTGATTCATGTCCCAGAGCCAGTATTTGAAGCTCCTTTCCCATCTGGGGGAGGGTGGACTCTTTAGTTGCTGTCCCATCAAGGCTGATATAGTGAGGAATGGGTTCCCCAAAAAACACTAGGGTCCTGCCACCTGGAGGAGAGGAGTGGACATGGGAAGGCCCAAACCAGTCCACTCCTATGTGGCCTCCATTTCCAGCATTCTCTTCTTATCAGTCGTGCACACAGCTGCTTAGCCAATCTTCCTTCATTGCCACTTCCATCTTGCGATTCTCCTTAAACTTGCCTTTGGAGGGATGAGGAGGGGCTAGATGTCCTTGGGGAGGACTTGGGCACCACTCACTACTCTCCCAGCTGCTCACACTTGTCCACTTCTCTCCTACCCCTCCTTGCCAGTTTCCACTCTGAACCCCTTTGGCATAGCTGGTGGCTGCTGCTTCGCCTTCCCTCTTCTCTTTCCCCACAGCCCAGCTTAGAGCAGATGGTTCTTTGGGGACTGTTTGGGATTTTACTCTGCCCAGACCTGAGTCCTATGTCTGAGAGCCCTCATAATGGCATTGGCAGTGGACTGGGACATTTTATCTTTCCTTCTGGGTTTGCTTTTTCTTCTTGATTTTGAGTTGTAACCTTGCTTGCTCCATCTCTCCCAAAATGCTAAGTCCACTCCTTTGGGGCCGTCAACTTTTTCTGGGGCCCGTATCACATCTTATCCCATCGCCTGCCTCTCCCTTTCCTCCTTGTCACTGTCCTATCACCCCACTGGTACCAGGGAGATGGCCCCATAATTGTGTTAAAGTGCATTTCTGTACAATGGGGTAGCTGCAGTGCTCAAAAACACGAGGTGTCATTGCATGATGAAAAATCAGGCAGCTGTTACATTCCTGAGTATAAGGAATTGTTAATGACATGGATAAAGGTCATGGAATGTTACATGAAAAAGGAGGACCTTACACAAAATACATATACAGAAGACTTGAAAAAAAAAAACCCCACAATATTAATACTAGTTGTTTTTGAATGGAAGAATTTTGTGTGATTTATATTTTCTTTATACTTTTCTGCATTTTCAAATTTCCTCTGAGAATTATATATTACTTCCATTCTAACGCTTGTATTATTTTTATAATGAGAACAAAAGTCTTTAAAAACTATTGAAAAATGGGGATCCCTGGGTGGCGCAGTGGTTTGGCGCCTGCCTTTGGCCCAGGGCGCGATCCTGGAGACCCGGGATCGAATCCCATATCGGGCTCCCGGTGCATGGAGCCCGATTCTCCCTCTGCCTGTGTCTCTGCCTCTCTCTCTCTCTGTGACTATCATAAATAAAAATAAAAATTAAAAAAAAAAAAGAACACATGGAGATGAAAAGAAAAAAATATTTTTAAAAAAATAAAAACTATTGAAAAGTAACAGTGAGGGTGACAGAACATGAGAGACTCCTAACTCTGGGAAACGAACAAGGGGTGGTGGAAAGGGAGGTGGGTGGGGGGTTGGGGTGACTGGGTGACGGGCACTGAGGGGGGCACTTGACAGGATGAGCACTGGGTGTTATGCCATATGTTGGCAAATTGAGCTCCAATTTAAAAAAAAAAGAATAAATAAAGAAAAGTAACAGAATCATTTGTATTCTGAGGTGATGCTGCCCAGCTTGATGGAACATGGATATGATTCAATTTTTCCCCCTTTAGACAAGTGTTTTATTATTTCATGGGAAGGTAAAGGTAGTTGTAATTTAAAATAGCAACATCAACATACATTTCCCCTCCTGATTATTGTATTCTATCAGAGAAACAGAGGCAGATTTATCAGGGTAACTGCTGGAATTGACCTTTGCCTTCATTCAAAGAATGTTCCTTAATTCCTTCCCTGGTCCTGGGACTAATCTGACCCTGGCACTGTCAATTAACCTTTCTCATCTGCAAAATGGGAATGATGTGATATCTTCCTGGCCAGGCTGTCCTTTTTTTTTTTTTTCTTTTTTTACCTGGGGGAGCTGTCCCGCCCCCTGCCAGGTGCACAGCTCAGTGGGAGCTGTTTATCCTGTAGGCCCCTGTTCCCTGGCGGCCCCACTCCATCCCAGGCACAGGATGACACCAGGAGGAACACTACACTGGCGGTGGCCAGCTCTCCAGCCCTGGAGTCAGCTCCTGCAGTAACTACCGCAGCTCCCAGTCTGCAGGGGCCTGGATGCTCCGGGGGGCGGCGGGGGGGAGGCACTGATGTGCACAGCTGGGGGGGGGCGCCCAGCGGCAGGAGCATCCTCCCTGTCCTGTGCCCTCCCGCCTCCACCTGTCCCGGGGGAGGCCGGATCCTGGGCTGTGTCTGCTGGGTGCCCTGGGCTCGGGGCCTGCGCTGCTGGAATCGCGCTCCCTCCACCTGGAGCCGCTGCCTGAGCTGCTCCCGGGGCCCTGCCTGGCGGCGCTCCAGCCCTTTATCAAGCTCGCCTGCAGGTGTGGGGTGCTCTCCCCCGGGCACACCTCCTCTATTAGTGACCCTGGGAACCTGGAGGCTCCACCGCCCCTCCTGGGATCCTGCCCAAGTTCCCTGCTAAGCGCCTTTCCATCCGGGAAGAATCTGGTGCAGATTTTTAAAATTCCTGCTTCTCCGGGACTGGGCTTTCCTGTCCCGGAGGCTTTCGCTGCCAGGACTTAGCTGGCTCCTCGCAGAGGCCCCTCCCAACTTGATCCTTTTTTCTTTTTTTCTTTTTTTAAATTGGAGTTCAATTTGCCAACATCTAGCTTAACATCCAGTGCTCATCCCGCCAAGTGCCCCTTCAGTGCCCATGGCCAGGCTATCCTGGTCATAATGACCTTATATGTGGCATGCTTCATCAGGCCCTAGAATACATGTGGGCTCAACTATGATGCACTTTTTCTGTGATTACCTTCAGGCAGGCCCCAAAGACATAGAGCTCACCAGGGCCTTTGATGTTCCTCTTGCTCTTTTTTTTTTTTTTTAAGATTTCATTTATTTATTCATGAGAGACAGACAGAGAGAGAGAGAGAGAGAGAGAGAGAGAGAGAGAGACAGTGACACAGTCAGAGGGAGAAGCAGGCTCCATGCAGGGGGCCCGATGTGGAACTTGATCCCAGGACTCCAGAATCGTGCCCTTGGCTGAAGGCAGGAGCTAGATGGCTGAGCCACCCAGGTGTCCTCTTGCTTTTGTAGAGCTCCCCCAACAGGGCAGTTGCCACACTTGGGGGTTAAAGCACTCAAATACTCTTAGTCTTGAATGTCACAAGGTCTGAAGACGTTTGATAAGGGGCCAAAGGAGAAAAGTCAGAGCAAGGGAAAAGGAAAGAGATAAGAGACAGATAAGCATGAGAAAGAAAAAAAATGGCAATTGCATAACTCTAAAAGACAGTATAAATGCATGTTTTTCTCTTTTCCTTTCTTAACTGATTTAAAAAGCAATTGTATAAAATAATATGTTTATAATGTAGAGTGTGTAACGTATAGAAAAATATAGATTGCCGAGAACAGCACAAAGGAAGTGGGTGGAAGGAAAGCCACACTGGGCTAAGGAAATGACTACAGATAGTAAAGTAATAATTATAACAATGTATTGTTGGGGCTATAACATTAATAAATGTAATATATATGACAATAATGCCAGAGAAAGAGGGAAAGAGAATAGAGCTACATAGGTGTATCAGTTCTATGTATCATTGGAATTAAACTTAAAATTTTGATAACTTAAAATACACATAGTAAACCCTACTAAAAGAGAAAAAGTGAAAAAAAAGAAAGCCAAAGAAGTTAAATGTTACCTCAGAAGATGCTCTTTAATACAAAAGAAAGCAGTAAAAGAGGAACAGAGGAACAAAAAATACATGAGACATATAGAAAACAAAAAGTAAAATAGTAGATGTCAATCCAGGTATATCAATAATAACATTAAATGTCAGTGTATTAAACAACCCAATCAAAATGCAGAGATTTTTAGATGGATAAAAACCGTGATCAATCATATGCTATCCACAGGAGACACATTTTAGATTTAAGGATGCAAATAGACTGAAAGTAAAAGGATGGAAAGAGATATATTATGCAAACACTGAGCATAAGAAAGCTGGAATGGCTATACTGATATCAGACAAAATAGACTGTACAACAACAAAAAATTTACTAGAGACAGAAAGGGACATTTTATGGTGATAAAAGGGATAATTCATTAGGATGGTATAAAATTATAAACACGTGAATCTAACAAAAGAGAAACAAAATGTAGGTGGCAAAAAGCGACAGAAATGAAAAGAGAAATTCAATAATAACAGTTGGACACTTTTAATAGTGGGTTGAACAAGACACAAGGTGTACAAGGGTACAGAAGACTTGAACAGCACTGCAAACCACGGAGACCTAACAGACCTCTATCAAACACTCCACCCAAAAATAGAATATATATTCTTCTCACGTACACATGAAACCTCTCTAGTCTCTAGGATAGGCAATAGGCCATAAAGAAACCTCAATATATTTAAAAGGATAGAAAAAAATATAAAGTATGGTCTCTAATTATAACAAGATGACATTAGCAATCAATATCAGGAAAAAAAGAAACTTGAGAAAGAAACAACACAGTTCTAAAAAACCAGTGGATCAAAGAGGCAATCAAAAGGGAAACTAGAAAATACCTAGAGATGAATGAAAATGAAGATACAACATATCAAAATTTATGAGCTGCAGCAAGAGTGGTGCTTAGAGGAAAATTTATAGCTGTAAATGCCTATGTTAAAAAAGAAGAAAGACTTTAAATCAATAACCTAATCTTCCACATTAAGACACTTAAAAAAGAAGAGTAATCTAACACAAGGTAAACAGAAGGAAATAAATAACAAAGATTAAAATGGAGATTAAGAAATAGAGAATAGAAAAACAACAGAGAAATCTGAATAAACCGAAAGCTGGTTCTTTGAACAAACAAAAGTGACAATTCTTTTTTTTTTTTTTATAAATCTTTTTATTTTTTTTATTTTTTATTTATGATAGGCACACAGTGTGAGAGGGAGAGAGGCAGAGACACAGGCAGAGGGAGAAGCAGTCTCCATGCACCGGGAGCCCAATGTGGGATTCGATCCCGGGTCTCCAAGATCACGCCCTGGGCCAAAGGCAGGCGCTAAACCGCTGCGCCACCCAGGGATCCCCAAAAGTGACAATTCTTTAGCTGGCTTAACCAAGGAGAAAAGAGAGAAGACAATTACTAGAATCAGAAATGAAAGAGTGCACGTTCACAACATTACCAACAGAGAAAAGCTAAAGTCCAGGTGACCTCACTAGGGAATTCTACCAGACACTGAAAATAATCAATACCAAACCTTCACAAACTTTTCCAGAAAGTAGAAAAGAAGGAAACAAGTGTGAACTCATTTGGAAGGCACTATTACCCTGGTACCAAAACCAGACAGCGACATCATAAGAAAACTAAAAATCAATATCTCTTACAAACGTGGATGCCAATATCCTCAGCAGAATGCTAGCAAACTGAATCCAACAGCGTGTAGAAGGATATACACCTTGGTCAAGGGGGATTTATCCCAGGAAGGAGGGGTTGGTTCAGCGTGTGAAAATCAATTACCGCAACAGGCCATACCAATAGAATAAAAAATAAAAACAGCATGATCACTTCAATAGATATAGAGAAAGCATCTGACAAAATCTAACACTCTTTCATCATGAAAAGACTCAGTAAACTAGGAATAAAATGGAATTTCTTCAACCTGAAATGGGGTATTTTTTTTTTAATTTTTTTTTATTTATGATAGTCACAGAGAGAGAGAGAGGCAGAGACATAGGCAGAGGGAGAAGCAGGCTCCATGCACCGGGAGCCCGACGTGGGATTTGATCTCGGGTCTCCAGGATCATGCCCTGGGCCAAAGGCAGGCGCCAAACCGCTGAGCCACCCAGGGATCCCATGAAATGGAGTATTTTTAAAAACACCATAGCTAATATCATATTTACTGGTTGAGGATTGGATGCTTTCTCCCTAAGATCATGGATAAGATAAAGAAGTCTCTGCTTTTGCCACTTCTATTCAATGCTATACTGGAGGTTCTATCCAGGGTAAATGGACACGGAAAAAAAAAGCGTCCAGGTTTGAAAAGAGTTCTAAAAAATTAGGATGTCCAACATATAAACTTTTACAAGAACCAATAAATGAGTTTAACAAGGTTTAGAACACAAGGTCAAAATAAAAGATCAATTGTATTTCTATACAATTGCAACGAACGTTCCAAAAATGAAATGATGACATCAACTTCATTTACCATAGCATCAAAAGGAATAAAATATTTTGAAGTAAATTTAATAAAATAAGCTCAAAACTTATACTCTTAAAACTAAAACACCGAGAGAAAGAAGATCTAAATAAACAGAAAAACTTCTCGTGTTTATGGATCAGAAGACGGTACCGTTAAGATGCCAATACTTTTCCATTGTTCAACACAATTCCTGTCAGAGTACTGGCTGTTTTCTTTGTTGACAGTGACAAGCTGATTCTAAAATCCACATGTAATTACAAGGAGTACCAAATAGCTAAAACAATTTTTGAGAGAGAAGAACAGAATACAAGGACTTACACTTCCCACCTTCAAAACTTAACTACAGAACAATGGTAATAAAGACAGTGTGGTACTGGCGGAAGGACAGACATGCAGATCAATCAAACAGAACTGAGAGTCCAGAAATGTCCAGAAATAAACCCATCCATCTCTGGCCAGCTCATTTTTGACAGGGTGCCGAGGCCATTCAATGGGGGAAACTTGTGTGTTCAACAAACGGTGCTAAAACAAATAGCGCATGCAAAAAACCAAGTGGACCCTTGCCACAGACTTTGTGTAAAAACTCAAAAATCCATTTTTATAACTCAAAATGGATCATAGATCTAAATGTAAGAGCTAAAGCCATAAAACTGTTAGAGTAAAATATACAGATAAATCTTCATGACTCTATCACTTCAGGACTTGACAAAGGGTTCTTAGCTATGCTTAGCTATGAAAGCATGATCAACAGAAGAAAAAAAAACCACATAAGTTAGATTTCACAAAATCTAAACACTTTCCCCAGAATTCACACCATACTTAAAAATACATCATCCAGCTATTATTTGATTTTAATGGGGTTGTTAGACTAGTGTGGGAAATGTGCTTTTTACTATTTTCTATGGAGAAAATATTTTCCAATGTAACAAACTCAATGAACTTTTAAAATACAATCCATTTACATTGGAGCTATCGGTGCAGCAGTTTCTTTACAATTGTACATAAAATGCTTTTTCTGTAAAATTCAGTTAATATATAAAATACTGCATTATGCCAGAATAAAGGTATTAATATTTCCTAAAAAAAAAAAAAATCTAAACACTTTCGTGCTTTAAAGTCACCATCAAGAAAGTGAAAAGACAACTTACGGAATGGGAGAACCTATTTGCAAGTCATACATCTGATAAGAGATTTGTATCTAGAGTACATGAAGAACTCTTACAACTCAATAATACAATGACAAATAATCCAAGTAAAAACTGGGCAAAGGATCTGAACAGGCAGCCCTCCTAGGAAGATACACAAATGACCAATGAGCACACAAAAAGATGCTTAACTGCATTAGCCGTCAGGGAAATGCAAATCAAAGCCACAATGAGATGCCGCTTCACATGCACTGGGATGGCCAGAATAAAAGTCCAGATAATAAATACTGACAAGGATGTGGAGAAATAGGAACCTGCGTATAAAATGGTTGGTATAAAATGGTGCGGTCACTTTGGAACAAAATCTGGCAGGTCTTCAGATGATTAAACATAGTGGCCATATGACCCAGCAATTCCACCCCTAGCGATGTATCTGAGAGAGATGAGAACATGTTGTCATACAAAACCATGCACACGAATGTTTATAGTTACATTATTCAAAATGCCCAAAAGATAGAAACAACTCACTTGTCCATCAACTGATAAATAAAGGAAATGTAGCCTATTACACAAAGGAATATTTTTCTGTCATAATAAGAGGTTAAGTACTGATACATGAGTGAACCTGAAAATATGCTTAGCAAAAAAGCCAGTCGCAACTGACCACATGTTACATGACTCCATATGATAAGGAAGTCCAGAATATTTCATTTATGTCAGAAAAATAAAGTCGTAGAAAAAAACAGTCTGGAAGGACCTACACCAAGCAGTAGTTAATTTTAGAAGGAGGGATTGAGAAGGGAGTTTATGCTTTTTCTAAATCAGTTGATTTTTTTTTTTTTTTGCAAGCATGTTTGCATTTTTTTTTCCTTTGTCTCTTGTTTTCGTAATCAGGGAAAAAAACCCCAATAAAGTCACAAATAAATATTTGTGACTTCCAAATATTTGATGAGACATGATGGGTAAACAAGAAGGATTGTTACCGTAGACCCAGCCAACTTGGAAAGGCCACTTCTGCCATTGTCTCCTCCAGGACAAGGCTACAGGTCCTTCCGCTCGGCACATGTGGCCCTAAGAGGCCACCCAGCCTCCCTGAAGTCTCATTTTCCAGGACTTCCCCAGTGTTTCTTCTTTCATACAGGCCCGACAGGCGCCGTCCCAGTGAAACTGTCGTTCTTCTCACCACTTTTTCGAAACCGAACCAGTCACGGCCACCAATGACCTCCAAGTTGTGCCCCTCTCTACTTCTCTACGCTTGGCAGTTTGGCTCCTGCCCTGTTCTTGGAAAGTTTTCTTCGCTCGGCTTCGGGGCACCTGCCGGTTCTCCTTCCCTCTTTGGCTGCCCCTTCTCAGCTGTCCTCCTGCTCTGCACAGGCTGGGGTGTTAGTGTGCTGGGCTCTGACCTGGCCTCGTCTTTCTCTCCCTCATCTCAGCTACTCCTTGGGGACCTCATCTGGGTCCTGCTACCCTCTGTCTTGGAAGGATCCTAAAGTGGTTTTCCTTCCCTTGTTTCATGTGGAAGGGAAGAAAGGGTAGAAGTGGAGATTCAGAGAGAAGATTCTCCAAAGATAAACAAGCTTGCAGAACTGGATTTTCATCTCCTCCCAACTAGATAAAACTGGGCAAGGGGAAAGGAGGGGGGGGCGTGAATCAGGGGTGAGTGGGGGACAGAGGGGCAGAGGAACAGGTGCAAGGCCTCTGGGGTCTTCTTATCAGGGCACTAATCTCATCATGAGGGTCCTACCAGTGTGTCTCCTTTTAACCCTAATTACTTCCGTCAAAATCCTATTCCAAAATAGTCACATTGGGGTTTCAACATCTGAGTTTTGGGAGGACCCAAACATTTAATCTGGAAAGGATGGACTCAGCGCTGTGTGTTCCTCACCAGAAAGCTTGTTTGTTCTCTCTCTCTCTCTCTCTCTCTCTCCCTTCACTCATCCCAACCCCCTAAAATGTGAAGACAAGGAGAGGGGGACAACAGATTGGGAAAAGTCTGCACATCAGGAAGAGAGCTCTTGCTGGAAGCCCACAGCTTGGGCATCGGCCTCCAGAACTGTATAACGGATGCTTAAGCCGCCCGGTCTGTGGTATTGGGCTGTGGTACCCAAGCTAAGAGTGTCTCTGCTCCTCTCTGCTGCTCTGCTTGCTCCTTTTTCTCTCCTTCCCTCTCCTATTCACACGTGGCTGTCCTCAGAACGGTCCAGAAGATGGTTCAGGACGGCTAATCAGTGCTCCAGCTCCTCCCCTGCCAAAAGGCACATCCTCTGGGTCTCTGGTTAAATCCTGCAAGGGGAGTCTGCTCAGTGGGGTTCAGCTGGTCCTGGTCTGTGGCCTTGCCGGCTGGGGCTGTAAGCCTCTGGACAGCCCACCCCGTTCCAGCCCAGCAGGCAGGCCCTCTGGTGCTATTCCTGGGCCGAAGTCTAGCACCCACTGAGCATGGCAGGGAGGGCACTGTGAGCACCAAAACCTGTAGGAAGCAGAGGGAGCTCACTGATTGTGCGGGGGGTCGGGCGGGGGGGAGGACGGCACGATGGGAGCAATGAACACCTGGATTGTTTGTTCTGCAGCCATCATTCACGTACATGCATTTACCTAACCTCCGCTTCGGTCAGGAGGCAGGCAGCAGTGCCAATTTACAGGAAGGAGCGGGGCTGTCTCCCAGGCACTAGGCCAGAGCTGAGTGGGGCTAGGAGGTGGCCCTGCGGGAGCTCTGCCTCTAAGGGGGACCTGCCCATTCAGGCCCCGCCCACGTTCCCAGATGTGTGCAAGGCCTGGACTCGCCCTGAAGTGAGCCCAGGTGAGTGCCCAGGTAACCCAGCCAACCCCTGGCCTGGCAGCCTGGGCTGAGAGGCAACCCTCCTCCAGGCCCTTACTTGCAGTGTGAAGGGGGCGGCGCCACGGAGGGGGGTTGATGGGCACTGACCCTCTGTCTGCCAGTCAGTCTTGTCCATCAAGCTCTTTGAGGTCCACATGCCCCTCCAGGCTTCGGTGTGGATGCAAACACCTGGTGTGGGTTACACGCGTAGCCATCAGCAGCAGCGACAACTTGGTGTGACTTCTTTACCAGATCTTCTTTTCCCTGGACTGAGAATTGTACTAGAGAATAGACCTTCCAGAGGATTTGAAGGGAGAGGAAGAGACTTACAGAGGAACTGTGACCTCTGACCGTCTCAGCATAGGGAAATAATCTGAGATAACCGTCTCCGTGTTTAGGTCATATGTGCTCACTCCGGAGCGAGCTGCGGGGTTCCAGTGGTGGCTTCACCTCCTCCTGGTGCGTGAACAAGGCCTTGGCCTTCCTGCCCCTCAACTCCTTAGTAAGAAGCCTGAGGAGCAGCGGTGCCCTGTGTGTGTGAAGTGCCCAATCATAGGAACAGCAACATGACAACCAGAATCTATACGTTGATTTGCAGATTACAAGGCCATTTTGCATGATTTCCTTTGAGTCACCAACAGCTCTGGCAGTCTGCGCTTCCATTTTGCAGATGAAAGAACTAAGACTCAGAGGGATTAAGAGCTTGCTTTTACTGAGGGGTCGAGCCCAGCCTTTTTGATTCCACATCTGCAGTCCTGAAGGACCTCAGGTCTTGGGTGTAGCTGGACTTTGTGTCAGGTACTGGTTCTTGACGAAATGATGTGGCCTCTTGGAGCTCCAGGCTCCTCCCTGCCGAATGGGGATGCAGAGTTGCAGGCAGATGTCTGCAGTGGCCGTCATTATTGTCATTACCCAGCCGCCCGGGGCCGACGGGCCCAATGGGCTTCTCTGCTACTGCTGTACATGTCTGAGCTTAGCCTGTCTGTCTACAGAACAATTGCAGAGACTTTGAAGGCTCAGGGTGGGTCAACAAAAGATAAAACGCAGCTCCAGCCTATCATGTCAGCTTCAGATACCAACGTTGGCAAAGTTTTCTATGCTTGTGGGGGGAAAGCACTGGAACTCCTGCCAAGAGCAAAAACTGATTTGCCCACCTGCAGTCCAGCCCTCTGATCTGTCCCTGGAGACAAAATAAGGAAACTACCTCTTTGATCCAAAACTATTTTTATCTGCTTCTGAGCAGTGCTTCTGGTGCATTATGTGTTTTGCAGAGAAGGGTGCTATCAGCAGCAGAGCTAACCATTACCCCGGCCCTTCCTGCAGACAGACCTCTTTTGTCTTCTTTGGCAGTGCTGGTGTGGCCAGGCTTGGGTCACATGCTGATGCAGCTGAGAAATGGTGTCTCTGTGCCTCAGCTAGTTGGTGTTGACCAGATGGGGAAGGAGGCAAAGTTGTCTTTTTTTTTTTTTTTAATTTATTTATTTATGATAGTCACAGAGAGAGAGAGAGAGAGAGAGAGAGAGAGAGAGAGAGGCAGAGACACAGGCAGAGGGAGAAGCAGGCTCCATGCACCGGGAGCCCAATGTGGGACTCGATCCCGGGTCTCCAAGATCGCGCCCTGGGTCAAAGGCAAGCGCCAAACCGCTGCGCCACCCAGGGATCCCGGCAAAGTTGTCTTCAATGCATCTTATCCCAAGGGGTGTGTGCTGTGGAGTGAGGAAGGCCTGAGTGGATGCTGGGCCTACTCTTGGGCTCTTTGCTCCTGCCCTCCCACCCCCAGCCTGGCATGCAGCTTTTCATCTCTGTGTCGCAGCCCCTTCCTCTTCCATCAGGATGCAATTGGATGCTGGCTCACGGGCTTCAGTTAACCCACAGTTTTGGGTAAAGACAATGCTGCATCAGCCCGGCCTGCCCCCTTTCCTGGGGAGGGGGATTCAGACAGAAGGGACACACATTTTGCTGGGCCTTCGGCATCACTAGGAGTAGAGGGAGCCACAGGGAGGAAGGAGGGGATTTTGGTCTGGGGGAAGCCTGCTAGCACAGGCCCACAGGTGGAAATCAGCACAGCACCGTAATGCTAGAGGTGTTGCACGGACTCTGTCTTTCTCCCGGAAGTGGCTGCTTTCCTTGTAGCCTGCCTCCAGCGCACAGAAGCAGATACAGCCTGGAACCAAGAGTGATGGTGGATTTTGTATCCGCCATGGGTGCCCAGACATTTGGGTACCAGTGTCTGTGAGGGAGTTGGTGCTACCATTTCAATCCACTGACTAAAGCAGCTTGCCCGCCTCAAGATGGGGGGGCCTCATCCAATCAATTGAAGACCTGAATATACAAAAAGGCAAACGCTTTCTGCCTGACACAAAAAGCTGGGACATCAGATCTCTTCTGCCTCTGGTCTCAAACTGAAATATTGGCTCTTTCTGGGTCTTGAGCCTGTTGGCATTGGGACCAGAGCTGTACCATCAACTCTTCTGGCTCGCTAGCTGACTTCACATCTTGGGACTTACCAGTCTCCATAATCACCAATGGACCAGTTCCTTATAATAAATCTCTTTATCCACTCCCCCCACCGCCGCCCATGCTACTGACTCTTTTTCTGGAGAACACTGACTAATATACCAAGTGTCAAAATTGGACTTTTCCAAAATATGCCCCGGAACTCATAGTAGAGACATAGTCTTGAAAGCCTAGGTTTTTAATGGCAAGAGCCTGGCTTTTTGAAAGGGAAGAACTCAGCACATACACTTTAGTAGCACATAGACAGTGTTGGGGACCTTGCATGGGGATTGCCCATCCTGAGCAGTTGTGTTTTGGTGGGAGGAAGATGACCAGAGGCTGTAGACGGAGCCTAGTGAGTGGGGGTCCCTGAGAAGGGCCATTGCTCTGTCCCCTCCAATGTCTGAGCTAGAAGGGAGAGTTTTGTTGATAGATTGCATTGGGTTGTTGTGTGAGGGGGTCAAGAGGGCAAGAACCTGAATTGAATGAATATTTACCCCATGTTCAAATCAAATTTGCACACTCCACAGTTTTTTTCTCGGGTCAAGAGAATTGTGCCTGCAAGTGTTGACTTTTGCAGTTCTTATGTAAGAATCAATCAGCTTATAAAATTCCTGTTAGTTCCTCTTGATGCCTCCATCCTTTATCCGGAGTTATGCCAGTGGAGCTGGACCATACAAGCCTGCCATCCTTTAAAAATGTGTAAGAGTGTATTTGTTAGGGTGCTTATGATCACAAGCAACAGAAAAAGTGGTTTCAAACCAGCTGAAACAATAGAGAGATTGTGACTAACTCGAATGAGAATTCCAGATAGGGTCAGGCTTCAGGTGAGGCTTGCTCCAGTGGCTTGGCGGGGTGATGAGCTCCATTTCTTCACACTGCCTTCTACCGTGTTGGATTAACTGTTGAGTGCTTCATGTCAGATACCCAGATGGCAGGCTGTAGCTTCTTGAGCAACTTGACTCTTCTCTCATGTCCCGCCTGAAGGGGCCTTTGTTCATAGCCATTGTAGTTACTGCCAGGACCGACAGAGGCAGTGCCCCATCTCCAGACCAGTGATCGGATGTAGGAATGTTCTTGGCCAGCTCTGTTCGTGAAGTGTAAGATCCCCGCATGGTGTGGTGGGATCAGGAGTGTTGCAAAGGGCAAGGGCATATGAGGAGGCAACAAGATGGGCCCTTTACAAAGGGGATCTTGCATTTTCGTGTTTTGTCACATTTCATCTTTGCTACCGTCTTCTCGCAGTTTTCCTACCAATTGGTAAGGAATCTTTCATCTGAGCAGAAATTGCTAGATTCTAACCAGCCAAGTAGGGATTGGTAGGTCTGTCTCTACCTTGGCTGGGGCAGGCTGTGAATCGTGCATCCTGGCCACACCCGCCCTGGTCTTGCTCTGCTCACCTGTGAAATGAATCAGTGGTCTTTGCTTTGTGCAGTCCTTGTGAGGGTAAAGCAGGGCGTCTCCCCGCGTGTGTCCTGCCTCATGCTGAGGAGCTGGTGAATGGACATGCTCTTAGGATGCACTATCAGTTCATGTAAATAGCCATTGAAGCTGCTCCCTCCAAAGTGCTTTGGAGGTATTGGGTACAGAGACAGATGGCCCATCCAAAGGGTAAAGGGGAGGAGGAGGCACCAGTGGTACGAGGCTATTAGCCAGGACTCTGTGGATTTTAGGAGGAGTGAGGGCCCCAGAGTCATTTGGTAACCCCCACCCCCGCCATTCCTGATGTGAACTTGTTGACACATCAACAACTCACCATCCCACCGAGTAGGAGTTCTTGAAAGTGGCCATGCTCCTACGTGGTCACTCCCGGCCTGGTGTGGCCATGGGGCCTGAGGCTGATGATGTCCCGCTTGCTGAAGGAGGGGAGCTCTGCAGTGCCCAGTCCAGGGCTGGCTTTGGAGTCACTTCTGGGCGAGCCCTCAGTGCAAACGCATCCTGGAAGCTGCAGGGCCCTTGGATGCTCATAGCTATGTGGTGTGGCAACCTCAGCCCCCTGCCACCCCAAAGATGGGTCTGGGGTTGGGAGTGGAGAGTTCTGGCTCTGCTATGAGGTCTTGACCAAAATGTTTAAGGTTACCTGACCTCTGTTTCCTCAGCCATTGATCTCAGGGTGAAAAGCGATGCTTTGGGGCCTTTGGGCAGAGCCCCACAGGTGGGAGGTGATCCTGTAATGAGACATTAATATGGGACTGTCCCAGCAGTTCTTGGTTCAGACTCCAAAATACTAGGGACATGTGGATGGTAGATATCCCATCTACTGTGAAGGTGGGGGCCACCTGCATGGCAGAGGGGGCTCACGGACTCAGTGGGAGACCCTTCCTGACCTTGGCCCTCCCGCTCAGCCTCCCTACTGGAGGCCCAGCTCAGTCTTGGGCCTACTTCCTCTGCCCATAGGTCCCTGCACCAGGTATATGTGCAGCTGGGCTTTTCTCCTCAGCTGGAAGAACGTCATCTCCCCCGCCCCCCCCCCTCCCCCCGTCACCCGCCCTTCCCGGATCAATGGCTCCCGAAGTTGGCCAAAGTGGCTCTTCTGACTTCTGCCTCTAACTGGCAAGGCTGCTGTCTGCCCTGGCTCAGGTTACCAGAGCTCCATTCTGCCACCTGCTCAGGACAAAAGCCCCAGGGTTGTCCTGGCCTCCTCCCTTTCTCTTTCACATCACTTACACTGAAGTAGAAAAAAATACTGAAAATCCATTTAGCTTCATCTTGGAATATGTCCTGACTGTGATCCCTTGCACTATTTTCATTTCCTCTTCTGGGTCCCACAGTTCACCTGGATTATTGCGCTGACCCCCACTTGCCCCCCACATCCACACCCTGTCCTCCCCCAAACTGTCTGCTCTTAACACCAGCCGCAGGGATCCCTTCAAAGCAGAAGACTTAAGATGCTGCTCCTCTGCTCTGGCTTCTCCCCTCTCTCCGAGGCCCAGTGTGGTCGGGCCTCCCGTTAACCTGGTTGAAGTCATCACTCACCACTTTCCTCTGCCCAGTGTGTCCTGTCTACTTTGGCCTCCTTGTTCTTTGAATAAATGCCCCATTCCCCTGCCCAGGATGCTTTCCCTCCTTGCTCCACTCTCTCCTTTCCCTCAAGGCCTTGCTTGAGCCTCATCTTCTGCCTGAATGCCCTCCCCTCCCAAGCCCTACGCGTAAAGTCGCAGTGCCCTTACCCCCGTACCCTCACTCCCTACCCTGCTCTCTGTCTTTTCCTCCCCCCACACAAGTAGTGTTCCATCACCAGGCCATCGGCTACACTATTGTATTTCTTTGGTCTCTTCTCCTTAAAGGACAGCCCCACGAAGGCAGAGATTCTTCTCTGTTCTGTTCCCTCTGGCCTCAGAACAGTGCCTGGCACATAGTAAATGCTCAACAAATATTTGGTGAAGGAATGAGCACCCCCTTGATTTTATTAAGGGACTGAGCTTGAAGGTGCCTGAGAGAGGATTTCTTTGCGGAGAACTGCTAGAGTGCTAGAAGGGAAGGGGTGGGTGCTCCCTATCTCCTCAGCAGTCAGGAGGGGCTTTAGGAAGACCTCTGGGCAGCTGATAGGAATTTCTGGGGGCAGGAGGGACAGGGGCACCAAGTGGGAAGGAGGCTGACTTGGGGTGGATGGCAGGCAGGTCACATGGCACGTTGTGTTTCCTGAGGACCAGAGGTGCCTGTGCCTGCAGAGGTGGGACAGGATCCTGGGGGTAGGAGGGCTGGGCTAATGGGGAGCTAGGTCAGCCAGAGCAGGTCTTTCTGGTTAGGGAACTGGGATCAGCTATGCCTGGAGGCAGGTCCGCAAGGACCTCAGAGGCTCCCATGGGAACATCACTCCAGCAAGGTGGGACCCTGACGTTCACAGTTCCTGCACAGAGAGGACATCTGCAGGGGGATCCTGCCCCCACCCACTGAGCTCCCAGAGGGAGAAGAGGTACTCCTCATCCAAGCACGGGTTCTCTAACTGTGATGTGAGATGGGGCACCTTAATGGTGGAAGCAACCCTGTTTTGGACTAAAAGTGACAGGAAGACATTTTATTTTATGAGCGAGATCAGGGGTCTTGTAGGAGCTGTGTGGGATTTCATTTGGGGAGCAGAGCTTGGGGCAGGAGAATCAGATCTGAGGTTGGATTTAAAGGTGTTGCTTCTGCGACCCATGGGGTCCGTCTTCTTTTTGGTTCTGTTTATAGCTGAGGTCAAATTTCTGCATCTCCCTAAAGTAATACCTTAGAACACTTACTGAGAACACCCCAAGGGACAGTGAGCTGGCTATATAGGAAATTGAAGACTTCAATGGCACAAGGGTCATTGTGTGCTAAGCAGATCACTGCCAAAGAGGAGCAGTGAAGGTGCCTCATTCTCCCCCAAGCAAGTGAGAGATAGGGCTGAAGGGACACAAACTGGAGTCTAACTTTGGTTGGCGTATCAGTCGGGACCAACCAGGTCATGCTGCAGTAACAAACATCCCCAAAGCTCATGGGCTTAGCATCATGGTGCTTATTCTCCATCCGTGTTATTGCACACAAGGGCTGGTGGAGCTTTCTGCTCACACGGTCACTGAGTGACCTTCCGTCAGCTTCTGTGTGCTTCTGCTATTGCCTTAGCTGAGGAAGGAGGATTCGGAGAATTGTGGTCCCAAAAGCCTTCTCCTGGGAATGACATAGCCCACAGTTGTCCCCATATCATTGTCCAAAGCAAACTGTGTGACCACACCTTTGAAGAGGGGCATGGAGGTAGGCATAGAGATGGAATTTTACCATGTCCTTGAGAGGCAGGGACCCAGAAATACTGCGACCAGCTCTAGTGACCACCACTGCTGGGAGGGACCCTGCCCAGAGAGGGGTGGGGCCAGATGGAAATGTGCTCCCTTCCACCAACAGTGGGATGAAGGGTGTGCATCCAACTCCAAGGAGGGTTGTCTTGAAAGAGATTCTGGGGGGAATCCCAGCAGTGGGGTGGGCCCTTAAAGACAAGGTGAGAGCAGGAACTGAGAGCGGCAAATCCAGGAGGACATTGCCCATGTCATTGATCCTGGTGAGGGGATTTACCTGGACGAGAGCTCAGGGTTCTGATATCAAACTGGATTCAATTGGAATTATGGGGTTATTAGCTGAGGTTGGACCTTCTGTTATCCTGGAGAGGCTGAGAAACTATGGGACCTGGCTGAGGGTCCCTGCTGTGGGCAGGGGCAGGGTACAAACTTGTGGTGTGGCTTGAAGGTGGAGCAGGAGCAGGAGCAGGAGCATGAACGGTTCCATCTAAAATGGGGGAAGCACCACCCACGTGTGACCCACCTCTCAGGGTGTCCTGGCCCAAGTGACACTGTGTGAGAGTGAGGAGGGGCTTCAACACCGTACGCTAGATATGTGGTCAGGGCTGCAGGTGGCTTTTATGCGGCACACTCTCGGGTTGGGGGGAACAAGCCTGTCTCCCACTCCAGCTTCATGTCCCTGAGATGCTTGGGCTTCCTGCCCTCCCTTTCCTCTTCCTCTGTGCTCAGGCCCTGCCCTGGGGCTCACTTGCCTACTAAGGGTCAGACATTCCCATGCCTACAGGGGGGGACATGGAGACAGGGTGGGGGGCAGTTGCGATGTGAGGGTAGCCCAGGAGGGAGCGAGATAGGGAAGGGACAGGGGCTGGAGCTGCTCATGCTGGTGTGGTGTCTGCTGCAGGGGCTTGTGTGAACATCAGGGAACCGGCTGGGAGGGGCCCCTGGACCTCCTGCGGCATTTCTCCTGGGCCAGCTGCTTTGCTGTGTACAGATCCCTACCCTCAGGGGTTAGGTTCCAGTGAGGAGGGCAGATGGTAAACAAGTGCCAGAGGGTGATTTGGGCAAAGCAGGAGCAGGTGAAGACTGGGAGGACCATATAGATCAGAGATAGGAGGAGGATTTGAGCCTTGGCCCCAAGGTGTGAGAGGGTAGAGGGGACAGCAGGGCGCTGCCTGTCAGGTGGAGGGGCAGGGCTGCAGCCAGGGTGCTCTGGGACTCCAGGAGCTGTTGCAGCATGGGGGGATGCACCTGCTCCTGGGGTCCTGACACTGGGTGTCATCTTGTGTGAAGTAGGTTTTGAGCAGAGGGTGATAGGACTTGATGTAGATTTTAATAGGTTCATTCCAATTCTGAGTCTAGAATACTCCTGAGGTGGGCAAGGGTGAGGGAGTGCAAGTGGGAGGCTCTGCAATCCTGCAGCAGAGGTCATGGTGGCCTGGGCCAGCTGGGTAGCAGGGACGGTGAGAAACGGCTGCATTCGGGATATAATTTGAGGGTTGAGCCAAGAGGATTTGCTCAGTGGGGAGGATGACAAAAAGGCTGAGAATAAACCCAAGGTTTCTGGCCGGAGTGGATGAAAGGATGGGAGTGGCACTTAGCGGGAAGGCTGGGACGGGAAAGGGTTTCAGGGACAGGTGGCCGAGAGTGGTCCTGGCTACTCACAGTGAGCTTGAGATGCTCGCTTGGCCTCTGAGTCACCACCCGCAGTAAGTGGTCGTGGATCTGAGCCCTTGCTCTTAGGGGAGAGACCTGTGGCATGGCCTGAGGCTGGAAGTTCTCACTGTGTCAGCAGTAAACCCGGCAAGGGAGGAATCCCCGAGAGAGGGAGTGCAGATGGGAGGAGACACAGCCCAGACCAGAGCTCTGGGCCTCTGCCACGGAGGGGCTGGGAGAGGAACTGAGAGCAGCAGCCGGTGGCAGGCAGGTGGGGGGCTGGGTCCGGCCCAGGAGAAGGAGTGTCACTCCTCGTGAGCCCCCTTTGTGCCCCTGCTGCCCTGAACGGTTGGATAAACCGCTGGTCAGGGTAAGGCCCTGGGTTGAAGCAGGACTTCCTAGGCTTGCAGTGATGGGGGCAGAGAGAGTAGCCCCTCAGGCCTGGCTTGTTCTGCCGTGTGGCCAGGCCACCGAGGTTGAGCCGTCCTTTGAGGTGGCTCTGGGCTGGGACAAGAGTACCAGGGGCTGGAGGGCTACAGTCGAGGGCTCTGGGAGGAGACGCCTGCCTCTGGTCCAGGCATAAGTCCACTGCTTTTCCATCGGGGAGAGACTGTTGTCACTGGTTTACAGATGAAGAAACTGAGGCTGGGAGGCTGTGTTTCTTGATGTAGGTCACACTGCCAAGTGCTGGTTGGGCTCCAAGGCCAGGGATCCTCTCCTTGCTGGCACCTGTCTCCTTAGAAAGGCTTTATGAAAACAAGCTTGCAGAGTGAGTTGCAGAAGGTTGCATGTGGTCCGAGGCCATTTAGGTAAGGTTTAGAACATGCAAAGCAGTGCTCAATGTCGCTTAAGGACATGATGCCTATACTGGCAGTGGGATGATAAACTCCAGTGCGGGAGGGTGGTTAGAGAGAGGGGTTCACTCGAGCGCACCTTGTGACCTTTTGTATTCCAAGCTGGGTGGTGCAGATGGGCACTGCCGTGCTATTCTTCACGCTTTTCCTATGTCTGATCTGGGTCTGAGTCCATGAAGGGAGGCTGACTGCTGGCCCTCCTGTGTGTGACCTGCCTCCTCAGTAGGCCAGAGACCAGGACCCCAGGAGAAGGACCTGAGGGCCTGATGGGAGGGTTGGGCACCCTCAGAATTGCCTTTATCATGGTTCAGGGGCATATGTCACCTTGTTCATGCCTTCTTTGTCCATAGGGCCACTGTCCCTTCTCCACAAAGGCCTCGCCTTCCCTTCTTGGCACTAGAGAGAGATCCCGCAAAACCTCCCTACGGTGGGTCCCCTCCCCTTTGAGATTCCTGGTGCTCTTTTATCCCCCCAAGTGGGCTGGGTACCTGTGTGTGCCAGCACTGCCCCCCTTGTGGGACCTGCTGTGTGCTTGTCAGGCTGTGTTATAGGGACCTTGTGCTGCACTGAAGCTGGCTCAGCATGACTCGTGGGAGTCTTGAGAAGTTTTGTGAGCTGTGAGCTGGGCATCAGAGTGTTGGTAGCTTCAAACAGACCGTGTGGGGATACTTAAATCACTTGGTGCTCCACAACAGGGCCTTTCCTCGCTCACTCCGGAGAGCTGGCAGTTGACATTTAGCTGAGCACCCACAGGGAAACTTGAACCCACAACCTCGCCTGGGTGTGTCACCGGGCTTGGGCCTCAGAGTACATCCACCTGCTCCCACTCTCTCCGCTGTCCCGCGGGGCTCCCGGCCTGCACTGCTCCCAGGGCATGCTGTGTGGGGCTGCTCTTCTGCCCCACTACGCTGCCTCGCTCGGCGTACGCGTAGGGGCTGCTGGTAGGAGGAGCTGGGCCCCTGCGTCTCACACACCAGGTTTGACTCAGGCTGTGCCCGTGCCAGTCTGGGGAAGTGGCAGCCTTTGGAGCTTCAGTCAGCTTCTCCCTGGCCATACGATGTGGACGCCACCTAGACATGACGTCCACTGCGGGAAGGCATGTGCAGTTCCGGGAGCAAGATGCTGCGCTGTCAGTGACAAACTCCGGTAGGGGGAAAGGTGTGCTTTGGGGCTTCTAGAAGAGCTACTTTGAGACATTTCCCTCCCTTCTCCACTGAATGCAACTGGCCTGCACATACGGATGTCAAGTACATACCCTGTCAAGTACCCTTGACGAGGGTCACACCCTTGCCCCACCTTGTCGTTGGTGGAAAGAACCACCTCCAAAATCAGCTTAAGGGTATGTGGGGGTGGGGGGCAGATGTGCTCTCAGGGGTCCCAGCAGTGTCAGCCTAAAGAGCAAGGGCGTGGGTCGGGGGTAGTAAGGGCTGTGTGGGTGTTGCTCATGTGTGTGTCTGGGTGTGTAAGGGTCTCCTAGCCATGTGCGCATATGGATTTCCATGCAATTGAATTTGTTGGGTCCCGGCCCCACTTGCCAGTGGCGGGTAGAGACTGTGCCCATGATTGGGTCCAGTAGATCCTGAACCCGAAGCTGCCACTCTTTCTTGTCCAGTTCTCGCAGTAGTGTGGTGCGGGATACCCAGTGGGGGAACTCCACGTTGGCTACTTTGCTGAGTGACTGTCTTTGGACTTCCATTACCGTGGACTAAATTGTGGCCCCCACTTGATATGTTGAAGCCCTAAACCTCAATGTGACTGTATCTGGAGATAGGGCATATGGGGGGGCCTTGATCCTACAGGACTAGTGTCCTTATAAGAAGAGGTAAAGACCCCAGCCTCTCCCTCTCTCTCTCTCGTGTGTGCACGTGCACACACACAGGAAAGGTCACGTGAGGACACTGCAATAAGCAGCCATCTGCAAGCCAGGAAGAGGGTCTTACCAGACAACCAGCCTGATGGCACCTCGATCTCAGACTTCCAGCTTCCAAAACTGTGAGGAAATGGCCTCTCTAAGCCACCTAGTCTGTAGGACTTGCTGCGGCAGCCCAGTGGACCATGACACCATTGGTTACTCTCTTTAACTGAGCACTATAGGCTTTATAGACATCATCCACACAAATTATTTATCTTTGCATGATTTATTACGTGCATTATTTCACTTAGATTTTCCTTGTTTTACAAATGAGATGCCTGAAGCACAGTGAGGTGGGTGACTTCCCCAGAGCCAGAGCTAGCAGAGCCAGAATTTAAGCAAAAGAGGGGAGTCACCTTGAAACCTGTGGTCCTGACGCCATACCACATTTGGGTTCCCCACATGAAGCTCACTGGGTCTGATCCCCTTGGCCCCCGCCGTCTTTACCACTGTGACCTGGCCCATGAATGGGGCCAGAGATTCTCTTTCCCTGGCACACTGGCAATTAGGCTCAGGAGTAAACCTCAAGAAAGTGGGGCCAGTGCCAGACCCCTGGCCTTTTGATGGATGAAAAACATTTCAGGTTTTCCTGTAAAAATGTCTGTTGTGGAAAGATAAGGTAATTCTAGCATATGCAGCAGCAAATTCTTAACTAGTTCACACAAGAACGGTTGTGCTTATTTTTAGCCTTAGGGCTGGGGACATCATGGCTCTAATCAGCAGCTGGGGTGATGCCAGCAGAGCAGTACTGCTCTATCCCAAAAGACAGTGTGGACAGGGCTCCTCTGCCCTGACCCTAGGACTCACCCTTCTCTTCTCACCTGGTGCCGTGTGCCCTGGCCACGGGAGCGATTGAAGAGCCCTGCAGAGAACCCAGGCCTCAGAACCCAAGGACCCTGAGCACTCCCAGACATGGAAGGGGTGCACCCCCTCCTCTGAGTTTGGGTGCTGAGCATGACAGTGAATTCTGGGGCCTGACAGGGCCTTGCCTGCCCTGTGACCTTAGGCAGCTCCATTCATATACGCAATGGGAGGGGTGACATGAGCTTGGCATTTGGGGGCCATGGAGCCCTGTCTTACTGCCAGCTGGGGGGCTGTCCCCTGAATGGTCATAGATGGGGTGTGTGCTTCGGCAGCATTTTCGCTTGCCCTCTGCCCTGGTACTCTCTATGTGGAGTCCTCAGAGCTCTGCCTGCATGCCCTAACAAAGCTGGGGTAGTGGTGAAGATACCCCCTTTTTGGCTAGGGAAGTACCCCAACTTCCCATATCAGGTGCCTCAGGGGCCACCTAGCTGGAAGGGGGAGGTCAGGTGGGGAGCTTACACTCAGTCCCTGGTCTGGCCTTTTTGCAAGTGCTACCAGGTGTGGCCTTTCCCTCTGCCCTGCACAGACTGCACCTGTTCCCATCTCCTTTGCTACAATCGTTAGCCATGGTACCTTGCTCTCCACTCCAGGTGGGGAACCCCGAGGGCTGATGCTGACAGGCTGCCTCATCAACTGGACTCAGAAGAAAACAGCCTCCAATGACCTCCCTCCCCCTCCCAGCCCTGACATTCTGGGTTCTTTACCTCCAAAGGGCTGTGAGGGCCCGGCCCCAGCTCTGGGCTCATGTTTCTTTATCAGCTGGCTTTTCTGGCAGACCAATCACTCTTTTCTACTTCCAGGTCTGCCCAGTTAGAGGGAGTCTTGCCCCTGTTCGCAAAGCATCCTTCCTCCATCTTAAGGGTCGGGAAGCCCAGAATCTTTATTCCTCCCACATCAGCCACATTTACTGGCACTCTGGCCAGCTGTCCAGGATGCTGTTTACTCGTGTGTTCTCTGCCTGAGACCTTCCTCCCCAGTCACCCTTTAGCACGCAGAGTGCTCAAGAAGGAGGCATTAGCAATTTGGGTGGTTGCCCCTCTCTGACAGTGGGCTGTGTAGTCAGAGGGAGCTGGGGTTGCATCTCAGCTCAGAGACTGATCAGCTGGGTGACAAAGCCTGTCACTTCACCTCTCCGGGTCACTGTGAAATCTGGAGAGATACTTCGAAGTACCCTCTGGACATAGTGCTTGCTCCCGGCAGGGCTCCCTGAACAGAGGCTGCCTCCATTCGGGCCAAAACTGCAAAGCCGTTGTCAGGCTCAGACACGCTGGGAAGTGGGCCATGTTTCGCTGCGGGGAGCCGGTAGCCGTCTCTGCTGCAGATAGAGGTTTCTCTGATTGGTGGTGGGGGGATTTGCCTCCATGTCTCTGGATGACCAGCTCAGTTTGGAACAGTGATGAAATCTTCAGGCCCCAGCCCAGACAGGGCCTTGGTCAGCACATCCCCTAAAGCCAGCACAACCCCACATTATGATACTTGGAAATCCATCTCTGAGCAAGTGCAAAATTCATTCACCCTTGGGGAGCTCTTGACAGTACCGAGTTACATTTTAGCCCATCCGTGCAAGGGCCTGACGGGCTTCACAGGAAACCTCAGCCCACCCTGAATGTAGTCATGACAAACAGGAGAGGAAAGTGGATTGGAGATACCAGGAGCAGTGGCTCTGGCTCCTGGTGGGGAAGACGATAAATTAATTCTGCACTGATGTGGGAGAGACGATGCTCCAGTTCCATGCAGTGCCCAGCCCTACTGCAGTCATATGTGTAACATGTAGTTGCATTGTATTGGCAAGAGAGTCGTGGCAGGGATTCATTACACTGCAGAGTGACTGTAAACATCCCTCACACCCTTTCTTGTCTGGTCTCTAGTGTTAGAGCAGATGCTGCGTCATTAGGCTCTGAGCTCAGCAGAGGAAGCACCAATAGCCAAGTCATGGCTCCACGGCCCTTTGTCCAGCAAGGGAACTTCCTACCTCTGAGCAGAAATCCACAGAGTGAGCATTAGGAGCTGAATGTATGTGTCCCCTATAGGTCAAATGTTGAAGCTTTAACCCCCTATGTGCTGGTATTTGGAGGTGGAGCCTTTGGGAAGTAATTATATTTAGATGAGGTCGGGGGTAGGGCTCCTGATGGATTATAAGAACAGAAACAGAGACCAGACCTTCTCTCTGTCCACCATGTGAGGACACAGCAAAAAAGGTGGCCATCTGCAAGCCAGGAAGAGGGCCCTCACCAGAGACTGAATCAGCTGGTACCCGGCTATTAGACTTTCCAGTTTCTAGAACGGTGAGAAATAAATGTTTAAGTTGCCCAGTCTGTGGTATTTTGTTATAGCAGCCTGACCGAGTAAGAGTTCAACAAAATGCAGTCAGTGCCTGTAGGTGAAGTGGGCACTGTCCATGGGGACCAGAGGCCTGTTATCCTACAGCTGCCTGAGGTCCCACATATGTCACCTACCAGTCCCTGCTGGACCATTAAGGACTATTCACCTTTTATTAAAGAGCTGTTTAAAACGAGGGACCGGGATTCTTCCTACCCCTTTCTTGCACGGTGTTAGATATTTTTAGTGTTTTCCTCTGATCCTAAAGCAATAAGCACTCTTGAGGCAGGATTAAGATTTCTTTTTTTTAAAAAAATTTATTTATTCAAGAGAGAATACAGAGAGGCAGAGACATAGGCAGAGGGAGAAGCAGGCTCCCTGCGGGGAACCTGATGTGGGACTCGATCCCAGGACCCTAGGATCACAACCTGAGCCAAAGGCAGATGCTCAACCACTGAGCAGCCCAGGTTCCCAGGATTTCATGCTTTAAGGAAAGGGGAAGCTGAATGTGCAGTGGGTACCTACTATGTGGCAGTGACTGTCCCAAGCAGTGGGCAAAGTAAGCAGAAATCATCACCCTTGCAGATCTGCCTCCTGGCAGAGACCTACAATAAACCATGGACATGATATAGTATGTGAGCAGGAGGTGATGCCTGAACATATTAGAGCTGAGTTAGTTGAATTAGGAAGCCTGGAGTGGGTGAGGGCAGGAAGTGGGATGCAATTTGTATAAAGTGATCAGAGCAAGCCTCAATGACAAGGTGATGTTGAGCAAAGATTTGCAGGAGGTGAGGGAGTTAGCCATGTGGATATCTGGGTGAAATATGTTCCAGAAAGAGGGAACAGCCATGCCAAAGCCCTCTAATAGGACATGCTTGGAGAACAGTGTGGGGAATAGGTGGCTGGTGTGGACGGAGCAAAGTGAATATGGGGGAAGCAGGAGCTGAAAGTTAGAAGGACCATATCAGGAAGCGTCTCATAGGTCACTGAAGACTTGGGTTTTTACTCTGAAATGGGGGCCATGGGAGGGATGGAGCAGAAAAATGACATGACTAGACCTTTATTTTAAGAAGTTCATTGTGACTGTGGATGGAGGCAGAGGGTGCTGGTGGAATCCTTGGGAGGCTACTGAAGTAATCCCGATGACGGGATAGTGGTGGCTAACACCAGAGCAATAGCAATAGAGGGAAATGGTCAGATTCTAGATGCCTTTTGAAGAGTGATCCACCAAGACTTCCTGATCACTTAGTGGGCTGTGATGGAGCAGTGAGGCACTGATGACCCTCACGAATTTACTTGAGTGATTAGAAGGTTGGATGAGGGTTAGGCAGGTGCAGGTCATGAAGTTGAGGGCAGAATTATGACTGAGTTTGAGATAACCAAGTGGGACTGTGGGAGGAACTTAGATTTTCCAAGTCTGTCTGTTATTCCATGATGATTATCTCTCTTCCGCTAGTTTTGGGAACTGGGCAATAGAAAGGGGCTTGTACAGCAAAGGTCACATTTGCTTCGGTCCGGGAAAGCCAGAGCTTCCCCAATCTCAGAGGCTCTCTGTGAACACCCTGGGCGGGGCCCGCAGCTCCCACCACGGTGCCCTACAGCCCTCTGTGCAGATGCTGTTGAGCTACTCTGTACGGATGTGGTTGTTCATGGCGCTCTCTGCCCCCAGACCACGTGGCTCCTGCAAACAGTATTGGATTCCTCATCTCTGGCTTCCCCTGAGCAGCTCCTGACGTGACTGACCTATGGCAAATGACTCAGTAAATGGCTCTTTGGTGTCACCCAGAGAAGCACAGCCATCTGACCCCGGTACAGGAGCAAGGCTTCGAAGCGGCTCTCTTTAAAGGAGAATAAATGATGGCAAAGCCTTTGGCTTGTATTTCTGACGGTAGGTGCACAATTAAATGTGAGCTGTGGAGCCAGGCGGCCTCTCAGGGACCCCTGCCTTTCCTCTCTTTTACATTTGTTTTTTTTTTTTTTTCGTTTCTCTCTTTTTGCAAATTGCTCATTCATATTCTTTATTTTTTCTTCTATTGGATTGTCTTCCTTTTGCTTTTTGATCTGTAGGAATTCTTTATATAAAACGGCTACTGATCTTTCGTTAAATTGCAAATATCTACTCCCATGAAATGCCCTATTGGATTTTAATGACAATTACATTGAATTGCTCGCATAACTTGGGGAGAATCCGTATCTTTATGGTATTGATCTTCAGACCCATGAACATGGTCAGAATCTCCATTTGTTTCTGTTTAACTTTTTTCAATGCTGTCTTAGAACTTCCTTTATAAAGGCAGGGCTACAAGTGTGTACACTGAGTATCTCAGTGGACGTAATGATGCTGGACGTGTGCAATGTACAAACTTCCTGGCTACTTAGGACAAACGTGTATAAGTGTAGCACAACTATTTTTTTGACTGATTTCTAAGGATCTTATGGCTTTTGTTGCTATTGGAAGTATATCTTTCAGTAGTTATATTTTTAAATTTAACATTGCTGGTATATATATATATGTGTGTGTGTGTGTACATCTTGTATTCAGTAGACTTGCTGAACTGTTTTATTAGTTCTAATACTTTGCAGATTTTCTTAGATTTTTCTTTGTGGACAACCATAATATCTGCAGATAATAAAATAAATATCTGTTTCATCTTTTCTAACCTCTAAAGTTTTTTTAAGTGCAATGAATGAATAAACTTCAATGTTGTATCTAAAAACACAGAAAACTCTATATTAGGACAATTATGGAAATATGAATATGAAGTAGATATTACTTGATAATATGGAATTATTGTTAATTTTTTAAGGTATGACAAAGTATTGTGGCTATGTAGAAACATGATTTTATTCTTTAAAAAATTTTTTTGGGGGGCATCTCTGTGATTCAGTCAGTTAAGAATCTGACTTTGGCTCAGATTATGATCTCAAGATCCTGGGATTTAGCCCCAAGTTGGGCTCTGCACTCAGTGGGGGGTCTGCTTCCCTCTCTCCCTCTGCCCCTCTCCTGGCTCATGCTCTCTCTCTCTCTCAAATAAAGAAATTCTTAAAAAGATTTTTTTGTTATTTGAATATAATTGGCACACAATGTTACATTAGTTTCAGGTACACAACATAGTGATTCAACTTCTCTATATGTTGTGCTGTGCTCACCACAAGTAAGATATAATCTGTCACCATACAGCCCTATTCTATTACCATTGACTATATTCTCATGCTGTGACTTTTATTCTCATAACTTATTCATTCCATAACCGAGAGTCCTTATATAAGCTTTTGAAAAACTTTTACTGTACTTTTAACGGATTTTAAAAGTCTACTTGTAATAAAATTATCACTCTTCCTTTTGATTTTGTAAAGTGGTGAATTACACTGATATGTTTTCTACTCTTAAATTGTGCTTTCCTGGTGGCGTATTGGTCATGATATATTATTGTTTTTATTCATTACTGGGTTTAGTTCTCTAATATTTTATTCATGACATTCATATTGATGTTCATGAGTATAACTGACCTATAATTTTCCCTATTGTGTTATCCTTATCTGTTTTTTTAAAAGATTTTATTTATTTATTCATGAAAGACACACAAAGAGAGAGGCAGAGATACAGGCAGAGGGGGAAGCAGGCTTCCCACAGGGAACCCAATGTGGACTCGATCCCAGGACTCCAGGATCACAACCCGAGCTGAAGGCAGATGCTCAACCACTGACCCACCCAGGCATCCTCCTTGTCTGGTTTTCATATCGAGGTTATACTAGACTCTTCAAAGGAGCTATAGGACTTTCTACCCATCCATTTGAATAGTTTATATATTATTGGGATTATCTTTTCTCTGAAAGCTATTTAGGACTCATCCTAAAATCATCTGGCATCTGGGCTTGATTTCCCTCTCTTTGTCTTTCTCTATGTCTCTATTTTCTCTCTCTTTCTGTAGATTTTACTTTTATTGAAAGATTTTATTTATTGAGAGAGAGAGAGAATGGGTAAGGCACCCCAAGCGGGGGGAGTGGCAGGAGGAGAATCAGGCTCCCCACTTAGCAGGGAGTCCCATGTACAGCTCAATCCCAGGACCTCAGGATCATAACTTGAGCTGAAGGCAGACACCCAACTGACTGAGCCACCCAGACAGCCCTCTTTCTGTAGGTTTTAAATCACTGATAACCTTGATGGAGAGGAGTCTATTCAGCATTTCCATTTCTTTTTTATTTAAATTTTTTCTATTGGAGTTCAATTTACCAACATATAGCATAACACTCAGTGCTCATCCTGCCAAGTGCCCCCCTCAGTGCCCATTACCCAGTCACCTCATCCCCCTGCCCACCTCCCCTTCTACTTACTACCCATTGTTCATTTCCCAGAGTTAGGTGTCTCTCATGTTTTGTCACCCTCACTGATATTTTCACTCATTTCCTCTCCTTTCCCTTTATTTGCTTTCACTAATTTTTATATTCCCCAAATGAATGAGACCATATAATGTTTGTCCTTTTCCGATTGACTTATTTCATTCAGCATAATACCCTCCAGGTCCATCCACATCGAAGCAAATGGTGGGTATTTGTCGTTTCTAATGGCTGAGGAATATTCCATTGTATACATAGACCACATCTTCTTTATCCATCATCTTTCGATGGACACCGAGGCTCCTTCCACAGCTTGGCTATTGTGGACATTGCTGCTAGAAACATCGGGGTGCAGGGGTCCCAGCATTTCATTGCATCTGAATCTTTGGGGAAAATCCCCAACAGTGCAATTGCTGGGTCGTAGGGCAGGTCTATTTTTAACTCTTTGAGGAACCTCCACACAGTTTTCCAGAGTGGCTGCACCAGTTCACATTCCCACCAACAGTGCAGGAGGGTTCCCGTTTCTCCACATCCTCTCCAACATTTGTGGTTTCCTGCCTTGTTAATTTTCCCCATTCTCACTGGTGTGAGGTGGGATCTCATTGTGGTTCTGATTTGTATTTCCCTGATGGCAAGTGATGCAGAGCATTTTCTCATGTGCTTGTTGGCCATGTCCATGTCTTCCTCTGTGAGATTTCTCTTCATGTCTTTTGCCCATTTCATGATTGGATTGTTTGTTTCTTTGCTGTTGATTTTAATAAGGTCTTTGTAGATCTTCGATACTAGCCCTTTATCTGACAGGTCACTTGCAAATATCCTCTCCCATCTGTAGGTTGTCTTTGAGTTTTGTTGACTGTATCCTTTGCTGTGCAGAAGCTTTTTATCTTGATTAAGTCCCAATAATTCATTTTTGCTTTTGTTTCTCTTGCCTTCATGGATGTATCTTGGAAGAAGTTGCTGTGGCGAAGTTCAAAAAGGGTGTTGCCTGTGTTCTCCTCTAGGATTTTGATGGAATCTTGTCTCACATTTAGATCTTTCATCCATTTTGAGTTTATCTTTGTGTCTGGTGCAAGAGAGTGGTCTAGTTTCATTCTTCTGCATGTGGATGTCCAATTTTCCCAGCACCAACTATTGAAGAGACTGTCTTTTTTCCAGTGCATAGTCTTTCCAGCTTTGTCGAATATTAGTTGACCATAAAGTTCAGGGTCCACTTCTGGGTTCTCCATTCTGTTCCACTGATCTATGTGTCTGTTTTTGTGTCAGTACCACACTGTCTTGATGACCACAGCTTTGTAGTACAACCTGAAATCTGGCATTGTGATGCCCCCAGCTATGGTTTTCTTTTTATTATTCCCCTGGCTATTTGGGTCTTTTCTAATTCCACACAAATCTTAAGATGATTTGTTCCAACTCTCTGAAGAAAGTCCATGGTATTTTGATAGGGATTGCATTAAACGTGTAAATTGCCCTGGGTAACATTGACATTTTTACAATATTAATTCTTCTAATCCATGAGCATGGAATATTTTTCCATCTCTTTGTGTCTTCCTCAATTTCTTTCAGAAGTGTTCTATAGTTTTTAGGGTATAGATCCTTTACCTCTTTGGTTAGGTTTATTCCTAGGTATCTTATGCTTTTGGGTGCAATTGTAAATGGGATTGACTCCGTAATTTCTCTTTCTTCAGTCTCATTGTTAGTGTATAGAAATGCCACTGACTTCTGTGCATTGATTTTGTATCCTGCCACACTGCCAAATTGCTGTATGAGTTCTAGCAATCTTGGGGTGGAGGCTTTGGGGTTTTCTATGTAGAGTATCATGTCATCGGCGAAGAGGGAGAGTATGACTTCTTCTTTGCCAATTTGAATGCCTTTGATTTCTTTTTGTTGCCTGATTGCTGAAGCTAGGACTTCTGGTACTGTGTTGAAAAGCAGTGGTGAGAGTGGACATCCCTGTTTCATTCCTGATCTTAAGGGAAAGGCTCCCAGTGTTTCCCCATTGGGAATGATATTTGCTGTGGGCTTTTCGTAGATGGCTTTTAAGATGCTGAGAAATGCTCCCTCTATCCCTACACTCTGAAGAGTTTTGATCAGGAATGGATGCTGTATTTTGTCAAATGCTTTCTCTGCATCTATTGAGAGGATCATATCATTCTTGTTTTTTCTTTTGCTGATATGATCAATCACATTGATTGCTTTACAAGCATTGAACCAGCCTTGCATACCAGGGACAAATCCCACTTGGTCATGGTGAATAATCTTCTTAATGTATTGTTGGATCCTATCGGCTAGTATCTTGTTGAGAATTTTTGCATCTGTGTTCATCAGGGATATTGGTTTATAATTCTCCTTGTTGGTGGGGTCTTTGTCTGGTTTTGGAATTAAGGTGATGCTGGCCTCATAGAACGAATTTGGAAGTACTCCATCTCTTTCTATCTTTCCAAACAGCTTTAGTAGAATAGGTATGGGTTCTTCTTTAAACGTTTGATAGAATTCCCCTGGGAAGCCATCTGGCCCTGGACTCTTGTGTCTTGGGAGGTTTTTGATGACTGCTTCAATTTCCTCCCTGGTTATTGGCCTGTTCAGGTTTTATATTTTTTCCTGTTCCAGTTTTGGTTGTTTGTGGTTTTCCAGAAGTGTGTCCATTTCTTCTAGATTGTCTAATTTATTGGCGTATAGCTGCTCATAATAAGTTTTTAAAATCGTTTGTAAAAAAAAAAATCGTTTGTATTTCCTTGGTATTGGTGGTAATCTCTCTGTTTTCATTCATGATTTTATTAATTTGAGTCTTCTCTCTCTTCTTTTTAATAAGGCTGGCTAATGTTTTGTCTATCTTATGAATTCTTTCAAAGAACCAACTCCTGGTTTTGTTGATCTGTTCCACAGTTCTTCTGGTCTCGATTCCACTGAGTTCTGCTCAAATCTTTATTAACTCTCTTCTTCTGCTGGGTGTAGGATCTATTTGCTGTTTTTTCTCTAGCTCCTTTAGGTGCAAGGTGAGCTTTTGTATTTGAGTTCCTTCCAGTTTTTGCATGGCTGCTTGTATTGCCATGTATTTCTCCTCAGGACTCCTTTTGCTGCATCCCAAAGATTTTGAATGGTTGTGTCTTCATTCTCATTAGTTTCCATGTATCTTTTTAATTCTTCCTTAATTTCCTGGCCTTTCATCTTTTATCAGGATGATCCTTAACCTCCACATGTTTGAAATCCTTCCAAACTTCTTGTTGTGATTCAGTTCTAGGTTTCAAAGCATTATGGTCTGAAAATATGCAGGGGACGATCCCAATCTTTTGTTATCAGTGAAGACCTGATTTGTGACCCAGTATGTGGTCTTTCATGGAGAAAGTTCCATGTGCACTTGAGAAGAATGTGTATTCAGTTACGTTTGGATGTAAAGTTCTGTAAATATCAGAGAAATCCATCCAGCCCAGTGTATATCATTTAAAGCTCTTGTTTCTTTGGAGATATTGTGCCTAGAATATCTGTCGATTGTAGAAAGCGCTACATTCAATTCACCAAGTATAAGTGTATTATTATCTAAGTCTGTCTTCACTTGGGTTATTAATTGATTGACATACTTGGCAGCTCCCACATTTGGGGCTTAAATTTTCATGATTGTTAGGTCCTCTTGTGGGATAGATCCTTTAAGTGTGATATAGTGTCCCTCTTCATCTCTTATTACAGTCTTTGGAATCAACTATAATTTATCTGATATGAGGATGGCTACCCCTGCTTTCTTTTGAGGATCATTTGAATGGTAAATGGTTCTCCAACATTTCATTTTTAGGCTGTAGGTGTCCTTATGTCTAAAACGAGTCTCTTGTAGACAGCAAATAGATGGGTCTTGCTTTTCTATCCAGTCTGAAACCCTGCGCCTTTTGATGGGGTCATTAAGCCCGTTCACATTCAGTGTTATATTGAAAGATATGAATTTAGTGTCATCGTCATACCTATTCAGTCCCTGTTTTTGTGGATTGTTTCTTTGGATTTCCTCTTTCTTTTACAGAGTCCCCTTTAACATTTCTTGTAGAGCTGGCTTTGTGGTCACATATTCTTTCAGTTCCTGCCTGTCTTGGAAGCTCTTTCTCTCTCCTTCTATTCTGAATGAGAGCCTTGCTGGATCAAGTATTCTTGGCTGCGTGTTCTTCTCATTTAGGACCCTGAATATATCCCGCCAGCCCTTTCTGGCCTGCCAGGTCTCTGTGGAGAGGTCTGCTGTTATCCTAATACTTCTCCCTGTAAAGGTTAGGGATTTCTTGTCTCTTGCTGCTTTAAGGGTCTTCTCTTTATTTTTGGAATTTGCAAGTTTCACTATTAAATGTTGAGGTTTGAATGGTTTTTATTGATTTTAGGGGAGGGGGGGTCTCTCTATCTCCTGGCTCTGAATACGTCTTTCCCTTCCCAGATTAGGGAAGTTCTCAGCTATGATTTGTTCAAATACACTTTCTGGACCTCTGTCCCTTTCAGCACCCTCTGGAACCCCAATTAAATGTAGATTTTTTCCTTCTGAGGCTGTCATTTATTTCCCTTAACCTATCCTCAAGGTCTTTTAATTGTTTTTCTCTTTTTTTCTCAGCTTCTTTCCTTGTCATCAACTTGTCTTCTATGTCACTCACTCGTTCTTTTACCTCGTTAACCCTTGTCGTTAGGACCTCCAGTTTTGATTGCATCTCATTTAATTGATTTTTAATTTCGGCCTGATTAGATCAAATTCTGCAGTCATGAAGTCTCTTGAATCCTCTGTGCTTTTTTTCTAGAGCCACCAGTAGCTTTATAATAGTGCTTCTGAATTGGCTTTCTGACATTGAATTGTAATCCAGATTTTGTAACTCTGTGGAAGAGAGGACTGTTTCTGATTCTTTCTTTTGAGGTGAGTTTTTCCTTCTAGTCATTTTGCTCAATGCAGAGTGGCCAAAAACAAGTTGTACTTGATAGAAGCGCAAACTCTTCTCAATGTAGCATTCCAGCTGTTCTCTCTTTAAATCTGAGACCGAATTAGGTTTTCAGGATGATTTGAAGGTTATCTAGGTACGTTGGTGGGGACAGGTGACTTGGGGACCCTACCCTTCACCCGTCTTGCCCCCCCTCCCTTCCATTTCTTCTTGAGTCAGTTTTGGTAAGTAGTATTTGTTCAGAAATTGTCTAAATTGTTGAGTGTACATGAAGTTTTAAATAATTCTTTTTTTTTTTTTCCTCTCAAGATTGCAACCTCATCTTCACCAATTTCTGTTCTTTGTCATTATTTTCCTTCCACTTTCCTTGGACTATACTTGTTTTTCTCAATATCAAGTTGATGTTTTGCTTTTAGTTTTCAACTCTCCCTTCTGATGTGATATAAGCACCAAAGTCTTTAGTTTCTGTTTAAGTACCACTATGAGTTTTGGTACTTAGTTCTATTATTATTGTCCATTTTTCAGGATCTTCTGATTAATATTTTTATATCCTTTGTAGCCTGTGAGTTATTTATTCATAGATAAACTTCTATATCCCTATGTGTGTGGTTTTATTTGTTACTGATTTCTAACTTGATTGCATGATATGGAATCTTTGAAATTTTTGAAACTGGCATTAGGCCTAGTATATGATCAATTTCTCATTAATATTCCTGTTTTGCTAAGAATTCAATACACTCTTTGAGTATTGTGCCTTCTGTTTGTGCAATCAGCCAGGCTTGTGAATTGTATTGTTCAAATTTTCTATATCCTTACAATTTTTTGATATGCTTCATCTGCTAATTACTGAGAGATGACTTAAAAATCTTTCAGGATAGTTGCAGATTTCTTTCCTTGTAATTAGGTCAATTTTTGCTTTGTAAATATGAAGCTATATTTTTAGTTGTGTATAATCTACAATATTTACATCATTCTGCTGAATTCTTTCCTTCTTCCATTATATGGTGTAGTCTCTATTTTTCTTAATAACGTTATTCTTTTGGTTAATACTTCCCAAGTGTATGTTCTTTTACATTCTTTGCTTTCAGTTTTTCTGTATCCTTGGGTTGTTGGTGTGATTCTGTGAACAAACCATTTCTAGATTATTTTTTTAATTCAACACAATAATCTATGTTTTTATTTTTAAATTGGGAAGTTTAGTCAATGCGTATTTAACAAGATTATGATATATTTAGATTTTTTCTAGCACCTTATTGCACCTTATTTTGTGCTATTTGTTTTGCTTTTTCTATAACTTTTCCCTTCCTTCTTTTTAAAAGATTTTATTTATTTATTTGAAAAGAGAGAGAAAGAGAGAATGAGTAGGGGGAGGGGCAGAGGAAGAAGCAGACTCCCTGATGAGCAGGCAGCCCAACAGGGGCTCGATACCAGGACTCTGAGATCATGACCTAAGCTGAAGGCAGATGCTTAACCTACTGAGCCACCCAGGCACAGCTCACCTTTCTTTCTTTTATTGGCATGACTGAGTATTCTTATTCCCCCTTTTTATCCTCCTCTTGTTTAGAAGTTATGCATTCTTATGTATGTGATCAGGTAAACTTTTCAATCCCTTTTTAACACATAAACTGCCCTTCTCCAGTTTTATCGAGATAAAATGACACATAGTGCTGTATAAATTTAAGACATACAGCATAATGATTGACTTACAAATATTGTAAAATGATCACTTTAGGTTTAGTTAACATCCATCATCTTAAACAGATAGAAAAAAAAAAAAGAAAAAAGAAATATTTTTTTCCTTGCGATGACAATTCTTAGTATTTACTCTTTTAAACAACTTTCAAATATATCATACAGCAATGTTAGCTGTAGTCATCACATCATATGTTGCATCCCTAGTACTTATAACAGGAAGTTTGTACTTTTTGACCACTTTAATCCAATTCTCACTCCCACCATCCCCGTCTCTGGAAAAACAAGTCTGATCTCTTTTTTAATGAGTTGTTTGTTTGCTTGTTGTTTTTAGATTCCACAATGTAAGTGAGATTACGCAGTGTTTATTCTTTCTTTGACTTTTTTAACTTAGCGTGCCCTTGAAATCTATCCATGTTGTTGCAAATGACAAGATTTCCTTCTTTTTGAAGCCAAGTAATATTCCATTGCATTTATCTACACTACAACTTTACCCATTCACCTGTCAATGGACACTTAAGGCTGGTTCTGTATCTTGGTTATGGTAAATAATATTGCTACAAATGTGGGGATGCTGATATCTCTTTGACATAGTGTTTTTGCTTCAGGTATGTTCCCAGAAGTGGAATTATGGGATTATATGGTAGTTCTACTTTTAGTTTTTTGAGGATCCTGCATAATGTTTTCCACCATGGCTGCATCAATTTACATTCCCTGCAACAGCACACAAGTTTCCCTTTTCTCCACTTCCTTGCCAACAGTTCCTGTTGTTTCTTGCTTTTTTGAGAACAGACATTCTGACAGGTGTGAGGTGACATCTCATTGTGGTTTTGATTTGCATTTTTCTGATGATGATGGATGATGAGCATCTTTTCATGTATTTGTTGGTCATTTGTATAACTTCTTTGGAAAAATGTCTATCTGGGTCATTTTGCCCATTTTAAACTTTGGATTATTTGCTTTTCTTGCTATTGAGTTGTATGAGTTCTTTATAGATGTTGGATATTAACCCCTTATTGGATCTATGATTTACAAATATTTTTCCTATTCCCTAGGTTGTCTTTTCATTTTGTTGGTGGTTTCTTTTACAATGTAGAAGCTTTTCAGTTTGGTATAGTCCCACATATGACTTGGATATAATATCACAACCAAAGATCATTGCCAAGACCCATGTCAGGAAAGTTTTTGCTGTTTTCTTCTAGGAGTTTTGTGGTTTCTGGTCTTACCTTTAAGAACACTCAATGAAGGAAAGGCAGTCTCTTCAGTAGATGGTGCTGGGAAAATTGGATGTTCACATGTAAAAGAATGAAACTAGACCCCTATCATGTAGCACTCACAAATATCAACTTGAAATGGATTAAACACATAAGCTTTAACATATTAACTTAACAAGTCTAAAAGTGATCCATCTTGCACCCTGTTCCCAAGATACTATGAGGGCTCGAAAAGTGCGTTAGCTCTGATCCCTCCCCACCCCACCCCCCTGCCATCTGCTTACCTTGTTTCTTTTGCTTGTTAACTCTCATTCTGGTAGGTTTTCTCGTAGTAGGCACCTTGTCTCTGACTCTCTGCTGTATTCAGGTGCCTTGAGTAGTTCCTGGCACATAGTAGGAGCTCGGTCAATGCTGAATAATTTTAGGATTTTGTTGTTACTCATCCTTTAAGTGCATTTATTTTATATATTCTGCACGTTAGTCACCACTGTTATTGTTGTTTTTATATCTTTATTGAGTGGCTGACACTTTTTCTTTTCATTAAGCAAGACATATTTCAATGAGAAAAAAATGTGTTCCCTCCCAAACTAGGCTAAGCCTTATGCTTGATGAATCATGTTGCTGGATCCCAAAGATACTGCATCTCCCAGTTGTGGTTTCTTCACCTCACAGAGCACCTGATGTTCAGAACCCTTCAAAAATTCTACAGGCAAAGAGTCTCTGTGATCGTGTGTGCTGCCCCTGGTTTATCTATCTGCCAGGGAGAACGGATCTTTAACATACATGCCAGGGATTTTAGGACAGGGCTCCCCAGTCCTCCCCTTCTTTCCATTATCACTATTGGATCATTCGCATGAACATACAAATGTGCTGTCACTTCTCCCATCTGGGAAGCAACCCTTTCTGACACTGCTTCCTCCTCCAGATACTGCCAGAGATGAGGCACACTTTGAGCTGGAGCTGGCAGGGCTGCAGATGGATTGGCTGCATCAGAGAGAATGGTGTTGAGGCTGACACTGGGTGTTTGGTTTGGTCTCTTTGCAGAGATCTGCAGGCAGTTTGATATAAAGCTTGCATCCCTGAGATGGAGGCAGGAGTGGGAAGGATCATAGCTGGGGGAGGGCCCAGTCTTCTTGGGCCACTGGTCATTCTTGAAAGAATCTGGGGAGTCTGGAGCATATTCTCACCTGGGCTCAGACAAGATCTACTCCCCCTGCTGTTGCCATACCTCTGGGGTTTATATGAGTGTGGGTTCATCTCCCAGGCACAGCAGTACTTCTTGGGCCCTGCATGAGTAGGGTGTGTAACCCAGAGAGACTTTATGGGATACTCCTTGGACTAGAAGAAGCCCTGCCATTGAGAGACATCACATCCTAGGTGACCTAAGATGGGCAGACAGTAAGAGGAGTGGGACTGGCGCAGTGAGAGGGATGTTAGTCCCCAGAGGCAGGTATAAAAGGCCCTTCAAACAGGCTGTAGACAGCTGTTGTTGTTCTGTTGTTAATACTGCTTTAAGGTCGGCCCTATCTGGCTGGTACCAAGGCTCCCGGCATCTCTAGAGTACCAGAGTGTCACCTTGGTTCTCCTCAGCTGATCAGGCTCAAGAAGCCCTGGGCCTCCCTTCTCATTTGGGGGTGGCACACAGGACAGCTTCCCCAGATCTCACTTGAGCCCCACTCCAGGGCCCACTGAATTAGCCTCTGCCCCACCACATGTGCCCTGTAAGCAGTGTCAATCTCATTGAGTCCTACCTTCCCTATCCCAAAGGGACAACTCCTCAGCCCAGTCAGGAGAACAAATAAGACCATGTGTGCTAAGTGCATCATGCATATATATTATATATTGACATATACTAAGCAGTTTCCTGAGGATCCTTGTCTCTTGTCACCAGCTTTTCTTGTCATCTTAGCTGAGTTGGGCTCTAGGTCTCCATGTAATCACCTGCTAAACAGAGTAAACAATCTCCATTTTCCTAGCCTCTCAATCCAGGAGAAGCAAATTGAGGTGTGAACTTGAAAAATGCTTAATCTAACCTTGGTCTCTAAGCTCCCCCCCCCCCCAGGCTAAGTGGGATTTCTTTTTTCCACTTTCCAGCCTTTGTATCTTCTGTGCTCTGAGGCTGCATTTGGCTGTAAGAGCCCCACATATGTCACCTCCACTGAGGACCCCCAACCCATCTCCCCCAGCAAGACTAGGTACCCCCTCCACAGAGCTCATCACGCTCTGCTTTGCCTCCTGGTCTGTCCTCCTGAGCAAGATTGAGGTCCTTGGGTACAGCATAGATCTGACAAGAGACCCATGATGGATTTTTAAACAAATGGGTGTATGAATGGGTAAGCAAGCTAGCAGATGAACTGTGAATGACGCCAGCTCAGGGAAGGAAGCAGCAGCTGTGGCTTACAGCTGGTGGCCCCTCTCTGGGTATGATAATGCCCTGGTGTTTCCAATTTTCTAGCCAGCCTGGTGCTTAGCCCAGGGCGACCCCAAAACTGCTTTTGAGTGGCAGGCGGGCTCTTGGGCTTGTATTCAAGTTGCTGTCCTGCAGTGGACGCCCCACCCTCTCTGCTCTCACTTGTCCTATGTATCTTCTTTGCAAGTAGCAACTTTGCATAGACTAGAAGTTGAACGTTGAAGATAAAAAGGGGCCCATATCATTATCAGAGATGTTTCTGTCACCACCTCTAATTCCTCACCATGCACTTATTCTGCATTCAGCTCATGCACCTTTCTCCCCTGCCATCTCCACCACACCTGGCCTCAAGCCACATGTTGTCAGACCCTTGCTTTCCATTCTCTGAGCACCAACACTTCAAGTGCCTGCCTTCCAGGAAGCTCTCCCTGTCTTTTGGCTCCTGCGATCCCATTTTGCCTGCCTTTCCTTTTCTGCTTCTCAGATGCACTCAATTTCCCAAACTCTACCCTGAGTTCACCCAGCACCATGGCCTGGGCACTACTGCACAAGTGTATATGTAAACTGAGCTCCCCATGGATCACAGCTCAGGGGCTGCCTGAGCCCTTCACTTATCAAACTGGACATGCCTAAACTCGACAGATGGTTTTTCTCTTGCAGTCTTCTCTCTTCATCTTAGTTCTGTAGTTGGCGCTTCTATCCACCTAGGTGGTCAATCCCGAGTCTTAGAAATCATCCTGAGGGTGCCTGGGGGGTTCCGTCAGTTAAGTGTCTGACTCTTAATTTGGGTTCAAGTCATGATCTCAGGGTCGTGAGACTGAGTCCTTGTTCTGCTCCGTGCTGGACATGGAGCTTACTTGAGATTGTCCCTGTCCCTCTCCCTCTGCTTCTCTTCCTTTCCTCTTGCTCCCTAAAAACAAGAAAAGGAAAGAAGAAAAAGAAATCATCCTGATTCTTCTCACCCTCTCACATACTACATCTGACCCATGAGCAAGTCCCATTGTTCTGCCTTCACTTCACAACTCCCCACTTACGATCTGCCTTCCCCATGACGTGTAAACTCCAACTGTCAAGTGCATTATTGAGTCTCGTTTCATCTGCTGAGGAACTCCATGAAGGAGAAATAGTAGGGGTTATTACCCTCATTTTGGAAATGGGGGGCATAGAGACTTGGGGCCAGACCTGACCCAGGATAGAACCCTTCTGTTCCTTCTGTGCATCTCCCTCACCTTCTAGTCATGACTTGAGCATGAGGATTGAGAGCATAGGCTTGATCCAAGTCTGGAGTTCATTCTTATACCACCCTCCCCCATATTATTAAGGGCTGTGAGGCTTTAACTCTTTGTGCCTCAGTTTCTCTTACTGTATTTCAGGAAGAAACATGCTTCTATGCTGCGGAACTGGTGTGAGGGTTAGGAGAATGGATGCATGCCGTGAACTCAGCATTGCGCCAGCACAGACTGCTCAGGCAGGCCGGATGTTTATCACAATGCTCTTATCACTGGAGAGTTCACCACCAGATTTCCTGGTGGAGCTGTCTACACACACTGGCTTTCCTCCCTTCCCTTGCCCTTCTCAGCGTACTCCTGCTGGTCCTCCCATCCCTGCACTAGGAGCTGCTGCTCAGGATCATCAGGAATGTTTGCAGCACTACATCCGGCACACTCGTCCTTGCGTAAGACTGGATTTCACAGTACACCTGGCTTCCTTCATTCTGAGACTGTCCCTCCTCTTGGCAGCTGAGACACTCTTGGTTTTCCTCCAGTTCTTGAATTTCTCTCTCTCTCTTGCTCCTTTACTAGCTCCCTCTCTTTCACTGGACCCTAAGGATTGGCATCTGCCCCCAAGGCTCTCAGCCTTCCTTGCTCAGGTTTGCCTCTTCTATTATATCTCGTCCACCTGTGTACCCTCACAGGTCAGCCACTCACCAGTGGTGCCCCATTCTCAGCCAACCCTCACCTCCTGGCCAGCCTGCTCCCCTAAGCTCCCAATACCTACAGCTAGTTGACACTACCTTTTGGGGTCTCCAGAGCACTGGCCCTGAATATGTTTAAACTAAGTTGTGCTTTTCCCTGAACCTGACTCATCTTTGTCTTTCCACCAGGGCAGGATCCTCTACCTCAAGTCCTGGAATCCTGCTTAGCCTGTTCCCTCTTCCGCCCTCCATCACCTCCTGTGTCATTCATCCGCCTCATGTTCCGCGGGTCCATCTCCTTTTCCCATCTCTGCACATCACTATAGTCCAAACACGTAATTTCTCACCTGGACGGATTACTTTGCCTCTCTGATCCATTCTCTGCAAATTGGCTTATGTAATCTTTTAAAAACTCAAATTGGATCACATCACTCTGCTATGAAAAATTCTTCAATCTTTGCCTGAGCCTCTCCTGATAAAATCCCAGGTCTTTGGCACCCTGAATTTTCCTGACCTTGGTCACCTTTCCAGACCTTGGAGCCTGTTCCTGCTCCTTGAACGTCCCATGCTGTCCCCCATCCTGGACTTGCTAGCTCACCTCGGTGTCACCTTCATATTGCTTCCCCATGGATACCTTGCTGTGCCCTCAGACTGGGTCAGGACTCGCCACTGTCCAGGCTCAGAGAAGCCATGTCTCCAAGGCACGTTCTGTGTCTGCCTCAAGGAGCTGGCCACACGTACGGAGTCGTGGTTCTGTATTATTTGTCTGAAGTGAATCCATCTGGCCTCCCAATTTTAAATTCCATGAAGTACTGGTGCTTCTCCAGTTCCTGTCTCCCGTGAATACCTGACCACCCACTTGAAACCTGCATGGGGTTGTCTAGCAGGCACCTCAACACAGGACATGTCTGAAAACCAAATTCCTGATCCCACTGTGGCCAGACACTCTTCCTCTGGCCATGCCTGGTGCACTGCTCCATGTGCCGAGGCTGCATTCACAGGTGCACCCGTAACATCTCTCTTGCTCTCGTGCTTGTATTCAGCTCTCACCTGTCGGCCATAACTCAAAATACCTCCCAAATTCCGGTGGGATCCTGAGCACTTTTGACACCAAGAGATGATATTTTTTTTTAATATCCCCCTTGCTATGGACTGAATGTCTGTGTCCCCTCCAAGTCCCTAGGGTGATGGTATTTGGCTTTGGGAAAGTGATGAGGTCATGAGGGTAGAGCCCCCGGGAGAGGATTAGTGCCATTTTAAAAGAGGAAGCAACACAAAACTCTCACTACATGAAGTCACTAAAAAAAAAAAGTCTGTGTGTGGACATAACCAGGAAGAGAGACTTCATCAAGAACCCCACCATGCTGGCACACTGATTTTGGACTTTTAGCCTCCAGAACCATGAAAAATAAATGGTGTTTAAGCTGCCAGCCTGGGGTATTTTGTCATGGCAGCCCGAACTGATAGCCCTCTTCTGTGTGACAAAATTATTTTCAGTAATAATCAATTCAATAAGGAATATGATCCAGAAAAGAAATGCAGAGAACATTTTCTCAAATTGAACTTCCTGCATACAATTATGCCAATTAAAAATAAATGAATTTTAATAAAACAGAATCGGCCATAAGAGGTTCAACTAGGGCATAAGAAGCAGCAACTAAAGGATATCACTGATATGTCAACATTTTATTTACTTAATTCTCTAGTTTCAAAACAATCACTTAACAATTATAAAAGGCCACATTGAAAGGGTATTATTTACAATGAGTAACAGTTCATGTAGGAACTGAAATATGCACTTGTCAAGCAAAAATCCTACACCTTCCAGTTTGTCCTATGTCACTGTTTCAAATTTTAAACACAAATAGACACCCCAAGTAGTCACACAGGATGACAGAGTTGAAGTAACTTACGTCTGCTTCCTTGTCTTCAGAACTACGTGCTGTCAACATTTCTTTCCAATTTACCACTTGAATGCAGCGCCTGGAGACTGAAGCCGGTGAACTGACATGTGACCTGGCCCTGTTGGGGGCCAACCTAACAGTTCTCTGGATTAATGTCCAGGGAGAACACAATGTTGACTGCAGGAAACGTCATAAAAATGTGTTAATTTGAAGTTTACAGATGTATTAACAGACCGCAATTGTTTAGAAATTAGGTAAACAAAGTTTTTTTTTTTTGAAGGCAGAGTATTTTATCAAAGGTTCTATTTATCATTGGCTGTTTGTGGATGTTTGTGGAGGTTACATCCTTTCTGGATGATTCACCCCTCATCACGTGGGTTCATGTGGGGCAGACTTCTCCCATATCCTACCTTAGCGCCCACCTGCAGGATTGGGCTCCTTCTCACCATCTTCCCTGCCACCTTGGCGGTAAGCCTCCACTGCTCCTCCTCAAACACCCCACACCTCCCACCTGGGCCTCTGCCTTGTCGTGGCTGCGCTGCAGGGATGCTTCTCCCTCAGGGCTCACCCTGCCCCCTCCACCTGGACCCCTTATTACAAGGTTAGCTCTAGGGGAACCTGGGCGGCTCAGTTGGTTAAGTGCTTAAGCATCCAACTCTGATTTCTGTTGGGGTCACGATCTCAGGGCTGTGAGATCGAACCCCACACTGGGTTTCACACTGGGTGTGGAGCCTGCTTACGATTCTCTTTCTCCCTCTATCCCCTCCTTTCTAAAAAAAAAAATTTTTTTTAAACATGTTATTTATTTATTTATTCATGATAGTCACAGAGAGAGAGAGAGAGAGGCAGAGACACAGGCGGAGGGAGAAGCAGGCTCCATGCACCAGGAGCCCGACGTGGGATTCAACCCCGGGTCTCCAGGATCGCGGCCCTGGGCCAAAGGCAGGCGCCAAACCGCTGCGCCACCCAGGGATCCCTTAAAATTTTTTTTAAAAAGCCACCTGTTCGGTGAGGCCTGGCAAAACTTCGCCTCACCTCAGCACTTTCCTTTCAACCACTTCCTCTGCCTGCTTGTCTTCACACCTCGCGCACAGTCTCCCCTTCCAGCACGCCGGTCTCTCCCTGCTGCCGCTGCTGGCACAAAGAAGGCTCCTGCCCTGAACCTCAGTTCCTAGGACAGTGCTCGGCGTGGGTAGGGGGCCAACTAGGCATAGAGAGAATGAGTACATGGAAAGGGTCAGACCCATGCACCCCTGCCCACCAGAGCAGAAAGCAGCTCTGGCTTGTTAGCAACTCCATACCCGGGGCCTGGGCTAGCATCTGGCACGTCGAAATTCTGAATTCAAACGTGCCAACTCCCTTGGATTTCCCACACTCTGAGCAGATCTCTCCACTCCCCCTGTGGTGACCAGAGTGTGGCAGCTAAGGCTGCAGAATTTCCCCCCCGAGACTTGGCTCTTTCAACTGGGAAGTGAAATGGGACGTCGGGAAGCGATGGGTGGATGTAAGAGGCTCAGAGGGCTTCAGAAGGGATGCAGGTTGGAGGAAGTCTCTGGAAGATAATTGACTCATAAAAACAGACAGAAGGATTTGGGGTGGAATCAGCCAGTCACTGTGCATTGTCTGGGAAACAGCCCAGAGAAGAGCCGTATCCCCTTCACTGATTCACTAGTTACATTTTGAAACCCCTTTCACCCTGGCGGCGGGGAGCATTAGATCAAGTCTTGTCTACTGGGCACCGAGGGGGGCACTTGACGGGATGGGCACTGGGTGTTATTCCGTATGTTGGCAAGTTGAACACCGATAAAAAATAAATTTATTATAAAAAAAAGTCTTGTCTACTTTCCCAGTCCATGGCCGCTTAACTCTCCTTGCGGGGACTCCACCCCTCTTGGAGGCACCCAAGAACCTCAAGCTCAGGGCAGGCTAAATTGCCGGTGGCCTGAAAATATTCCTTGGGGCAAGGTACTTTCAAAGCTGTCGCTTCAGGCTTCCTGGGCAGGGCTACGCAGTAAGATACATCACCTCTTCCTGCGGGTGAGGAGAAAAGTGCTTTCGTTCTGCCCCTCAGTTTGTTTAGCTATAACCAGAGAATGACCACAGATGCCTGGCAGCTTCATGTGGGGGTCAAGGAAAATGCAGAGAAGCAGTTGTGCTGTGGTTTGAACTCCGTTGATGCTGGGACCAGCGCCACGACTCTAGCTACCAGGAGGAGGCAAGCCGAGAGTCTCCAGTCCTGGAGTTCAGGCTCCACAAAGAGGCACCGGGCGCCCAGCTGCCTCCTCCTTCCTGCCCAGCAGCCGTGCCCACTAGGCTGGTGATAGCCCTGCACTTCCGAGGTTCCCATGGTGATGGGATTGCTAAGCACTGGGGCCATTAGGCTTGCCCTGAGGGTTCGAGAGCAGCCATCCTGAGGCAGCCTTTTAAGCCAAGGGACCTTCATGGAAGCGTATTTTATGCAGGCGGCCAGGTGTGTGTGATTTATTCAGTACCTGGCTTCTTTAACATGTTCTCAAACTCTCCTGGTATTAATTACAAAGCCATTTACTGAGTGAAGGGAGAAGGGCAGACTTTCCTTTTCCCAGGCCAAAGTCCATTAGAAGTGGAGATAATTCTCTTTTGCTCGTGATGGGGTACTCTCAGGGATGGGGGAGGCTCAAAGAGGACCCCAAAAGGTTCTGCATCCCTTTGGCTGACCCTTGACTGTCAGATTGGTCAGTCAAGGCCTGAGGAACCCTGATGGCATCTGATCCAGGCCACAGTGATGAGATGCAGCCCTCTGGGGCCAGCACCTCAGAGACCAGTAGTGACAAACATCTCAGTTTGTCGGTTTAGTTTTTAGCATGGAATTCTGGGAAGCCTGACACAGTCTGGCCCCGCACCCCCACACATGGGTCCACCTTCCCCACTGCTGGCACATTGAGGCATCCACACAGCATCTCCTGTGTCCCCTCACACCTTTGTTCTGCCTTATTATGAATGGGGTTGGGGGTATCAGAGCTGTAGTGGTCAATGAGGCCAATGGGGAGACAATTATATCCCCTGACCCTGGAGCACTGCCTAGGGGTGGGGAGCTGGCTCTCCAGGATTAAATGACTTCTGCATCCACCAGAAGGCAGTGCTTGTTGCCTGCAGGGAGATTAGCCACTCCTCCTGGGCCTTTGGAACAGGAGGCTCGTCCAGATTCTTGGGGGAAAAGCGGTCACTTAATTGTCTCCTGGGCTAAGGAATTATTTTAGTCCACTTCTTCCTTTATGGACCAGAGCCTGTGCTGGGGGCTGAGAAACACTGAGACATAAAATACTAATTTTGTTCTGGGGTTGGGGGGGGGGAAGGTCTGTGGGAGGGACACACACCAGAGGGAGAAAGGAGATGCCAGGTGTGTGTGTGTGTGTCTATGTGAAGCATCCGTCCCAGTCTCGAGGGCTGGAGAGCTGACAGATGAGGGCTCCTGGGGATGATGAGACACAGAAACAGGGAGCTATGGGAATGGTCTCGACTGAGCATAGCGCTGGAAGGTCTCTGGGTGGCTTCAAAAAGCCACATAAACCCAAGAAACTTGTAGTCACAGTGAAATGAGGCCTGGGGATGCCCTTTTCTCTCTATATCCTCCTCCCCTCACTCCCAGTGGTGGTGTTTTGAGGCAGGACTCAAAGATTTTCCTACTTTTCAGATGTCACAGTGAGGGGAGGGATGTTAAAAATAGAGAAGTTCTGTGGCTGGGGAAGGGAGGTGCATTCTTCACTTAACAATGAAGAGACTGTACATGGGGTAAAAAAATCTTGCTATCTGCTTGGAGGGCCTGGAAACAGAACTCTTCTATATTTTTCCACAAAAACATTCCAGTATGTGTTTTTCTAGGTGAAACATGTCTAAAAAATATTGCTCAATTAAAAAATAAACCTTGATCAAAGCCATGAATGTACGGGGTTTAAGGAGTGTAACAGCACACGTTTTGTTATGCAAAACAGCAGGCCCCTTGCCCTACCCCATGGATTCCTGCTTCCCAGAGGAAACCAATTTTTACCAGTTCTTTTGATACTCTGATACACAACTCGAGATAAAATGCTAACATTGCTAACTCTCTATTTTCCAGTTTGGGGCATATCCTTTTGCTTCCTACCTTGGAAGGTGGGGAAGTATTTTTTTCAGCCCGTTTTGGGCAGCACCACACACATGTTCGAACACTTCCCATCCCCCACTATCAGCAACATAGTCACCTCCTAATTCTGTATGAATTGAGAATACAAAAGTTCCCACACTCCTAGGAAAAGACTGATTGTTCTGTAGCCATGGTAACAAATAACCGCAGAACCAGTTTTAAACCTATTCAGTGGACAGACACTAGCTGACTTCATGAATGTGCTTTGCAGCCAACCAATCAGTGCCGACCCCTAGCTGAGACTCAGCCAATCAGAGACAGACACACCCGAATCAACAGCCTCTGAGTGCCCCCAAACCACCATTCTCCTTCATCCAGTCACCTTCTAGGGATGATGGATGACATCACCCCTATTCCAGGTGTCTGGCCAATCCCTGCACTCCCTGCTCTGCTCTGGGAGACTGCCTGAGCAGCAAAGCTTATTCTTGCTCGAGTGAGCAATACATTCAGCTTTGTGTTTTATTTTAGAGTTGAACTAGGGCCTCCTTACCTTTGACAAGATTAACATTCAGTGCTTACAGTGTGATTATGTTAAGACTTTTCACAAGCAAGTTTTTTGTTTTAACTAGAGTTAATGATTGCTCTAGATTTTTAATTTTCTTAATTTTATTTTTCCTTCTTTCATAACTTTTTTGTTTTATCTGGAGTTAATAATCGTTCTGTATTTGACATTTGTTTGATTTTTTCCCCCTCATTTATCCCTAAACTTTCCATTGCCATGTACATTCCCTGTTGGTGGAAATTTCCTCTCATTATGTTCCAATGCATTAACTGTGCTATCAATTTCATTTTCCTGCAAAGTGTTTCTTTGAGGCCCTGACTTCCCCAGCTGCCCTGGCTACTCTGGCTCTGCTGCTCAGCCCTCTTGGGGCTGGGGGTCTCCCTTCATTGCTTGTCTGGACCCCCTTCAATTGTTTGTCCTGTTGGATTCCTGTTTCCTTCAGCCTTGGCAGGGTGATGCCCTCATTCGGGGAAAACCCATCCCCTGAGAGCTTCCTAAAGAGGAGTCCAGGGGAGGATAATCTGAGAAATTGCGTGTCTCAAAATGCCTTAAACTCTTATTTCTGATAGTTTGGCTGGTATAGAATTCTCTGATCAAGATGATTTTCCTTTAGAATTTTGAGGTTATTGCCTTTTTACTTCTGGTTTTCAGAATTACTAACAAAAGGCTTCTGGCATTCTGATTCCATTGCATCTAACCCATGTTCACTTATTTTTATATCTTTCTGAAAGCTTATAGGATCCTCTATTTGTCCTCAGTATTCCAAAATTTGAAACATGGTGATTGCAAGCTCATTTATCCCAACAAATGTTCTCGATTCCTTCAGATTGTCCTATTGCAAATTTAAACTCATTCACCAGTTTCTCTTTCTACTCCCTCAACAATCTGAAGTGCTTGAATGGAGTTTTGGAGCTAGCAGGGAGGGAACATTGCAGTAGGGGAACCTCTGCCTCTGCTAAGTATGTCTGGCCCAGGGTGGGCCCTAGTGATTACTATCTAATCCCACCAGCAACTAATGGGACATCTGGGTCCTGCCTTGGTCAGTGGTCACCTGACACCTGACACTTACTCTGCATCTCCTTATGTGAACTCTGAGGCCACAAGGGCTCAATGGCCTCCTTAGCCAGGCTGTTGCTTCTGTCACAGACACAGCACACTGGTTGAGGAGGGCAGGGATCCGGGCCTTTCTGTTGCCTCCTGGGGTTCCCACAGCCAATGGGACACATGTAGCTTTAGGGATACTCTAAGTTTGCTGAGGAGTCTATCATTCCTGCTTTGGGAGCTGACCTGGGGAGGGGGCTTAGAGGTAAGGGATATTTAGTAGCACCCAGCTAACAGGAGCATTGACTCATGTTGCCATCTCTCTTCTGTAGTGAAAACTGTTCCTGAGTGTGGGGCCCACACCAAGGCCTCCAGGCTGCATACGCAGCCCACCACACACAACAGTAAACATAACAACCTTTTCTTACCAGAGCACCCTGACCTCAGTGTGTGCAATTAGACCTCTTGATGTCACTCTATGCCTAAACCCCTGAACCAGGAGGGTTTCTTGGCACCAGCCCCTCCCACTACGAGCCAGACTCTGCTTCTCTGCTAACCTACTCACTTGGTGTTCTGCTGTGGAAGAGCTCACTTTGTAATTAGCAAAGTGCCACGCACCTCTCTATATCATGCTAGTGTCCAGCCCCACTAAGCCCTCCCTTCCCTGGACTACCCAGCCTGCCTACCTATATTTTGACTCTACTGGTTTAATGAAATATCTGGAGAATGTAGCAGGTGTCATCAGATCCTTCCCACATTCCTGCTGCTCTGTCCCTTGTGTGGGATGATGTGGGAATACTGGGAATTAACACTCCCCAGAGAAACTCTGAATCAGTCTCAGGAATTTTGTGCAAATCTCCAGCTCCCTTACCATGGGTGAGAATGGGATGACTCTGAGGCTTGTGCTTTACATCACTTCTCGGCAGAATTAAGCTGTTGGTGTGCTAGTGAGTGTTCATCAGCCAATTCCCCAGGAGGAAATGAGTCTGATTTGTAGTGTTTCTGATTTCCATGGTGTGAAGATTTCCACCATGGCAAATTTCAGCTACCACATGAATGTCACGGAAGACAGAGCTAGAAACATGCTCACCAAGGGCAGTGTAAGTCAGCTCCAGCTCACCTGTGGCCTAGGTTTCTTTTTATTTTAAAGATTTTATTTATTTATTCACGAAAGAGAGAGAGAGAGAGAGAGAGAGAGAGAGAGAGAGAGAGGCAGAGACATATGCAGAGGGAGAAGCAGGCTCCCTGCAAGAAGCCTGATGAAGGACTTGATCCTTGACCCCAGGATCATGCCCTGAGCCAAAGGCAGACACTCAACCGCTGAGCCACCCAGGTGTCCCTGTGGCCTTTTGTAAGCACATCTTCCTTCCTTCTCTTCTTGTCTCAATCTACCTCCTTCTAATAGGGTTCCCTCCCAAATAAACTAATTCCACATTTCCACTCAACTCCGGGTCTCATGACCTGTTTCTGAGGGAATTCAACCTAAACAGTAAAAGTTAACTTCAGAAGGGATGTGAGGATCATTCATTTTTCAGAAGAGAACTGGAGGCCGAGAGAGGGGAAGTGACTTCTTAGGACCCTACAGCTGGGTAGCAACAGATCTAACTTGGAACCCATCCCCTGAACCCTAGGACAAGGGTTATTCTCAATCATGCCACTTTTAAAATTCCATGTTTGAACCCCATCTGAGCTGTGTGGAGTTTAGGGTCACACGTGACTAGAAGACTCAGGAGAGTATTGTTCTTACCTGTCCACAAGCCCAGAGATGGGCCTTTGCAGGTAAGGTGCTGAGGACCTTTGCAGCCCAGGGCCCCAGCAGGATAGTGTAAGAACAAGAGTGGGCTGGAGGGGGCGAGGCAGCTATGGGGTTCAAAATCTCATGGTGCCTTTCCACAGTGAGCCTGGATATGTCACTCTTATATCCACAGTCCCTCCGTCTAGTGCATAGTGATGCTGACTCCGAAAACTTTCTGGAGACCCCCACTTGGTGTCTAGCACAAAGTGAGGCCTCAGGGAGTGACAGTGATGAGAATGATGATGAAAATGCCAGGAACGTGCACGCATTGACCCAGGAACAGCTCCGAGGGGCTCCGGTGGCAGCTCCGTGGAGGGGGGCTGCAGGGCGGGAGCGCGAATCCAACAGCACAGGACCCTGAGCACAGGGCGCCGGGACACAGCCCAGGACCCGGCCTCCCCCGGGACAGGCAGAGGCTGGGAGGGCCCAGGACAGCGAGGATGCTCCTGCCCCGAGCTGAGCAGATCAGCGGCCCCGCCCGGAGCCTCCAGGCCCTGCAGACAGAGAACCCCGGAGCTACTGCGGGAGCTGACTCCAGGGCTGCAGAGCTGCCGCCCCGCCACTGCGGTTATTCCTCCTGGGGCCTCACGGGGTGAACAACCCCCACTGAGCCCTGCACCAGGCAGGGGCAGAGCAGCTCCCCCAAGTGCTAACACCTGAGAATCAGCACAGCAGGCTCCTCCCCCAGAAGACCAGCTGGACGGACCAGTTCCAGGGGAAGTCAAGGGACTTAAAGTATACAGAATCAGAGGATACTCCCCCTTGGTTTTGTTTTGTTTTTTCTTTCTTTTTGATTTGTTTGCTTCCCCCACCCCTTTTTTTCCTTTCTTTCTTTTTCTTTCTCTTTTTCTTCTCCATTTTTTTCCTTTTGTTCTACCTTTTTTTTTCATTTTCTCTTTTATTTCCTTCTATCTCTCCTCTCTTTTCTTCCTTTTCCCAATACAACTTGTTTTTGGCCACTCTGCACTGAGCAAAATGACTAGAAGGAAAACCTCACCTCAAAAGAAAGAATCAGAAACAGTCCTCTTTCCCACAGAGTTACAAAATCTGGATTACAATTCAATGTCAGAAAGCCAATTCAGAAGCACTATTATAAGGCTACTGGTGGCTCTAGAAAAAAGCATAAAGGACTCAAGAGACTTCATAACTGCAGAATTTAGATCCAATCAGGTAGAAATTAAAAATCAATTGAATAAGATGCAATCCAAACTAGAAGTCCTAAGGACGAGGGTTAACGAGGTGGAAGAACGAGTGAGTGACATAGAAGACAAGTTGATGGCAAAGAGGGAAACTGAGGAAAAAAGAGGCAGACAATTAAAAGACCATGAAGACAGATTAAGGGAAATAAGTGACAGCCTGAGGAAGAAAAACCTACATTTACTTGGGGTTTCCGAGGGCAACGAAAGGGCCAGAGGGCCAGAATATGTATTTGAACAAATCCTACCTGAAAACTTTCCTAATCTGGGAAACAGGCATTCAGATCCAGGAAATAGAGATAACCCCTCTAAAATCAATAAAAACCGTTCAACACCTCAACATTTAATAGTAAAGCTTGCAAATTCCAAAGATAAAGAGAAGATCCTTAAAGCAGCAAGAGACAAGAAATCCCTGACTTTTATGGGGAGGAGTATTAGGGTAACAGCAGACCTCTCCACAGAGACCTGGCAGGCCAGAAAGGGCTGGCGGGATATATTCAGGGCCCTAAATGAGAAGAACATGCAACCAAGAATACTTTATCCAGCAAGGCTCTCATTCAAAATGGAAGGAGAGATAAAGAGCTTTCAAGACAGGCAGGAACTGAAAGAATATGTGACCTCCAAACCAGCTCTGCAAGAAACTTTAAGGGGGACTCTTAAAATCCCCCTTTAAGAAGAAGTTCAGTGGAACAATCAAGAAAAACAAGGACTGAATAGATATCATGATGACACTAAACTCATACCTTTCAATAGTAACTCTGAACATGAACAGGCTTAATGACCCCATCAAAAGGCACACCGGGTGTCAGACTGGATAAAAAAGCAGGACCCATCTATTTGCTGTCTACAAGAGACTCATTTTAGACAGAAAGACTCCTACAGCCTGAAAATAAAAGGTTGGAGAACTATTTACCATTCAAATGGTCCTCAAAAGAAAGCAGGGGTAGCCATCCTTATATCAGATAAACTAAAATTTACCCTGAAGACTGTAGTGAGAGATGAAGAGGGACACTATATCATACTTAAAGGATCTATCCAACAAGAGGACTTAACAATCCTCAATATATATGCCCCGAATGTGGGAGCTGCCAAATATATCAATCAATTAAAAACCAAATGAAGAAATACTTAGATAATAATACACTTCTACCTAGGGACTTCAATCTAGCTCTTTCTATACTTGATCGGTCTTCTAAGCACAACATCTCCAAAGAAACGAGAGCTTTAAATGATACACTGGACCAGATGGATTTCACAGGTATCTACAGAACTTTACATCCAAACTCAACTGAATACACATTCTTCTCAAGTGCACATGGAACTTTCTCCAGAATAGACCACATATTAGGTCACAAATCGGGTCTGAACCAGTATCAAAAGATTGGGATCGTCTCCTGCATATTCTCAGACAATAATGCCTTGAAATTAGAACTTAATCACAACCTGAAGTTTGGAAAGACCACAAACACGTGGAGGTTAAGGACCATCCTGCTAAAAGATGAAAGGGTCAACCAGGAAATTAAGGAAGAATTAAAAAGATTCATGGAAACTAATGAGAATGAAGATACAACCGTTCAAAATCTTTGGGATGCAGCAAAAGCAGTCCTGAGGGGGAAATACATCGCAATACAAGCTTCTATTCAAAAACTGGAAATAACTCAAATACAAAAGCTCACCTTACACCTAAAGGAGCTAGAGAAAAAACAGTAAATAGATCCTACACCCAGCAGAAGAAGAGAGTTAATAAAGATTCTTGCAGAACTCAATGAAATAGAGACCAAAAGAACTGTGGAACAGATCAACAAAACCAGGAGTTGGTTCTTTGAAAGAATTCATAAGATAGATAAACAATTAACCAGCCTTATTAAAAAGAAGAGAGAGAAGACTCAAATTAATAAAATCATGAATGAGAAAGGAGAGATCACTACCAACACCAAGGAAATACAAACGATTTTAAAAACATATTTTGAACAGCTCTACGCCAATAAATTAGGCAATCTAGAAGAAATGGACACATTCCTGGAAAGCCACAAACTACCAAAACTGAAACAGGAAGAAATAGAAAACCTGAAGGGGCCAATAACCAGGGAGGACATTGAAGCAGTCATCAAAAACCTCCCAAGACATAAAAGTCTGGGGCCAAATGGCTTCCTAGGGGAATTCTATCAAACGTTTAAAGAAGAAACCATACCTATTCTACTAAAGCTGTTTGGAAAGATAGAAAGAGATGGAGTACTTCCAAATTCGTTCTATGAGGCCAGCATCACCTTAATTCCAAAACCAGACAAAGACCCCACCAAAAAGGAGAATTGCAGACCAACATGCCTGATGAACATGGATGCAAAAATTCTCAACAAGATACTAGCCAATAGGATCCAACAACACATTAAGAAAATTATTCACCATGACCAAGTAGGATTTATCCCTGGGACACAAGGCTGGTTCAACACTCGTAAAACCATCAATGTGATTCATCATATCAGCAAGAGAAAAACCAAGAACCATGTGATCCTCTCATTAGATGCAGAGAAACCATTGAACAAAATACAGCATCCATTCCTGATCAAAACTCCTCAGAGTGTAGAGATAGAGGGAACATTCCTTGACATCTTAAAGCCATCTACGAAAAGCCCACAGCAAATATCATTCTCAATGGGGAAGCACTGGGAGCCTTTCCCCTAAGATCAGGAACAAGACAGGGATGTCCACTCTCACCACTGCTATTCAACATAGTACTGGAAGTCCTCGCCTCAGCAATCAGACAACAAAAAGACATTAAAGGCATTCAAATTGGCAAAGGAGAAGTCAAACTCTCCCTCTTCGCCGATGACATGATACTCTACATAGAAAACCCCAAAGCCTCCACCCCAAGATTGCTAGAACTCATACAGCAAGTTGGCAGTGTGGCAGGATACAAAATCAATGCCCAGAAGTTAGTGGCATTTCTATACACCAGCAATGAGACTGAAGAAAGAGAAACTAAGAAATTAAGGAGTCAATCCCATTTACAATTGCACCCAAAAGCATAAGACACCTAAGAATAAACCTAACCAAAGAGGTAAAGGATCTATATCCTAAAAACTACAGAACACTTCTGAAAGAAATTGAGGAAGACACAAAGAGATGGAAAAATATTCCATGCTCATGGATTGGCAGAATTAATATTGTGAAAATGTCAATGTTACCCAGGGCAATTTACATGTTTAATGCAATCCCTATCAAAATACCATGGACTTTCTTCAGAGAGTTAGAACAAATTATTTTAAGATTTGTGTGGAATCAAAAAAGGCTCCAAATAGCCAGGGGAATTTTAAAAAAGAAAACCATACCTGGGGGCCAGATTTCAGGTTGTACTACAAAGCTGTGGTCATCAAGACAGTGTGGTCCTGGCACAAAAACAGACACATAGATCAATGGAACAGAATAGAGAACCCAGAAGTGGACCCTGAACTTTATGGTCAACTAATATTCGATAAAGGAGGAAAGACTATCCACTGGAAGAAAGACAGTCTCTTCAATAAATGGTGCTGGGAAAACTGGACATCCAGATGCAGAAGAATGAAACTAGACCACTCTCTTTCACCAGACACAAAGATAAACTCAAAATGGATGAAAGATCTAAATGTGAGTCAAGAGTCCATCAAGATCCTAGAGGAGAACACAGGCAACACCCTTTTTGAACTCGGCCACAGTAACTTCTTGCAAGATACATCCACCAAGGCAAAAGAAACAAAAGCAAAAATGAACTATTGGGACTTCCTCAAGATAAGAAGCTTTTGCACAGCAAAGGATACAGTCAACAAAACTAAAAGACAACCTACAGAATGGGAGAAGATATTTGCAAATGACATATCAGATAAAGGGCTAGTTTCCAAGACCTATAAAGAACTTATTAAACTCAACAGCAAAGAAACAACAATCCAATCATGAAATGGGCAAAAGACATGAACAGGAATGTCACAGAGGAAGACACAGACATGGCCAACAAGCACATGAGAAAATGCTCTGCATCACTTGCCGTCAGGGAAATACAAATCAGAACCACAATGAGATCCCACCTCACACCAGTGAGAATGGGGAAAATTAACAAGGCAGGAAACCACAAATGTTGGAGAGGATGTGGAGAAAGGGGAACCCTCCTGCACTGTGGGTGGGAATGTGAACTGGTGCAGCCACTCTGGAAAACTGTGTGGAGGTTCCTCAAAGAGTTAAAAATAGACCTGCCCTACGACCCAGCCATTGCACTGCTGGGGATTTACCCCAAAGATCCAGATGCAGTGAAACGCCGGGACACCTGCACCCCGATGTTTCTAGCAACAATGTCCACAATAGCCAAACTGTGGAAGGAGCCTTGGTGTCCGTCGAAAGATGATGGATAAAGAAGATGTGGTCTATGTATACAATGGAATATTACTTAGCCATTAGAAACGACAAATACCCACCATTTGCTTCAACGTGGATGGAACTGGAGGGTATTATGCTGAGTGAAGTAAGTCAATCAGAGAAGGACAAACATTGTATGTTCTCATTCATTTGGGGAATATAAATAATAGTGAAAGGGAATATAAGGGAAGGGAGAAGAAATGTGTGGGAAATATCAGAAAGGGAGACAGAACATAAAGACTCCTAACTCTGGGAAACGAACTAGGGGTGCTGGAAGGGGAGGAGGGCAGGGGGTGGGGGTGAATGGGTGACGGGTACTGAGTGGGGTGCTTGACAGTATGAGCACTGGGTGTTATTCTGTATGTTGGCAAATTGAACACCAATAAAAAATAAATTTATTATAAAAAAAAGAACTTATAAACAAGCAAATTACAAAAAAAAAAAAAGAAAGAAAGAAAGAAAAGAAAATGCCAGGCAGCAGTGATGTTGCTGGTACTCCTCCTCCTCTGCAGACCTTAAGCTTGTCATCTGCAATGCAGGAGGCAGCCTGTCCTGGTGGGTATCCTTGGATCCCCACAAAGCTGTCACATCCTGCATGCTCTCCTGGCTGTGGTTGCCTGGGCCCCTGTGGAGGCAATGAGTGTGTCATCATTTCATGATTCTAGGATCACTCTGCTCCTCTCCAGAGAAATGGGATCAAGCACAAGCACCTCAGTCACTGAACTGTCATAGTTAGAGAGATGGGCTTGATGCCCTGTGCTGATTATTGCTGCACAGAATCATGAGGAAGGGAGCAGAGTATGTGGGGTGGGGGTTTAGATTGGATTTTGTACTGCATGTTTGCAGGTCATAAAATTATATTTTTAGAAAGTTTTTTCATGCAATTCTCATGGCTAATTCCTCTTTGTTATTCTATTTTCTGGTGAAATGTTATGCAATGACTGGTTAATTTGAACTTTTAAACTTATATCAAGGGTAATTACCAAAAGTTTGCCATTGGAATTAGTAGGATTTTTGTTTTAATCAAATGGAATGACAGCATTTTGATATTAGGCCATCCTGGGCAGGGAGGCAATCTCTCTTGGGAGTCTTGTGCTGAGGTGAGAAGTACTCAGGCCCCCCTTATCACCTGGCACCTCCCATCACAGAGACTGTCCCTAAGTTCTGAGGGCTCTACATGCCCAGCCTACTGTACAGGCCACCACATATTGAGAGGAAGCGACCCAGGGTGCGAATTAGATAGCCTTGGTCTCATACTTTATCCTGCCTTTCCCTGGCAGTGTGACTTGGAGGCTATTCATCTTCTCTGAGCCTGTCCCCTAGTCTGATGGACAGGCTGTATCATCCTCTTAAGTGCTTATAAGAACTTGGGAAATCACATGGTAAAGCTCCAGTCTCTATGCTTGACAGAGGGTGGGTATGTGGTGTTCATTAGTTCCCTTTTCCTCTTGTCAGACCACCTATTGGTTTTATGGAGCACCCAATGTGTGCACATCCTTTTGCAAGCCTGGCCCCTGCCCTCCAAGGACTTAAATTTCTTCTGCTTGCATGAAAAAGAATGTAGGGTGTTGTGGACCATAACCCACCTGCAGGAGTGATTCCTACCTGACAGGTGCTGGTCTAAGTGTCTACATTAGTCTTTCTGATAATCTTTTTCTCATTTTATAAGTGAGGAAGTTTGGTACAGGAAGATTAAGTGACTCACTCAAGGCACCAAGGACAGAGTGGAAAAGTCAGGATTTGAACCCTGAGCCCCCCTCCCTAAAGTACCTCTTTGTGGCTCTGGACATCAAAGCAGCTGGTCCAAATGAGTGTGCTGCTTGTGACTATAGAAGGGAGGGTGTGGGTCTAGGTCACTTGGAAAGCCATCCTGAGAATGGATGAATAGGTAGATGGGCTGTGGGGAGTGACTTGTAAAGGGGGCTGAGCTGTGGGTAAGGTGGCAAAGGCTTTAGGTGGAGGGTGAGATGAGAGTGGAGGAGGCGCAGTCTCCACAAGTACGTCTGCAGCAGGATGCTTTCCTCCAACACAGATGGTCTTTCTTCTGCAGTGAGAGTTTCCTGTATCATTCATTGGCTAAGTAAATATTCCTGAGCCTCATTCTGATACAGAGGTGGCAGAGTTGGAGTTCAGTGAAGTCTCTTCCTGTCTGTGGAGGAGACAGACCCAAGCAGATGGACACAGTATGTTGTGTTGGGAACTATGACACAGGGGAATGAAGATTTGAGGTATGGTTGGGGATAGGGTAGTGTCAGGGTACAAGATGAGGAGCGGCTTGAGATGTGTGCAGACTATAAGGGTTTTTGGTCTGTGTAGAGTAAAGAAAAGGTTAGGGGTCCCAACATTGTTGAAGGATAAGAGAGGGGTTAGAGAATGACACTTCTCATTTTCAAGACTTATTATAAAGTTACATTAATCAGGATAGTGTAATATTGGTGAAAGAATAGACAAATAGATGACAGAAAAGACAGAGAGCCCAGAAATAGACCCACAGTCAACTGATAGTTGACAAAAAAGCAAAGGTAATACAACAAAGATAGACTTTTCAACAAATGGTGCTGAAATAATTGGACATCCACATGCAAAAACAATGAATCTAGATACAGATATTATACTTTTCAAAAAAATAAACTCAAAGTGGATCACAGACTTAAATGTAAAATGCAAAACTATTAAACTTCTAGAAGATAACACAGGAGAAAATCTAGATGACTTTGGATTTGGCTATTACTTTTTAGATACAACACCAAAAGTATGATTCATGAAAGCAAGAATAGATAACATGGACTTTATTAAAATTAAAAATTTCTGCTCTGCAAAAGACACTGTCAAAAGAATGAGAAGATAAGACACAGAAAAAAATAGAAAATATTTGCAAAAGACATATCTGATAAAGGACTATTCTCCAAAATATATAATAAACTCTTAAAACTCAGCAAGAAGAAAGCAAACAACCTGATTAAAAATGGGCCAAAGACTTGAAGGACGCTTCACGAAAGAAGATAAAGAAGATGGCAAATGGGCACATGAAAAGATCCTTTGCATAATATGTCATCAGGGAAATACAAATTAAGACAACAGTGAGAAGCTACCACACACCTATTAGAATGACCGAAATCCAGAACACTGATGGCAGCGAATGCTGGAAGGATGTGTAATAAGAACTCTCATTTGTTGCTGGTGGGAAAGCAAAATGGTTCACAATTTGGAAAGCAATTTGGTGGCTTTTACAAAACGAAGCACAGTCTTATCATACAATACAGGAATCACACTATTTGGTATGTACACAAAGGGGCTGAAAATTTATATTCATACAAAAACCTGCACATGAATGTTCATAGCAACTTACTTATAACTGCCAAAGCTTGGAAGCAACCAAGATATCTTTCACTAGGTAAATGGATAAATAAACTGGTAATCCAGACAATGGAATATTATTCATCACTAAAGAGAAATGAGCTTCAAGTCATGAAGAGACATGGAGGAAACTTAAATGCATATTACCAAATGAAAGAAGCCAATCTGAAAAGACTATATACTATATGATTCTGATTATAGGACATTTAGAAAAGGCAAACTATGGAGACAGTAAAAAGGTCAGTGATTGCCAAGAGTTTCGGAGAGGGAGGAGGGGTTAATAGGCAGAGCACAGAGGTTTCTTCAGGAAGTCTAAATATACTGTATGATACTACAATGGTGGATACATTACATAATAAATTGGGCCAAATCAATATAATATACAACACTAAGACCGAACCCTAATGTAACCTATCGACTTTAGGTGATCATGATGTGTCAGTATAAGTTTATCAATTGTGACAAATGTACCACTGCGGTGAGGGATGCTGATAATGGAGGAAATTATGAATTTGTAGGGGCAAAGGTTACATGGGAAACTTTTTAAATCTTCTTTGCAAAATTGCTGTGAACCAAAAACTATTGTCAAAAATAAAACCTATTTTTTAAAAAAGGGATTATAGAGGTAAAAACTAAAATGTCTGAGATGGAAAAATATGCTGAATGTGATTAATGATAGATTAATGCTGAAAAGACTAATGAATTTGAAGAAATAGCAATAGAAACTATCCAAAATGAAACACAAACAATGAACTATAGGAAACCTTCAAGTGGTCTAAAATATGTATAACTGGAATCCTCAAAAGAGGGTTAAGGGGTAAGGGCAGAAAAAATATTTCAAGGAACAATAGCTGAAAAATGTCCAAATTAGATGAAAACTATAAACCCACAAGAAGCTCTATGAATCTCAAACACAAGAAATATGAAGAAAACTACATCAAGGAGCATCACAATCAGTTTTCTTGAAACCAGTGATTAAAAACATCACAAGGCAGCTGCAGCAAAAAGTCATGTTCTGTACAAAGGAACAAATATGAAAATGAAAGGAGACTTCTCATTGGAAACCATGGAAGACAGTGTAGTGACACTTATAAAGTATTGAAACATAAATAACCTGTTAACCTAGAATTCTATGTGTGGTAAAATATCTTCCCAAATTAAGGTGAAATAAGGACTTTCTTAGACTGTCAAAGGATATAAGGATTCATCACCTGAAGACCTGCACTATAAGACATGTTAAAGGAAGTCCTCCAGGCAGAGGAAAATGATTCCAGATGGAAATGTGGATCCACACAAAGGGATGAAGAAATCAGACCACATAAAGATGTGGGTACATACAAAATACTACAAATACCCACCATTTGCTTCAACGTGGATGGAACTGGAGGGTATTACATTGAGCAAAATAAGTCAATTGGAGAAGGACAAACATTATATGGTCTCATTCATTTGGGGAATATAAATAATAGTGAAAGGGAATATAAGGGAAGGGAGAATAAATGTGTGGGAAATATCAGGAAAGGAGACAGAACATAAAGACTCCTAACTCTGGGAAATGAACTAGGGGTGGTGGAAGGGGAGGAGGGGTGGTGGTGAATGGGTGACGGGCACTGAGGGGGACACTTGACGGGATGAGCACTGGGTGTTATTCTGTATGTTGGTAAATTGAACACCAATAAAAATTAATTTATTAAAAAAATCTTTTAAAAGGAAAACTGGCTGTTCAAAAATAACAAAAATAACAAATATACAAAAATACAAAGATACTGGGAGACAAAAATAACAGAGACTGGGAGAAGGGACAAATAGAAATATACTGTTGTAAGGATATTATACTATGTAGGTTATGCAATAAGTAATAGCTTTACTTACTTAAAGGTAGGTAGTATAGTATAAATGTTAACACAACCGCACACACACACACACACACACACTCACACACACAAAGTTATAGACAATAAACCAGAATTGGAGATAAAAATGGAATTATTAAAAGTATTCAATCCAAAGAAAATAAGGCAAAAAAAAAAGGGGGGGGGAGAACAGGTGGGATGACTGGAAAACAAATAGCAAGATTAAATGTAAGTAATCTAAGTAATCAAAACTGATTGTTTTCTAGTGTCCTATGTGCCTATTCTAAGTCTTAACCCAAATCCATTGTATGTGGTCTAGTTTTCCTTTCTGAAATATGTAGAAGCTGGTTTCCTTCTTGTGCTCTAAACTTCTATGGTAAAATGACCTGAGGTGGATTGGTCCTTGTCGGTTTTGCTGGATCTTCCATAGACCTCTCAATGTGGAGATTTGTGTCTTTCAGTTTTGAGATTCTCCTCTTTGTTTGATTTCCTCCATTCTGTTTTATATGTTCTTTTCTTCAGGAGTTTTATTATTTGGATATACATATTGTTTTAGGTCAGGTCCCCAAGAAGCAGACCTTGAGATGAGGGTTTATATGCTAGTGGTTCACTGAAGAAATGTTTCAAGGGAAATTGGCCAGGGAGTGGGGAGCAGACAGGGAAGGGGGAGCAGATGAGCCTTCAGGGGCACTCGGGGGGCACTTTGGCAGTCCAGCAGAGACTCTGGAGTACAAGTCACCCTCAGAACATCCTGACCTAAGGCAAGGGAGCTGGCCTTCCATTCTCTTGTGCTCCACTGACCCAGGGCCATTGGAGGATCTAGACTTCCAGCACTCTGGGCCCTGTGGATCCAAGTAAAGTGTCTCTGTAGTTGGCAAAAGCCCTGCAATGCTGAGGGAGGGGAGCAAATGTGGGAGGGTGCATCAGGGCAAACATCAACAGGGCTTGCTACATGGTTCCCTGGACAGATTCTTTGATTTTCTTTTATTTTTCTGCCCTATTTTCTAGCCCTTTGCCTTTTTCTCTTCTTTCTGAGAGATGTCCTCAACTTTTTAGTCCATTACTTCTATACATTTTGAAATGTTTACTATCATATTTTTAATTTTCAAGAGCTTGTGTTTGTTTTTTGAATATTCTTTTTTCTCCCCCTGCCCCCCCCCCCCGGGGTGCGTTTCATGCCCAGCATGGAGCCCAATAGGGGGCTTGAACTTATGACCCTGAGATCAAGAACTGAGCTGAGATCGAGTCAGACACAACCAACTGAGTTAACCAGGTGCCCTTTAATTTTTTTTAGATAATAATAAAATTATTATGTTTAAATTCAATTAATTAACATATAGTGTATCATTCGTTTCAGAGGTAGAGTTCAATGATTCATCCATTGCATATAACACCCAGTGCTCCTTACATCACATGCCCTCCTTAATGCCCATCACCCAGTTGCTCCATCACCCCCCCCATCTCCCCTCTAGCCACCCTCAGTTTGTTTCCTGTAGTTAAGAGTCTCTTATGGTCTGTGTCCCTCTCTGATTTTGTCTTGTTTTATTTTTCCTTTCCTTTCCCTATGATCCTGCGTTTTGTTTCTTAATTTGCACATATGAGTGAAATCATGATAATTGTCTTTCTCTGATTGACATTTCACTCAGCATAATACCCTTTAGTTCCATTCATGTCATTGCAGATGGTAAGATTTCATTTTTGATGGCTGAAGAATATTCCATTATATATATAGTCCACATCTTCTTTATCCATTTATCTGTTGATGGACATCTGGGCTCTTTCCACAGTTTGGCTATTGTGGACATTGCTGCTATAATTTGAATATTTTTTTTTATAGAGTACCCTTTCACATTTCATGGATATACTATTTTCTCTTATTTCTCAGAGGCTATTAATGATAGTTTTATTGGAATTTCTCTTTATGTGTGAGATTCCTCTAAGTGGCTCATTCTCTCTCTCTCTCTCTCTCATGATGGAAGCTTTCCTCAGACATCTGCTTCTCCTTGGCCTAAGGGCCAGGGCTCATATGCTGCTTGGGAAAGGGTAGGTGGCTCTTGTAGAGCTGGGTTGCAGAGGTGCTCCTGTCATTATCTTTAGGCCCCTCCTCTAGGATTAATAGGCTTCCCTGGAGCTTGAATACCCTTCTCATCTCCTGCCTGAAGGAGGCCAAGAAAAGGAGACTGCATGCCATTAGTTAACAGCTTGGTGTCTGGAATGGCACTCACAGCCCTACTGTGCTGTTCTGTTCTGCTCAAGAGTCTGTTTTATTGTCTTCAGAGAGCAAACCTCCCTCTGGGGGAGTGGGAGTGCTGGCTGGGGAAGGGCAGCCTTTCCATGCAAGGCTGGTTGTGTAAGAGGGGATCTAGGGATCTAACTATTTCTCAGACAGCTTTTGGCCAGTTCTCCTTACTTTAGCCCCATTGTAGTATTTTACTATTCTGAGCTCCTGGTGCTGCCAGTCCCTGACCATTTTGAGAATTCTGCAGTGTGAATTGGGTTGGTTCTTTGCTTTCTGTACTGCTAGTTTATGATTTGCCTTTTTCCAGTTTACTTTACACCTTTTAAATTTTTGTTGGTATTGCATCTTCTCCTGTTCTGTGTCCTTGTGGATTTATACCCTTTAAAAGATTTCTTCACAGTGTTTTTTTGTTTGTTTGTTTTTTGTTTTTGGAGCTAGAGAGTGGATTTGGGAGGAAGTGAAATTAGATGTGCATGCTCAATTAATTGCCTTAAGTTTGAAGTCTTTCTGTCTCTTTATCCTCCATGGGCTGCCTAGCCCCTGGGAGAGCAAGTGAGGCATGTGCCCTGTGTCTCTGGAGTGGCAGATTTCAACACACTCTTCTTCCTCTGTGAGCCAAGCAAATGTTGGCTGCAGACTGGTCCTACAGGGCACACAAGAGAGCACATGGCTGTGTGAGTGCTTTCTGAAAGTGTCTGTGGTTGACTTGCGTAGAGGCAGTGGGGAGGGTGCTGGGGTGAGAGGATGCTCCAAGGAGTAATAGTTATGAGACTCCTGGAAAGTGTGCTCTAGGAGGTCAAGGATCAAGTATACCCTGCCCTTGCAGACCACTTGCCCACCTTCATTAGTTGGTGTCATGCTTGTGATCATGGTTTTTCACTTATTTTGCACAATAACCCTTGAGGTTGTTAATTCCCTTCTTACAATTATTCCCCTTTTACAATGAGAAAGCTCAGGCCCAACCAGGTGGGACAATGTGTGTTACAAGCTAGGAGGTGAGAAGTGCCAAACCCTAACCCCACATTCAGAGTCTTTGAAGCACCTTGGAAACAACTTAGAGGAAAAGACCACACAACAGCAGCTGCATGCAGGTAAAGCATGATTGAAACTGTAATAAATTGTTCCATTGTCTATAGGATTTTAAACAATTTCCCCAACTCCCCTTGCACATCCCTATGGTCAGCATTTATTCTCTGGCAAAAGAAACACTCAGAGAGGAAATATTTTTTAAAAGAAGTAGTCATTGCTGGGAACCTGAAGGGTTCATTAAAAACAAGTCATGGCTAAATGGCATTCAGTTTCATTGAATAGATATGCTAAGCTGTAAGAATCAGTGCTTTTAAATAAAGTGCATTGTGAGTTCTGTAAAATATTTGACAACATTTCTAATTCTGTTGCTGTGAACAAAATAGGGCCTGAATGAGGGTCATTGCAATTAGAAGGACACAAAGAGGACGGAGCTCTCTGCCCTCAGCTGGAAAGATGAGCCCCTTCACCTTCAGATGCATTCTCTACACCACAGCTGTAGGCTGTTTGTGGTTCTAACAGTTCATTTTAATTAATGAATGAAATCATGGAGGGCTTACTTACATTGTGCAGATGAAGAAAAGCTGGGGGAGAGAGGTGTTATATTGGATGAGAGGTTCCAAGAAGTGTTGGAATGATGAATAAACCCAGAAAGTGGGGCTCAAAGGCACAATTACAAGCCTCCTGCACCTCTACGGAAGCTAAGCCATGGCTGGTCACAGGGCTTGGACATAGGAGGATTTAAGTTTTCCCAGATGATTCATGGTATTTTATAATCAGTCCTACCGCTTAGACTATAGACAGCCTCCTCAGGGTCTCAGAGGAGTTAATCCTCAGATCCCGGTGGCTCTTTCTTCTTTCACACTTACCACCTACTCACTTTCTCACCAGCCCACTCAAATGTGTCTTCATTGCCATCTACCCATCTATTGACATCAAACAGTCCACCCACTCACCCCTTATCTATCCAAATACCCATCTATCTTCCCAACCATTCATTCACTCATCCATCCATTCACCCATCCACCCATTTACCAACACATTTATCCTCCCATCATCCATCCATCCATCCATCCATCCATCCATCCATCCATCCATCCATCCATCCATCCTCCCAGATAGGGCATCACCAAATTCCTATCTTAGGCATTGTAACAGGTTCTGATGGATTCAGTGCAGCTCCTACTTTTAAAGAGTTCATGATCAATTTATGGGTGGGGATGTGTGTGAATGGGAAAACAAAGAAAGAGTCAGAGAGGGCAGTATAGTGGGAGAAAATAAATATTTTTTTAAAAAACTTTTTTATTTGGGGATCCCTGGGTGGCTCAGGGATTTAGCACCTGCCTTCGGCCCAGGGCAATATCCTAGAGGCCTGGGATCGAGTCCCACATTGGGGTCCCTGCATGGAGCCTGCTTCTCCCTCTGCCTGTGTCTCTGCCTCCCTCTCTCTCTCTCTCTCTCTCTCTCATGAATAAATAAAAAAAATATTAAAAAATGTTTAAAAAACGTTTTTATTTTATTTAAATTCAATTAATTAACATGTAGTATATATAGTGCATATAGAGTTCAGTGATTCATCCATTGCATATAACACCCAGTGCTCCTTACATCACATGCCCTCCTTAATGCCCATCACCCAGTTACTCCATCTCCCCACCCATCTCCCCTCTAGCCACCCTCAGTTTGTTTCCTGTAGTTAAGAGTCTCTTATGGTCTGTGTCCCTCTCTGATTTTGTCTTGTTTTATTTTTCCTTTCCTTTCCCTATGATCCTGTTTTTCCTTTGGGGTAAATAGCCAGTAGTGCAATTGTTGGGTCATAGGGTAGCTCTATTTTCAACTTTTTGAGAAACTTCTCAAAATATCTGGAGTGGCTGCACAAGCTTGCATTCCCACCAGTAGTGTAAGAGTGTTCCCCTTTCTCCATCTGTCATTTCTTGACTTATTAATTTTAGCTATTCTGACCAGTGTGAGGTGGGATCTCATTGTGGTTTTGATTTGTATTTCCCTGATAGCAAATGATGTTGAGCATTTTTTCATGTCTGTTGGCCATATGTATGTCTTCTTTGGAGAAATGTCTGTTCATGTCTTTTGCCCATTTCTTGATTGGATTATTTGTTTTTTGGGTATTGAGTTTGATAAGTTCTTTATAGATCTTGGATACTGGCCCTTTATCTGATAAGACATTTGCAAATATCTTCTCCCATTCCGTTGGTTGTCTTTTGGTTTTGCCAATTGTTTCCTTTGCTGTGCATAAGCCTTTTATCTTGATGAAGTCTCAATAGCTCAGTTTTGCTTTTGTTTCCCTTGCCTTTGGAGATGTGTCTAGCAAGAAGTTGCTGTGGCTGTTGTTGAAGAGGTTGCTATGTTCTCTAGAATTTTGTTGGATTTAGGTCTCACATTTAGGTCTTTCACCCATTTTGAGTTTATTTTCATGTATGCTGTAAGAAAGTGGTCCAGTTTCATTCTTCTACATGTAGCTGTCCAATTTTCCCAGTACCATTTATTGAAGAGAGTGTCCCCCTACCCCCATTGACTATTTTTTCTTGCTTTGTCAAATATGAGTTGACCATAGAGTTGAGGGTCCATTTCTGGGTTCTCTAATCTGTTATGTTGATCTATTTGTCTGTTTTTGTGCCAGTACCACACTATCTTGATGATTATAGCTTTGTAGTACAGCTCGATGTCTGGAATTGTGATGCCTCCAGCTTTGGTTTTCTCTTTCAATGTCTCTCTGGCTATTCAGAATCTTTTCTGGTTCCAAACAAATTTTAGGATTATTTGTTTTAGCTCTGTGATAAATGTTGGTATTTTGATAAAGATTGTCTTGAATGTGTAGATGGCTCGGTGTGGTAGAGACATTTTAACAATATTTGTTCTTTCAATCCATGATCATGGAATGTTTTTGCATTTCTTTTTTGTCTTCCTCAATTTCTTTCAAAGTGTTCTGTGGTTTTCAGAGTACGAATCCTTTATTTCTTTAATTAAGTTTATTCCTATGTATCTTATGTTTTTTGGTGGAATTGTAAATCATATTGATTCCTTAAAAGAAAAGGAATATTTGTATTTAAGGTTTTTGGAGTCAAGTGAAGGGTGGAAAAGGAAAAGCATTGGGGAGCTAAGCAGAAAGTGCCATGGCAAGATTAACATTTTAGGACCATGTCTTTGGCAGTTCTGGGCAGGATGGATTACAGGGGAGAGATGAAAGGGTAAATGGTTGGCAGGTTGTTCTAACACTCTTGATGAAGGACAGTGTGGCTCTAGGGCATTGAAGGAGGAAGATAAAGGAAGGCTATGGGGTGAGATGCTTTGCTGGTGCAATTTCAGGCTGGGGACTAGTATGTTTGATGTTTGAATTGGATGGATATTTTAAAGTATAGAAGCAGAGATCAGGCTGGGGCTCTGGGCAGCTTAGGGGCTCTGGAGGCCAAGACATCATTATTGCCTGGTAAATGGTTTTCTCTTATTCTGAAGGCCCAGTGCCCTCCAGTTCTTCCTCCTCCTATCATCCTTGCTTCCCCTGACCCACCTCTTCCATTTCTAGAATTATGAGAACTGACAACAGCTAGGGGTCAGGGGAGAATAAGTGAATTTCCTACTTCTAAATCACTGCAGGAGCACAGACCATTCTTTGCAGTTTCACCCTGACCGGCAACCATTTATCTGGATAATGCATTTATTTATTGTTGCTTGACCATTTTGCATTGAGATATATGTGCAAACTTAAAGTGCCAATGATTTGCTTGCAGGCATCAAAGGTAGGAAAAGAAAATGAAATCAGGCATATTAGATTATTTGGTACCGAATTCAATGTTTGCAGCCTCCCATTTTTCTCCATCTCTTGCCTTTTCTACAAATCATTTTACATGACTTTTGCTGGAAATATTCATTGATATCCAAATCTGTGGGCAAAATCCAGCCATGGTGATCATTCTTCTTGCAGAAGGCAGTGAGATGCCAAGGAGCGTGGCTGCACTGAGCAGCCTCCCCGCCTCCATCCCTCACCGCCACAGCCATGGCGCAGAAGCAGGGGCACACACACCTGTATGCCTGTACACATGCACAGACAGTATGAACCAGTCACTGAATTGTGGTGGTGTGTTAAAATAATGGGTCACTGATGGCTGGAGGAAATCAGGCTTGTTGTAAAGCTGCCTGGGCTTGGGAAATCATAAGGAAGGGTCTATATTCTTAGGAGAGATTCAGCGGTGACCACACCTCATCTGAGGTGTGTGAGGATTGGAGCTAGTGTGTGGACATGGGGCCATGTCCAGCGCTGAGGCTCTCCTCTCCCATCTTCTTCCTGATGGTGGTATGAGCAGACCTTTGTGTCACTAATGTGTCTGAGAAGGTGATCACCATCCAGGCAACCTTACCAGCTGCCTCCTGAGCTCTCCTTCCTCTCTGTGGGGCCTCCCATCCCCTCTAGGCAGCTTCCTGCCCTCCTCTAAGTCCAGCCTCTCAGCCTTCTGATCCCTCCCCAGACCCCTCCCTGTACCCAAATGATGTCTCTTGTACCCTAGGCTCTATCCAGTCACAGCATCACATTACCACTAATCTTTTTTTTTTTTTTTTTAAGAAAACTGCTTCCAAAGCAAAGTTTACCTTGTGAGATGGAATGACATATAGGACAAGATATGGAATACATAGGTTCTAGCTGGCTTTGTCTCTACTTGGCTCTGCTGCTCCCTGCAAGGCCTTTTGTGGGTCTCAGCTTCCCTATCTGTTAAATGTGGTAATTCTTATTTGCTTATTTCACCGGGTTTTATAAGAATCACACAAGACAGCAAATGTGAAAACACTCTAAGTTAGGAATTCTGTACAGCAGAGATTGAGCACAGGCCCCAGGAGTCCATGACTTCTGCTCTATTTGCTATGTGACTCCAGCAAGTTGCTTATGTCTCTCATTTTGGGGTCCCTCCTCTGTGACACTTCAGATGGCTGTTCTGATGAGAGTGGCAGTAACTGGTGACTGTGACCAGGTGCCACATGCTTTGCTCAGGCCTGCAGCACACATACTGAGCCTTCATGACTGTGTGGATTGCTACTTACTTATTTTTTATTTTATTTTATTATTATTTTTAAATATTTTGTTTATTTTAGAGAGAGAGAGAGAAGGAGAGAGGGAGAGATAGGGGCAGAGGGGAGAGAGAATCTACAGCTGACTGAGCTGAGCACAGAGCCTGATGTGGGGCTCCATCCCAGGACCCTGAGATCATGACCTGAGCCAAAACTGAGTTGGATGCTTAACTGATTGAGCCACCCAGGTGCCCCAGATTACTATTCATTTTTAAGAGAATGTTAAAATATGTGGAAGTTGGGTGATTGAGAAAATGTGATTACTTTGTGGATCAGGAAGAATTTAGAAAAGCTGGGAGGTCCCTTGAGGGGAGAGGTCCTTTCTTCCACGTGAAATCTCTTGTCCTACTTTTGGGGGAAAATGAACAAAGAGCATGCGGGAGGTGGGAGAGATTCTCAGAACCAGCTTCCAGGAACCTGGTGCTTTGTGGGCTTGTGGCTTCTCCTTGATGCTTCCCTGTCTGCCCTCTGGACTCCCATGTCCTGAGAGTCTGGTGTGACCTGAGGGGCAGGTGGTCATGCAGAACCCTGTGGCCCCTCTTGCTCCTCCTGGGAGCCAAGCTCCATGAGGGTTCCCCCCATGACGGCCAGGGCTGTGCTCAAGCACTCCATCTGTCCCCTGTCACCCACCTCGGAGTCCCATGCCTGTCCTTCCCTGTAGCCTGCAGGAAGCTGGTCTAACGAGGTGCACTTGGCGGCCTGCGGGGGTGGGCAAAACTGCTCTGTCAGCATTTCCTTAGGTTCTAATAAATTCACAGAAAGACTCCCTGCAGACAAAGCTTGGCATGGAGGCTCTCTGCTCAGAGAGGCATTTCCTCTTGAAGTTAGAGTGGGGAGCAGTTTCCAGGATTCCTTTTGGGGAAGGATGTGGAGGGGCCAAGGAAGGAAGAGGGCGGGGAAAACCACTTGAGAATTTCAGGCTTGCCTCCCGGACCCTGGACCCTGCGCCTTCCCGCCACTGCTGTCCTCTTTCCCTCCCTCCCACTTCCAGCATCTGTGGCTGCCCTGGTGTTAATGTTTAAAAACCTTGAAATGCCACCACCATACTCTTCCACCGGAGCAGAGCATGATATTTGTTGGTGCAGGTGATTCAGTTCCAGACGTGGGTGGTGTCAGGCACACGTTGCCATTGGATTCTGGCAGAAAAACCTTGGGGTTTCTAGAGTCACATGGACTTGGATCATGTTTCCAGATCGTCCTCTTGGTAGATCAGGAACATGGAGATTTTCACATCTGCATACACAAAAGTGCCCAGCACCCAGCTGGCACCCAGGAAAGACTCAGTAGCACCCTGATTTGCCTGTGCAGGGGGCACCTTCCCATTCCTACTGTGCGTTGGCACGCGGCTACTGTAGAATGGTCTATCAAGTCTGAGGTGATGTCAGGGGCACATCTGGCCGGACACTGGGTGAGGGTAGATGTTCGTCTGTATCCGCTGCGGTTGGGGAAGAGCTGAGTTCCCTTCTGTCTGGAGCAGAAGTGTCGGGGCTTCTAAGGGGAGAAGGAGGGACTGGGGGTTAAACAGAGTTAGGCAAGGGAAATATTATGGAAAGCAGGTGAGAGGGTTGGTCAGTGCTGATGCTGTGCCTGCTGACTGGCATTTACTCAGCTGGATTTGGACTGCCACCCTCCCACGGAATGGGGACAAGAGGCATGGTCCTCATGATGACTACAGTAAAAAAAAAAAGATTTCATTTTTTTTATTCATGAGAGACAGAGAGGGAGACATAGGTAGAGAGAGAAGCAGGCGCCCTGCAGGGAACCTGATGCAGGACTCCAACCCGGGACCCCGGGCTCACACCCTACGCTGAAGGCAGACACTCAACCGCTCAACCATTGATGACTACATTTTAAAGGACTGGCCCCTGAGTCCTTCAGAGAGCTACTCCGGAGGGGTAGGACGTACATCTCAATAGAAGGATGGGTAAGGAAGGAATTACAGTTGTAAGGTTTCCAGAGGAACTGCTTTATTTCTGTTGTGCCCAAGACTGCGAATCCGAGAAACCACCAAGGGGCCGACACCGGATGCAAACACACGAGGGTTTACTTACAAGCTCGAGCTTGGGTCCAAGTGCACCCGACACAGCCGAGCAGGGACTTGGGCCCCGAGGTGGGTTTCAACTTAGTTTTAAGGGCTGGTCTAGGGGACCCCCAGAAGGGCTTGGAGCAATTCCTCAAGTTCTGTTTACATTCTGATATGGGGCCTTCAAGGGCATTGGGCTCTGTTCTCATTCTAATAGGGGCTTTCTAGGGCGTCAAGCTGTAAGCTGTTTTCTTCCTGTAACTGAAGGAAGGTAAAGTCCAGCTCTTATTCACAGGGGCCTGGGATGGCTGTACTTGTGCTAAGGCTGAACTTCAGGTGGAATGGCCTTAATTTTCTCGGCCTCCACATTTCCCCCTCTCAGAGGAACCTAAGGAAGGACCCAATCATGGGTCCAGGTTGCTCTCAGAGTGAGCCGGGGAGAATGATTAAACCAGGATTCGAACCAACCTTGTTGCTGTTCTTGCTCCCATTTACATTTCTTTTTTTTTTTTTTTAAGATTTTATTTATTTATTCATGAGAGACAGATTGAGAGAGAGAGAGAGAGGCAGAGACACAGGCAGAGGAGAAGCAGGCTCCATGCAGGGAGCCTGACGTGGGACTCCATCCCGGGTCTCCAGGATCTGGCCCTGGGCGGAAGCAGCACCAAACCGCTGGGCCACCCAGGCTGCCCTCCCATTTACATTTCAACGAAGAAGCAACATCCTAGGTTTAAGGCAGAACATAACCTCCCTCCCCCTTTGTTGTAAGAAGACTAAGTCTAATCCCCTTCTATTTTGAAGGACAACCTAGACTAGGGAGTCTTGGAGGTGGGAAATAAGTGAGAAGGGCGCAGTCTTAGCTTTAGGGGATTGTCCTTGTCCGGTGGCCTTTCCATTCTGGAACAAAGTCCTTGAGAATGGCGTGTGGGTCAGCGGGCCGGACGTGGGTGTAGGGGACCCGGGGAGTAATCCCGCCGGCCTTGAGAGCGGTGGGAGGGGTCAGGATCACGAGGTAGGGTCCCTTCCAGCGAGGTCGAAGTGTCCGGTCGACATCAATGGGGGCCCGGGGGTGGCCCAGTCTCATAGAGGGCCCTCAGCTTAGGCCACACCTGCTCATGGGTTCCTTGTAACATTTGGGGGGAGAAAAGAAGTTGGTGATCATCAAATTCAGCAAGCACCTCAGGTTTTAAATTGGGGATAACAGGTGGAGGAAGACGGACCATGATCTCGTAGGGAGTCAGTCCCATCTTATATAGGGAGTTCCTCACCCTATAGGGCGAAGGGGAGGGGAGTCACCCAGTCCCCGCCAGTCTCCAGGCTGACTTCATTAAGGTCTCCTTGAATGTTCTGTTCCTCCTCTACCTGTCCTGGGCTCTGGGGCCTCTATGCACAATGTCATTTCCAACGTGCCCCAAGTACTAGGGCCACTCCCCGTGTTACCTTAGAGACGGATCCTGGGCCGTTGTCTGATCTGATCCTAACAGGAAAACCATACCTGGGTAAGAGGTCTTCCAGCAGTTTCTTGGTCACGGTCTGTGCCATTTCATGTTTGGTGGGAAAGCCTCTGTCCATCCTGAAAAAGTATCTACAAACACTAGTAAATACCTGGATCCGTATTTTCAGGTTTTACCTCAGTCAAGTCCACTTCCCAGTAGGCTCCTGGGCGGTCCCCCCAGAGCTAGGTGCCCGGGTTAGATCCATGGGCGGTGGCATTAGTTAACTGGCCCGCGTGGCAGCTCGCCACAATCTGCTCGATCTTTGCTCGAGGGTCTTTAATAGTGACCTTTGCATGTCATATGAGGTCTCCCGTCTTCCTTGTCCCCATGTGAGTCCCCCGATGCCTTCTGGATAGGCCGCGCCATCCCAGTTCCTCTGGCAGGAGGATGCTGGAGTCTGTGGCCCTCCACCAGCCATGCAAGCACTGGGTCATGGGCAAGCGTTTGATCCAGTGTAAATCAGCATCAGTATAGTTGGGGGTGTCGGGCAGGGTCGGTGCCCCCGGATCGGGTCTCCGTTTCCATGGTTACAGCTGCCCCTGCGTATCCGATTCCTTCTCAGATGAAACTGCTGCCTCCGAGTACCAGGTGTCGTCTGCATTCTGCAGTGGCTGGTCCTGGAGGTCAGCTCTGATTCCATGCACCTGCACCAAAATCTCTTGACAGTCATGCAGAGGGGGGTCCCAGTCTGGGTTAGGGAGAGGAGAGGCAGGGGGTACTGGTGGACCCCGACACGGTTGCCCCCGGTGTTAGTTATGGCCGGTCGGTGCTGGGCCAGCCCAACTCCCACAGGTTCTGCCCACGCTTGGGGAGATTCCTGTAGCCAACACTCAAGGTCAGTCACTGGGGCTGAGGCGTTTGGTGGAGACGATATTCATCTTCTGAACTCAGGACAAGCACCTGAATCGGGTGCCCCTCTTTGTTTAGGATTTTTGCCCCTTCGGGGTGGAAGCAAATTTGTGCCCCCATCTTGGTGAGCAAATCCCGACCTAACAACGGGTAGGGACACTCAGGGATGACCATGAAGGAGTGGGATCCCCGGCCCGAGCCGAGGCCCACAGTTCTTCGGGTAGTCCATGAGCACTGTTTGGGGCCCGTGGCCCCTTGCACCCATGAAGTCTTGTTTGCCAATTTCCCTTGGGTTGTAATAAAACCGAATGTTGTGCCCCAGTGTCCACTAGGAATTCAACAGGCTGCCTGCCTGCCCCTCCGCTTTAAGAGTTACCTTGGGCTCGGGGAGGGTTGCCGAACCCCGACTCCCCTAATCGTCCAGGTCCTCCATCTCCAAGATCTTGGCAGAGGCCCTAGATCTTCTGTTAGGGCAGCTTTTCGCCCAGTGGCCCTCTTCTTTGCAATAAGCACATTGGTTTTTGTTCAGCTTAGGGCGCTCCGACGGGGACCAGGGCCATCCTCCTTACCTGTCCCTGAGCCAGCTTCTTGAGGTGCCTCCGTCTTTCCCGTGGGTCGTCCATGGTTGTGGCCAGCAGGATCTTGGCCAGGTTTCGGGTCTGCCGGTCACTTAGTTTGGTTTGTTGTTCCTCTGGACTTTATTATTATAGACTCGTTCTGCCACTATCACTGAGTCCTGCAGGCTCTTCTCTCCCAGTCTCTCTACCCTTTGCAATTTCTTTTTAATGTCCGGAGCGGCCTGGTTAACAAAAGCCATGATAATTGCCGCCTTTGTTTCCGGGGCTTCTGGGTTCATCGGGGGGCACTGCCTAAAAGCCTCTGTGACTCTCTCTAAGAAGGCTGCTGGACTCTCGTCCTTGCCCTGCCTCACATCATACACCTTGGCCAGATTGGTCAGCTTGTGCGCAGCAGCCTGGAGACCTGCCCCTAGAGTCTGGCGGTGGACCCGGGGTCTCTCCTTACCTTCAGGCGAGTTGTGTGCTTTGGGGAGTAAAAAAGGGTTTTAGCCAAGGAGGGGAATTTTTGGTCATGTCCTGCCAGGCCAGGATGTTGGGCACCTGGTCGGGGTGGCCGTCCGGTTTGTCCCTGAAGACCACGGCCTTAACCTGTAAGATAATAGGTAGGTGGAAAGTTGCGTCTCGAGGCCATCCCACGCCAAAGGTCGGCCATTCTGATAAGCAATAGATTTGAAATCTCCGTCTCCTTATGTAAACTGTTATGACAGGTAACAAGGACACAGAAACGCAGACAAACGTTCCAGTGCGGCTGCGGAGACAAAGCAGAAGTAACCCTAAGGGCTGGCAGCGGCCCTCCGTACAGACGAGGACCCCCGTCCTCCTAACAGGTGAGGACCCTGTCCCCCAGGTGGGGGCAAGGGACGTCTCCTCAAGACCCCCGTTGGTCGACAGCCTGGTTGACAGCCTGCCAGCGCGTCCGCCTAAGCCAACGCGGACCCAATACAGATTGGAATTCCTACAGGTAAAAGTACAGTTTAGAGCTCTCAGAAATATGCTTGCAAAAGGTGGAAAAAGTTGAACTCACCACGCGTGAAACCCTCCGGATGGGGTCCTGGGGGTCTCTTGGATCCCGATCCCGGACGAGCCCCCAAATGTTGTGCCCAAGATTGCAAATCTGAGAAACCACCAAGGAGCCGACACCGGATGCAAACACACGAGGGTTTATTTACAAGCTCGAGCTTGGGTCCAAGTGCACCCGACACAGCGGAGCAGGGACTTGGACCCCGAGGTGGGTTCCAGCTTAGTTTTATGGGCTGGTCTAGGGGACCTCCAGAAGGGCTGGAGCAATTCCTCAAGTTCTGTTTACATTCTGATACGGGGCCTCCAAGGGCATTGGGCTCTGTTCTCATTCTAATATGGGGCTTTCTAGGACGTCAAGCTGTAAGCTGTTTTCTTCCTATAACTGGAGTAAGGTAAAGTTCAGCTCTTCTTCACAGGGGCCTGGGATGGCTGTACTCGTGCTAAGGCTGAACTTCAGGTGGAATGGCCTTAGTTTTCTCGGCCTCCACAATTTCGGGGACTCAGGGGCCTCTAGTCAGGTGTTGGCTGAAGCAAATGGTGAATTCTTTGGGTTACCTTAGCTTTCTTCAGCAGCCATTTAGAGGGGTTTGGGGTCCCAGGGATGTGGCCTCAGGCTGCTAGAAGCCGTGTCAGAATTTGTTCATGTCTCTTAGGGGGTGTGTGGGAGGGTGGAGTGTAGGAGCCTGAGGTTGAGGCCTAGGGGAAGGGGGCTTGAGGGGCCTGACCAGGTTTGATCATGACTGAGTGCCATTGCCAGCAGGAAGGCCGGAGCTGTCATTCTTCCTATATCATACAGGAGCAGGCTGAGGCTGAGGGAGACCTGCATGGTTTCATGTGAGTAATCCGCTGGACCTGTCCGTGCCAGCTTTACCCCACTGGATGGAAATGGGTATGGTGATTCCATTTGACACTCAAAGGAAGGGGGAGTGAGCCTTTGTCCCAGATGGCACAGAGCTGCTCAGAACAAGGCCCCAGGCCTCCTGTTCTCTGAGTGCTGAGAAGGGCCCTTTGCTACCTTGTTCATTCTCTGGGTAGGTTTGTTTTCCTCGAAATGGGTGGAAGGCAGTGAAGTGGCTCCTCTTCTTCACAGGAAGGTGGCTGTTGCTCACAGAGGCCTCCTCCTGCAAGCCTTGGGTGTGGGGAGCTCCAAGGTCGCTGGCCAGTGTGGGAGGGGCAGGGCATTCCACATCCTGTACTGGGTGTTCCCCTCACAGGTTGGATCAGGGGCACATGCCCAAAGTCTCCCATTGTCCATCTCAGCCTCCCAAGGGCTGGGCTATGCTGCTCTCTGCGTGGTCTGGCCTGCCCCACTTCACCAGTGAGCTGATCTCCGTGGAGCTGACCTGAAGCACCCTCAAGGCAGTCCTGGGCCTCATTTTGGATGAAGAGTGTGGGCTGCACATGGTGACAGCATGCAGGGTACGGGGGGGGGTCTCCCCTACTTCTTTGGCAGCCAGCTCTGTGTGGTGGGTCCTGCTATGCCTAGGCCTTTGGTGTGAGCCTTCTGGAACCTCTGTGATAGCGTAGGATGTAGGGTCCTCCTTATGTCTGAGTATTCCTCTGTGTCCTATTCTCAGTCTGAAAAGCTGTTCTCAACAACCCAATCATGAAATGGGCAAAAGACACGAACAGAAATCTCACAGAGGAAGCATAGACATGGCCAACACGCACATGAGAAAATGCTCTGCATCACTTGCCATCAGGGAAATACAAATCAAAACCACCATGAGATCCCACCTCACACCAGTGAGAATGGGGAAAATTAACAAGGCAGGAAACCACAAATGTTGGAGAGGATGTGGAGAAAGGGGAACCCTCCTGCACTGTTGGTGGGAATGTGAACTGGTGCAGCCTCTCTGGAAAACTGTGTGGAGGTTCCTCAAAGGGTTAAAAATAGACCTGCCCTACGACCCAGCAATTGCACTGTTGGGGATTTACCCCAAAGATTCAGATGCAGTGAAACGTCGGGACACCTGCACCCTGATGTTTCTAGCAGCAATGGCCACAATAGCCAAACTGTGGAAGGAGCCTCGGTGTCCATCGAAAGATGATGGATAAAGAAGATGTGGTCTATGTATACAATGGACTATTCCTCAGCCATTAGAAACGACAAATACCCACCATTTGCTTCAACGTGGATGGACCCGGAGGGTATTATGCTGAGAGAAATAAGTCAATCGGAGAAGGACAAACAGTGTATGTTCTCATTCATTTGGGGAATATAAATAATAGTGAAAGGGAATATAAGGGAAGGGAGAAGAAATGTGTGGGAAATATCAGGAAGGGAGACAGAACGTGAGGACTCCTAACTCGGGGAAATGAACTAGGGGTGGTGGAAGGGGAGGAGGGCGGGGGGTGGGGGTGACTGGGTGCCGGGCACTGATGTGAGCACTTGACGGGATGAGCACTGGGTGTTATTCTGTATGTTGGCAAATTGAACACCAATAAAAAATAAATTTATAAATATATATAAAAAGCTGTTCTCCTTAGCTCTGTTCATGTCACAGCAGCACCAAACAGCTGAGGCATCTAGTGTAGGATCAGACATGTGTACTGGTGGGAGGCTGACCCTGATGGGAGGGGTCGGGACAGCAAGCTGAAGGGGTGGCAGCAGGCGCACGTGAGTGCTGGGGGATATAGAGGCTGTGCCCTGGGATACAGATGCTGTGTCCTGGAGGGGCCAATTCAGAGGGGAAGGGTGGAGTCCATCCACATGAGGTAGATGCTGCAGAGCAGAGAGTGCCTGGGGGATCAGGACAGAGGAGTCAGTTCTGGGGGAAGGGGCCTCACTGGCTGGACTGGGCTAAAGTGGCCTCAGGCTGCCACCAGTCCATAGCCCAAGGCCAGGTTCTTAAAAGCTGACCAGATTGGAGGGAGATTAAGAACATCATGTCTCACTAACAGGAGAGCCCAACTGGATCAGGAAGCAGGTGGCTTAGGATGTTGGATTTTCTGATTAATGGAAGTGCCTGAAACTGTCTCATACTCTTCTTGTTGGGGTGTATCTCTGATCCCTTCCCTGTTCTAGGTCCACTGATGGGATACTCCTGGGACTCCAAGGACTATCTGAATGAACCAAGTGCCCACTTTTTGGGCCTGTGGACACAGGAGGACAAGGTGGCATCACTCATGCCCAGGACCTTGATTAGGATTTTATCACTTATTACATTTTCTGGATCATTAGTCTCTGGGGAGCTGATTTCCCAGGGTAGAGGGAGGGTGACCTGCATTTGTTATTTTTCCTTTCTTCCAGGTGCTGGGGTGAACCATTGCCAGGTGTCCCAGGCCTTGTCCTTGAGCCCATGCTCTGAGGGGTAGGCTCCCAGCCTCCCAGGATGACCAAGTCCTCATGGGTAAGAAAGTAGCCATGCCAAGTGGGCTGTCCACAGGACATGCTCACACCAGGAGGGACTCTCCCTATCCTAGGCTTTACTTAAGTTCATAAAGGGGTGTGATGTCTGCATCAGAACCTGCTGTGGCACTGCTTAAAACAGACCCAGGGACCCATCCTACACCTGTTGAACAGCACCTCCTTACACCCAGGAGCCTGCATGAAATCAGGTGGCCCTCAGGCTTGGGGGCTGGGATTAGCAGGTGGGTGGCAGGCTTCTAGGTCCGGAGTCTGATTCTGGCCTGGGTGTGGGCAGTGTGGCCCCTGGGCCTCACTCAGCACATAGAGGGATCCCTTTCTGGGGTCCTGGGGGGTCCATTCAGAAGTTGGGGAAGCAGTATCTTGCCTGCAATGTTTCTCCAGCAGGGTTCTGGTTGCTCCTAGGTCTGTCCAGATGTGCATCAGCCTGTCTGTTTTTGTTTCTTTCTATGTTTCTTGAAACATCATTCCTTTAAAGAGGAAGCTCTTACACATCTGGGTCCTTATTATTGTTTTTTTTCCCCCTAGGACTCAGGAAGGAAACCCCACCTTCCTTTCCTAAATTGCAGTATCCTGGGGACCATTAGCCCATAACTGGATCAGACAGGGGGCCCAGTGTCTGCACATGGCTGGCTGGAGAGACAGTTTCCCGGGGCCCCCCACTTTCTAGCATCCTGAATTCCTTTTTCTCATTCCAGGGACAAGGGCACACCTTTAGGCCCTGTTCCATGCTGACTGACCTTCCACTTTCCTTTCTCTCATCCTCAGTGGCTCCAGGTGTGGAATGCAAGTCAGGCTGTACTTGCTGTTGGGTTGGGGGATGGGGTCACCCTGAGGCTGCCCGCTGGGAGCTCAGCTTGGCCTCATTTTCCTTGGCCATTGGCAGGAAGTGGACAAATTTTGTGGGAGGGGCATGGCCAGCAGCCCCCTGTTGCTGGCAGAGGTATCCTCACTGCCCAGGTGAGATACCTTCATGCACCTGGCTGAGTGAGACACACCACCAGGGCGGGGGCGGAAGCTTGCTGGCTCCTCCCCTCAGTCACTGGTCACCTCTGCTTTCCTGCTCAAACTTGGGATGACAAAGTTGAGGGGGACTCCCTGTGCCCCTAGATATCACTGTCTAGTCAGAAACTGGCTTCCTCCTCCCCACCTCTTCTTGGTAGAAAGGCCTCGTATTTGGGCTGCAATCTTCTGTGGGATCTGCCACTTGGGTCCTCCCCTCTCTGGCCCAGCCTAGAAGGAAGTGGGCAGTGAGGTGGAAAGAGCACGGCGCTTGGGACGGGGCTGACCTGGATTTGAACCCAACTTGTAGCTGTCATTCCCCGGGACAAGAAGTTTGCCTGTTTTTCTCACTTGAGTGCCCCCTGCTTCTAGACCACCAGGTGGACTTGCTAGATCCGTGAACAGGCACATGAATGGTATTGGGACCCGAGACTATATCGGTAGGAGACAAACCCCGCCAGCACCTCCTCCCAGGCTTCCACCCAGCTAGCTCTGCCTCACTCTGTATCTGTGTATTGATATTTTGACTTTTGGGACTTGAATCCAGGCCGACAGATGCCTCCTGGGCCAGGCGCTCAGGAACTGTGTGGGGGGCTCCTTTCCACCTCATTGCTTGAAAGTCCCCCTGCAGTAGCTGGCCTGAAGGCATCGCTTCCCTCACGGAGTCTGGCACAGCTGATCCCTGATCTCAGGAGCCCCCTCGGGGCAGTGGTGGCATCAGCCTCGGCAGCTGGACCACGCGCCGTGCAACGGGAAAGCCCAGTGAATGCCAGGTGTGGCCCTCGCTGCTGACGTACCCTTTTGCATTGCCCTGTGTCCCGGGTCTAGTCAGTGTCCACTCCTGGTGCTCTGCCCCCACCCCCCCCCCCCTCACTCCTCCTAAGCTCTCTCCGCTCTCCACTCCGGATCTTTATCTTCTGGAAGCTGTGAGTCTGGGGCACACACACTCCACTTCCACCAGAAACCCCTTCCATGGATGCTCACTTGAGTCAGGACAGTGGCACTAGGGGTTCAGACCTAGGCTACAGACACAGCTTTTCATTCCTGAAAACAGGAGTGGACAATCTTGTTTCTTCCAGCTTCTTCTAGAAGCAGCCGCATTCCTTGGCTCGAGCCCACATCACTCCAGTGTCTGCTTTTGACTTCACAGAGCCTCTGCTGCACTTGACTCTCCCGCCTCCTTCCTATAGGGATCCTTGTGATTCTACTTAAAGCTTATCTGGATGATCCCGGAAAGGGTTCCCATCTCAAGGGACTCCATTTAACTACATCTCTAGTCTCTTTTGTCAAAAAAGGTGACATTCACAGTTCCAGGGATCAGGGCATGGGCACCTTGGTAGGGGATTATTCAGTCTGCCCCAACAACTTAATTTTCAAGATGCGTTGTGCCGAGACCGTGGGGTGGAAAGAATTCTGTAGCTGGGATTCCGACAGACGGCTACAGCTGTGGCTCTCCTATGTAGGTGGCCTGGGACAAGATTTGCCTCTCTGGGCCCCAGCGCACTGTGCTGTATCTCGGAGTTCCTAACCCGCTTCAGCACAGGCACTGGCTTTGCACATTCTTGGTGACTTGAAATCAAACAACTGAGTGTCTGCATTAGAGGATGGAAAAAAAAAAAATAAAGGTTGGGTTGAGGCATCAGAAAATGAGGTATCAAATGGTGTCTGAACCTTTATTTCTCAGCCAAGGGTCGGTCAGTCACTGTTAATTTATCCTGGTATTGACTCCAGAAGTCTGAAGACTGAGCTCTTTTGCTCCCCATGATTTAAAACTATTCGCTCAGCAGTGCCAAGTGACTTGCCATTTGCTGCAGGTTGGGCTCCGGGAGGCAGGAAGGTTTCCCCAGGCTAATCTGAGGTGCAGATTAGTTTAGGAGGTGATGGGTCAGCACCAGAGAAAGGAGGCGCAGGACATAGGCTGGGGCAGAGGGCCCAGCTGAACTGCACTGACTCAGCTGGCCCCACAGAGAGCTGCGGTGACCGTCAGAGGCAATGGAGTTGGTACAAGGGGGTGGGAGCAGGTCCGTGTACCAGTGTGTCCAACAGTTATGGATGTGGCCATCTGGGGAAGGGGCGTGGCCCTAACAGTCCTTAAGGGTTGCACTTTCATGGCTGGCGGGTGAAGCCTTCATTCCTGAAGGAGGAGCCAAGTGCCATATCATTGCACATGGAACCACCTGCTTTTCCTTTCCTTCCTGCCTCCACACCTTTTTATGAGGTGGGCCCCGTTCCTGGAATATATTTCCCTTCTGTCCAGTTCCATTAGCTCCCTAGATAACTTCTACCTGGTGTGCTCAGCTCAGGGGCCTGCCTCCATGGGCCTCCCACCTCCACACACCTGAAGCTGCTGCTCTTGCTTCTGAAGCTCTTGTCAAATTGCAAGAGTATTTGCTTTTGGGTCTATGTTATGGTCTGGATATTTGTGTCCCCCCGCCCCCCCGCAAACTCACCCCCAAAGGTGATAGTATGTAGTAGATGAGCCCCTGGGAGGTCCTTAGGTCATGAGGGTGGAGTACTAAAGAGTGGGGTTAGTGCTCTTATAAAAGACCCCGTAAAGCTCCCTAACTCCTTTTCACCATGTGAGGATGGATATTAGCACTCTGTGGCCCAGAAGAGGTCCTCACCTGAACATGCACCCCGACCTTCAGCCTCCAGAACTGTGAGCAAAATACATTTCTGCTCTTTAGAAGCCACTGGTCTGTGGTATTTTATTCTAGCAGCCCACACGGACAACATAGTCTATCTCCCCACCAGCCTGGTTGCTGGAGGGCAGCGACCGTGCCCTATATATCGTTGAATCAGGCCCTACAGAGTATGTAGTTCATTTATATTACATGATCTTCTGAGTACAGAGGGTTTCAATGACTAGAAATTTCCTAGGACACAAGACTTTTCAAGCTTCCAGACGGGAATACTAACCTAATCTTCTGGACGGAGCGGCAAATGTAGGGTTTAATTATATTGTGTTGGGATGGTCACCCAGGAAGCCTAATAAAATGCCCTGTGGAGTGGGATCACAGGCAGAACTTGCTCTGTGAGCAGTTTCAACTATCACGGGGAGGTGATAATACAGAATGAGGGTGGGGGTTTCTGGAGCCGGCATGCGTGACACCCAGCCTGGAGATCCCGTTTATAGATCTTTTTTTTTTTAATTTTTAATTTTTTATTTTTTTAAAGATTTTATTTATTTATGAGAGAGAGAGAGAGAGAGAGAGAGAGAGAGAGAGAGAGGCAGGGACACAGGCAGAGGGAGAAGCAGGCTCCATGCACCGGGAGCCCAACGTGGGATTCGATCCCGGGTCTCCAGGATCACGCCCTGGGCCAAAGGCAGGCGCCAAACCGCTGCGCCACCCAGGGATCCCCCCGTTTATAGATCTAACGGTGATGGTTCGGATGGTGATGGATTACTTCTCCGCCTACAACCTCAGGATTGCTTGGAGGTAGGAGAGAGGAATACCTCCAGCAGAAAAAGACAACTTTTTCCTTGGAATGTGCTTCTTAACGTTCATCCTAAGGTGAGTTTCCGGTCCAGGGAGGGTAGACATCCTGCTAGCAAGGGGAGCTCAGGGCACGATGTGAAGCAAGATAACCTGGGAGTGTTGTTACCATGCAGATTCCCAGGCCCTGCCCCAGGCCTGCTGGCCCCTAGAGGTCCCAGGCCTCTAGGTGAAGAGATCGGCGTTCAGAGCTTTTGGAAGGTTCCCAGGGGTCTCTGAGGCCACTGGCTCAGCATGGTCTGCAGGATGACATTTGGGATCTCCTGCCAGGACACATGAATGTCCCAGCAGATTGATCTTGGAAACAATATGACATCAATGAGCTCGGACCTCACCCCTCCAGCTAGCGACCTTGCTGACTGAAAGTGTTTCTTAAATTTGTTTTCTTTTTCTTAACTGAGCTCATAGTGCAAATAAAGTCTTGCATTCTGATTTTAGTTCAATACTAAATCAGAAACATTTTCTCACATCATTACAACAGCTTTTGTAGCCATTTTTCATAGATGCCTAATATCCCATCAATTTATTACTTAATCACTTCCCACGTTCGGGTTACCTTGCTGTGATGAGAAGGCCTGATGGGCATCTCTGTGTGTAAATCTTTGTCTGTGTCTCTGATTATGTAGATTATGTTGAAGCAGTATCTGTGGGTTATTACAAAGGCTCTTGATACAAATCACAAAATTGCTTCTCTGGAAGCTTATGCTAATTCATTTTCCTGCCCTGTGAGTTAATATTTGACCTCAAAGGATGCTCTGAGTCCTTGCTCAGTTATAAAATGACCCTCCAAATTAGATTGGGGCAGAAAGAACAAGGGCAGCCCACTTCTCCATAAAGCAAAGCTGCCGGGACTTCCAGCCTCTATTAAGGGGGCGTGTGGTCTGTTGGAATAGGAGGAATACAGCTCACCTTCAGGCAGATTAGGTGGGTTATATTTGCCTGTTAAGCCTGTTATTTTTAATAGATTTCATTTTAAAAGATCCATTGCCAACCTAATGTCAGAGATTTTATGTAGGAATAGCTTTTAGATTTTGATATGCTTCTGCTCAGTCACTTAGAGGAGTTATTATTTTAATCTTTCTTTTTAGATGTTGCATTTCCATGCCCCTCCCCAAGTCAAGGTCCAGCCATGGAACCCAGTCCTGATGTCACCCCAGCGCCCCTGCAGGCCCCAGGATGCTGTGACACACCCACTCACACCCACCCTGGAGGGCCCGGCCTGAATGCCTCCAGGAGCAGGGTGGGAGTTGAGTAGGGAGGAAGCGTGCTAGAGCGTGGGCCCACCATGCCCCTCCATCCCATGCCCAGGACAGACTTGGCCCACCAGCTCTGCTTGTCTATTGGACCTGGGTACCTCCTCCGATGCTTTTCCAGCTCAGCCGCAGGGAGTCATGCCCATCAAATAAATTTCAATTTATTTTGCACAGAAAAATGAAACTCCTTTTCCATCTCCATTTAACCCCTGCCAGCCACTGTACCCAGCACAGGGCACGGACACTGTGCGTTCTCCTCCGCTCATCCGCGTGCCTGGCAGGATGACTGTCAGGGGAGTTTGAGTGGCCTCAGGGTGATGTTCAGGTGCTGTGATCCCGTCAGGGCCATTCGGCTCCCACCTTTCCACCTCACCACTGGGCCATTCGGCTCCCACTTTCCACCTCCTCTCATGCTGGAGGCTGCCCTCCCTTGCCACCGGAACTCCCAGGCTCAGCCGGAGCTGCTTTTCTGTGTCCTCTGTCCTTGCCTGCCTGTAGGGGGGCAGTTTTGCTACGGGTTCCTGTTAGGAATCACTTTCCAAGGGTGAATTTAGGAAGTGGGTGGGAGCAGAAGCTTTGAGAACACGGAGGTAGAGGCAGTGGCCCACACCTCCTCCCAGCTCCTGTCTGCCCTCCCCTCACATCTGTCTTATCTGGGGGCCTAAGCCCTTAGCAACAAGTCAGACACTGACTGATGGGCTTCGGGGGACCCGGTGGTCACCCAGGGAAGTCTCACAGCAGCCTCATTGCCAAGGCCTTCTCCCCACGCGAATGGTGAGCTCCTGCCGCGTGGGGACCGTACCTGGCAATGCTGCTTCTCCTGCGGTGCAGGCTCCTTGTGAGCGCCTAAATGGTCGTGCTAATGATCCTCACTCACCAGGTGGTGACGGGGAGCCTCCTCTGGGCGGGCACTGTTCCAGAGCTTGGCACCCCTGAACCCATGAACCCGCCTTCTTGGTGGGGGAGGTATTGAAGAGTAAACGCAAAGGGCTTCGTACTTTGTACAGTGAGGTGGAGGTGATGACCGTCTACGACAAAGACGAGGTTGAACAGAGTACACGGGCTGGCAGCGCCGAGCGGAATTTCACAGAAGGTGACCCAGGCAAGCCTCAAAGAACAGGTGGCATTTGGGCAAATACTTGAAACGGGGCGGGGGGGGGTTTGGCCATGTGGACACCTATGGAAAGAATGTTCTGGGGAGAGGGAACTGCAAGTACAGAGGCCCCAGGGCAAGTGTGACGCAAAGTGATGTCGTGGGCAGAGTGGCTAGAGGGTCAGAGGTTGGAGAGAGCTGGGGCCAGATCCCTGGGGGGGGGGGTGCTCCCCCTCCAAGTGAGGCAGCAGCTGGGGTTGTGGAAGCAGAATGTGGAGGGCTGCTGGGAAGGACCGTGCAGCCACCGGCAGGGGCTGACGGCGGGTGAGACGGGAGTGTTAGCTGCGACGGGCAAGCGGTGACCTGTGCCGGGTGCGGCTTGGAGCTGGGGCTGGCAGAGCTCCCAGGACACAGTCGGAGAGAAAGAGGGTCAGAGATCCTGCCAGGGTTTGACCCGCTCAGTCAGAATCCTGTGCTGCGTTAGTGGATGTGGCGACGGCCGTGGGTTGGGGGCAGGAGGTGGGACACGCAGGACTAGAGGCCCACAGACGCCCAGGGGGCCTGCATGGCAGGCGCAGCAGGTGGGGGGCAGGCTGTAAAGGCCCCGTGTTGTGTCAGCGCAGCAGGAAGCCCTCAGCAAGCAATGAGTGAAGACAGCAGAGGCGTTGGGGCCTCTGGGGACGTGTGGGCAGGTGAGAGCGGCCCTTTCCCCTTTGCTGTGTGGGAGGGAGCACTGTGGGGGAGCCTTGGGGACTCACAGAAGCTCCACGCCATGGTAGAAACTAAGGGAGGGCTAAGGCAACCCGATAAGGCCGTGCTGCTCAGGGTTCAGCTCCTTTAGGAATGCAGGTGGGTCATCCGCCAGGTGGAGACATGATCAGCTGGGGGCGGCCCACGGCAGGGAAACCGGCCTGGGTAGAGGGCACAGAGAGTCGTGAAGGCGGACTGGGGCTGTCACCGCTGGCCGGGAGTTCTCTGCCTTATTATGCATATGTTTATATATGTTCACCCATTTCTCGGCTTTCCCTTCGCTTGTCGCTGATACAACATCTCAAATGCAGATTGTGGCTGAGCTGGAAATGGGATGAACATTCTCCAGAGACAGATCTGTGCCTTACAGGCCTTTGTCCCTTTGGGTTTTTTTGTTTGTTTGTTTTGTTTTTGTTTTTGGTATATTTTTTTATTGGAGTTCGATTTGCCAACATACAGCATGACACCCAGCGCTCATCCCGTCAAGTGCCCCCTTCAGTGCCCGTCACCCAGTCACCCCATCTCCCCACTCACCTCCCTTTCCTCCACCCCTTGTTCGTTTCCCAGTTAGGAGTCTCTCATGTTCTGTCTCCCTTTCTGATATTTCCCACTCATTTTCTCTCCTTTCCCCTTTATTCCCTTTCACTATTTTTTATATTCCCCAAATGAATGAGAACATACAATGTTTGTCCTTCTCCGATCGACTTACTTCACTCAGCATAATACCCTCCAGTTCCATCCACATTGAAGCAAATGGTGAGTTTTTGTCGTTTCTAATGGCTGAGGAATATTCCATTGTATACATAGACCACATGTTCTTTATCCATCATCTTTCGATGGACACCGAGGCTCCTTCCACAGTTTGGCTATGCAGTGAAATGGCAGGACCCCTGCACCCCAATGTTTATAGCAGCAATTTCCACAATGTCCCTTCGTTTTTTGAAGAGGGATTTCAATTCCACGAGGGACTGTTGCCTGGGGTGAGACTCAGGCACACCACTGCTTCCCTTGCCGTTGGAGACTGTTGGCTGTGCCTGTGGGCTCTCCGTCACCTACTACATTCCGCTCTGCATCGCTGGAGATGAGGCATCTGGAGCTACATGTCCCAGACCCTCCTTCCTCTTGGTCTGAGTAGAGGCAGCTGAAGAGAGGCACCAGGTGAGATTTGAGCAGAAACATGTTCCTCCCTGGTGGCAGGCGATGACAGCTTAGGAGGGTCAGCGGCTTGGTGCTGTGGGCTGCCAAGATAATTTCTTATTTTTTTTTTTAATTAATTAATTTATTTATTTATGATAGAGAGAGAGAGAGAGAGAGAGAGAGAGGCAGAGACACAGGCAGAGGGAGAAGCAGGCTCCATGCACCGGGAGCCCGATGTGGGATTCAATCCCGGGTCTCCAGGATCGCGCCCTGGGCCAAAGGCAGGCGCCAAACCGCTGTGCCACCCAGGGATCCCTGCCAAGATAATTTCTGATGGGATCCTTGCTCCCCAGGTACCCAGCAGTCATGAAAGCCTCTAACTCTCCATGTGAAAACCATTTCCACAACTAAGTGGAGTATCTCAAGGGACTTGCAGCATCTTCACCCAACCCTGCCCGATGTAGTCTGATAGATAACTATTGCATATGCTGGGCCACATGCACCTGAGTGTGCCTGGTTACTGGGGACCTGGTTACTGATCATGTCTGTGGAGGTGGACACAGGCACCCAACCCTGCTCACTCTGTGGGGCGGTGTCTGCAAGGCAGTGTGGGGCTCCACGATTTCTCCAAGAACATTACAGAGTCTCTATGCCTACAGACGATTTTATCGATGTTTAACTAAACTTTCCTCATAAAATCGACAAATGGCCTAAAAATATTTCTGCCAATAAGCTGTGGATTGATGATCATACTAATAATAAAAGCAGAAGTGACAAGACGTAGCAGAATTGGCACATGTACTGCTTGTGGGGTCTTTCCTTCTTCCACATTAAGTTGTGAGAACACTGCTGAGTTGGTGAGGTTTTATATGTTCGCATCATTAATAATTCTTTTAAAATTATATAATTTAAAAATAGATTTAAAAATAAAATGAATTTTAAAATGATCATGTTCTCAGGGTATGTTATAGGTTCAGTAGATTGGGGGAGAAGCATGTAGGTGAAGATGCTCATCTGTGTGTCCCTGCATTCAGTAGGGTGGCAGGGGCAGTGGGTAATGTGCGGGTGGCAGAGTTGGATGGAAAAGCTATCTTTTCATTTCCTTTGTATTTTGTTGTAGTTTTCTACATAGACAAAAGCTAATTCTTTTTGAATATCAATTCTATATCTAGACACAACTGAATTCTCTTATTTTTCAGATACATTTTCTCCAATGGATTCTCCTAGTTCTTCCAGATATAGAGATAATAATTTTGCTTCCCTCTTCCTAATTCTTATTATTAAAATACCAGGCCCAGATTGAGTTCTGTTTCATCAAAATAAAGAATCTGAATGTGTGTGTAAGCTGTTCTAGAAGTTACAAAAAAGCATCAAAACTATTTTATGGAGCTAGCATAAAATTCACACTGAAATCTGATAAAGATAAAAGAGATAAAGATATCTAATTTATATATATAAATATTTATATATATAAATATTTATATATTTAATACAAATAAAAATTTGTATTGATTGATGCAAAAACTTGAAATACAATTTTAGCAAATCAAGTGTATAAACAAACTAAAAAATTAATGCAGTACAACCCATGGGGGCTCATTCCACAGATGCAAGGATATGTTACTGTCAGAAAATAATTTACATTACAAAAACTAGTTGGGAATTTGTTTCCTGTATTAAAAAGTCACAAGGAAAGAAAACAACCCACTACCTGTGATTATCTCCACGAAATTCAAAATGGCATTTGATAAAAGTGCATGATCACACCTAAAACAGGAAGAGAGAAACACTTCCTCCATGTAGAGAGAAGCAAACATAAACAAGCAGCCAGGGAGCCACAGAATAGGGACTCCCTGAGAGGATGCTCATTAAAGGCAGGAATGAGGAAAAGATGATCCTTTCCCCACTGTTGTCTGACACTTCATTGAAAAGGACTAGGTTAATGGAGCTGGAAAACAGATAGGACTAAGGTAAAAAAATGGGAAGAAGGGAGCAAAACTCTCATTATTTTCAGGTGACTTATTAATGTGCCTGAAGTCACCAGAAGAATCTTGAAAAATAAGGGGATTTGGTAAAATGTCTGGTTATGGAATAGGCAACACAAAATTTTTTCTTGTAATAATTCCTCTGCTAATTTTATGCTATCGTCTATATATCTTTTCCTACATTCAAATCTGGTAACTCACATTTTCCTGGAAAGTCATCCATTTCTTCTAGGTTTCATATGTATTTGTATGGATTTGAGTGAGACATGCTTTTATTACATCTCATGAATGTATTTTCCGTCATTTCCCATTCTCACCTGTAACTCGGGGCATTTTGCTGTTCCTTTTCCGTTGATTAGATTAGCATGCAGCCATCTCTCCCTTTGCCCATCCCCAACCTGTTTTCCACCCTGTCCTATCTTTCCTCGGTCTGGGAGGCACATCTGTGTGGCGGTCACCTGGGCAAGCTTGCATGCGTGGGCTAGCTGGCATCCCGGAGGGGTCGGAGGGCAGGGCACAGCACTGCCACGCCACTCGGCTGCTCTTCGGGCTGGGCTCTCACCTGGCTCTTTCTCAGAGTTTTTCTCCTGCCTCCTCAGGCTTGCTTCGCCAGGTATGTGCTCAGGGTGCCCTGCTTCCCTCCCTTGCCCCCCTCGCCCTGCCCACACCACTTCTAAGTGGGTTGCTATTGAGGTCTAGGGGCCGAGGATGAGCCCCTGTGTGTAAGTGTCCAGTGGGCCTTGAAAAGGAGGGGACATCCTGCTTGCCCAGCACGGTTTGAAGCATTTTGATTCATTTTGTTACCTAGGCCCCCTCCCATCTTTAATTTTTTGTCATTGCGTTTGTGTGGTTCATTGGTCACGGGCCGACAGAGAGGTGACTTCAATCTGTTTGCTCCTGTTGTGTTTCTATTTCTCTTTGTATTTACTCCGGTTTTTCTTTTTATAATTTGCTGGGGCATTAGTTGGTCCATAAATTTTCCTGACAGAGCTTTATTGTATATTATACTCTTTATCATTATAGAGTGTTTTTTTTTTCTCCATAATGCTTTTTCCTGAATTGTCTGGACTGGTATTACTCTCACACCCCAGCTCTGCTTCATCTGTGTTAGCTGGGATGTCTGCAGAGGCTCCTCAGTGACTTTGTTGTAGACGCATCTCTTTTCAGCAAGTAGATTTTTCAAATGTAACCTTTAAAATGTGAGCTTATCCGCTTATTGATGTATCTGTTATGTTTGGTCTTGGATCTATCATCTTTTTTGTTATAATACCAAGTTTTAATGTTTTTCTCTGTGTGTGTGTGTGTGTGTGTGTGTGTGTATTTTCTTCCAGTCATATGGAGGTTGATTGCCTTGTTTCTTAGTTCTTATATTTATATAATATATTTACAACTTCGTTTCTTGATTTATCAACTTTCTGACAATACTCGACAGCATATTATGATATATGAGAACAGGAGCAGTTGAGACTCTATTCCAAATTCCTCACCTGCCTGTACCCCCCCAGGATGCTTGGTTGAACCATTCTCACATGGCTGATGTTAGCGTATCGACTTGGAGAGTCAAATTCGGACTTGGTACTGTAAGGAATCCACTTCTGGACCATCTGTAGGCCTGGTACCAGGCATCACCATGCATGTCTTGGCTGGCTGGTTTTGTTTAGTCAGTACAGCTTTCAAGAGACTTTCATGGGTGCAGTATTTTGGGTATTTGTATATTTGAGATCACCTATTGCTCAACTTGGCTTAGCCTAAATTTTTTAGGTCATAATTTATTTCCCACAAATGTTGAATATATTCCTCTGTGGTCTTATGGGATCTAGTAGTGCTGAGAGAAATATGAAGGCAACCTGTTTTCCTTCTTTGTAAGGAATTATAATTACTATTATTTTTGCCTGGATGTCTAAAGAATTTCTTCCCTATCCTTGAGAAAGCTTGCTGGATATCCTTTAGTGTTGATTTGCCTATGTCATTTTCTTCTGGAATACGTTGCGTCCTTTTACTCATATACAACTTTTCCTTTTATTTTCAAAAGTATTTCCTTCTCATTTACCTTGGAATATATATATATATTTAAATATTTACTTACTGGGGCACCTGGGTGGCTCTGTGGTTGAGTGCGTGCCTTTGGCTCAGGTTGTGATCCCTGGTCCTGGGATTGAGTCCCACATCAGTCCCACATCGGTGGGGAGCCTGCTACTCCCTCTGCCTGTGTCTCTGTCTTTTCTGTGTCTCTCATGAATAAATAAATAAAACCTTAAAAAAATATTTACTTATTTATTTTAGAGATACAGAGAAAGAGTGAGAGAGAGTGGAAGGAAGGGGCAGAGGAAGAGAGAGAATCCTTAAGAGAATCCTGCTGAGCACGGAGACTCATGCAGGGCTTGATCTCAGGACCCCAGATCATGAATTGCGCTGAAATCCAGAGTTGGATGGTTAACTGATTGAGCCACTCAGATGCTTCTTATTTACCTTAGAATATTTTAATTTCCATTTGGTAGGTTCCCTATTTCAGGGATACCGATTATCTATTAGTTGAACACTGGTTTGTTCTTTGTGTCCACTGACTTTTTAAAATTACTTTAATCGACTTGCCTTTTCATTCTGCATTCATTTTGGTTTTTTTTTTTCACACCCATTAGAATGGCTTTTATTTTTATTTTTTTTAAATAAATTAATTTTTATTGGTCTTTAATTTGCCAAAATACAGAATAACACCCAGTGCTCATTCCGTCAAGTGCCCCCCTCAGTGCCCGTCACCCACTCACCCCCACCCCCCGCCCTCCTCCCCTTCCAGCACCCCTAGTTCATTTCCCAGAGTTAGGAGTCTTCATGTTCTGTCTCCCTTTCTGATATTTCCCACACATTTCTTCTCCCTTCCCTTCTATTCCCTTTCACTATTATTTATGTTCCCCCAAATGAATGAGAACATACACTGTTTGTCCTTCTCCGATTGACTTACTCTGCATTCGTTTTGAATATGTTCAGTATTTCTGATGTAGGAAAGATGTTAGGGTTTAAAGCCAATGGCCAAGAAAGAATTCTTGAGATGTCTTTTGGTGCAAAAAAAGCTTATTAAAGCTCTGGGACCAGACCCTGGATAGAAAGAGCTGCACTGGGGTCATGAGGAGTGACCCATTATATACTTTCAAGCTGGGAGGGAGTGGTTAGGGAGAGCACAAGCCTTCCAGGTATTTCCTTGAGGGGGCTAGCTGTTGTTGGAGAAGGTGGTTTGTTATTGTTTAGTAAACCCTCACCCATGAGACCCTACAGATGTATATTGTGGGTCCTATGCTGGGGGGTTGATTGTCAACATCTATCTTGGGAAGGGGGAATAGATAAAAGAAGTTTCCGTAAGAATTTTTATATGTAAAGTAGACTTATAGGATCCTGGGTTTGGGCTAGCATTGCCTTTTGCCTTTAGCAAAGTATTAACACCAAGGCCCCTGAGTCCCTAGAGGAAGGTCACTCTTCCTGTTTCAAGGACTTGTCAGTGGGCTGTAGGTAGTAAGGAAATTTATTAATTTCTCTTCTGCCTTTGTTTCCCACATCATTTCCTCTTTGCCAGAAATACGATGATCCAACCTGTCTTTCTTTTGTTATTTCTAATTTATTTATTAGTTCTGAAAGGCACTCTGTTTCTTTGCCTCTTTAATCTTCCCTTGTTATGCTATTATACTATTTTAATCACTTTTAAAATCTGTAAATCCTCTGTAGTGTATGAGCCCTTCTATATTCGTTATCTCATATAATTCTTAGGATGGTTTTTTTTTTTTTAATTAACTTTTATTGGTGTTTAATTTACCAACATACAGAAAAACACCCAGTACTCATCCCGTCAAGTGTCCACCTCAGTGCCCGTCACCCATTCCCCTCCAACACCCGCCCTCCTCCCCTTCCACCACCCCTAGTTCGTTTCCCCGAGTTAGGAGTCTTTATGTTCTGTCTCCCTTCCTGATATTTCCCAACATTTCTTTTCCCTTCCTTTATATTCCCTTTCACTATTATTCATATTCCCCAAATGAATGAGAACATACACTGTTTGTCCTTCTCCGATTGACTTATTTCACTCAGCATAACACCCTCCAGTTCCATCCACGTTGAAGCAAATGGTGGGTATTTGTCGTTTCTAATGGCTGAGGAATATTCCATTGTATACATAAACCACATCTTCTTTATCCATTCATCTGTCGATGGACACCGAGGCTCCTTCCACAGTTTGGCTATTGTGGCCATTGCTGATAGAAACATCGGGGTGCAGGTGTCCCGACGTTTCATTGCATCTGAATCTTTGGGGTAAATCCCCAACAGTGCAATTGCTGGGTCGTAGGGCAGGTCTATTTTTAACTCTTTGAGGAACCTCCACACAGTTTTCCAGAGTGGCTGCACCAGGTCACATTCCCACCAACAGTGTAAGAGGGTTCCCTTTTCTCCGCATTCTTAGGATGGTTTTGAAGAGTAGGTATTATCTTTTTTTAATCTTTATTTTATATATTTTTTAAGATTTTATTTATTTATTCACGAGAGACTTAGAGAGAGGCAGAGACATAGGCAGAGGGAGAAGCAGGCTCCATGCAGGGAGCCCGATGTGGGACTCGATCCCGGGGCTCCAGGATCACGACCGGAGCCAAAGGCAGACGCCCAATTGCTGAGCCACCCAGGGGTCCCAGGTATTATCTTTCTTCCCCAACATTTTATTACACATATTTTCATATGTAGAAAAGATGATGGGATTTCAGTGACCCTCCACTTATTCACCACCCAAATCCCATCAGCATCCAGGTTTCTCCACTGTTCTTTCTTTCCCTCCATCAGTTTTTCTTATCTTGATGCATTTCAAGTTGCAGACCTCAGCACACTTTCCCCAAATATCTCAGCAAACATCTACTTTTGAGGTCTTTGTCAGTTTTTTTTTTTTTAACATGCAGCAGTCTGGGGGTATTTCCTACTGTTTCTTGTCTCTCCCCACACCCCTGAGTGGATTTTTCATCTTTTTTTTTGCCTTATATTTTTCCCATTTATTTATTCATTTCTTTGCTGTCATATTTTCCATAGCTGCTATATTCTTTCTTTTCATTTGAATATATTTAGCTCAGTGAAGACTTCCTCTTCTTTTCAATATGGTGTGGGAAATTTCTCCTTGTCTCGACCTTGTCTTATTTGAGATGTTTCGTTCTCTCCCTTCAGAGCTTCAGTTGGAGGGCTGAGTTTCCTGTGCCAGGACCTCGTGGTGGGTGGGGATGGAGGTGGGGTCCTGAGCTGTGGTTAATTGAGACTGCAGACCTCTTTGTCCTTGCCTCTGCCCTGCAATTGTTACAGGCTCTCTTGGTCTGGGTGAATGTGTATCCTAACCCTGAGGGAGGCTTTCCCTTCAGCTCAGAGCTGTGCTGCCAGGATGAGGGGCAGAACTCTTTTCTGGTAATCTTTGCCTTTCCCAGGAGCCCCAGGCAAAGCCCCAGAGTAGGACCTGCCCTCTGCTCTCTGGGCTTCCTCCCAGCTTCCTCCATCTCCTCTGAGTACCTTCTCTTCTCTTGTCTGCTGTGCTAGCAGCATGTTTATTTATTGAAGAAAATCAGTCCTTGGTGAAAACAGACTTTCCCCTGTTCCCTTCCAGATTGCTGAGCAGACCTGCCCCCAGTATCTTCTCCTGGCTCTGGGGAGGGGTGCCAGAGTATTCCGCAGGGGCACTCACTGTAGCACTCAGCACCCCTGCATCTCTTCTCCACCTGTCCCTGCCTCCCCACTCCCCACGGTGTGATTGTTCAGTTACTTTCTTACAGGGAAGGAACCATGGGAGCTGTGCCAACATGGTTATTCCAGCTCATGTCCCTTCTCTCCCTTTTCACCATTACTTTCTGCAATTTATGCCGAAGACATCTCAAATTCATAATAAATTAAACCACGTCTTATTCACTTAATAGCTATTAGATGTGACACAAGCTGCAGTAAGTGAGGCCGGGGTGGCTGTGAGGCTCATTGCCCTCTGCCTGTTCTAGCACCTTAGGACTCTCGGTGTGGGCCAGAGGGTCCACTTTCCACGTCATTTGCAGAGGCAGGGTACAGAGAGCCACCTCCGAGCCCCTGGCATAACAGCAGCCAAGCAAGGGGCCCTCTGCACCTGTTCTGAGAGACAGTGCTTCCTGGGTCCACTCAGCATGCTGCTTCAGGTGACAAGCATGTGAGTTTACCAGGGGACCTGCCAGAGAAAGAAGAGGAGAAGAGAAAGAGCATTGTTTGTCTTCAGCTCAGATGGGAGCCTCTCAGTCAGGGCGAGACTCATGGAAGACAACAGACAAGCAAACTTAGAGAAAAATGCTCACAGGACAGGACCCTGAATTTCTCAGAAGACAAAATCTCATTTTGCCATGTCTGAGGAAGTACCTGACCATGAGATGCCTCTAGAAGGGCCATGACAATGATGAGTGACCAGGGTAGGTGATACATACTGTCCCTGGTGGCAGGGCTGTAGCCCAGCTCTGCCTTTGGAGGCCAGATGAGGGAGCCCTAATAAAAACAAGCACAGAACCATAACCCAGAAATTCTGCGAGATATTCTCCCCAGGTGCAGCAGGGCTGTTAGCTAGAGCGCTGTTTACAGGACTGGAGAATTGCAAGGCTCGCCACGAAGGAACTGGCTAAATAAATCATGTTATATCCACATGCACATATTCTAACAGCAATTACAACAAATGAGCTGGATTCACATGAATCAGCTGCAAGAAAGCTTAAAGCTACAATAGAATATGAGGAGTGAAGAAACATGTTTCAGAATTATAAATTCATCATGACTTTATGCAAATAATAAAAACAAACAAAGCATTGCTATCCTGTCTTTTCGGATACGTAGAGTAAAATATGGCACCCAGGACGGGAGGAACACATACCGACTTCAGATAGGCCAAGGAGAAGGGATGGGCCGGGGCAGGGGTACAGAGAGACTCAATAGTAGCTACATCATTTTATTTCCTTAGAAACTTCTAGGCAGTTATGGAAATATTAGCATCTGTTAATTCTAAGTAGAGGGTGCATAGGCAGCTATAGTTCTCTTTGTAATTTTTTATATTCTTGAAGTATTTGATTATACATTTCTCCATTTCAGTGAAAAGGCCCTGGAGGACACCTAGGTGGCTCAGTGGTTGAGCGTCCGCCTTTGGCTCAGAGTATGATCCTGGGGATCACACTCAAAGGGTCCTGGGATCAAGTTCCACATCAAGGTCCCCGTAGGGAGCCTGCCTCTCCTTCTGCCTATGTCTCTGCCTCTCTCTCTCTCTCTGTATCTCTCATGAATAAATAAATAAAATCTTTATGAAAAAAGGAAAAAGAAAAGGCCTTGAAGTCTTCCATGTAGCAGAGGGGAAGGTGGTAATGCACATTTACCAAATGGTAGAACTGGCCACTGAGTCACTGAGTGGCTGTGTGGCCTCTGCTGGACTCTCATGTGAGCCCATGAGCCCAGCCCATGCTTCCCTGGCCTGGCCCAGCAGACCTGGTGTTGAATACCAACCTCTGTGCTTTGGAGACAAAATATAACATGAAGACAGTTTGGGATAAAAAAAAAAAAAAGAATACTAGCTTTATTGTTTTGCTGGGCAAAGTAGGCTGCAGCTGGCTAAGGCCTTCAAAAAACTGCAAGCCCCTTGGAGGAAGGGGCGGCAGGGGAGGAGGTTTATAGGGAAACACAGGCCCTAGCCAGTTGCAACAGGAATTGATTATTTGCAGCCAACCTCCTTTGAGATGTCTTTAGGGGGGTACCAGTTCCAAAAAACACAAGGCTAAGGATGGCAGACAGGAGGTCTGTGGCTGAGGGAGAAGGGTTACTTTAAATCGGCTTTGCTGAAGCATCAGTGTGGCTATTTTGATTTTTGTTCGACTTTGTTTCTAAGTGGTTTCAGAACAACAGCTGTCCAAATTGTCTTGTTTGAGTTGTCGAGCAGAGCAGTGAGTTGATCTCTCACGGCCTGTCTCCCAGGGCAGGGATGATGCTCCTCCGTATTGTCTGCCAGGGTCCTTTTGGGAGCTGGCTTAAGGGGCCGTGCCATCCTTGCACACCTGTGGAGTGGACAGGCCCTGAGCCGCACGGTGTGGGGCGGGGTTCTGCAAAGGGATGGCCCTTCCTCTGGGGCCCCAGCTCACCCACGGAGCCTAGCCACAGAGGGCTTGACCAGGGGAGGGGTGGGCACCAGCCCAGAGATGGGGGCCAGGGAGGAGAGTCTTCTGCTCTGTGCCCAGGCCTCTGAGACACACCTTGAAAGGGAGGAGCGGTCCCAGGACAGGGAGTCCTCATCTCCCCACCCTGCCTCAGGGATGCGGGAGCAAAGCTTGAAAATGCTTCAAAGTGCCTGCCCTGGCTTGGATTAATGATAGGAGGCTAACGGTAGGAACAACCACAACCACCACCACACATCCTTGGAAATTTGGATGCCAAATGTTCATAACTGTAAGGTGCCTGGTGCCTCTTTCATCAGGTAGCTGATTTTGTCAACTAGCCAATGAATCTTTAAAGAATGGGTGCCTTTGCATGAAGAGTACAGGGAAAATATTGGTGCCTCGCCCTAGACCCTGTGGGGAGGGGTGCTGGCAAGTATTTGGACAAGGCCAACTCTGGGTGGCTGGGAAAGCCCACTTCTCTTGGCCCCGTTTGTATTTATGGATTCTGGTTTTTCTTTTTAAAGATTTTATTTATTTATTTGAGAGAGAGAAAGAGCATGAGAAAGCATGAGTAGGGGAGAGGGAGAAGCAGGCTCCCCTTGGAGCAGGGAGCTCCATCCCAGGACCCTGGGGTCACGACCTGAGCCCAAGGCAGTCCCTAACTGATTGAGCCATCCCGGAGCCCCTATGGCTTCTGGTTTTTGAAATAAATAGTCATGAGTCTCATCGACCATGAGTTTTTCATCAGTTCATGAATCGATAAACTAGTAATCTTTTTCATGTTGATTTTTTGCTAGACCCTGTGCTGAGAAGGCAGAATCACAGGGTTGCCTGCCCTCACAAAGCCCCTTCCCTCTGTGTGTGACCCTGCTAGTGCATGGACGTCCGAGCTGAGGGCTGGATGGAGATGGGATGGGGGATTCCGATCAGATTCAGAAGCAGCCTGTGTCTGAAGCCCAGGGAGCTTGGAAGTACGTAGCACATTCAGGAAACCGTAGGCGTTAGGAGTGTGTGCATGTGTGCAATGAACATGCTGCTTATGAGCACGTGAGCACAGGCGGGCATGTGTGAGTGCGAGTGTGCTCAGGAGGGGTGTGCAGGCAGAGGATGAGGGTGGAGGGAGCAGGGAGCAGAGCTTGAGGGATATTTGAGTCCCAGACAAGGAGACTGGCCTTGCCCCCTGTGAATGGGGGGGGGGGTCAGTGAGCATCTAAGCTGGTCAGGAAGGCCAGGTGAGACCAGCTATGAGGACAGGAGATGACCGTGGCAAGGGAGGGTGTGGACCTTGACTGAGGCAGGCCCCCCATCGGTCCTTCGGATGGGAGTGCTGCAGGCTGCACCCAGGCACGGCTGTGCAGGTTGAGACTCACTGTCAGACTCGCCTGGGCCTGGGCAGCATAGGCTGTCTGGTTTCTGGCGACCAGGGATACCTGCGGTGAGGGATACTCATGTGTCCAGCCTCAGAGGGGCCATCTCCTTAGAAAGCTCAGCTTTTGAACGTCCTGCATGGCAAGAATCAACACCCCGTGAAGGTGAGCTGAGAAGCTGACCCGTGCCTGCCGAAATCCAAACACTCCTCCAGCACAGAATTCAAGGAAGGAAGGGATTCTTACTCAAAGAAGTCATTGGATTTTGAGGATAGAAATTGAAATCTGGGCCTAAGTGTAGATAATTACGTTAGCTTGTATATATGACACAATTTGCATTTATTTATTTTTATTTATTTTTTTTACACAGATAATGCCAATTGGTTTCTTTGGCAATATTTTCATCTTATTCTTCATATTTGGGCACCATCAGAGTCCACAAAATGCTTGGGCAGCACCAGTAGAGCCATGAAAACATCAGCTAGGACTCTGACTCAGTTTCTACTCCTGCCGTTTGACCTTAGACAAGCCTCTTTACCCTTCTCAGCCTCGGTTTTCCTGTTGCTAAAACAATGGGGTTGCACTAGGTCATTTTTAATGTATAGCCTAGTTATAACCTTCAAAGATGCAATGTGCCACGTGCACAAAGCAGCCACATATGTGTGGGACGTTCTCTGTTTTTGGCCGTAGAATTGACATAGCAAACAAAAACAGAAACAGAAAAGTTCTCTGTTTTTAAAAGAAATTTGCTGTCAGATCCAACATTATTCACTTCTTGTTTTTCCACTCTGCCTATATCTTCAATACTATGCATGTTCTGCTTTATAACAAAAGCCCAGAGACATGAAATGGATTAGCTCTTGGGAAATTGGGGGGTGAGTCTATTTTTCTATTGGTTACAAAAGTCACATATTCTAATAGGGAAAATTTTACAAGGACAGATAAATCTGAAGAAGAAAACTAAAATTGCCTGTAACATTCCTGCCCAGAGGACAGTGTTGTTAATATTTTATGAACTTCCTTTTAAATTTTTCTTAGCATATAAATTGGAATATAGAAATTTAAAATTGTAGAAAACTACACATATAACAAATGTCCACCATATAGAATCAACAAATGTCAATGCCAGTGTCGATATAGATCACATTTGTCATGTCTTTTTACCTTTTAAAGAATTACCACATAGCATATAGTTGGACTCTGCTTAACCCCCTACCCCGGGCCAGTTCCAACAACAATTGTGATTCTTTATTGTATCTTGAAAGATACTAATAACGTATCTTTCCAGTCTGTGTTTTGGGGGTTTGTGTATTATACACTAGTATCCATGAGTAATTTAGGATATTGATTTCTGTGCTTTGAAAATGTGTATAAAATATGCCAAAAATTTTATTTTTCAACTTTTTGTCATCAACATTGCATTTTTTTTTTAAAGATTTATTTTTATTTATTTATGATAGTCACAGAGAGAGAGGCAGAGACACAGGCAGAGGGAGAAGCAGGCTCCATGCACCGGGAGCCGGACGTGGGATTCGATCCCGGGTCTCCAGGATCGTGCCCTGGGCCAAAGGCAGGCGCTAAACCGCTGCGCCACCCAGGGATCCCATCAACATTGCATTTTTGAGAAATATTGATTTTGATATACAGAGGTCTAGTTTTTATTTAAGCATGAATAGCATTTTACTGAATGAATATTCTGTTTTATTTAACCATTCTGTGAATGGTGAACATTTGAGTTTATATGTTTAACAGGATATACAGTATATTATATAGGTTCTTACATTATACTTTTCTCAAAAAATAGTTTGTAATGAAAATTCCCTTGTATAATTGACAATTCTTTAAAAAAATCATTTTTGAATATTGATTATTACTCCATTCTATTGTGCAGCAAAGTTTATTTAACTGTTAATTGTGTGGTCTAGTATCATTCAGGAGAATCACTGAGCCATCCAATGCCGTGGACTCACATGAATAAATCTGAGTTTAAGGAAATGTGTGGCATCTAAGGGATGCAGGCTGACTTATGATTGATTTCCAGCATTGCCTCTTACAAGCTGAGTGAACTTAGCAAATTCCTTAACTTCTGGGAGCCTCCAAATCGCCCCCTGGATCATGGGGACCATAATGGTATCCTCAGCTCCTGGGTCTGCAGGGAGTATTGCATGCATAGAAGGTGCTCAGTGCAGAGCCAGGCACGTCATCTGCCAACACTGCTCATCACAAGTAAGGTTATAATTGAGAGCTGTTGAGAATTAAGTTTGCTCTCTCAGACTAGTGTTCTCCAGGGATACTTGAGGTTACATTTACAGGTGCATTGCTTTGGGGGTTATACGTGTAGTGTATATTTTGGGTATTTTGGGTCAAAAGCTTTATTTTTCTTTAATGATTTTATTTATTTGAGAGAGAGAGAGAGAGAATGTGAGAGAGGGAGAGCATGAGCAGGGGGAGGGGCAAAGGGAGAAGCAGACTCCCCTTGGAGCAGGGAGCCTGACTTGGGGCTCCATACCAGGACCCTGGGACCGTGACCTGAGCCGAAGGCAGCTGCTTAACCACCGTAGCCACCCAGGCGCCCCGATCCAAAGTTTTTAAACTGCAAGGTGCATAAGTATTTCTAAGGGGTCTCATTAAGATGTGGATTCTGATCAGTATATGTGGGGCACCCCAAATCCTGCTTTTATAAGTAGCTTCGTGGTGAGGTTGGCACTGCTGGTCTGATTAGCAGTAAGGACCCTGTTCCTGAGCTCTCACTGTTGCCTCCTACACTGCATACCTCTGGTAGAGGATCAGGCCTGTGTGGGCTTGTCTTTGCCCTGGTGTGGCCTCCAGATCATCACTGCCCCATCTTGTGTGCAGGTTCCCTTACTCAAAAGCACCACCCTCTGCCTCTGCTCCTTCTAACTCACGAGCCTTAGATGATGTTTACCACCTCCTGACATGCTCCTAGGAGATTTCAGGTTGTAGGTTCTGGCTCCTCCAAAAGCTGACCATGGTGCCCTAGTGTCCTGAGCCCTGGGAGGACCACCTCCTCATTGCCTGAAGCCAGCCCTCTGTTTTCCCTGACTGGCTTCAGAGCTCTCCATCTTCACAGGTGGTACATGTGCTCTTCCTCTATAGAGAGTGCTGAGCTTCTGCTGAGCTTCCAGCTGCCAGCCCCTCGGGCCCCCTGCCTTCCTGGGGCTCCTCCATGACTTGTGCCTTGCTGCCACTGCCACAGTCATCTGGATAGAATCTTCCTCCAGAGCAGGGAGGCTGCTCATCTAGTATGGGGCCGCTGGGCACAGCTCAAGAAATTAAATTTCCACTGTGCAGCATGGGTCCAGACAATCTAATGACCTCCTGTCTCAGCGAGGCTGTCACACTTCCAGATGTCCTTGCCCTTATCCTTGTCACCTCCCTCCGTTTCTTGGGACTGTATTCATCTTCCACCCATTTTGTGTTCAGTGGATGACATAGCCTCTTTCTTCACTGTGTTAATTGAGAACACTAGGAGCTCTTCATCACCTTCTAGCCCATTCACCCACCGATTCTCCATGACCACACTCAGCCTCATTTCTGCACCTTTCTGAGAGGATGAGACTCCCTATCTCCACTCAAGGCCACATTTTCTTGTGTCTTGGTCCCAGCCAGACCCCTGATGTTTGTGAGTATATATTTAACATTTATCCACTCCACATTCCCACCTTCACCCCCGTATGAGCTCCAGAAGATCAGGAATTGATTTTTTTATTCAAGGCTTATTCTTAGTCAAGAATTTTTTACTCTTATCCTATGCTCAGGTGGCCTTCAATGAACGTTTGTTTGGTGAGTGAGTACTATTGATTTTCAAATCTATATTCCATTCTTCTTGCTGGCTTGAGTACTAGTTGGCATCCCTGGGATGTGCCACAAGCAACCCAGACCCAGACTGATCCCAAGCTGAAGCCATTGTCTTCTTTCATAAATTGCTATAAGTCCAGTGTCCCCCATTGCCCATTGTCCAGTCTAGAAATTGAGAGTTATCATAAACTCTTTATGACTGAATGTGCTTTCTCCCCTGCAATTCCATTTCATGTCCCACAAATGTCCACCCTGTTTCTTCTCCTAGGATTCAGTGATGGGATCCAGGCAGTACTAGTCTGGCTGATGATGGTTCCTGACTCCTGGCTTGTGGAGTCAAGACAGGGCACCAGTGATTCTGTTCAGGGCACAGGGCCTTGGGAAAAGTCAGGGTCCGGTGACTACTCCACCCCTATATCCCAGTTTGTATTGAGAAATAGATAAAGAGGGACACCTGGGTGGCTCAGTGATTGAGCATCTGCCTTTGGCTCGGGTCATGGTCCCGGGGTCCTGGGGTTGACTCCTGCATAGAGCCTGCTTCTCTCTCTCTGCCTGTGTCTCTGCCTCTCTCTCTGTGTCTCTCATGAATAAGTAAAATACTAAAAAAAAAAAATAAATAGATAAAGATGATAGGTGGATTCCACCTCCATCCTGGTATCCAGGTCTCCTCAGTGCCAGCAATAATTTGGCAAGCAAAATTTCCAAGCTTGCTCTGTAATTTATAGTGGAAGTATAATCTATTCTAGATACCTTTGCAAAGTAGCAAGGGATAATTCTGCCAATTAACAGAAAATAATGATCACCAAGATATTCTACAAAAGCTATCTACAAAAGGACCTACCATGTTCAAATGATATATCAAGAGTGGAAGCCATAAATAATGTAGTCTTTAGGGTAAAGGAGTCTCCCTACTCATCCATAATACCAGATTTCTCTTGATTTATGATAGGGTTATGTCTTTTTTCCTCCCAAATATTTATTTATATATTTTAGAGAGAAGGAGAGCCCACAGAGGGAAGGGCAGAGAAAGGAGAGAGAGTCTTAAGCAGACTCTGAGTGTGGAGGCCAATGCAGGGCTCTATCCCACAACTCTGAGATCATGACTTGAGCTGAAACCAAGAGTTGGATGCTTAATTGAATACACCGCCTGGGCACCTGGATAGGGTTATGTCTTGATAAACCCATTGTAAGTTGAAAATGCGTTTAACCTACTAACCTACTAACCTACCAAATATCATAGCTTAGCTTCTCCCATCTTAAATGTGTTCAGAACATTAAATTAGTCTACAGTTGGGCTAAATCACCTGACACAAATTCTATTTTATCATTAAGTGTTGACTATCTCATGTAATTTGTTGAATACTGTACTGAAAGTGAAAACCAGGATGGTTGTATGGGTAGAATGGTTGTCAGTGTGCAGGTTGTTTGCCCTTGTGATCCTGTGGCTGACTGGGAGCTGCAGCTTGCTGTTGAGAGGATACTGCCACATAATACTAGCCCAGGAAAAGATCAAAATTCAAAATTCAAAGCACAGTTTCTCCTGAATTTCTATTGCATTCAAAGCATCCTAAGGTAAAAAAATTATAGGTAGAAACATCATAAGTTGGGGACTCTTTGTACTTAATAGTCCAATGCTCTAAGGCAGACAAACAAATAAAGTCACTCTCTCAAAATTTAAATCCAATATGAGAAGCAGTTGGCGAGAAAATCCCAGCCTCCAGTCCTGGACCATTATCATAAGGAACTTTAGAAATATGAAAAATAATATATTTTTGACCAAATTGGGAAGCTCATTTCCCAAATTTAGTGAAGATCAAATAAAACTACTAATAGTACCATTAATCAAGTCCAGAAAATTGAGGGGGTTTGGGGAACTGGCACTCTCAGGCTTCAGAGCATTCACACATGATTTTAAGGGAAAAGGCTGTAAATAAATGATCAAGGTTGATGGTATCTCAAGGCAAAGGCATTTGCTTTTATTTATTTATTTTTTAAGATTTTATTTATTTATTCATAGATAGATATAGAGAGAGAGAGAGAGAGAGAGGCAGAGACACAGGCAGAGGGAGAGGGAGAGGGAGAGGGAGAAGCAGGCTCCATGCAGGGAGCCCAATGCGGGACTCGATCCCGGGTCTCCAGGATCACACCCCAGGCTGCAGGCGGTGCCAAACCGCTGCGCCACCGGGGCTGCCCTGCTTTTATTTTTTAAGTGTTCTCTTATTGTTGCTCCATGATCTGAGACTCTGCACCAGAGCCCTTTTTGTGCCTGATCTAGGAACACAGTGAATCAAGGAATCTTGCTCCACCCGGTGAACCATTCCTGTGTTCCCCAAGGAGTGCACTGCGTTCAGGGTCTAATGCATGGAGCTCTCTTCTGCAGCTTGGCTTCCTCGAAGTCCAAGCAGGAAATGAAGGGGATGGGAGCTTTCAAAGATTTCTGGGTCAGCAGCAAGTGCTTTGATTTGGCAAGGCCAGGAGGGCACTGCCTGAGGTCATGTGCCCTTAACTCAAGCTTGAACTCAAGCCTTGGTACCAATTCCAATTGTAGGGTCACAGGGTTGCAATGAGGAGATGGCTGCCAGTGGTGGCGGGGAAGCAATCAGGATGTCAGTCGTTAAGCCTGGCCAGTGAGAGGCTTTGGGCAGTGACGTAGGCCACTCTGATTCTTCCTTCGGGCAGTTCTCTGCCTTTGCAGCCACATCTCCCTGAGCAAGGGAATAGGGATGCCTTTTACTTAGGAAGTAGACCACTTTGTTCTATTGCCTACTCCCTCTCTCTGCTCCTGCTTTATCCTTATTCTGAGCCCCATAAAGCAACGCAGCCCAAAAGGACTTAAATACAGTTTGAACTCAGACTTATTTTTCAGGTCTTGGTTGAATGGCACCATCTCTGGGCTACCTTCATGGCCTGCCTCAACCAGGTTAGGTGCTCTGGTGATAGGCTGGGTGGGCATCACCTACCCCTCAGTAAGATTTTGTGTGCCAACCTTGCAATTGCTTGTTGAATCCTTGGTCTCTCCTACTAAACCACAGGTCCTGTGGGGACAATGACCCACTTCTAGACACATGACCAGGGGCAGGGCCCTTGATCGCAGTCCCTCAGGCCAGGCCAGGCTACTTGGAGTTTGCTGCTTACATGGGGCCCAGGGAGCTCTTTCGGCCACATGAATATAGAGGACGTTAGGATCAACAGCTGGTTAGTGGCACTGGGAAATCAAGTTCCAGGACCCTTGGGGAGAGGTGTGACTCTTAAATACTGAAGGGAGGAAGTTCAGTTATTATCCTTGGCCTCCGGGGATGCCCTGGGTGGAAAGGGCTCATCCTGGTGGAAGAGAGTGCTGAGATGTTTGAGCTGCCCCTGGATCACAGGCTGACTAGAGCCGACTGAACAGTGTGCTCCCCTTCGTCTCATGACCCATCACTACATCACTGCTCAAGGTTGCTCAAGATGGGGCTCCACCTCTCTTCTGGTCTATTGATTTATTTGCCTGCCTTTATGACGATACCATATCGTCTTAATATTACTGTAGTTTACAATGTCTTGAAATTAGAGAATGTTGGTCCTCTGGTTTTGACCTTTTCAAAGTTGTTTTGAATATTCTAGGTCCACTGCATCCATGACTGAATTTTGTAATCAGTTTGCTCATATGTAAAAAAAACTTCTGTTGGGATTTTGGTTGGGATTATGTCAGATCAATTTGGAGAGAATTGATGTCTTGACTATATCGAGGTTTTTGATCCATGAACATGACATATGTCTCCTTTAATTTCTCTCAACAGTATTTCATAATTCCAAATCTTCTTGTCAGATGTGTCCCCAAGTGTTTCATATTTTTTGATGTTGTGACATTTCTTAAAAATTCAATTTATGATTTTTTTTATTCCTAGTATATAGAAATACAATTGGGATCTTTGGTACATTCCTCACGTGACCTGCAAACTTGTTAAACTCATTTTTAAGTTCTGGTAATTAAAATTTCATTGAATTTTCTATATAGAAAATCATGTGACTAGAGATAGTTTTACTTCTTCCTATTCAACTATTCTTTCTTCTTTTGCCTTATCATACTGACTTGAACCTCCAATGCAAAGGTGATTGAGGTGGTTAGTAGACATCCTTGTCTTGCTCCTGATTCAGAGGGAATGTGTTCAGTTGTTTATCACTGGGTATGATTTTCTTGTAGGGTTTTTTGTGGATGCTCTTTAGTAGGTAAAAGAAACTCACGCTCTGTTCGTACGTTGCTGAGAGGTTTTTTACTTTTTCATCAGGAATGGCTGTTGAATTTTTCTCAAATGCCTTTTCTTCAACTGTTTTTCTGTTTTAATTTGTTAACATGGAATTTACATTGGCTGGTTTTTGAATGCTATACCAATCTTGTAATCCTGGGATAAACCCCACTTAGTCAAGAAGTACTCTTTTTTTTTAAAAATACATTATTGGATTTCATTTACTGAAGTTTTGCAAAGAATGTTTACATCCATATTTACAAGGGATATTGATCTATGGTTTTATTTTTTTGTAATGTCTTTTTTTGGTTTTGGTATTATAGTAATTCTGACTTCATACAATCAGTTGGGAAGTATTCCCTTCTTTTCAGTTTTCTGGAATAATTTGTGTAGAATTGCTATTATTTCTTCCTTAAATGTTTGGTAGAGTTAATTAGTGAATCTATCTGGGTCTGGAGTTTTCTCTGTGGAAAAATTTTAACTACAATTCTGTTTCTTAATAGATATAGCAATAAATAGAAATTCTCTTTTTTTGTGTATGAGTTTTTGGTAGTTTTTACCTTTTAAGAAATTTTTCCATTTCACCTAAATTTTCAAATCTATTGGCATAAATATTTTAAAAATTGTATTAGTTTTCTAGGATTTCTGTAAAAAATTACCATGGCTTAAAACAACAGAAATTTATTGTCTCACAGTCCTGGAGACTAGAAGTCCAAAGTCAAAAGTTGGGAAGGTTGGTTCTGTCTAGAGGCTTTGAAGGAAAAATCTGTTCCATACCTCTTAGTTTCTGGTGATTGCTGACAATTCATGGCATTCCTTGGCTTATAGGTTCTTTACTACAATCTCTGTGTCTATCTTCACATGATGTTCTCTTGTGTGTTTCTTTATGTTAAATTTCCCTCTTCCTGTAAGGTTGCCAGATTTAGGGCCCAACCCAATATAGTATGACATTACCTTAACTTGATCACATGTAAAACACTATTTCCAGAAAGTTCATGTTGACCAGTTCCAGGTAGACATGAATTTTTTGGAAACACTATTCAACGAGCACAATGATTTTTCCCTATTATCCTTTGAATACCTGTAGGATCTGTAGAAATATCACTTTCATGATTTTGATAATTTGTAACTTCTCTTTCTCTCTTTTCCTGTTGTCTAGTTAGAGGTTTAACAGTAGTAATCACTCCAAGGAACTGGTTTTGGTTTCATGGACTTATTTCTGTTGTTTTACTACTTTCTGCTTTTCTATTTCTTTTATTTCCTTTCTTCTACTTCCTTTGGGTTTAATTTTCTCTTATTTTCCAGTTTCTGAAGGTAGAAACTGAGATAATTGATTTGAGACCTTTCTGCTGTTAAAATAGAGGTGTTTAGTCTTTTATTTTCTCTAAGTACTTTTTTAGTGGCATCATGTAAATTTCAATGTGTTGTGCTTTCATTTTCGTTCAGCTAAAAATAATATTTTTTAGAGTTAAATTCCTATGTTGTTTGTTTGTTTTTATTTATGGATATTTAACATGCAATATTATATTAGTTTCAGGAGTACAACATAATGAGTTGATAATTGTATGTACTGTGAAATGATCACCACAGTAAGTCTAGTTAATATCTGTCACCTCACATAGTTCTAATATTTTTTCTTATGATGAGAACTTTTAAGATCTACTTTGTTTGGAACTTCCATATTTGCAATACCCAGTATTATTAATTGTGGTCACCATGCTATACATTATATCCTCATGGCTATTTATTTTGTTACTGGAAGTTTCTACCCTTTGCCCCCCTTCACTCACTTCACTCACTGCCCCACCTCCTACCTCTGGTAACCACCAATATATTCTTTGTATTTATGAGCTTGTTTTTGTTCATTTCTTTTCTTTTCTTTCTTTTAGATTTCACATATACGTGAGAATGTATGGCATTTGTTTTTCTCTGCCTGACTTATTTTACTTAGCATAATGCCCTCAAGGTCCATCTGTATTGTCACAAATGACAAGATCTCCTTCTTTTTTACATATCATATTTTCTTTACCCATCAATGGACACTTAGATTACTTCCTGTCTTGGTCAACTGCAAATAATGCTGCAATGGACATGGGAGTGCATATGTCTTTTCCAGTTAGTATTTTAGTTTTCTTTGGATAAATACCCAGAAGTGAGATTCCTAAATCAGAGGTAGTCCTATTTTTAATTTTTGAGGAGCCTCCATACTGTTTTTCATAATGGCTATACTAATTTACATTCCTACCAACAGTGCACAAGGATATTCTTTTTTTTTTCTCCCACATCCTCACCAACACTTATTTCTTGACTTTTTGATAATAGTCATTCCAACAGGTGTGAGGTAATATCTCACTGTGGTTTTGATTTGAATTTCCCTGATAATTTGTGCTGTTGAGTGCCTTTTTACTACCTGTTGTATGTCTTCTTGAAAAAAAAATGTTTATTCAGGTCTTCTGTTAATTTTTTAATTGGATTGTTTGTCATCAATTGTTGTCATATAAAGAACTCATTGTATGAGTTCTTCATATATTTTAGAGATTAACTCCTTACAGATATATGATTTGCAAATATTTTCTCCCATTTGGTAGGTTGCATTTTCATTTTGTTGATTCTTTTGTTGTGTAAAAGCTTTTTAGCTTAATGTTGTTCCATTTGTTTATATTTGCTTTTGTTATCTTCGCTTTTGGTGTCAGATCCAAAAAATTATCACCAAGATTGATGTTAAAGAGCTTACAATCTACACTTTCTTCTAGGAGTTTTAAGTTTTAGGTTCAAATCTTTAATCCATTTTGAGTTAATTTTTGTGTATAGGATTAGTGGTTGAGTTTCATTCTTCTGTATGTAGCTATCCAGTTTTCCCAATACCATTTACTGAAGAAACTGTCTTTTCCCATGATATATTCTTCGATCCTTTGTCATAAGTTACTTGACCAAATATGTGTGGATTTATTTCTGGGTTTTCTATTCTGTTCCATTGATATACGTGTCTGTTTTTATGCCTATTCTATACTGTAACTTCATAATTATAATTTTGTAATATAGATTGAAATCAGGAAGTGTGACCCCTCTAGCTTTGTTCTTCTCTCTCAGGATTGCTTTGGCTATCTTTGGGATCTTTGGTGATCCCATACAAATTTTAGGATTTTTTGGTCTATTTTTGTAAAAAAAATGCCACTGGAATTTTGATAGGAACAGTATTGAATTTGTAGATTGCTTTAGGAAGTATGGACATTTTAACAATATTAATTCTAATCCATGTGAGCATGGAATATATTCATTTATTTGTGCCTTCTTCAATATTTTTCATTAATATAGTTTTTCATCTCTTTAGTTAAATTTATGCCTAGGTATTTTATTCTTATTGATGCAATGTAAATTGAGTTATTTTTTATTTCTTTTTTTGGTACTTTGTTATTAGCATATAGAAATACATAAGATTTTTTTTTAATATGGAATACTTTCATGAATTTGTGTGTTATCCTTGTGCAGGAACCATACTGATCTCTGTATTGTTCCAATTTTAGAATATGTGCTGCTAGAACAAGCACCAAAACATTTTATATATTGATTTTGTATCTTGTAACTTTACTGAATTTATTAGTTATAACAATATGGTGGTTAAATTTCTAACTTAACTTTTTATTTCTTTATTTCATATATTACTTATAATGTTATTTTCCAGATATTTGGGAAATTTTAAGATATCTTTCTGTTGTTGATTTCTAATATAATGCCTTTGTGACAGAGAACAACTTCCATATTCTTTCAATCCTTTAAAATATATACAGATTTGTTTTATGGTCCAGAATATGGTTTATCCACATAAATGGTCCATGCACACTTGCAAAGATTATGTATATCCTGCCAGCCCTTTCTGGCCTGCCAGGTCTCTGTGGAGAGGTCTGCTGTTAATCTAATATTTCTCCCCATATAAGTTAGGAATCTCTTGTCTCTCCCTGCTTTAAGGATTTTCTCTTAATCTTTGGAATTTGCAAGTTTCACTATTAAATGTCAAGGTCTTGAATGGTTTTTATTGATTTTTTTTGGGGGGGGAGCCTCTCTATCTCCTCAATCTGAATGCCTGTTTCCCTCCCCAAATTAGGGAAGTTCTCAGCTATGCTTTGTTCAAATATGCTTTCTGGCCCTCTGTCTCTCCTGGTGCTCTCCGGAACCCCAATTATATGCAGATTTTTCCTTCTGAGGCTATCATTTATTTCCCTTAACCTTTCCTCAGGGTCTTTTCATTGTTTTTCCCTTTTTTCCTCAGTTTCCTTCCTTGTCATCAATTTGTTTTCTATGTTGCTCACTCTTTCTTCTACCTCATAACCCTCGTCATTAGGACCTCCAGTTTGGGTTTCCTCTCATTTAATTGATTTTTAATTTCAGCCTGATTAGATCTAAATTCTGCAATCATGAAGTCTCTTGAGTCCTTTATGCTTTTTTTCCAGAGCCACCAGTAGCTTTATAATAGTGCTTCTGATTTGGCTTTCTGACATTGAATTGTAATCCAAATTCTGTAACTCTGTGGCAGAGGGTACTGTTTCTGATTCTTTTGTGGTGAGTTCTTCTTTCTAGTCATTTTGCTCAGTGCAGAGTGGCTGTATGAGTGGGCTGCACCAAGAACATCAACCTGACCTATGTAAATTTCACCCTAGATGATTCTGCCAAGGTCAGATACCAGAAATTGACAACATAGATCAGAATGATATAAAATAAAAGGACCACTAAAGTGAAAAATAAATTTTAAAACAAAGTAATAAAAAAATAAAGACCTGGAATCCTAAAGAAGAAGAGAAGAAAAAGGAAAAAAAAAGGAGAAGAAAAAAAAGGAGGGGGAGTACAGGGAGATGGTGGTGGTGAAGAAGTTGTAGTGGAGGAGAATGTCGTCTACCAAGGGGTTCTAGAGGGTAATCCTCTTGTTTCTGAGTATATTAAGTTCTGTATATTAGAAGATGCTCAGTCCCAAATTTATGTAAACCAGAAATACTTGTAGAAGGCTCCAACATTGACCACCAAAACATAAATGAGATAAAAGAGGGGAGCAGAATTGGAATGAGGAATCTCACAGAATGAAGCAGCATGGTATAGCACTTGGTTCTGGGTGCATCTGGTCAGGTTTTAGAAGGTATTAACTTCTGCCATGGTAGAACAAAACGAGGCAGAGAAAACAAAAAACACAAAACAAAAAAAGCATATCTTGTATATCTCCCAAAATTAAGTTGAGTATGTTGAAGGGAATCTAGAAGTGGAAAATATGTCTAGGACCTGTAATTGTAGAAATATGAAAGTCAAAAAGGAAGAGAGTCTTAAAATTGAAGAGGTGGTAAAATATTGTAGTTAAGGTGGGGAAAGAGAAAAAAAATGGAAATTTACAGTCTGATATAAAAACGAGTTGTACTGGAAAAAGGAAGACAAAAAAAAAAAAGGAGAGGTAGCCTCTGGTTCTGTATACTGTAAATCCCTCGACTTTCCCTGGAGCTTTCCAGCGCTACTTGGTCAAGAACTTCCCCTGTCCTTCCATGTGGTTTTCTGGGGGAGGGGCCTGCTGTGTTGATTCTCAGGTGTGAGCACCTGGGGGAGCTGCCCTGCCCCCCACCAGGTGCCGGGCTCAGTGGGAGCTGTTTACCCCATGAGGCCTCTGTCCCCTGGTGGCCCCGCCTCTCCCAGGCACCCGGTGACACCAGGAGGAACAACAACAGTGGCAGCGGCCAGCTCTCCAGCCCTGGAGTCAGCTGCCACAGTAACTATCGCATATCCCAGCCCGCACAGGCCTGGATGCTCCTGGGGCTGCGGGGAAGCGCTGATCTGCACAGTTTGGGGGGGCGCCCGGCGGCAGGAGCATCCTCACTCTCCTGTGCCCTCCCTGCCTCTGCCTGTCCCGGGGAGCGCAGGATCCTGGGCTGTGTCCGCTGGGCACCCTGGGCTCGGGGCCTGCGCTGCTGGAATCTGCTCCCAGGGCTGTGGCTCCCGAAGGCAGCAGGTGCAGCCCCCTCCCCCGGATCCGCCGCCTGACCCCCCGCTCCTCCCCGAGGACCCGCGGGCGCCCCAGCCCTGTACCGAGATCGGCCCTACGCCCTCCCTACTCCTCCTACTCCTCTGCCATCTTGCCCCCCCCCCATACTTGCTATTTTTTGTTGATGTTCGACATTATGAGTTTTTCCTTGTTGGGTGATGGTGGATATTTTTGTGTCCTATTAAATATTCCTCAGTTTTGCTTCAGGACACATTCAAGTACTTTGAAACGATTTGCTGCTTTTGAGCCTTGCTTTGAAGATTTTTTAAGGAGCAGTGCATCTTAAGCATCCTTAACTTCCTAAGTCAAGGATTCACTATTACTGAGGCTCCATGGAATTTCAATGATTTTAGTATGGCTGGTGGGAACAGACACTATTCCCATTCTTCTTTTGATGCCAGGCACTGTTACCTCCAATCCTTGGGGTTTGTCTTTTCCTGGCCTGGAATAGTTTGTTTACAAACACATGCCAATAAGTTCTCAGCTGAGGTGTTGAGGCAGGTGCTCTGTGATTGATAAGTTTTCTCTCTTAGCAGCTCTTTTGTACTCAGCACTGGTCTGTGGACTCTGGTGAACTTGGTCTTCCTGGGTGCTCCATTCCATCCTCTCAATTTAGGGAGTCTCCAAAGCTTCTCCTTAATTCGACCTCCTGTGCTTTGCCATGGAATTTGAACTCCCATGATGATAAACTGGGGGCAACTTCAGGGCTTGCTTTACTTTATCTTCATCTGTAAGGAATCATTACCTTCCATTGCCTTAAGTACAATGTCTTGCAGACCTTTGTTTCACTTATTTTATCAGTTTCAGGTGGGAGGATAAATCCAGTCCTTGGTACTTCCTCTTGCCTGAAAGCAAAAGTCCCTATTTTACCCACATGAAAGCCCAGTTTTAAGCATACATACCACTTCTGCTTAAACCCTACCTGTAGAGGCTACCTAGAGAAGTTCAAATTCACATCCTCTTCACTCTGTCTTATCAGAAATATGGTCTCATCATCAAAGACCTTTAAATTCTAATTTTGTTACTTGAAAGTCAGAGCATAATTTGTCAATGAGTCATTACAAACTTCAACTGGTAATTTCACCACACGTGAATAAAAATAATCACTTTTATAAATGTTTTATTTATAGACCATAAATATATTTAACTGCTCACTTCTAGTACACACACATACAGCACATATTTAGGAATGTTGAGAGTGAAAAGTGCACTGGAATTTGAACAGGATAGATTTGGCTTTTTGAACTCGGTCAACCAAACTTCCCTTTCCTCTCCATCCCTGTTTTGTAAGCATTAAATGAAGTATGTGAAGTTCTAGAATACTCAGTATGTGTTAATAGCCCTCCCTCCCCCCACCGCCATTCTCACTATAACCCACCTCTGCTCCCTCATTTTATGTAATTTCATTTGGCTAAAATAACCACCAACAATAGGACAACAGGGTTATTTCTGAGTATTGTGTGGGTAGATTAAGTGTTTTGTAGGCAGTTTGTGGGGTAGCATTTTGTCATATGGAGTTGTTTTGCTTCAGGGACTGCACTTTCCCTTAGTGGTAGATCTGAGTCACCAGCACACTTATGGAGTCACAACTCCTCAGGGGAGCCAAGACCTTGAGGGATTAGAGAGATGGTGCACCTCTAGTTCCCCGCTACAGGCTGGGGTTACCTGTGGAGGGAGGGTGGCGAGAATGGGGTCATGAAAGGCTGTGGTAGAGCTGGATTTAGAATCTCCCTGGTTCCTGAAGCTGGGATTGCTCTTGTGCTGTGAAGAATTCTATCCCCTCAGAGAATTTGTTTCACACACCTGGCAGCAGAGAGTTAGAGTCATTTGGGGTTCATCTGGACTGTGACTCAACTACTGGGGGACTCAAATGCTTTCAGTGTCATCTCAGTTCTATTGGCAGCAAAGAGGACAAACAAATCACCTGATTGTGTCCATCTCTTATATGTAAGACAAGCCTTGCCAAATTAAATTATGCCCTCAGTCCCTCTTGCCATGAATTTACAGTTCAATATTTCCTTTACTTTTCATTTAAAAAATATACATTTTCTTTATTTATAAAAATGTGAAAGAGTTAGAATTTTTAAATTCCTGTAGTGCCTCCTACCAAAGACAATCACTTTAACATTTGGGATACTTTTTCCCATTAAAAAAAAAAAAAAAAAGGTCTTGGCTTAATTTTTGCTTCCTTTTTCTTTTTTTAAAAAAAGATTTATTTATTTATTCGAGAAAGAGAGAGAGGGAGAGGGAGAGAGATGGGAAGGGAGTGTACAAGCAGTGGGACAGGCAAAGGAAGAAGGAAAGAATCTCAAGCATACTCCCTCCTGAGTGCAGAGTCTGACCTAGGGTTGGGGGATTGGACTCAGTCCCAGGACCCTGAGATCATGAGTTGTGCTGAAGTCAAATGCTGAACCAACTGAGCCACATAAGTGCCTTGTTTGTTTTTTAATATATCTATGTGACCATAGTCCATATATAATTTCATGTTCTGCAGTTTTCATCTTACATATAACAGAAGTTTTCCCCATGGCTATTATAAATTCTTTATAAAAATAGTTTTATTTTATTTATTTTTTTAAAGATTTTTATTTATTTATTCATGAGACACACACACACACACACACACACAGAGAAAGACAGACAGACAGACACAGGCAGAGGGAGAAGTAGGCTCCATGAAGGAAGCCCGATGTGGGACTCAATCCCGGGACTCCAGGATCATGCCCTGAACCAAAGGCAGACACTCAGCTGCTGAGCCACTCAGGCATCTGTATAAAAATAATTTTAATGGCTGTAGAATATTAACAACTGGACTTATTTAGCTCACTTAAGGTATCCAGTACTTTTCACTTTTTCCTTCTCTCAATTTTTAATATTTATGCTGTTACAATTGCTCTTACAAGTAGTTGTATTTTGATGAATTTGAATTATGTGCTTACATGTCTATTTCGTTGGCTGTCTACTCTTGGGGTATCTTATGGCTCTTGCATCACACAGGAGGGAAAACATGACCCCTCTGATTCTTCCCAGTTTCCTTTCCTTCTTCCTACTGTCGATGTCTTGAAGCAACACTTCTTTACATGCTGAAGCTGACAAACTTTCAGGGATGTTGCTACTGACCTGAGATTGTTTTTGGAGCTGCATTGGCCAGACTTGCACTAAAATCAGAAATCCAGGGGTAGAGGGATAAGCTAACGTTATATTTTCCAGGAGAAGGTGGGGCATAAATGACCCTGTTCCATGACTATATTCCGTGGGATGTGCTCACCCAACACAACAGGTCAACTGGAGGGACATTGGCCATACTTTCTGCTGCTCATCTTTTGGAAATCTCATACTTTCCTGGAGGAAGTGTTCACTGGTGTTGGGGTAAGGAAAACATTGACAGCAGCTTCCTTCCCCTACCCACTCCCTGCCTGTGCAGAGGGCTCCTTCTTCTCAGGGGCTGTATACATGGGTTGGGGACCCCTCTGAAGTGGCTGCTCCCAGGGAGCAACTAGTGGTGGGTGCAATGATGATCCCTGGGTCCAGGCTGGCTCCAGCTGCCTCTTTCACTGCTGGCTGTGGTGTGGCTGAGAGAGGCTCAATGACTGGGGTCCTTGTGTTCTGGTCATGAGACTGGTAGGATAATCACTCTAAGGGCTACATGAGGGCTATGTGTGGGAAGTGCATGGGGGTAAAACCTGGAAAACAGTTGGAGGTCCTTGTGCTGAGTAGAACCCTGGCCTTTGCTAGCCCTGGCTCCACCTAGGCCATGTGGCACATCCATTCCTCCATGACAGGGTCTGTTTCTGCTTGTGCTCATCATGGTCTAGGTCCTGGGACATGAACAAAAAGGACTAGAATCTCTGCAGAGAGCTGAAAGTCATTGGAGAGAGGCAGACAATGAGCAAAATAAATGCCATCTATGATGTAGGACACATCAGAAGGTGGTGGGTATGATGGAGATGGTTCACAGGGAAGGACTGGGAACCTGGGTGGGCCTTGCCTTAGGCTCCCTGCTGTCCCTCTCTCTGGCATCATGCCTTCCCCACCCTTCCTTGTGTTCCCAATCCCTGTGCAGGAAGCTTCTTGGCAGCATTGGGGGTGGGGGTAGGGAGAGATGGGCAGGCTGCTGCAGTGACGGGAAGGGTGTCCCCCAGCTCCAGTCTAATGCTTCTGGGAAGGAGGGGCAGGAGAGGGAATGAGCTCACCCTTCTGGAGGGTGTCCCAGGCACACCCCTCAGCTGTCAGGTTGGCTCCTGGGCTGGGCTCCTTTTGCATGGAGGAAAGGAGGGTGAATCTTCCTCCCTCAATGGATGCAGCCCCAGAAGGCGTGCTGGGTCTGGGTGCCTGTGGGACTGCTGGCAGGCAGCGCTCTCAGCATTACTGGGGAAGTTGCCAGCACAGGCAGAGACAGTCCCAGGCTCCTTAGCCACCAGCTTTATCACTTTAGTCCTCAAATAACCCACCAAGCCTCTTTGGTGAGACGGGAACCTTCCTCCCCAATTGCTGTGGCCTGGCATGAGGCTGACTCAGTCAATCAGTAGGTGCCGACTGGATGTGTCAGGCTCTGTGTGGGTGTGACCTGTGCCGCATGCCGCCTCTGGGCACCGAGAAAGCCCTGTGGGTTCTGCCTGGCCGTCATCATTCCTCATCAGTCCTACAAAGAGAGAGTGGGTGAGGGCCCTGGGAGGGGGCCAAAGAGGCAAGGAGGAGAGAGCCACTGCAGCCAGGGCAGTGCATGGACACAGCAGAGGGGGGACACAGAGCTGGGCCTGGGCACCTGCGGTGGTGGGAGACGAAAATCGAGATATTTCCAGGACAGCTGGTGATGTATTTTCATTATTCTTTTGCTCAAAATAGAATTATCTGTAGAAATCAAATTTGACAGGCAGCCTAGGCGTTTTGCCTGGGCTGTCTGGAGGAACTGGCTTCCTCGCCTACAGATACTTTTTTTCCTTCCAAAGGAAGAGGAGGTAACATTCTGCTGGTTTAAAAGAAAGTGGGAGAGGAGGGAGATGTGCAGTAGATGAATTTAGAAGGGCGAGGCTGGGTAAGGTGGGCAGAGGAAGCTGGGAGAAAGCCCATTGTTAGTGGGAAAGGCTGAGGGGCCCTGTACTGACCATTCTGTTTTCCCTGGGAAAGCGAGTCTTGGACCCCCGGGGCCACCAGGAATAGAGCTCCGTAACACAGACCCCTGGCTTAGAGGTCATGGTGAAGACAAGAAGAAAGGTCAGTGTTCAAACCAGGAAGAAAAGAAGAGACAGAGACAGGGAGAGCGTGTCAGGCACTTGAGGTGGGAGCTTGGGAGTGAGGGAGAGGTAGTTAGAGATACCAGGGAGGTCCCCAGGCCAGAGAGCCGAAACCCAGGCCTGGCTCAGCCTCTGCTAGCCTCAGTTTCCCTGTCTGGAAGAGTGAGGTGGTATAGACCTTCTTGCCCTTGCTTGGGTGGTCCAGGCAGCAGCAGATATGAGGGAAGATCTGCATTATCCCTGTCACCCTCTGTAGCTCCAGACCATCCATCTGGGATGTCACCCGGTCTCACTGTTCTTCTAGCGCTGCTCGTGGGTGAGCACTGACTCCAAGTGGTGGTCCTCTCTGCGTTGCTTTTTCTCTGCTTGGAGGGGGGCATCCCAGGGCTAGAGCTTCTCCTTTGTAGAGGTGACCAGAAAGGGCTGAGCCCTCCCCCATCCCTACTCACCAATAGGGCTTGGACCTAGGAAATGTGATGCAGGTGACTTACTGTTGCAGCAAAAACAGAGGTGCTTTCTTGCTAGGCCTTGAACCTAAAATGAGGAAAATACTGCCTAAATCCCACATTTGGAGGATTAACACACATAGCCCATTTGGTGGGCTCAGGACAGTTCCTGGTACAGCATGCACCTTCCAAGGGAAGAGCTGTGACACCAGTGACTGGGAGCCAGTGTGTCCAGTGCCCACAGACCTTCCATACCTCTTGTCGCTGAGACCTTCAGCAGGTGAGTGGGGACTGGGCTGGAGCCCCTCATGGCCCATGTTGGTCTTTCTGAAGACAGGTCCAGTCCCACATCCACCTGGCTAGCTTTGGGCTATGTCCTCTACTATCCAGTGGTCACTTGTGCTCAGCATTAGCCAGCCTTGCCTCTCCTCTGGACACGCAAGCTAGTAACTGAGCTCTGTGTACTGCTGGCCTGTGCCTTACAGAGGCTGGTGAAGATGGCATAAATGGCCAAGGATGATACTGCTGGCTAATGGTTGGGCAGAATGAAGCCCAGGGATCTGGGGAAATGGAGGGAGGCGCCCAAGTGCACAGGGCAGAGCTACAGCTCCTCCTAGTTGACATGTACTGAATGGGAGAGTAATGTATGGTGGTATTCCAGGTGCCAGAGCAGCAGGTGCAGAGGTTTGGAGACAAAATGCAAGACTGACAGCTGTACATGGCTGGAGGGTCCAGGCAGAGGACAGATGAGCTTGTAGGGAAAGTGGGGCTCACATCCCAAAGGCAGGGTGGGTAGGCCCAGGGGTCTGACTTCAGCCACCCTATGGGGTTGGGTAGGGAGGAGTGTGCCCAGATGGGGGGCTCCTATGCTGCTCCTATGCTGCTCCTCCATTGCCTAGCTCCCCCAGCACCACCCCCCCAGCTTAGAAGGAGTCATAGCAATCCTTTCCAGCCCCCATGGGTGCCCTCTGCTGTGCATGGAGTCATTTCACCCCATCTGTCTGCTCTTCCCTGGGCTCCAAGTCCAGCCATGTCTGCCCTTCCTCTGAATCCCCTTTGCACCTGCACAGGGCCTGCAGCACACTTGACATGTGAGTGTAGAGTGGATCAGTGCAGCAATTAAAACTCTTGGGGGAAAATTTCCAGAAGGGTATCCTTTTTAAATAGGAAAAATTGAACATTTGCAGTATTATTCTCTCTCCTAGCAAAATTTCAGTTAAATGACAGTAAAGGAGTAAAAAGAGCAAAAACTTACAACAAAAAGAGAACTAGGGAGGCCAAAACACAGGTATGCCTCAGAGATAGTGTGTATTTGCTTCCAGACCAGCCCAGTAAAGTGAATATTCCAACAGAATGAGTCAAGTGAATTTTTTGGTGTCCTAGTGCACGTAAGAGTTATCTTTATACTGTGCTGTAGTCTACGAAGTGTGCGATAGCATTATGTCTAATTAACAATGCACAAGTCTTAATTAAAGCTTATTGCTAGAAATGCTAACCATTCTCTGAACTTTCGTAAAGTTGTAATCTTTTTGCTGACAGAGGGTCTTGCCTGGATATTGGTGGCTGCGGACTGATGAGGGTGGTGGTTGCTGAAGGGTAGAGTGACAGTGGGAGTCTCTTAAAATCAGTCAACAATGACGTCTGTGGCATCGACTGAGTCTTCCTTCCACGACCAATTTTTCTGTAGCACGTGATGCTACCTGAGAGGTTTATACCCACAAGAGAACATCTTCCAAAGTTGGAGTCAATCTTCTCAGAGCCTGACACTGCTTTATCACTAAATTGATAGAATATTCTAAATCCTTTGCTGTCATGTCAATGATCTTCACAGTATCTTCATGAGGCGTATCCCATCCCAAGAAACTGCTCTTTGCTCCTCCATAAGAAGCCACCCCTCATCTGTTCAACTTTTATCCTGATACCGCAGCAACGCAGCCCCATCTTCAGGTCCACACTTAGAATTCTAGCTCTCTTGCTCGTTCCACCACAGCTGTACATACTTCCTCCACTGAAGTCTTGAACCCCTCTAAGTCATCCGTGAGGGCTGGAATCAACCGCTTTTAAACTCCTGTTAATGTTACTATTGTGACGTCATCCCTTGAATCACAAGTGGCATCAGGAAGGTAAGCACTTTTCAGAAGATTTCTAACTAACCTTCTCTGATACTTTCCCATTCTGTAGGTTGTCTCAGTGTTGTTGACTGTTTCTTTTGCTGTGCAGAAGCTTTTTATATGGATTAAGTCCCAATAGTTCATTTTTGCTTTTGTTTCTCTTGCCTTCATGGATGTATCTTGCAAGAAGTTACTGTGGCTGAGTTCAAAAAGGGTGGTGCCTGTGTTCTCCTCTAGGATTTTGATGGAATCTTGATGGAATCACATTTAGATCTTTCATCCGTTTTGAGTTTATCTTTGTGTATGGTGAAAGAGAGTGGTCCAGTTTCATTCTTCTGCATGTGGATGTCCAATTTTCCCAGCACCATCTATTGAAGAGACTGTCTTTCTTCCAGTGGATAGTCTTTCCTCCTTTGTCGAATATTAGTTGACCATAAAGTTCAGGGTCCACTTCTGGGTTCTCTATTCTGTTCCATTGATCTATGTGTCTGTTTTTGTGCCAGTACCACACTGTCTTGATGACCACAGCTTTGTAGTACAACCTGAAATCTGGCATTGTGATGCCCCCAGCTGTGGTTTTCTTTTCTTTTTTAAAAATTTTTAAAATTTTTTTTATTTATTTATGATAGTCACACACAGAGAGATAGAGAGAGAGGCAGAGACACAGGCAGAGGGAGAAGCAGGCTCCATGCACCGGGAGCCCGAAGTGGGATTCGATCCCGGGTCTCCAGGATCGCGCCCTGGGCCAAAGGCAGGCGCTAAACTGCTGCGCCACCCAGAGATCCCTGGTTTTCTTTTTCAATACTCCTCTGGCTATTCGGGGTCTTTTCTGATTCCACACAAATCTTAAGATGATTTGTTCCAACTCTCTGAAGAAAATCCATGATGTTTTGACAGGGATTGCATTAAATGTGTAAATTGCCCTGGGTAGCATAGTCATTTTCATAATATTAATTCTTCCAATCCATGAGCATGGAATATTTTTCCATCTTTTTGTTTCTTCCTCAATTTCTTTCAGAAGTGTTCTGTAGCTTTTAGGGTATAGATCCTTTACCTCTTTGGTTAGGTTTATTCCTAGGTGTCTTATGCTTTTGGGTGCAATAGTAAATGGGATTGACTCCTTAATTTCTCTTTCTTCAGTCTCATTGTTAGTGTATAGAAATGCCACTGACTTCTGGGCATTGATTTTGTATCCTGCCACACTGCCAAATTGCTGTATGAGTTCTAGCAATCTTGGGGTGGAGGCTTTTGGGTTTTCTACGTAGAGTATCATGTCATCGGCGAAGAGGGAGAGTTTCACTTCTTCTTTGTCAATTTGAATTCCTTTAACGTCTTTTTGTTGTCTGATTGCTGAGGCGAGGACTTCCAGTACTATTTTGAACAGCAGTGGTGAGAGTGGACATCCCTGTCTTGTTCCTGATCTTAGGGGAAAGGCTCCCAGTGCTTCCCCATTGAGAATGATATTTGCTGTGGGCTTCTCCTAGATGGCTTTTAAGATGTTGAGGAATGTTCCCTCTATCCCAACACTCTGAAGGGTTTTGATCAGGAATGGATGCTGTATTTTGTCAAATGCTTTCTCTGCATCTAATGAGAGGATCACATGGTTCTTGGTTTTTCTCTTGCTGATATGATGAATCACATTGATAGTTTTACGAGTGTTGAACCAGCCTTGTGTCCCGGGGATAAATCCTACTTGGTCATGGTGAATAATTTTCTTAATGTGTTGTTGGATCCTATTGGCTAGTATCTTGTTGAGGATTTTTGCATCCATGTTCATCAGGGATATTGGTCTGTAATTCTCCTTTTTGGTGGGGTCTTTGTCTGGTTTTGGAATTAAGGTGATGCTGGCCTCATAGAATGAATTTGGAAGTACTCCATCTCTTTCTATCTTTCCAAATAGCTTTAGTATAATAGATATGGTTTCTTCCTTAAACATTTGAAAGAATTCCCCTGGGAAGCCAAGTGGCCCTGGACTTTTGTGTCTTGGGAGGTTTTTGATGACTGCTTCAATTTCCTCCCTGGTTATTGGCCTGTTCAGGTTTTCTATTGCTTCCTGCTCCAGTTTTGGTAGTTTGTGGCTTTCCAGGAATGCGTCTGTTTCTTCTAGATTGCCTAATTTATTGGCATATAGCTGCTCATAATATGTTTCTAAAATCGTTTGTATTTCCTTGATATTGGTGGTGATCTCTCCTTTTTCATTGATGGTTTTATTAACTTGATTCTTTTTTCTTTTTAATAAGGCTGGCTAATGATTTATCTATATTATTAATTCTTTCAAAGAACCAACACCTGTTTTTGTGGATCTGTTCTACAGTTCTTCTGATCTCTATTTCATTTAGTTCTGCTTGAATTTTAATTAACTCTCTTCTTCTGCTTGGTGTAGGTTTTATTTTCTGTTCTTTCTCCAGTTCCTTTAGGGGCAAGGGTAGCTTGTGTATTTGAGTATTTTCCAAGTTTTTGAGGGAGCCTTGTATTGCGATGTATTTCACTCGTAGGACTGCTTTTGCTATATCCCAAAGATTTTGGATGGTTGTATCTTCATTTTCATTAGTTTCCATGAATCTTTTTAATTCTTCTCTAATTTCATGGCTTACCCTTTTATCTTTTAGCAGGATGTTCTTTAACCTCCACGTGTTTGAGTTTCTTCCAAATTTCTTCTTGCAATTGAATTCTAGTGCCAAAGCATTGTGGTCTGAAAATGTGCAGGGGACAATCCCAGTCTTTTGGTATTGGTTGAGACCCGATTTGTGACCCAGTATGTGGTCTATTCTGGAGAAAGTTCCAAGTGCACTTGAGAAGAATGTGTATTCAGTTGCGTTTGGATGTAAAGTTCTGTAAATATCTGTGAAATCCACCTGGTCCAGTGTATCATTTAAAGGTCTTGTTTCGTTGGAGATGTTGTGCTTAGGAGCTGTATCATTGCAGAAAGTGCTTTGTTGAAGTCTCCTACTATTAGTGTATTCTTATCTAAGTATATCTTTACTTTGGTTATTAATTGATATACTTGGCAGCTCCCACATTTGGGGCATAAATATTCATGATTGTTAGGTCCTCTTGTGGATAGACTTGTTAAGGGTGATATAGTGTCCCTCTTCATCTCTTATTACTGTCTTTGGGGTAAACTAATTTATCCGATATGAGGATTGCTACCCCAGCTTTCTTTTGAGGACCATTTGAATGGTTAATGGTTCTCCAAAGTTTTATTTTTCAGGCTGTAGGTGTCCTTAGGTCTAAAATGAGTTTCTTGTAGACAGCAAATAGATGGGTCTTGCTTTTTTATCCAGTCTGAAGTCTTGCATCTTTTGATGGGATCATTAAGCCCATTCACATTCAGAGTTACTATTGAAAGATATGAATTTAATGTCATCATAATACCTATCCATTCCCTGTTTTTGTGGATTATTTCTTTGGACTTCCTCTTTCTTTTAAGGGTCCCCTTTAATATTTCTTGCAGCGCTGGTTTGGCTCTTTCAGTTTCTGCCTCTCTCCTTCCATTCTGAATGAGAGCCTTGCTGGATAAAGTATTCTTGGCTGCATGTTCTTCTCATTTAGGACCCTGACTATATCCTGCCAGCCCTTTCTGACCTGCCCGGTCTCTGTGGAGAGGTCTGCTGTTAATCTAATATTTCTCCCCATATAAGTTTGGAATCTCTTGTCTCTTGCTGCTTTAAGGATTTTCTCTTAATCTTTGGAATTTGCAAGTTTCACTATTAAATGTCAAGGTCTTGAATGGTTTTTATTGATTTTGATGGGGAATCTCTCTATCTCCTCAATCTGAATGCCTGTTTCCCTCCCCAAATTAGGGAAGTTCTCAGCTATGCTTTGTTCAAATATGCTTTCTGGCCCTCTGTCTCTCTCAGCACTCTCTGGAACCCCAATTATATGTAGATTTTTCCTTCTGAGGTTATCATTTTTTTCCCCTAACCTTTCCTCAGGGTCTTTTCATTGTTTTTCCCTTTTTTCCTCAGTTTCCTTCCTTGTCATCAACTTGTCTTCTATGTCATTTACTCTTCCTTATACCTCATTAACCCTTGGCGTTAGGACCTCCAGTTTGGGTTTCCTCTCATTTAATTGATTTTTAATTTCAGCCTGATTAGATCTAAATTCTGCAGTCATGAAGTCTCTTGATTCCTTTATGTTTTTTTTTTCCAGAACCACCAGTAGCTTTATAATAGTGCTTCTGATTTGGCTTTCTGACATTGAATTGTAATCCAAATTCTGTAACTCTGTGGCAGAGTGTACTGTTTCTGATTCTTTCTTTTGTGGTGAGTTCTTTTTTCTAGTCATTTTGTTCAGTGCAGAGTGGCTGTATGAGTGGGCTGCACCAAGAACATCAACCACGACATATGTAAATTTCACCCTAGATGATTCTGCCAAGATCAGATACCAGAAATTGAAAACAAAGATCAGAATGATATAAAACAAAAGGACAACTAAAGTGAAAAACAAATTTTAAAACAATGTAGTAAAAAAAAATAAAAGGCCAAGAATCCCAAAGAAGAAGAGAAAAAGAATAGGAAAAAAAGAAAGAAAAAAGAGAAAAAAAAAAAAGAAGGGGTACTGGGAGTTGGTGGTGGTGACAAAGTTGTAGTGAAGGCAGAATGTCATCTACCTGAGGGGTTCTAGAGGATGATCCTCTTGTTTCTGAGTATATTAAGTTCTGTATATTAGAAGATGCTCAGTCCCAAATTTATGTAAACCAGAAATACTTGTAGAGCCCCAACATTGACCACCAAAACATAAATGAGATAAAAGAGGGGAGCAGAATGGGAATGAGGAATCTCACAGAATGAAGCAGCATGGTATAGCACTTGGTTCTGGGTGCATGCTGGTCAGGTTTTAGAAGAATTAACGGAATTAACTTCTGCCATTATAGATCAAAACGAGGCAGAGAAAACAAAAAACACACAAAAAAGCATATCTTGTATATCTCCCAAAATTAAGTTGAGTATGTTGAAGGGAATCTAGAAATGGAAAATATATTTAGGACCTGTAATTGTAGAAATATGAAAGTCAAAAAGGAAGAGTCTTAAAATTGAAACGGTGGTAAAATATTGTAGTTAAGGTGGGAAAGGAGAAAAAAATTGGAAATTTACAGTCTGATATAAAAATGAGTTGTAGGGGATCCCTGGGTGGCTCAGCGGTTTCATGCCTCCCTTTGGCCATTTGGCCTGGAGTCCCGGGATCGAGCCCCAGGTCAGGCTCCTGGCGTGGAGCCTGCTTCTCCCTCTGCCTGTGACTCTGCCTCTCTCTCTCTGTGTCTATTATAAATAAATAAAAATAAATCTTAAAAAAACAACAACAACAAAAAACTGAGTTGTACTTGAAAAAAGAAGAAAAAAATTAGGAGGAGTAGCCTCTGGTTCTATATATTGTAAATCCCTTGACTTCCCCTGGAGCTTTCCAGGGCTGCTTGGTCAAGAACTTGCTCTTCTCCTGTCCTCCAGCTGGTCTGGGGGAGGGGCCTGCTGTGCTGATTCTCAGGCGTGTGCACCTGGGGGAGATGCCCTGACCCCTGCCGGGTGCTAGGCTCAGTGGGAGCTGTTTACCCCATGAGGCCTCTGTCCCCTGGTGGCCTGCCTCTCCTAGTCACCCGGTGACACCAGGAGGAACAACAATACTGGCGGAGGCCATATCTCCAGCTCTGGAGTCAGCTCCCCACAGTAACTACACAGTCTCCCAGTCCACACTGGCCTAGATGCTCCCGGGGAAGTGCAGATTTGCTGATCTTCACAGCTTGGGGGCACCCTGCGGCAGGAGCATCTTCACTGTCCTGGAGGAGGCACAGGATCCTGAGCTGTGTCCAATCGGAGCCCTGGCATCTGGGGCCTGTGCTGCTGGAATTGTGCTCCCAGGGCCACGGCTCCTGAAGGCAGCAGGGTGCAGACCCCTCCTTCTGGAGCCCCTGCCTGACTGACCAGCTTCTTCCCAAGGCCCCGCCAGCTGCACATTCCAGCCCTTTACTGAGATCAGGGCACAGTCTGTGGCGCGCTTTACCTCAGGGCACACTTCCTCTATTAGTGACCTGGGAAACTGGAGGCTCCACTGCCCCTCTTGCGATTCTGCTCAGTTTCCTTGCTAAGTGCCATTCAGTCCCTCCAGGAGTAATCAGGTGAGAATTTTTTTAAAGTTCCTGCTTCTTGGGGGCTGGGCTTTCCTGTCCTGGAGGCTTTCGCTGGGCCTTAGCCTGGGTCCTCCCAGGGCTCTTTACCCACTTGATTCTTTTTTATTTTTTTCCACTTTCCTACCTCGTTAGAAGCAAAAACCCTTCTCTCTTTAAATCTCACGTTGAATTCATAGGTTTTCAGGATGGTTTCAAAGTAATCTAGGTAAGTTGGTGGGGCCAAGTGAGGTGAGGACCCTTACTCCTCCGCCATATTCTCTAATACCAGGTTTGGACTTTATATTGCAGACAGAGAGGGGTCATTATGGGGTTTCAGGCCTGGGAGTGACAGATTAGATTTGGATTGGACTTAGTGGAGAAATGTGGATGGGGGACGGAGTGGCTGGAGGCACAGAAGCCAAGAATGCTTCTGTGGCAGCAATTTCAGCCAGATGTGATGTGGCCCTTGATTGCACTTGGAAGACAAGCCAAAAGGAAGAGTCCTTTGCAGCAGCTAAGGGAATAGGGGACACAAGAAGCATCTTAGCTGAGACCTCCTGAGAGTCTTTCTGGGGGTGCAGGGTGGTCATGTGGGGTAGCCAAAGGCTCTGGGGCTGCCAGCTCGAAGTATTCACATGATACAGGCCTGGCAGGCAAAGTGCTTAAATATTTATTACAAACAGAAATTGATGTTGGAGAACTAAATTCTCAAAAAGGAAATTGAAAAGAAAGGGAGGGTGGGCCTCTGAATTCCAATTTGTAGCGCCGGGCCTCCGCATGTTTCATCAACTACTCTGAGTGTGGAGGGACCAGATGTTCAGGATGAGAAGAGGTCCAGCTATTCACACTCCAATGCTCTACTTGGGAGCAGCTTATTATTCAGGGGCTGCATGAGGAAGGTCAGATGCAAAAATGCTTGAAAAAAGGAAGAGTGAGTGAAATAGTGATGGACAGGGGGAGGACTTGTGTCAAGCTGCTGAAGGAATAATAGATATGAGAAGTGAGTTGAGAATTAAACATTGGAAAAAGGCAATGGAGTGTTTGGAAAGAGCATTGCCTAAGAAATCAGCTCGGCCTTTATCCTTTTACTAGCCCTAAGAACTTGAGAAAATGTCTTAATGTCTCTGTGCTCAGTGAAGTACAAATAGTATAATCTAGAGCCATCATTATCATCATTATCATCATCACCATCATCACCACCATCACCTTCATCACTACCATCATATTTTCATTATCATCATCACCACCACCACCACCACCACCACCGTTATCATCACCATCACTATGGTTATTACCATCATCACTACCATCATCACCTCACCATCCTCACTATCATTACCACATCATCATCACTATCATCATTACCATCACCATCACCATAATTATAACCACCATCATCACTGTCATCACCATCACAATCACCATCATCATCATCACTGTCACCATCATCATCATTATCACCACCCTTGTGATTATCATTGTGATGGTTGCAATTATCATCATCATTATTATCATTTTGATCACATAATATGATCTATTTTTCAAAACAATGGTATCATTATAGAGTATTGTCTATCTGTCCTCTTGCACAGTTGAAGAACCTGAGGCATGATAAGGTAGGGTCAAGTTGACCAGAGCCAGTAAGTAGCAGAATGGTTCTGCCTGACAACACAGCACCTAGCATCTCCAGTGTTGAGTGTTGCTGTGAGTGTTAAATACAGTGATGTTTGCACATTGCTAATGTGAAGCAGGTCTCATTACATGGGGCTTCTTATTGCAAGTCTTTTTTTTAATTTTAAATTTTATTTATTTATGATAGGCACACAGTGAGAGAGAGAGAGAGAGGCAGAGACATAGGCAGAGGGAGAAGCAGGCTCCATGCACCGGGAGCCCGACGTGGGACTCGTTCCCGGGTCTCCAGGATCCCACCCTGGGCCAAAGGCAGGTTCTAAACCGCTGCGCCACCCAGGGATCCCCCTTATTGCAAGTCTTATTGCAAGGGTCTTATTTGGTGAAGAGCAGCTGTACTATGGCCTTGTCCAGGGTTGGTATGAATCATGTTGAGCCCTGTTAAACGGAAACAAAGTCCAAAGACATTTTGGGGACCTTACTGTGTGTTAGTCAATGTACCGGGAAGCACTGTGCTGTGTAGCCCTTGACACAAGCACCAAGAACCATGTCTCTACGTCTGTGGCCTGGACAGGGGGGTGGTTAACCTGTGTGAGGAGCACACACTGGAGGGGCCTGGAGATTCCCTCTGCTTGCTGCTGAGTGCCCACTGACATAGCGGATAGTGGCTGCTATGTCACCTCCCAAAGACAAAGTGGAGAGAGAAGAGCTTGGTCAGCAATTGCAGTGGTGCCTGTAGAGGCCTCAGGCCTGTGGGTCCTGTTCAGGTGCTCAGATCGGTGCTTGGCAGCCATACCCAGGCCTTGGGTTGTTTAGCAGAAATAGCTTGACTCGGAAAGTTGGTCTTTGACATTTTGAGAGCAAATGGTGAAGGAATCCGAATACATTTAAATTACTTTAATAAAGTATACCCTGTAGAATGCATTTAAATGGCAGAAAGAAGGGGGGAAGGGCCTTGCAATCATTCCAGCCCACTGCATAATTTATTTCATGCACTGTAGAGTCACCTCAGATATATAGGAACTAACCATTGTGCTGTTGGCAAAGGAGAGAACAGGCAGAAAAAGGAGCCTTTTTTCTTTTTGGGCTAGTCTTATCCATCTTGTTAAAGGGTCTAAACTTATTTTCAAAATCTAAGACAGCTTTTTTCATCCAAAGATGAAACTTTTGTTAATAGTTTGTAAATGTACCCTTTCAGACTTCTTTTGTTATTTTTGTTAATAAAAGGACAATAAAAGGAAGCATTGGAAGATTAAGAAGTATTCGGGGCGGGGGCGGGGAAGGAGGGACCCTCAGGGAATCCTGATGGTGATGTGATACCGTGGAGAGTTGGGTTGATTTATGGTTGGATAAATGCAGGTTAAAGCTCCACGCTGCCCCTAACTTTGACAGCCAATGAGTCTCTGAGCTATAGTCTCCTTGTCTTCAAAGTAGAGATCAGAGTACCTACCTGTCATGGTCTACAGGGTTAAGTGAGTTGTGCTGTAGGAAGCACCTGGCAGGTACTTCATTAAGTGGTCATCCCTCAGCTGCATGAGACCTGGGTGCTCTAGGCCACACAGCAGATATGCCCTATGCTCCATGGGGGTGTCTGAGATCAAGTCATTACCCTAACATGGACAGAGATATGGTATATGTGCGTGCATGCTTGTGTAGATACACACACATACACACACAGAGATAAAGAGTGGAGCTAGGGACACAGTTAAGGACAACCAGAGGACCCACCAACCAGCCAGGAAGCATCTGAAAGGTGATGAGCATTTCAGAGCCCATACAGGGTGTGCAAGTCTCTTCTGTCTGCATGAGTTGTGTTTGCTCTGGCTAGACCCTTCCATCCAGTGCATATTATTGAGGGAGCTTCTGAGGAACACGGGCTCCACACTGTCACACAGGTCTCCTGGGGCCAAGCAGAGACTCTACTGTAGCTGAAGGAAGAGACACCTCACTGCCATTGGGTGTGTTGGGCATGGCAGCTGCTCTCTTCTTAGCCATGATTATCAACACTGGGAAGCACCATCAGCCACAAGGCCTTGGGAGGCTCTGATATAGCTCTTAAGACATGGGGCATCACGTATGTGAGACAGATTGAGCATCCTTGCCTTGAGAGATATTTGGGACAAAAATGGTAGCTGTGTCTGCGGTGGACAAAAGAATGTATTGTGGGCATAGTCTTTATGGCCCCGAGGGGCCAGGTGCTGGGCTTCAAGACTCAGAGAGAAGATGTTAGGCCCAGCCTACCACGGCAGTTATGTTCCTGTCTGTCTGAAGTAGAGGCAATGCCAGCACTGTCTGGGACATGACTGAAAGATGCATTCGTTCATTTGTTTTGTGCTCATTCATTCCATCCAAATTTTTTGAAGCCCACTTCTTGGAGGGCGCTGTGCGGGTCAATGTGGGGGCCTAAAGATGGCTGCTACCTCCCTGCTGCCCAGTCCCCCAGGAAGGAGGCCTGTGTTCCCTCCCCTTGCATCAGGGCTGGCACGGGGCTGCTTTGACCAGCAGAGAGTGGACGGCAAGAAGGCCCAACCATGCAGAAAGCTTAGAGAAGGCTTGTATAGGGAGAAGGGGCCTGTTGCCTGGGGCCAGAGGTGGGTCCCACTGGAGCATGCTGCTCCATAGCCCAGAGTGAGGGCCAGGTCCCAGAGGACAGGGGCCTGGGTGAATTTTCCAAAGGAAGCCCTCCCACTTTCCCTTCCTCACCCCTGCACAGTTATGGGACCCTGAAAAATAGTCCTAGTTTTGGTTTGCATTCCCAATTTCTGACTAGAAATTTGTAAGATATGGAAAGGTATAAAGAAAAAGTAGAAACCACCTGTAATTCTCCCACTCAGAAATGACTCTTATTATAGCCTGATAATGTCCTTCTTACTCTTCAAGAATCATTCTTTTGAGATAAAGACTGTAGGATCCCCAAGAGCAGAGAACAGGAATTCCCACATGCTTGGGAAAAGTGCTGATCCCAGTGGCCTTGTGGGCTGTACAGGGCACTTACCGACCCCTCTGTGCCTCAGTTTATTCCTCTGAAATGGGGATAATAGGAGTCATTACTTTACAGGCTGTCTTTGAAGCATTCATCATCCTGCTAAAATTGAGCTGGGGTCACAGGGAACGCTGTGAGCATTGGTACTTGTATGACTCTGCTGAGAGCTGATGTCTACCAGGCCCTCATGGAGGTCAGTGCACAGTGCCCCTTCTCTGGAACTGGGGGTGCCACACCTCGGCCCTAGGAGAGGCACATGGCCAAGGACTGAATGCCCCGGGGGAGTCCCACACTTCCAAGCAGTCTGCGCTTGAGGTCTTGCCCCCCATCAGGGTGAGACTGACTTTATCTGAGGTCACCTTGAGTTGGCCTTTGAGCTTCCTGGAAAACTCACCTAAGACACGTTGACATCTGTATACATCTGAGCTCTGCTTCTAGGAGATACAACCCAAGACCGTCGTATTAGCTTCTTGTGTCTGCTGTAACAAATTACGACATCCTTGAAACAACTGAAAACAAAACAGACTTAGTAGTTTACGGTTCTGCAGGTCAGATGCCTGCCATCAGCTTCACTGGTTTTTAAGGCATCACTACAGCCGGGGTCCTAGTGGAGGCTCCAGGAGAGAATCCCTTCCCCCGCGTTTTCCAGTGTCCACAGGCCACCACACTCTTAAGCTTGTGACCCTTCTTCCATCTTCACTGCTCATCCTCCAACCTCTGCTTCTGTCACCAAGTCTCTGATTCTTCCTGTGGTTTCATCAGGCTCCATCTGCAATCTGAATAATCTCCCATCTCAAGATTCTTAACTCCATCATACCTGTACAGTCCCTTCTGCCACGGGAGGTAACGTTCTTGGGTTCTGGGCATAAAGACAGGGACATCTTCCAGAGTCTTTACTCACTGGCCTCCAACAACAGTTGTTACTATCAAAGGTCTCCTTCCTGGCTGTGTGGATAAGGGCACTGCAGGAGCCAGGGAAGGGCAGAGGCCAATGCCTTAACGCAGGGGTCCAGGGCAAGCTTGAGCTGTACCGTATGCTCTTCCTCCTCCGCACCACACATGAAACAAGTTCCTCTCTGCACCAACCCTCCAGTGGCTCTTATCCCTCTCGGAAAACCCCAGGCCTTGCTCATGCCTGCCTTTGCCCCACTGGTCACTTGCAGTTCCCTGGACATTCCAATCACACCTCTGCCCAGGGTCTCGGTACACACTATTCCCTCTGCCAGACACTCATCCCCAGACTTCTGCACTTCTTTCAAGTGTTGGCTCAAGATTATGTGCTGGGCTGGTCCTCTCTGACTAACCTCTTTGGCCTGGCCCCACCCTCACTTGTACTCTGCTTTGTTTTTCTTCTTGACACTTTGGTGCAGCTGACAAGGTTTATTTGGTTATTTGTTTTGCTTTTGTCATCCTAGAATAGAAACTGCTGAGGTCAGGGACTTTGCAACTCCGGTGCCTAAAACACTATAAATCTAGGTAAATATCAAATGAATGAGTGAATGAGTGAATGCATGAATGAATGAATGTCATATGCCTTGGAGAAAATTCTGGTTTGGGATTCCTGCTTCAAATCATCTGGCTGCCTCCCTGCTCCCTGGAGCTCACAGCTTACTGGGAAAGGTGCCATGTGCCCCCTCCTGGAATTGATCCCAATGTGCTCGGGGAAGGGGATGGTGGCTGCCCACCAGGAAGAAGAAATGACTCTTTTTAAAGCCAGGTGGCATCAGCACCTCTACTTGAGACTCCTGGGGCCTGCAGGCATTATATGCTTCTCAATGACCTTGGACCTGAAGGGAAAAACACACTCTGTAAATATGCTCTCACAGACTTAAAATTAAATTCTACATTTAAATGAGCTCATGGGAACTGACACTGCCATTAGTCTGTAATTTGTTTCTCAAAATTCTTCTATTTTAAGAAATTAAGCAGGAGGAGAAGAGGATGAGAAACAAAAGGGAGGGCAGGGCTGGGAGGGAATTTCTGTCCCAAAGGCAGACAGAGTCGGGGGTGGGCGGTGTGGGCGGTGTGGGGGAGGAGTGGGGGGAGAGGGAGGGGAGTTGGGAGGTGAGAGATTGCTGAAGTCCATGATTTCTGGTCTTTTCCTCCCCATGCTTGCTGTGGATATTTGTAGCTGGGAATATCATTACTGCTAGTACTGTGTGGAGGCCACGGTGTCCATGAGGCTCTCACTGGCACTCACTGCACACAGGGACCAGCCTAACCTGTGCAGCACCTGGCAGAGCCCGCTCCCTAGCAAATATGAGAGGAGCTTCCCACACTCCTGCTGCCCCCTGGTCATGTGGCAATGCTCCTGGAGGGCTGGTTGGGGCCTCCAAACAGCGGGCAGAGGGTCCTCAGATGAGCCGGGGTCAGGCTTTCCTGGTGGATACGCACACCCGCAGGTGTGAGCAGCTACTAGTTCTTGACAGCTCCCACCTTGGGCCCTGGAAACTGATCCATTGGCTTCAATTGACCGTAGGCTCATTTCCATTACAAAGAGTCACCAGGGTGAGTGGTAGCAGGTGCTTACTTGTGGCTGGGTGGGACGTCACTGCTGAAGGAGGAGGGACTGAGCCCTTAGTTGGTATATTTGGGCTGAATGCTGTCTGGGCTAAGAATATAGTAAGTGCCAAGGCCCTGAGGAGATATGGTCCCGGCTTGTTTGAGGAGCAGCAAGGACCCAGAGTGGAGTGAAGTTGGGAGAGAAGGACGTGGATGTAGTCAGAGGCCTGGATAGGGTGCAACAGATGGGGCCTTGCAGAAAACTGTGGGGACTTTGCCGTCACTTTGAGACAGTGGCAATGGAGCTCAGAGTGAGGAGGGCCTGGCCTGCCCTGCCCTGTGGAAAGATCCCTCTGGTGATGTGCTGGGGGAAGACTCGTCAGGGGCCGGGGTTGGGGGAAGTACAGCTATGTGTTAGGAGGCAGGAGATGAGGATGAGCTTGGACCACGATGCCAGCAGGCAGGGCAGGCTCAGAGAGGTGACTGGATCCAGGTTTATGTTGTTGGAAGGGCGGAGCCTGGGCTTTGTTGCTGTGGGATGAGGAGTGGGAGAGGAAAGTGTGAGCCACAGCTGATGGCAGTTGTGTCAGAGGTGAATTGAGAGGGGGTGTAGAGGGCAGTGGCGTATCACGGGGTGGGTGTGTGCATTCCCGGGCTGTTCAAGCAGGCTGTCAGAGCAGGTGAGGCCTGCCCAAGTTGACAGAGTCAGGGAGAAAGAAGGACGAGTTTACCCAGGGACTGTGTGCAGGCACCTGTTTCTGGTTCCCTTCTTGGTGACCCAGCTGCCCAGGCCTCTTGACTGAGCAGCTCTGAGCCTCACTTGCTGAGGGGTCAGGCTGCTCGAAGCTCTGAGACTTGGAATCACTGAGAATCACTGGATGTCCCATTACCTCCATCAGGGCTCTCTGCAGCCCAGGCCTTGGTGGCGGCAACTCTGCTCATAAACAAGGCCCCCACACTGTGCTCAGGGGAGCTGGAGCACAGGCTCCCTCGTCCCTGGGAGGGCCCCAGCCCTCCAGTCAGCTCTACCCTCACTCATATTGTCCAAACCCATGGTGGGCTGCGTTCAGCTCTGGGCTCAGGTCCAGAAGTGAGTTTGACACTGAGGACAAACACAGGCTTTGACTCTGCTACTGGCATGTAGGAGGGTGTCCTCTTGCTCTGTGGCCAGTCTGGACCCTCTGTAGCACTGAGGTCACAGGGACCCTTCTTCACCCCTGACTGCCCAGATCAATCTGGGCCTTAGTTTGTCTTAGATTTGCACCACATATTACTTCTAAGGTTTTTCCCTTGAAGCTTTGGGTTGATTTTTCATTGTTATTGTTGCTGTCATTTTTTGGTTTTCGTGTATCTTTGTTTTACCTCAAGACTTAAAAGCTTTTCAGTGTTTCTCTAAAGGCCCCTCTTGTGCCCTTGTCCCCTCAGCCTTGTGGTCCTGGGGGCTTGTCTTGTCCTGCAGCTCAGGGGTCCTCCTGAGTCACCTCCATCTTTCTTTTAGGTTGGATGCAGTGTGATCTGGTCCTGTGTCTTCATATTTCCCGCTTTCACTCTCACTTTGTTGGACTCTATTATGAATAACTTCCTAAAAACATGGGTTTTATATAGAGTTTTATATCGAGTTAAGTTTTTTAATTATTGCATTTCTAAAAAGATTTTGCTTTCACATTTTCTGATAATTTGGCTAGGTGAAGAATTGTACACCTGTACAAAGCATTTCTGCTTAGATCCTTGCAGAAACCCTCCATCGCCTTCTGGAAATCATGATGTCTGATGTTATTGGAATAGTTGGAATGTCTGTGGGTGATAAACATTGTCTTGAGCAGCTCTAAGCCTCACTTGCTAAAGGGTCAGGACAAAACAGCAAAACATTGATAATGTTTTGTCTTTTTGTCTTTTGCTCAAAAGACTAAAAGAATTCTTTTGTCTTTTGACTCCAACAAATTTTCCTCTTAATTTTCAGATAACTTCCCCCCCTTCATTTTCTTCTGCCCTTTTCAAACTTTTACTGGTCAGTTGTTGGAGCTTCTGGATTGATTCCCTATATGATTGATCATTATTTCTAGTGTTTCCTTCTATACTGTAGATAATATTTTTGTTTTTGTCTTTCTACTAAATTGTTCATTTTGGCAATGTGCGTAGTAGTCATGAGAACTTTCTTGTTCTCTGATTTTTAATTTATTTTTATTATTTTTTAAAGATTTATTTATCTATTTTTAGATAAGAGGGAGTGAGGGAGAGAGAGTGCTAGAAGGGAGAAGGGAAGAGAGAGAGAGAATCTCAAGCAGACTTCCCTCTGAGTGTAGGGCCTGATGTGAGGCTCCATCTCAGAACCCTGAGATCATGACCTGAGCCAAAATCAAGAGTCAGATGCTTAACCAATTGAGCCACCCAGGTGCCCCCAATTTTTGATTTTTTTGTCATAGCCTGTTCTGTGGATGCCTTCCTTATCACATCCAATTTCTCCAGAACACTAATTGGATATCTCTTCCTAAAGTTATTTATGGAAATTTGCTTACTGAGTGATAACTGGTCTGTTTGGGACTGCCCCGTCCTCTTTACTATATATATCTTTACTACTCCCCTTTCTTTTCTATGCTTTCTTCATGAGTTATGGTCCTGGGACCATTCATGTTTGAGAACCAGGCACACAGGCTGCCTGGAAGCTGAGTTTTGGGAACTGCAAGCCCATGGCCAGAAATGCCTTTAGATCACATTGGCCATTATTTGGGGACATGTTCAAGACATAAAGGCTGTTGTCGGGTGCTAGCCTGCCCCCTTGGTTCTCAGCAGCATGTGACACAGCTGGCCACTCCCAGGTCACTGTCCTCTTGGCTCTTTGCCTACCTCCATGGCCACTTTTACTATCTGCTCTCCTGGCCTCTCTTCATCTTCCTGACCCAGAAGTGCTGGAGGCCCTGGGACTACATCCTGGTTCTTTTGTCTCTTCCGTCTTTACTCACTCTCTACAGGGTCTCATTCAAGTTCATGGTTTTGAGAAATAGATACATGCTGATACCTCTGAAGTATTACTTGGAATTCTTCACAGAGCCTCATGTGCCCCATCCCCTATCTTCCTCTTCCTTGACCTCATTCTACTCTGGATTCCTTATTCCTCCTCAAATAAGTCAGGAGCATGTCCCCTCAGGGCCTTTGCATTTGCTATTCTTAGCCCAAACGGCACTCAACCCACATATATCACTCAGGGCTCATTCCCTACCTCCTTCAGCAGGAGTGAGGTATGTATCACCCACCCATAAGAAAGTACCCTGGTGATTCTTTGTAATGGAAATGATCCTAAGGTTAATGGAAATCAGTGGATCAGTTTCCAGTGCAAAATATGGGAGCTGTCAGGAACTAGCACCCTGACTGTATCTCCCCTTGCTCCCACTACAGAGGCAGAGCTGGGAGGAGAAAGGGGGCTATACTGGCTGGTCCTGGGCCATGCAAAGGAGGCCCTATGGATGTAGATGGGAAATGGGCAGAATGTTGATTTGCATAAGCAAATGGGAAGATCGGTTTTAGTTTTCTCCTGAAGGGAAAGAGGTGGTGGAGAGACTGGAGGGAAAAGTCTTAGCATGGCATGGCCTAACCAAAGACAAAATTTCAGTCCAGAAATGTGTACTGTGCCATGGCAAGAGGTTTGTGAGCAATCATGGGGGATCTTCCTGTATTCCCTTTCAGTCATGGCCAGGTGATGATTGTAAACAGCAACGTAACTCAGAAATAAGAGAAAAGAATTCAGTGGGAGGAGGCAGACCGAGCTACTGAGGGCTAGGAATCTGAAAACCCCTTAGAATTTCCCAGGAATACTGAGGAGGCTTTAGATCTTCAATGGAGTCTGTCTTCCATAGACAGAAGCATCAGGGAGATCTCAGCTGATGTGGCACCAGTGTTCCACCCCCAGCAAATGTCCAGCCCTTGGTTCCAAGGTTCTGGGAATATGTTATTTCCTGTGGGAAAGGCACTTTGTAGGTGTGATTCAGTTAAGGCTCTTGAGATGGGGAGATGATCCTGGATTATCCAGTTGCATCAAATCTAAATCCTTTAAAAGGTAGGAAAGGAAGATGGAGGAGGAAGGTCAGCAAGATACAACATTAAAAGGACAGGGCTTGCCCTTGATGGTTTGATACAGGAAGGGGGCTGTGAGCTGAAGGCTGTGGGCAGCCTCTAGAAGTTTGCAGCCAGCAAGAAAATGGGGACCTCAGTCCTACAACCACAAGGAAGCTGATGCTCCCTTGGTTAACTGCCAGTAAGAAAACTGCCTTGCCAATACCTTGATTTCTGTGCAGTGGACTTCTGACCTTCAGAACTAGAAGATAATGAATTTCTGTTGTCTTAGGCTACTGAAGTTGTGGTGATTTGTTCCAGTTGTGTGCAGTAAAGGATTAGCTCTGTAGGCCAGGGCTGTTTAGGACTAGTCCTTCCCGGCTCCTGGGGCATAACTTCTGAGCTCTTAGAATATCCTGCTGGATAAAAGGGTCTTTGTATATCTGAGTGAGGCTTTGGGCAATGCCAGACAGTTCATGCAAACCATGTGATTTAAGGCTGTCTCAGTCTGCTCAGGCTGCTATAACAAAGAATCAAGGCTGGGCAGCTTGAACAAAAGAAAGTTGTTATTTCATGTTCTGGAGGCTAGATGTGCAAGGTCAAGGTATTGGCAGGTGTAGTTTCTCCTGAGGCCTCTCTCCTTGACATGCAGATGGGCACCTCCTTGCTGTGTCCTCACAGTCTTTCTTTTGCATTTACATTTCCCTTGGTGTCTCTGTGTGCCCCAATTTTCTTTTATAAGAACACTGGTCAGATTGAATGAGGGCCACCCTAATGGCCTCATTGAACTTAATCACATCTTTATTTTTATTTTTTTAATTTTTAAAAGATTTTATTTATTTATTCATGAGACAGAGAGGGAGAGGCAGAGACATAGGCAGAGGGAGAAGCAGGTTCCCTGCAAGGAGCCCGATGTGGGACTCAGTCCTAGGACGCCAAGATCATGCTCTAAGCCAAAAAGCAGATGCTCAACCAGTAGGCTACCCAGGTGTCCCTTAATCACATCTTTAAAGTCTCCATATCCAAATATAGTCACGTGCCAAGGTGCTGGGGTCAGGGTTTCAGCAAAAAAACTTGGGGTGGGGGTAGAATGCTATTCATCCCAAAACAATGATGAGTGCTTGGGAAATCCCTGGGTGGCTCAGTGGGTTTAGCTCCTGCCTTTGGCCCAGGATCCTGGAGTCTGGGGATCGATCCCTGCATGGGACCTGCTTCTCCTTCTGCCTGTCTCTGCCTCTCTCTCTCTCTCTCTCTCTCTTTCCCGGGTCTGTCATGAATAAATAAATAAAAAATCTTTGAAAAAAAAAAAAACAGAACAATGAGGAGTGCTTGTTTTTCTTTACCTAGGCCCTGAGCCACACTGTGTATAGTTTGGAGACTGAGTCATTATGGTCATTCACATGGGCTCTCCACGCCTGTGTGACCGACCCCCAGGAAACACTATGGATCGCCACACTGCAGACGTGTGGTCACATATCCTTGCTGGGAGACCTAAGTACTGTCCGTGTGACCCCACTGGGAGGGAACACTAATTGCTCTCTCCTGAGCCACCTGTGTGCCTTTTCCCTCTGCTGCTTTCATCCTATCACTGCAACACACCATAACTAGGAGTACAAAACTGTGAGTTCTGTGGGTCTTATTGACTTGTCAACTTAGAGATGTCCTGGGAACCTCTCAGTAGTAGAAGCAATAGAGAACTAACACATTTCAATAACAAAGGCAGGTTGTGAAGTGAATCAAGCTGCAGTGGTAACGCTACTTAATCAGTTAAAATGTTACCTTCCCCGGAGGCCTCCGTGGGTGAGTAGGGGTCTCGGCCTTCATCGGCTTGAATGAATGAATGGTGGTGTAAAGAGGTTCTGGTCGTTTAGCAGAGTTGGTCGGGATTTCCCTCCCGGTGGAAGCCACTGTCATACCTCCCATGACCAGCTAGATTCCTGCTTATGTTTTTCTTGTAAGGAAATATGTTCTACAAAGAGTCTTAATCTGATTCTGTGAGAAGGGCCTGAAACTCCCTTCCTGAGGAGTCTTGAAGCTGAATGGCCAATGGCATCAAGATTGTGGCTGATCTGCCAGCATCAGGGATGCTCGGGAAGAGAATCAGCGTCTGTAGTACTGATCCCCCCCACTGCCTCTTTGCAGTTCCTGGGAGCAGTGGCAACATCACTTTCCTGCTAGTTCTGTCAGGCCTGGTGGGTGAACTGTGTGAGCTGAGATGTTTCTCTGCCATGGGCTCATGAGTATTGAAGGCTTCCACCTGGGAGACTACACAGCACAACCGCCCTGCTGCTCCTCAGCCATCTGCATTTTGTAGCATCTACCCCTTTTGCTCCCTGTGCCTTCTCTCTCCTCCCTTCTAGTTGGCTTATGGAGGCCCCTTCGCTCTGCTATGCCTGGGAGCGGTAGCTCTGAATCACTCCTGATTGCAGAGATTCTCAGGTTTGCCACACATCATGCAGCCTGGATGTTAAAAAAAGAAAAATCAAGTTAAAGTGAGCAATGCACAGAGTCATGGGATAACAAAACAAACAGGACTTTGCAGATATCTGTACGTAGGCAAAGGGCCATTGAGCAGGACAATAGAGCTTGAGAAGTTAACAATGTGGGGCAGTTCACAGAAGGAGGGCTGCCTTCACAGACCTCCCCAAAAGTAGTGCTGAGGGCTAGGAATGTGTGAGGAGGGAGTAGGGGAATGTGGGAGCATCTCCCCAGGAAGGAGGGTCAAAGATCCAGTGTGTGAAAATGTGCTGCTCATTAGGAACACACAGCCTGGCCGACCACACAGTCAGCTGCTCTCCTTGGAGACAGAGGGATAGTCTGTGCCATGCCATGTACTGTCCCCCGTGGGCCCTCGGCTCTGCTGAATACATTCCTTCCAGCTGGGTAGCCTGCCCCAGGAGGCTACACTGACCCTGAGGTCCTGGAAGATTTCTGCTCCTTTGGCAGGACCTCTTGGTCTGCTGTTTTTCTCCTGTGTTCCCTCAACTTCTTTGATTCTCAGGAAGAGAAGGAAACAAGCAAGCATTGAGTGACAGGCCCTGCAAGGGTGACTTGGCACAAGGGTCCTTTCTGATCTCAGCAATGTGGTGACATCACCATGGTACTGATAAGCTGCTGAGGATCAAACAGTATTAGGGGAACCCAGCCAGAGTGGGCTTGTTTTGTCTGCTCCAAAGTGCCTTCCTGAATGTTCTGGCGCCTAAGAGGCCCCTGCTGTCCCCTTTGGGGTCTGGGAGCTGAGGTTGTCAGGCTGCTGCAGAGATTTTCCCTCCCCTGGAGGGAAAGAGCTGCCTGCCTGGGGGACTGGAGTTGTACACCTCTCTGCCCTCCTCCCCTGTGGCCTTTCTGGGACTCCTTTGGGAGGAGCCCTCCCTATGCAAGCAGTGTAGTGTTTCCCTGGGCCCGGGAGCTGAGCTTCCCCTCTTACTCTGGAGCAGTAGGTTTGTGGCTATAAGACGCTCTAGGCTCAGGTCCCTGGTACTGGCCCTGCCTAGAAGGGGCCTAGTCTAGCCCCTGCTGCCCTTCTAGTACTTCCTGCTCTCTTCCCCAGAACTTCCGTGCTCTTCTACCTGTGGAGGCCGAGAAAATTAAGGCTATTCCACCTAAAGTTCAGCGTTAGCACAAGCACAGCCCTCTCAGGCCCCTGTGAATAAGAGCTGAACTTTACCTTACTTCAATTGGGGGGGGGGGGGAGGGGCAGCTTAATGCCCTAGAAAGCCCCTATTAGAATGAGAACAGAGCCCAATGCCCTTGAAGGCCCCATATCAAAATGTAAACAGAACTTGAGGAATTGCTCCAGCCCTTCTGGGGGTCCCCTAGACCAGCCCATAAAACTAAGCTGGAACCCACCTCGGGGTCCAAGTCCCTGCTCCGCTGTGTCGGGTGCACTTGGACCCAAGATCGAGCTTATTAATAAACCCTTGTGTACTTGCATCGGTGTCGGCTCCTTGGTGGTTTCTCGGATTCGCAATCTTGGGCACAGCACTACCCAGCCACCATCTCTAGAAAATTAGCCAGGTGTCCCAGGAAGGAACCCCAGCATGCCACCCTCTGTGGACCCCTCTGACCTTCCTACATTCCTTCTCAGGTATAGTTCTTCCAGGCCTGGGCCCATGGCTCTTCTGATGTAAGTGGCCTTTCTCTCACCTATGAACCTGGGCCTAGTCACCCATGCTGTGTAACTAGCTTCCAACTTTAGTGGCATATGACCCCCATTAGTTATGTTCACAATTTTATGGATAGCACACAGTGGGGATGGCCTGTCTCTGTTCCATGGTGTCTGGGGCTGGTTGAGGGGACTTGAAGATGGAACCTGAAGTTACTGAAGAGCAGTTGCTCACTTGGCTGGTAGGTGATGCAGCTGTTAGCTCAGGCCCCAGCTGGGGCTGCTGGTTGTAATGTGCATATGACGACTCACAAGGCTGGTCTGGGCTTCCTCACAACATGGTGCTCAGGTTCCATCTGGATCCGGGTGGAAGAGGTGTTGCCTTTATGACCTATCTTTGGAAGTCACTTTGTGTCCCTTCCCTATAGTCACAGACCTTTCCAGATGGAAGGCAATGGAAACCCAGACCACACTTTCTCAATGCAAGAGAACCAAAAACACATGGGGAGAAGTGGGTGTGGGATGGAAGAGGTTGTAGCAACATTTGTATTTTTTTACTTTATTTTTTTATAATAAATTTATTTTTTATTGGTGTTCAATTTACCAACATACAGAATAACACCCAGTGCTCATCCCGTCAAGTGCCCCCCTCACTGCCCATCACCCAGTCACCCCCACCCCCCCGCCCTCCTCCCCTTACACCACCCCTAGTTCGTTTCCCAGAGTTAGGAGTCTTCATGTTCGGTTCCCTTTCTGATATTTCCTACGCATTTCTTCTCCCTTCCCCTCTATTTCCTTTCACTATTATTTATATTCCCCAAATGAATGAGACCATATAATGTTTGTCCTTCTCCGACTGACTTACTTCACTCAGCATAATACCCTCCAGGTCCATCCACGTTGAAGCAAATGGTGGGTATCTGTCGTTTCTAATTGCTGAGTAATATTCCATTGTATACATAAACCACATCTTCTTTATCCATCATCTTTCGGTGGACACCGAGGCTCCTTCCACAGTCTGGCTATTGTGGCCATTGCTGCTAGAAACATCGGGGTGCAGGTGTCCCAGCGTTTCATTGCATCTGTATCTTTGGGGTAAATCCCCAGCAGTGCAATTGCTGGGTCGTAGGGCAGGTCTATTTTTAACTCTTTGAGGAACCTCCACACAGTTTTCCAGAGTGGCTGCACCAGTTCACATTCCCACCAACAGTGCAAGAGGGTTCCCCTTCTTCCACATCCTCTCCAACATTTGTGGTTTCCTGCCTTGTTAATTTTCCCCATTCTCACTGGTGTGAGGTGGCATCTCATTGTGGTTTTTTTTTTTTTTTTTTAATTTTATTTATTTATGATAGTCATACAGAGAGAAAGAGAGAGAGGCAGAGACACAGGCAGAGGGAGAAGCAGGCTCCATGCGCCGGGAGCCCGATGTGGGATTCGATCCCGGGTCTCCAGGATCGCGCCCTGGGCCAAAGGCAGGCGCCAAACCGCTGCGCCACCCAGGGATCCCATCATTGTGGTTTTGATTTGTATTTCCCTGATGGCAAGTGATGCAGAGCATTTTCTCATGTGCTTGTTGGCCACGTCTAAGTCTTCCTCTGTGAGATTTCTCTTCATGTGTTTTCCCCATTTCATGATTGGATTGTTTGTTTCTTTGGTGTTGAGTTTAATAAGTTCTTTATAGATCTTGGAAACTAGCCCTTTATCTGATAGGTCATTTGCAAATATCTTCTCCCATTCTGTAGATTGTCTTTTAGTTTTGTTGACTGTTTCTTTTGTGGTGCAAAAGCTTCTTATCTTGATGAAGTCCCAATACTTCATTTTTGCTTTTGTTTCTTTTGCCTTCGTGGATGTATCTTGCAAGAAGTTACTGTGGCCGAGTTCAAAAAGGGTGTTGCCTGTGTTCTCCTCTAGGATCTCCATGGATTCATGTCTCACATTTAGATCGTTCATCCATTTTGAGTTTATCTTGTGTCTGGTGCAAGAGAGTGGTCCAGTTTCATTCTTCTGCATGTGGATGTCCAATTTTCCCAGCACCCTTTATTGAAGAGACTGTCTTTTCTCCAGTGGATAGTCTTTCCTCCTTTATTGAATATTAGTTGACCATAAAGTTGAGGGTCCACTTCTGGGTTCTCTATTCTGTTCCATTGATCTATGTGTCTGTTTTTGTGCCAGGACCACAGTGTCTTGATGACCACAGCTTTGTAGTACAACCTGAAATCTGGCATTGTGATGCCCCCAGATATGGTTTTCTTTTTTAAAATTCCCCTGGCTCTTTGGGGTCTTTCTGATTCCACACAAATCTTAAAATAATTTGTTCTAACTCTCTGAAGAAAGTCCATGGTATTTTGATAGGGATTGCATTAAACGTGTACATTGCCCTGGGTAACATTGACAGTTTCACAATATTAATTCTGCCAATCCATGAGCATGGAATATTTTTCCATTTCTTTGTGTCTTCCTCAATTTCTTTCAGAAGTGTTCTGTAGTTTTTAGGGTCTAGATCCTTTACCTCTTTGGTTAGTTTTCCTCTAGGTATCTTATGCTTTTGGGTGCAATTGTAAATGGGATTGACTCCTTAATTTCTCTTTCTTCAGTCTCATTGTTAGTGTATAGAAATGCCACTGACTTCTGGGCATTGATTTTGTATCCTGCCACACCACCAAATTGCTGTATGAGTTCTAGCAATCTTGGGGTAGAGGTTTTTGGGTTTTCTACATAGAGTATCATGTCATCGGAGAAGAGGGAGAGTTTGACTTCTTCTTTGCCAATTTGAATGCCTTTAATGTCTTTTTGTTGTCTGATTGCTGAGGCGAGGACTTCCAGTACTATGTTGAATAGCAGCGGTGAGAGTGGACATCCCTGTCTTGTTCCTGATCTTAGGGGAAAGGCTCCCAGGGCTTCCCCATTGAGAATGATATTTGCTGTGGGCTTTTTGTAGATGGCTTTTAAGATGTCGAGGAAAGTTCCCTCTATCCCTACACTGAAGTGTTTTGATCAGGAATGGATGCTGTATTTTGTCAAATGGTTTCTCTGCATCTAATGAGATGATCATATGGTTCTTGGTTTTTCTCTTGCTGATATGATGAATCACACTGATTGTTTTACGAGTGTTGAACCAGCCTTGCATCCCGGGGATAAATCCTACTTGGTCATGGTGAATAACTTTCTTAATGTATTGTTGGATCCTATTGGCTAGTATCTTGTTGAGAATTTTTGCATCCATGTTCATCAGGGATACTGGTCTGTAATTCTCCTTTTGGTGGGGTCTTTGTCTGGTTTTGGAATTAAGGTGATGCTGGCCTCATAGAACGAATTTGGAAGTACTCCATCTCTTTCTATCTTTCCAAACAGCTTTAGTAGAATAGGTATGATTTCTTCTTTAAACGTTTAATAGAATTCCCCTGGGAAGCCATCTGGCCCTGGACTTTTGTGTCTTGGGAGGTGTTTGATGACTGCTTCAATTTCCTCTCTGGTTATTGGCCTGTTCAGGTTTTCTATTTCTTCCTGCTCCAATTTTGGTAGTTTGTGGCTTTCCAGGAATGCCTCCATTTCTTCTAGATTGCCTAATTTATTGGTGTATAGCTGTTCATTATATGTTTTTAAAATAGTTTGTATTTCCTTGGTGTTGGTAATGATCTCTCCTTTCTCATTCATGATTTTATTAATTTGAGTCTTCTCTCTCTTCTTTTTAATAAGGCTGGCTAATGGTTTATCTATCTTATTAATTCTTTCAAAGAACTAACTCCTGGTTCTGTTGATCTGTTCCACAGTTTTTTTGGTCTCGATTTCATTTAGTTCTGCTCGAATTTTAATTAACTCTCTTTTTCTGCTGGGCGTGGGGTCCATTTGCTGCTTTTTCTCTAGCTCCTTTATGTGTAAGGTGAGCTTTTGTATTTGAGATCTTTCCAGTTTTTGAATGGATGCTTGTATTGCGATGTATTTCCCCCTCAGGACTGCTTTTGCTGCATCCCAAAGATTTTGAACGGTTGTATCTTCATTCTCATTAGTTTCCATGAATCTTTTTAATTCTTCCTTAATTTCCTGGTTGACCTTTTCATCTTTCAGCAGGATGGTCCTTAACCTCCACATGTTTGTGGTCCTTCCAAACTTCTTGTTGTGGTTTAGTTCTAATTTCAAGGCATTATGGTCTGAGAATATACAAGGGACTATCCCGATCTTTTGGTATCGGTTCAGACCTGATTTGTGACCCAGTATGTGGTCTATTCTGGAGAAAGTTCCATGTGCACTTGAGAAGAATGTGTATTCAGTTGAGTTTGGATGTAAAGTTCTGTAGATATCTGTGAAATCCATCTGGTCCAGTGTATCATTTAAAGCTTTCGTTTCTTTAGAGATGTTGTGCTTAGAAAATCTATCGAGGGTAGGAAGAGCTAGATTGAATTCACCAAGTGTAAGTGTATTATTAAGTATTTCTTCAGTTTGGTTATTAATTGGTTTAAATATTTGGAAGCTCCCACATTCGGGGCATATATATTGAGGATTGTTAAGTCCTCTTGTTGGATAGATCCTTTGAGTATGAGATAGTGTCCCTCTTCATCTCTCACTATAGTCTTCGGGGTAAATTTTAATTTATCTGATATAAGGATGGCAACCCCTGCTTTCTTTTGAGGACCATTTGAATGGTAAGTGGTTCTCCAACCTTTTATTTTCAGGCTGTAGGTGTCCTTCTGTCTAAAATGAGTCTCTGTAGACAGCAAATAGATGGGTCCTGCTTTTTTATCCAGTCTGAAACCCTGTGCCTTTTGATGGGGTCATTAAGCCCGTTCACGTTCAGAGTTACTATTGAGAGATATGAGTTTAGTGTCATCATATCTATTCAGTCCTTGTTTTTGTGGATTGTTCCACTGAACTTCTTCTTAAAGGGGAATTTTAAGAGTTCCCCCTTAAAATTTCTTGCAGAGCTGGTTTGGAGGTCACATATTCTTTCAGTTCCTGCCTGTCTTGGAAGCTCTTTATCTCTCCTTCCATTTTGAATGAGAGCATTGCTGGATAAAGTATTCTTGGTTGCATGTTCTTCTCATTTAGGACCCTGAATAGATCCTGCCAGCCCTTTCTGGCCTGCCAGGTCTCTGTGGAGAGGTCTGCTGTTACCCTAATATTCCTCCCCATAAAAGTCAGGGACTTTTTTTCTCTTGCTGCTTTAACGATCTTCTCTTTATCTTTGGAATTTGCAAGCTTCACTATTAAATGTCGAGGTGTTGAACGGTTTTTATTGAATTTAGGGGGGGATCTCTCTATTTCCTGGATCTGAATGCCTGTTTCCCTTCCCAGATTAGGAAAGTTTTCAGCTATGATTTGTTCAAATACATATTCTGGCACTCTGGCCCTTTCGGCGCCCTCAGGAACCCCAATTAAACGTAGGTTTTTCTTCCTCAGGCTGTCGTTTATTTCCCTTATCTATCTTCATGTTCTCTTAATTGTCTGTCTCTTTTTTCCTCAGTTTCCCTCTTTGCCATCAACTTGTCTTCTATGTCACTCACTTGTTCTTCCACCTCGTTAACCCTCGTCGTTAGGACTTCTAGATTGGATTGCATCTCATTCAACTGATTTTTAATTTCTGCCTGATTGGATCTAGATTCTGCAGTCATGAAGTCTCTTGAGTCCTTTATGCTTTTTTCTAGAGCCACCAGTAGCTTTATAATAGTGCTTCTGAATTGGCTTTCTGACATTGAATTGTAATCCAGATTTTGTAACTCTGTGGGAGAGAGGACTGTTTCTGATTCTTTCTTTTGAGGTGAGGTTTTCCTTCTAGTATTTTGCTCAGTGCAGAGTTGTCAAAAACAAGTTGTATTGGGAAAAGGAGAAAAAGAGAGGAGAGAAAGAAGGAAAGAAAAGAGAAAAAGAAAAAAGAAAAAAGGAAGAAGAAAGAAAAAAAGAGAAGAAAAAGAGAAAGAAAAAGAAAGAAAGTAAAAAAGAGGGGTGGGGAAGCAAACGGAAATTAAAAAGCAATAAATAAATAAATAAATAAATAAATAAATGTATAAATAAAAACTACGGGGGAGTATCTTCCGATTTTGTATACTTCAAGTCCCTTGACTTCCCCTGGAACTGGTCCGTCCAGCTGGTCTTCTGGGGGAGGGGCCTGCTGTGCTGATTCTCAGGTGTCAGCACTTGGGGGAGCTGCTCCGCCCCTGCCTGGTGCAGGGCTCGGTGGGGGTTGTTCACCCCGTGAGGCCCCAGGAGGAACAACCGCAGTGGCGGGGCCAGCCCTGCAGCCCTGGAGTCAGCTCCCGCAGTAGCTCCGGGGCTCTCCGTCTGCAGGGCCTGGAGGCTCCGGGTGGGGCCGCTGATCTGCTCAGCTGGGGTAGGAGCGTCCTCGCTGTCCTGGGCCCTCCCGGCCTCTGCCTGTCCCCGGGGCGCAGGTGCCTGTTAGTGTCCCCGGGAGCCCGAGGGCATCCCCGCCCTCCTGGGTCCTGCTCCACCTCCCTGCGGGCCCCTTTCCGCCCGGGAAGGTTGGTGCAGCTTCTGCTCCTCCGAGACGGGGCTTTCCTGTCCTGGGGACACTCGCCCCGGCCTCAGCCCGGCTCCTCGCGGGCCCCTCCCCCTTGGAGGCCTTTTGTTTCTCTATTTCTTTTCCCCGTCTTCCTACCTTGATAGAAGCCCGAACTCTTCTCACTGGAGCATTCCAGCTGGTCTGTCTTTAAATCTCAGGCCGAATTCGTAGGTTTTCAGGATGATTTGCAGGTTATCTAGGTAACTTGGTGGGGACAGGTGACTTGGGGACCCTACTCTTCCGCCATCCTGCCCCTCCTCCTGTAGCACCATTTTTAAAAATGCAATCTGCCACATTACTTATGGACAAAGTGAGTTCACTTGTTCATTCACTTACTCATTCAACCACTGTGTCACAGCTCCTCCTGTGTGCCAGATGCCTGCTAGCTGCTGGGAGTCAGGAACCACTGCAGACACAGTCTTAGTGACCCTGTAGCATGCACCCTAGTTGGGGGAGGCTGAGAGAAGACAGTGCCTATGTGGACCAGCATTTCCCCCTTATTAGATATTGTTAAAAATCTGCTAGTTCCAAAAGGCTTTTAACTCACAGGCTGAGTCCTTAACATGATTCTCAGACCATTGAAGCCCCCTACTCATTTTAATCCTCCCTAGCTCTGGGGATAGATCTGGTCCGTGTGAGTTCTGTGGGGGAGAAGCAGAGCTGGCCCTGGCAAGTGGAAGGGCAGGTGAGCCCAGGAAGGGGAGGAGGAGCCAGCAAGTATACTTGTACACTCTGGAAGATGCTGTGGGTACAAGTGGACTAGCCTTGGTATTAGAAAAGGCAGACTCTGTGTCTCTGTCCCACCACAGGAGGACAGCTCAGCTTGTCCAAAACACATCATGAGGATTATAGAAAGCAACGTGCAGGAGGTAGCCAGGCCTGGTAAATAATCTCTGTAGCTGTGAGCTACCTTTGGCAGTTGGGTGAAGCCTAGGGTCTCCTTCTTAAAATAATGGTTTTAAATGCATCAAATAAAACCCATAGGGTTATAAAGGAAGCCAATTATATTGAAATACAGTTATTGAATCATTTAAAGGCAAGTTCGAGTTTTGATAGCATCTGTGTTTCTCAATTAACATGTAATATAGCAAGAGTAGCAGTTTTAGATGATCATAGTTTCAAAGTAATGATGAGGTAGGTGAAGGATGTTTTGAGATGTCTGTGGCACCTGTTAAATGAGAGGAAAATACCTGTGATTTCTTCAGGTGATAGTCATGGTACTGCTGAATCTTATTGGGATTTGTTGCTCATATTCATCATGGAACAAAGTTCTAATTTTAGTTAAGAGTTTGGTGGGAAAAAAAGATAAATGTTTTCATTCCCGCATTCAGGGCTTCCCTGAAATTCTATCCTTAGATGCCCTGGGTCTAGGTCTCCTGAGAGCCTACCCTGTGCTCCCTGACAGGGGAGCCTGCCTGGTGTTGATGGTGCTCAGTAAATGTTCCAGAACCGTCTCTGCTTCTGTTGCCCTGGGCCCTGCCCATGGTAGGGAGTCCCATTCCATAAATCCTTCAATTCAGTCTAAGCTCAGGATGGCTAAATTATGCCTCCCAGAGACTGAGTTTCTCCTTGCTCTGAGCAGAGGCTCCTCAGATTACACTGACATTTGGGGCTTGGGTTTCAGCCACATTTTCAAATTTTTCCTTTTATTTGTGTGGAAACCTGAGAAGGCTTTGTGGTCTGATCTCATCATTAATCATTGTGGGACTCCAGTGTTTGCATGCCCGAGTGGGAAATCTGTTCTTTGTTTCTTTTTGCTCCTTGGATTTTCACTTTGCCTCTGAATGAGGGTTGGATGATTCGGTGCTCTATGCTTCTCTGTGCTGTGCCTGCTCTCACTCCACCAGGCTCCTCCTCTCCCCTCCTTTGCTGCTTCCACATCCAGCCCTCCCTGTCCTACTGGAGGGTGGTACACACACACACACACACACACACACACACACACACACAACAATTTATTTGTTCTTTCCAAGAACTGGTTGGCTTACGGCTAAAGTGCTAATTAGTTGGGGCAAGATTCAATCGCCAGGGAGAATTGCACAATGGAGACAAATGGTTTTGTGGAGGTGAATGTTAAAAATTGCTCTGTCTGTACTTTTTCTCTTTCCTTTTCCATCAAAAATTTCAGTGAAGATGAGACTGAAACCAAGATTCCAAAGGCTCTTACGGCTGGATTCTAAAGGGGCTTCTTAACTCCATGTGTTGTGCCCAAGATTGCGAATCCGAGAAACCACCGAGGAGCCGACACCGAGGCAAACACACGAGGGTTTATTTACAAGCTCGAGCTTGGGTCCAAGTGCACCCGACACAGCGGAGCAGGGACTTGGACCCCAGGTGGGTTCCAGCTTAGTTTTATGGGCTGGTCTCAGGGACCTCCAGAAGGGCTGGAGCAATTCCTCAAGTTCTGTTTACATTCTGATATGGGGCCTTCAAGGGCATTGGGCTCTGTTCTCATTCTAATAGGGCCTTTCTAGGGCGTCAAGCTGTAAGCTGTTTTCTTCCTGTAACTGGAGTAAGGTAAAGTTCAGCTCTTATTCACAGGGGCCTGGGATGGCTGTACTCGTGCTAATGCTGAACTTAAAGTGGAATGGCCTTAATTTTCTTGGCCCCCACACATGTCCCCATCTCACCATCTCAGCTATCCTGTCCTGATGAGCAGGTTGTTCACTGCATAGCAGCTGGCCAAGCAGGGGCTAAATTCCAGTTTCTTCTGTTGTCTTTGGCTAAATCTAATCTCTCACTTCCTGGATGCTCTACTTGAGACCTTGAACTCCCCACTAGTAATGCTCACTTTGTCTCAGGGATTTCTGCACATGGTAGTTCAGAGCAAACCAACCCTTCTCATAGAGAGGGGCAATTCTTCCCTCAGACTTGTCTCTCCAAATACTCATTCCTGTCCCCAGCTCTTTCCCAGACTGATGAAGAGGCAGGGAAGGGGCCTTGTCTTCTTGTTAGTAAAAGCCCAGGGCCCTAAGGCAGCAGTCACATATTTCCAATTTTTGCCTCTTTGTCTGGGGTCTCATTCCATCATAAATAGGAACATATCATGGGGCCTCACTGAGCCTGACTGGGGTAGGATGCTGACAGGCTTATAGAACCACACACATATACACACACAGACACACCCAGACACAATTCTCTAACTGAAGAGTCCTCTGACAATATATCCAGCTCACATTCTGCATTCAGAATCAGTCCCCACATTGAGTCTCCCCCAGGGCAGTGCAGTGGGTGGGCATTCACCACCTCAGCCTCATATTTGCATAACTAAAAGAGCCACCCAGGGTTTTCCTGGAACAAAGGGGCAATTGCACCTTGAGGTTAATTCCAGTCTCCTCTCCAAATGCAGGCTGTGCTTAGATCCAAAGGTTCATTGTAAGGAGCACCCCTACAGGGACTGCTAGGGACAAAAACAGGGAAGGATCAATACATTTCAGACAGGATGTCCTCTTCTTTCGCCATGCTCTTTGGTGAGAGAGAGCTGGAGTCCCAAGTGGCCCTGAGGTCATCCCTTCGTTTCTTTGTAAGGAAAACAAGGTGTACATCCCAAAGGGGCCTCCTTTCATTAGGGGAGCTTGGTTTTGTCCTGGGAAAACAGCATTTTACTGTTACTGGGGCCTGATTTGAGTCCACATTTTGCTGCCCAGAATGAACATGGCCAGGTCATCAGGCACCCACTGTATATGTTCACCTTTGAGGTTGCTCTGTGGAGCATCTGACAGAAAAGTGACAGAGAAGTCTTCCTTAATTCTATGGAAGGGAGGGGTTAAGAAGCAATATTCAATTGAGTAAATTTAAAAATCTGATTGACTTTATTCAAGGATTCATGAATCCAGTAGCATCCAACCTAGCAGAAAGGAAGTGATGAGATGACAAAAGGCAAGTTGACACTCCACATATTGCCCCCTCCCCACCCCAGGTGGGAATTGGATATTTGTGATATTTCTCAGACCTCCTGACTTCCCAAGAAAAAAGGAAGCAAAAAGCCAACGGTCAACTGATAAAGATCACAGTCATGAAGGGCATGAAACTCAGTTTGTCACTGTCTTAATGAATTTTTTTTTAATTTTTATTTATTTACGATAGTCACACAGAGAGAGAAGTTGAGGCAGAGACATAGGCAGAGGGAGAAGCAGGCTCCATGCACTGGGAGCCCGATGTGGGATTCGATCCCGGGTCTCCAGGATCGCGCCCTGGGCCAAAGGCAGGCGCTAAACCGCTGCGCCACCCAGGGATCCCTGTCTTAATGATTTATAAGAAAAGCACAATCTTAAGAATAGTCAGATCTTCAGAAACCTGTAGATTCAATTTCCCGGAGGCCTAATGTCACCTTCCCTCCATAGGACAGAGAGCCCTATATAATTAGTCACTCCTTACACTTATAATGCAGCTATTTCTGCCCACTGGTCCTATCCTCATGCTTTAATAAAATCACCTCTTTACACCATAAGATGTCTCAAGAATTCTTTCTTGACCATTGGGCTCCACCTTCCCTCATCAGGAGGATCCCAGAGGAGTTGCACAAATGGAGGGCTTTTATAGGCAGAAGGCGGTGGGACAAGGAATTTAATAGAAAAGGGTGAATTCTTTCAGGCAAGGGCAGCAGGGTTCCATAGGGTTGATTATGTCACTAGTGCTGACCAGGAAATTCCAGACTGGTTAAGATTACATTCCTGGAAAACCTGAAACCACAATTGGGCTAGACATTAAGTGTTGGTTTGGGGACATGAGCTTAGCATAAGTGACTCAATTTAGGGCCTGTTGCTTTAAAAAAAACAAAACAAAACAAAACAGAAGAAAGCGAGAAGGAGCAAGCAGATGCAGGTGATGCTCTCTGACTTAGGAGTGTGTCTCTGAGATCTGGCATGGACCTGGAGCCTGGACATAAGCCACTCTGTAGACATGTCACTCATTCATGGAAATAAGACATTTGAGACCTAACCTCCCAGGCAAATGTGGAGATACTCCCAAAAGGAGCAATTCAGGATGACAACAGCAAAGCACTTTTCAAGATCTGTTTGAATTGCTGGCCCCTGTCTCAGCTTTTCTGTTCTGTCATGGGTCCAAGTAGGAAGGTGCCATTGGAGGACCCAGCCTCCATGGCAGGAGGGCACCAGCTGTACCCCTGCTCCTAAGTCCAGAATGAGGGCAGAGAAGCCCTCTGACCAGCAACTTGCTTACCTTCCTTGGAATCGTGGGTCATCTGTCCTTGCATCCCTGCTGCAGGAAGGTGTCGGAGTGACTCAAAGGCTAAGGCTGGAATCTTCTGGAGACTTCCAGAAGGAGCCATGGAGGACTGAAGGTGTTTCATGTGACTGTACCAAGGGCTTTTAGAGCCTGGTGTAGCCCATCAGGCAGGGCCCCATCTGTTTTATGGACCAAGCCTGGGAAGCCATGTCCACTGCATCGTATTGATTGCAGGTGAGTCCCTGCCTAACTCCCTAAAGAATTCAAGGCTCTAAATGGGAGGAGTATCCAGGCAACAGTGTAGAGGAGCAGGTATGGTTCCCACCTGCAGGTTGTGGCATCACTGGAAAATATACTTGGTGGGCAGCTCTGCTCCATCCCCCTGCTCAGAATGTCCTTCCTCCTGGCTCACCTCGAGTCAGCATTTCTTCTCCATTGCTCAGAAAAATCCACATCTGTGATTAAACCTTATTTTCCACCCACTTGTGTCTCTATCTGAACACCTAAAGTTCTAGAGGAAGCCATGAGCCCACTGGCTCGTCTCACACTGTTTGCAAATCCTGGAAGTGGCTTGGCAATCATGGGATATCTCCCTGTTCTTTCCTACAGGACTTCTCTGTTCTTTTCGCCAGTCAGAGATGTAAGTAGAACCTCTGCACATAAATTTCCTGCAGGCTGCTCTCCTGAGAAGTCTGTGAAGGCTGCGTTAAGGCCTCCTTCTTGCAGAAGGGGGAGCTAGGGAAGGGCACCATCTTCCTCCTCATAGAGTTGTCTCCACTGAGTTTGGCATCCAGGCCATCTTACCAGGGAAAGGGCTTGGGACTGCCTAAAAATGAATACTGTGGTGGCAGAACATGCTGCCAGTCAAGGGACCACCATATCAATCTGTTGGCAGCCCCCTGCTCTTGCCAAGGAAGGGGTGGCACTTCTCTAATCGAACTGCTTAAGATCCTACAACTGAGGACCGGGTCCTCTCCAGGAGTCTGGTTCAGCCACTCTCCAAGACTGTGAAGGGACAGGTGAGCTGGCACCTGTTGCTGCTTTGATCTTTGAGAGTGTTCCTTCTGCATCGCTATTCCAGAAAGGCTGGCCTCCAGCTGCCTGGTCATTACCTTTTGACTGGGAGACATGGCTGCATCTCTTCCTTCACCCACAGGCTTTTCACATCTCTAGGTGCAAAGGGGGGTGACCTGTTTTGGTGGCCAATCCCACCTCTTAAACTTTCATCCCACCAGTAAAAATCTACTTCTAACATACACTCTGCTAACTAACTGTCCTCTGGTGCAGACTTAGTGATGTCTTTGTAATTGTTTCTGTTCCCAGTTAGAGTCCCTTTCATGTAATCTAAGCACCCAAGGGTAGAGATTGCCTTCTGGCACATGTTACGTAGCACTGTCCCTTCTCAAGTGTTTTAAAGTGCATTACAGTCAATGCAAGATATGAGGAGATGGGCGGCTCTAGTTTTACTTTCAGGTTCTGACAAGTGCTCCTGGAAGAGTGCTTATATGTGTGTGTATGCGTGGGCATGCGTGTTTGTGTTTTAGCTATGCATACAGCGGGTGTCCATAATAAGCCGAGCCCAGGCCATTCCACCTGAAGTTCAGCCTTAGCACCTGGAAGCAACGGCTGAGCTGCCTGGGTAAGCGGATTCACAGGTCTGATGTAGACGCCTGGTTCTGATGACTTTCTCAGAGCTCCCAGCAAGATGGAGGAGGAGCAGGAGGAAGAGAATAGATGCTGACATCCTTGCTACTCAGTTGCTTCTGAGTAGCAAGAATGTCTTCCCGAGGATCACTGCTCTTCCAAAGCTTCTCTGGTCATCTGTGGATAAAAGGGATGCGGGGAGGGGGTATATGATGTGACTTTTCCATGACAAGAAGCCTGAGGACCCACCCCCTGCTATGGCAACGCCTTGGTGTATCAGTGTAAAAAATCAGGAGGCTGGACTCTGATCCCTCCCAGCTCTGATGTTCTGAGCATATGGTCTGTGGTGGCTGCTATGTGGGTGCTAGAAGATCTGCGTGTGTTGGGAAAATAGACTTCAAAACCAAGAGCATGCAGTGGTTCTGAGTGTTGATGGGAGGCTGAGAGAAGCATACTCCCTTCTGCTCTGTAGCATCTGAGCAATTTCCCTTTTCTGTGGGAACCCGCTCACCTTCTGCTTTCCCAGTGAATACATTTGCAACTTTAATATTGTGATCCTGGGGATTTGCTTGGTTCACTTAACAAAAAAAATTATTGTGATGAGGATTTTTTGCTGTTTGGCTTCCTCATGACAGACACCTGAGTCTGTGCTGTCCTGCAGAGACAACTGGGAAGTGACCTGTATCAAGACCCCCTCTACCGACCCCTCATGAATCATGCCATGACTGAGACATTGCTAATATAATTCCAACCAATGTATTCACTGTGGAGGCCAAGAAAATTAAGGCCATTCCACCTGGACCATGATTGGGTCCTTCCTTAGGTTCCTCTGAGAGGGGGAAATGTGGAGGCCGAGAAAATTAAGGCCATTCCACCTGAAGTTCAGGGTTAGCACAGGTACAGCCACCCCAGGCCCCTGTGAATAAGAGCTGAACTTTACCCTACTTCAGTTGCAGGAAGAAAACAGCTTACAGCTTGACGCCCTAGAAAGCCCCTATTAGAATGAGAACAGAGCTCAATGCCCTTGAAGGCCCCATATCAGAATGTAAACAGAACTTGAGGAATTGCTCCAGCCCTTCTGGGGGTCCCCGAGACCAGCCCATAAAACTAAGCTGGAACCCACCTCGGGGTCCAAGTCCCTGCTCCGCTGTGTCGGGTGCACTTGGACCCAAGCTCGAGCTTGTAAGTCAACCCTCGTGTGTTTGCATCCATGTCGGCCCCTTGGTGGTTTCTCGGATTCACAGTCTTGGGCACAACATTCACCTTTTGAGCCTTGACTTTAAAAATGTCCACTTGGATATGACAGAAGGTTATTGTGTGACGTTGGTTAGCAGAATATATGCCCCCAGGGTCCGATATATTTCTTGACCTCATACGATATAATGGAGGCCAGTATGAATTTACTTGAGACCTAACACACCATAACTCAGTCTGTATTTTATAGCTAAACTCTGGAAATGAACTAATGTCACTTCAGAGCTACAAATTTCCAAATTTTTGTGTTATTAGAAATCAGTCTGCTCTTTGAGAGACTGAGAGGAGGGTCATCCTGAGCCTCCCTTTAGAGCTTGTTGCATCTGCCAGTCCTTAGATGTGTGAAGGAGCAATATCAGGTGAATGAAGGAGGCCAGTGTGGCCACACCCTCCGGATGTCTTCCCTAAGGGAGGATTGTCATGTCTTAAACTCTTGGATCAGTTTGCCTATAGACTACGCTTAGATTCTCCTAGGGGCGAACTGAAAGACTCTCCACAAGCAGTGAGGTCCCTGTAGAATGAAATTGTCTGTTTTCGTCTTTGTTTTTTTTTTTTTTAATTTTTTTTTTAATTTTTATTTATTTATGATAGTCACAGAGAGATAGAGAAAGAGGCAGAGACACAGGCAGAGGGAGAAGCAGGCTCCATGCACCGGGAGCCCGACGTGGGATTCGATCCCGGGTCTCCAGGATCGCGCCCTGGGCCAAAGGCAGGCGCCAAACCGCTGCGCCACCCAGGGATCCCTGTTTTCGTCTTTGTTTCCAAAACCCTGGCCGCTAGCAAAGGTCTGGCCAAATAGAATCCCTCAACATCCATTGACCACTGGATGTTGAGGGAAGTTTCATAGTTTGCTGGGTCCTGCCCTGCTGCGGAGCTGAAGCATGAGTCTGTGAGTGAGTAGCCTCAAGACAAGAATTACAAAATGGTTCTGGTGTGTGTGGCCGATGTGTAGTGGGGTGGTGGTGGTGGGGATGTTGGCCAAGGCTGGCAGGAGGCAGCCACATGACCTACCTCCCTATGTCGGTCTCTGAGTCCCTGGGAAGAAGGGAGGGGCTCTCTGGGGGCGTGAGCCTGGCTCTTCTGGATCTCCTTTCCTCATCTGAAACACATCTTTAGCACAACTCCTTTGTTTTTGTTCTTCCTGCCTAATTAGATAGACTTTTCTAAAGGCATTGGGTCTAATTCTATGATTTGGATTATGACAATAGCCAGCACATGGCTGGCACTTACTAAATGTTTAATAAATAATTATAATTATCCTAATGATAGGCCTTCTGCTTGCTGACAGTTTCTGCCCTCCTTCCTCCCACGAGCTGCCAGCTCTTTTGAGGGTTCCTTCCTTCCCCTTTGCTATCTTCACAACTTGTTGGCCACGATCTGAGCCTCCCTATTGCTCTTCACCTCCCTGGAGGGCTCCTTACAATTGTCATGGACAGACACAGTTCCTTTCTTTTCTAGGATTCACACTCTTTTGCAGCATTTGTGAGCAACCACGGGGACCCTTGCACAGCTCACAGGATGATCCAGAAGGAGAGTCAGGGTCATTTAGTGCAGGGCCTGAATAAGAGTGTTTTCTGGGATGTTCAGAGCAGCGCCAGCTTCTGAGCACCAAGCAGGTACCAGCCCGTGGAGACCTGTACTCCGTCTCCCAGGGGGTCACAGGCAGAGCGGGTAAAGCTGACAATCACCCACAGTGCTGTTGCCTTCCTTCGAAGGCTGCATGAGTAGCTTGTAATCAGCAAGTTCTTTGTTGCTGCTGCCAAAGGGCTTGGAAACTTATTATTTCCCTCCTGAGGAGAGGCTCTCTTCACGGATTGAGCAATGGGAAACTGCTGTCTAGGTTTTGCTAGACTGTTACTGGCTTTCTAAATTTTTTTGCAACCTGAATAGTAAAGTTGCAATGGAAATACGAGTAAGACTTTTAAAAATGTGGCTATCATTTGAATCATAATGGAATTTTTTTATGCAGGCTTTTTCCAAATAAGCAAATCTTCATGTATCCAATTAAAAATGTTTAGGAGAGGCCGTATGTGATTGTGAAATGTATATGTGCATGTCAAATTCCCTGGGAAACAGCATCCTGATCTTTGGTCAAACAGTATTCTGGGGTATCTGTGAAGGTATTCTTGGGTGAGAAGAAAGCAGATTGCCCTCCATCGTGTAGGTGGGCCTCATGCAATCAGTTGAGAGCTTGAACAGAACGAAAGGCTAACCCCCCTCCATCGTCTCAGTGAGAGAGAGTTCTTCACAGCAGATGGCCATGGAACTGGGACATCAGCTCTTGGCTCTACAGCATTTTCTATTCTGCAGATTTTGGACTTGACAGCCTCCATAGTCACCACATGAGCCAGCTCCTTATGATAAATCTCTCTCTTCCTCCATCTCCTATTAGTTCCGTTTCTCTGGAGAACCCTGGCTGATACACCATGTGATATTATAGAAACAGCTTGGGATTGAGTTAGATCTTCAGCTCCTCTATTTGGGACCCTTGGTCAAGTCACTAAACTTCTGTGAGCTTCAATTTTTCTCACCTGAAAATAGGGGTTCTATCTTATTGGGTAGCTTTAGGAATTGGGTGCTCAGATAAATCCTAAGGGAAAGCACAATGATACACGTAAATGCCCCAGAGCAGACATAAAGGAACATGGATTTCTTTCTCTTTTTTCAGCCTGTGTTAAGCATCAGGTTGATTAAACCTAGCTCTGCTGCTAGGGAGGACACAGATGCCTCCCTCCATCCCTGCTCTGGCAGTGGCAGCTGCAGACACTTACTGTGGGCCCACTCTGGGCAGGGGACACTTCTCTGGTACCTCATGCCTCTATTCAAAGACATTCCTGGGTGATCCAATGTCCTTGGATCATTTCCATCAGCCATGCCCACTCTTCCTCATATTTCACCTGTTTTTGGACCCTGTATCTAGCCCTTTTAAACTTTGTTTTCTACTTTCCAGGCCAATAACTAGCTAATTCATGGTCCTAATCCTCAGAAAGCAGAAGGAAAGCCCTATTCCTGCTCTTTCTAGGTGTCATGTCTAATGGAGACACCACTGGAGATTGCCATGTGGCGTGAACTTGTGCTCGTTGGTATCACCACTAGTAGACACTTCAGAAAAGGGATGGGGCATTGGCTCTTCTGTCCACTGCATGGCCACCCACCCCTTCCAAGCCCTGCCCTCTCTGGCCTGGGCTGCTTCCCCCTTCTTCTTGCTCTTGTCTGGTTCAGCTGTTCTCTGCAAGTCACAGGAGCCATACTTTGAAAGTGCAAATTGGAGCACATCACACCCCTGCTTAAAACCATTCACTGTCTTGTTCTCAGGGACAAGACCAGAATCCTTGGAGGTTTATGGGGTCATGAAGGGCACAACCCTGTCTAGCTGCAGCCTCTCTCATACCGTCCCTGGCTCCTGCTATCCAGAGGGCTCTCCCAGTATGTCCCTGCCTCTCCATGCAGTGGCTTCACATGGGTTTTGTATTAAGGGCACTTCCTGATGATCTGTGTCTAATGTTTTAATTTTTTCAGTGATAGTTTTCTTTTTAAACTTTTTATTCTTTTTGAGTCTATATGTTAAATTTTTGTTTTATTAGGAATTCATAAGTTCTTTATTTGCTTTAGTATTTTTAGTTTTTTTTCTATATCTGTAGTTATGTCCCATTATCTTTCCTGACATTTTTAATGTCTCCTTTTATTATTTTTGATTATGCTTGTCAGAAATTTGTCTATTTTATTAGCTTTTTCAATGGAACAACTTTTGTTTTTTAAAAACACTTTTCATTTTCTATTGGACCATTTCTGTAGTCATTGCTCTTATTTCCTTCTTCCTTTTTGGGTATATTTTGCTGTTATTTTTCTAACTTCTTTTGTTGGACATTTGACTCATTAAATGTGTAGGTTTTACTATTATTATTAGTGCAAATATAACACACCAACTGTATCCTACTTTGACTTGCTTATTTTTGGAAGAGTTACTGATATAGAATTTCCCTGCAGCAACATTTATTCATTTAAAATGTATATTTCAGGGATCCCTGGGTGGCGCAGCGGTTTGGCGCCTGCCTTTGGCCCAGGACGCGATCCTGGAGACCCGGGATCGAATCCCACGTCGGGCTCCCGGTGCATGGAGCCTGCTTCTCCCTCTGCCTGTGTCTCTACCCCTCTCTCTCTGTGTGACTATCATAAATAAATAAAAAAAAAAAGTTTATAAAAAAAAATAAGAAAAAATAAAATGTGTATTTCATTGAGCTTTGACCAATATAACCACTACCACCAAAGATATAGAACATTTCTATTATCCCCCAAAATTCTTTATGACTCCGCGCAATCAATGACCTCCTCCTAACCCTAGCCTTTAGCAACCACTGATCTCATTTCTTTCTCTTTATTATGCCTTTTCTAAAATGTCAGATAGATGTAAAGTCATAGTGCTACCATTTTGTGTTTGATTCCTTTCATGTGCTGAGTACTTCGTGAGATTCATCCATGCCATTGTACATACCAATAGTTCATTTCTTTGTATTGCTGAATTGCTGAATAATATTCCATTGTTTGCCTATATCATAGATGTGTCTTGTTTCATTAATGGACATTTGGGTTGCTTTCATTTTTTGGTTGTTATGAGTTGAAGTTGATCTTCATGAGGACAAATGCTTTCCTTTCTTCTGAGCAAACACACAGAAGCAGAATTCCTAGATTGTATGGTAAGTGTATGTTGAACTTTAGAAGTATCTTTCAAACTGTTTTCCAAAGCGGCTGTACTGTTTGCATCCCACAAGCAACGCATGAGAATTCTAGTTGCCCCATGTTCTTGCTGATATTTGTTATGATTATTCTTTGTAGTTTTAGCCATTCTAGTAGATGTGTAGTGGTATTTCATTGTACTTTTAACTTCATTTCCTGTATTGACTGAACTGCATCTCCCCACCAACTTCATATGTTGGAGTCCTAACCCCCATTATCCCAAACTGTGACTGCACTTGGTGATAGGATCTTTAAAGAGGTGATTAAGTTCAAGTGAGGCTGTTAGAGTGGCCCTAATCCAATCTGACTAGTGCCCTTATAAGATGGAGAATTTCAGACACATCAAGAGACACAGGGATGCACATACACAGAGGAAAGGCCAAGTGAGGACAAGCAAGGAGCCTGTCTGCAGGCCAGACGGAGGAGCCTACGGAGAAACTAACGCTGCCGCCACCTTGATCCTGGACTTGGAGCCTCCAGAACTGTGAGAAGTAAATCGCTGTTGTTCAAGCCACCTGGTCTGAGTTATTTGTTATGACACTCCGAGCAAGCTAATACATTTCCCTGAAGAATAATGCTAATCTATGTTTTTGTGTGCCAATCATATATCTTTTTTTGGGTGAAGTGCTTGTTAAAATATTTTGCCCATCTTTAAAAATTGAGTTGTTGGCTTCTCATTACAGAGTCAGAAGTTATTCTTTATACATTCTGAAACGGTTCTTATGAGATATGTCTTTTAAAATCGTTTTCTTCTAGTCTGTGGCCTGACTTTTCAATTTTTTAGATGGTGTCCTTCAAAAACAGATTTTGATTTTGAGGAAGTCTAAATTATCGATTTCTTCATTTGTAGGCTACAATTTTTAAGTCTTATTTAAAATGTTTTTACCTAATCCAAAGACCCAGGTATTTTTCTCCTATGTTTTTTCTTTACGACTTTTAGCTTTTGGTTTTAGATTTTGCTTTATGCTGCATGTCAGTTCTTTTTTTGTGTGTACATGGTTGGTACAAGAGCCATAATGCATTTTAAAAATGAGGACAGTATCATTTGTTGGAAAGACTGTTCTTTCCTTTTTGAATTACTTGTATGCTGGTTGCAGATCAATTGATCATATATGTGCAGGCCTATCTCTGAACTCCCCATCATATGGTATTGCTCTCTGTTGTCTATCCTTATGACAAGACCACATGGTGTTGATTAGTGTAACTTTATAGTAAGTATTTAGGTCAGGTGTGAGATTCCTCCAAATTTCTTCTCTTTTTTTTTTTTTTTTTCAAAACTATTGTGGTTATTCTAAGAGCTTCTGCTTTCAATAAAAATTTTAGAATGAGGATGGCCCAGTAGTTTAGTGCTGCCTTCAGCCTGGGGTGTGATCCTGGAGACCTGGGATCGAGTCCCATGTTGGGCTTCCTGCATGGAGCCTGCTTCTCCCTCTGCCCGTGTCTCTGCCTCTCTCTCTCTCTGTGTCTGTCATGAATAAATAAATTTTAAAAAAAATCTAAAACCTTCGTGGATGTATCTTGCAAGAAGTTACTGTGGCCGAGTTCAAAAAGGGTGTTGCCTGTGTTCTCCTCTAGGATTTTGATGGCATCTTGTCTCACATTTAGATCTCTCATCCATTTTGAGTTTATCTTTGTGTCTGGTGCAAGAGAGTGGTCTAGTTTCATTCTTCTGCATGTGGATGTCCAATTTTCCCAGCACCATTTATTGAAGAGACTGTCTTTCTTCCAGTGGATAGTCTTTCTTCCTTTATCGAATATTAGTTGACCATAAAGTTCAGGGTCCACTTCTGGGTTCTCTATTCTGTTCCATTGATCTGTGTCTGTTTTGGTGCCAGGACCACACTGTCTTGATGACCACAGCTTTGTAGCACAACCTGAAATCTGGCATTGTGATAAGATAAGAAGCTTTTGCACAGCAAAGGATACAGTCAACAAAACTCAAAGACAACCTACAGAATGGGAGAAGATATTTGCAAATGACGTATCAGGTAAAGGGCTAGTATCCAAGATCTATAAAGAACTTCTTAAACTCAACAGCAAAGAAACAAACAATCCAATCATGAAATGGGCAAAAGACATGAAGAGAAATCTCACAGAGGAAGACATGGACATGGCCAACATGCACATGAGAAAATGCTCCGCATCACTTGCCATCAGGGAAATACAAATCAAAACCACAATGAGATACCACCTTACACCAGTGAGAATGGGGAAAATTAACAAGGCAGGAAACAACAAATGTTGGAGAGGATGCGGAGAAAGGGGAACCCTCCTGCACTGTTGGTGGGAATGTGAACTGGTGCAGCCGCTCTGGAAAACTGTGTGGAGGTTCCTCAAAGAGTTAAAAATAGACCTGCCCTACGACCCAGCAATTGCACTGCTGGGGATTCACCCCAAAGATTCAGATGCAGGGAAACGCCGGGACACCTGCACCCCGATGTTACTAGCAGCAACGTCCACAATAGCCAAACTGTGGAAGGAGCCTTGATGTATTTGTCGTTTCTAATGGCTGAGTAACATTCCATTGTATCCATAGACCACAGCTTCTCTGTCCATCATCTTTCGATGGACAACGAGGCTCCTTCCACAGTTTGGCTATTGTGGACATTGCTGCTAGAAACATCGGGTGCAGGTGTCCGGCATTTCATTGCATCTGCATCTTTGGGGTAAATCCCCAGCATATACCAGCCCTTAAAACTAAGCTGAAATCCACCTCAGGGTCCAAGTCCCTGCTCCACTATGTCGGGTGCACTTGGACCCAAGCTCGAGCTTGTAAATCAACCCTCGTGTGTTTGCATCGGTGTCGGCTCCTTGGTGGTTTCTCGGATTCGCAATCTTGGGCACAACAGGCACAGGTATTTTTAGATTTGCAATAAAATGCAGCATCTGCAGGAATACATAATAGACAAAACACTTACAGGAATGGTGACCCTGAGAAGAAGACTTTCTGATGGCAAAACTTCTTTATGAAAAGCAAAATCTCATTTTTGTGGCCACCTTTGGCTTTGCACTGCTGTCTCTGGTGGGCCTCAGACAGGCACAGCTCATCTGCTGCCTGTTTCTACTGCTCGGGGTACATGTCTGCTATCCTTCTTCCAGGTGGAAGACCACCTTCTGATCCTTCTCAGCTCAACTTGGAAATTTCTCCTCTGGATCTTGCTGGGCCCAGTGGGCAGGATGAAGTGGCTCTTTTTTCTGTTCCTGGTTTTCCCTGTGATCAATACTCTGTTGGAATAGGATGTTCACACATCTGTCTCTCTCCTTGGAAGAAGCACTGGCCTCCATCATCTCAGGTTTTCCAATGCCTCCAACAGTGATGGGCATGAGTCATATTTGCTAGATAGAAATAGGACATTAAAAGGCCAAGCATGTTGGAGACTTGTTTGGACTGGATTTCTAGACACTGAACACCTTCCTGCAACAAGTATTATTCTGGACCTCCCAAGTGCTGGATGGGTGAGTACTGGCTTGACTCCAGCTTTGGAGTTTTCAGGGATTGCTAGATCAGTAGAAGTCAGAAGCAGATGGGGTTGCAGAGAACTCATGCAAATATGGAGCACAGGATGCAACACAAGGATGGCCAGGAGGACCTGTCTTCTTCCTGGGGCCCCTTACAGGCTCCCAAGCTGTCTCCGAGCTGGTGTATCTGATCTTCCACCAGACCTGGCACATTTTAGGCAGACCCATCCAAAGTAAAGAAATTGGAATTCACATCACACAGCTACAAATTAGTTCACTGGGAATGAAACCCAGGTCTCCAGCCTCATTGTTCAGTGTTCTTTCTAGCAGCAAGCAGAGGCTAGGGATGGGGCAATGTGGCAGAGGGAATAGACAGCCTCTTTGGTCAGCAAACCTAGATGCAACCTCGGCTCAGTAACCTAGCTAGTGACTGTGGGTGAGTGACCTCACCTCCCTACACCCCAGTCTCCCCATCTGCAGCAGGGATATAATAATGTCCACCTGACAAGCTCAAATCAGTGTCACTTGGAGGTTTCATGTAGGACATCAATAACATCTGTACTCTTGTTTTCTCTGGCTGCCATGCTTAAGACGAAACATTGCCCATGGGTATAGTGCTACAGAGGGATGCCTGGAATTGTGGCCAGTGGGAAGGCCAGGCTCTACTGTACGCAGCTGCAGAAAGGAGATAAGGGGTGACACATGCAGATGCACTTGCATCCTTGCAAAGTTCAGAGCTCAGATCCAGTTGCAGGCAGCTGGCTTATGTTTAGGAGCATCCAGAGAGCTGTAGAGTTGGCTTTTGATAGTGAGTGTGCTGTCCATGGATGTGTTCAAGCAGAGGTTTCACGAGCACTCATGAGCACTCTGTGAGAGTGCTGGGGAGGGAGTTCTTGGGTTTGTGAGTTGACTAAACCCAATAGCCCTAAAAGCCTTCACAGACCAAGCACTTTTATTCATTTCCGTATTAGGCTGAATAATGGTCCCCCACAGATGTCCACATCCTAATCTCCTGACCTGTGAATGTGTTATGTTAATGGCAAGGGGAAGTTAAGGCTGCTAATCAGCTGTCTTTAAGGCAGGGAGATTCCTGGATGATCCTGGTGGGACCAAGGAGTCACCAGGTTCTAAGAGTGGAAGAGGGAGGTAGAAGATGAGAGTCAGACAGATGCATTGTGTGGAAGATTCTACCCACCTTTGTTGGTTTTGAAGATAAAGGAAGGATTACGGACCAGGGAATGCAGGCAGTCTTGAGAAATGGAAGGGGCAAGGACACAGAGTCTATGTCCTATAGCCTCCAGAAAGGAACACAATCTTGGCAACACCTTGTCTTCAGCCCAGTTAACACTTATTTCAGGTTTCTGGTCTCCGCAACTATGAATGATAAATTCATGTTGTTTTAAGCCACCAAGTTTGTGGTAACTTGTTGCAGATACAATAGGAGACGAATACAATTTCATTTCCAATTTAGTGAGAATTTTGGTTATAATGGGAAAATAGCAACTCCTTCAAAATCTACAGCTGTGATGGGCATTTCCAGATGGTTGGGCAAGTACAAATCAGTAATCATAATTTGATAAGAAACAAGGGCCATGGCCCAGGCATGAGGGTCTGAAAAAGGCAGCCGTGTCACGGCAGGTTTGAGGCAATTCAAAGTGCTCTATCACTAAAGTTTGCAGATGGTTTAGCAAATGGCACAGTAACAAAAGCCATGTAGTGGTTTCTGTGTGTTGGATGATGGATAGTTCATGAGCTAGGTCTGGCAGCTCATAACAGGGTCCATGGAACGCGGCTTTTCAGACAACTGTTCGAACGCCAGATCTGCCATGTCCTTGTGGGGCACCTTGGGCAAGTCACAAACCATTCAGGGCCTGGCAATGATAGCCCCTCCCTCCTGTGCTCTGTGCAGACATATACACGGTGCACTGGTCTGGCATGTTTTGTCAGGACCTAGGTCATACAGTAAGAGCGGTAATTGCATGGTCTCCAACGTAATCTTCCCAGAGGTCTTGTGGGGTAGCTGTTAACAATCACAGCTTTAACGTCAGGGGTCAAGGTCCAAGAGCCGGGTCATGCTGGCACTGGATTTGACCAATGGGTCACCTTCAGCAATCTGTCCCATTCTCCATGGCCCCTATACTCATTTTCTCACAAATCTCTGGTGAGATGTAAGGCACCTGGTGGAGAGTGTGGGGTCTGAGTCTCTGTGACCCAGAGACCCTAGTGCTGAGATGCCTGATGCCGTGGCCATGTTCTCCTGCCCTGTGCAACTATTACGGGAAAAAGGAAACCCACAACACTTTCTGAGGACTATAGGGAAGACTTTATTAAAGAGAGGGCACATGATGGGTGTAGGGACCACTACTATAGGGTGTTGCAGTGCAGACAGGGATTGGACTCAGCCCTGAATACAGTCTGGGCAAGTGGGAATGTATAGCCAAAGAGCAGGGGCAGGGGGCAGGGGATGGAAAATTACTAAGAGGAAGCACTGAGATGGGATTCTGGCTAAACCAATCTAACAGAGCTCTTGCTGGAGGCAGGCCTGAGTGCCTCGGGTCTCACCTGGAAACTGTAGGGAGTAAGGAACCCGATTAGTATTGACGTAGTCAGATACTGAGGGTGGGGAGTCTAGTTAAGCTGACCTAACAGGATCCTTGCTAAAACTGGAAAATGCAGAGAGGAACATGGAAGTAGGCCTAGTTGAAAAGGTCAGAGAGGTCTGGGCAGAGTTTAGCCAACGACAGAATCTGTGTCACAAGCAAAGCTGTTCCCCATGTCAGCTGGGTGGGCAGGTCACCTGCAATGCCAGCCGGGACTGACAGACTTCCTGTGTAGACTGGGACCAGAGGCTGGGTCTAGAGGAGAGCTTCCCTGATCCCAGGTCCATGTCAGAGCCAGGAGGACCTGAGCCCTGTAGTCCCCACTGAACAAAGGATGGCCTGGCCAGAATGTCTCAGCTGTGTCCAGAGCCAATGATGTCTCACTGTCCTGGTGAGTAAATGCAGTTGTGTCACCACACAACGTCTCTACTACACAGGATCTAAATGCCCAACAGTGACAGGAAACTTAAGGCTTGTTCACACCTTGCCATGTCCAGCTACGTGGAAAGCACTGGTGCCTGTGTGAAGTGGTGACATTTTTCTAAGACATTCTGGGGACAGAGAAAGTCTTCGGTCTCTCTGTCCCCTTCTATCTCTCTGTTTTATGGGCTGTTTGTAAAGGCTAAAGCTGAGTCACTGCTGGACTTGAAAAGTCCTTGGTGAATGGCATAGGGTACAGATTCAGGAGAAATGGGGCCTCTCTCTGCTTGAGCTCAAGCTGTCATATCAGAAGGCAGCTGTGGTCCAGGTAACTACTCTTTCATGTCCTCCTCATCTGTTCATGGCACCTGCAGGGCCTTCCCCATCTCGTGCACAGGACCCCTAGGAATCGTGTGTCACTTTGGGAAAATGCCAAGGAGTCAGAAAGGGGAAGGGGGAGAAACTAGGAAGAGAATTATGTGACTTTTAGGGTCAGAGTCATAGCTCATGAAAAATCTTCATTCTGCCATCTTCACAGAATGGCAGAGGTTTGCCCTAGGACACACAGCAAGTGAAATGGCAAAGCTGGGAATTTAAGCCCAGGCTTTTCTCAGTCTCAGACTCATGATCATGATCTCTGTCCCACACCATTTATTTGGGCTTTACGTGAAGTGAGAGTCCTCTACAAGCAGCTTTAAAAAGCCTGTGCCAGTTTGAGGTATGACCTGCAGAGTATGTACAGTGGAAAGGAGACTTAGCTCCTTCTATATTTTTTAAGCTTCTTTGGTGGCAGATGCTTTGCTTGGTGCTGGGGACACAGACCTGCAGGCCCTGATCTCTGTCTGAGGAGCTTGCAGCATGCTGGGGTAAGGGGAAACAATCAGGAAATGACGGCAAGAAAGGATGGCATGGGACTTCGAAAGTCCTGAGTAATGCTGCTGGTCCCACAGAGGGCCTGGTAGTATAAGACTTAAGTCCTATAAGAGTAAGGAGGAGGGGGTCACAACAGGGAAAGTAGTGAGGAAGGTAAAGGCCCTAGAGAGATGCTGTGGGAGGGAAACTCAGGTGGTCAAGGATCACCTGGGTCCCACGTTCTAGGCTGGAAAGCTGAGTCATGAGCCTGCAGGTGGAGGCAGGACCAGAGGTCTTTGGATGCGGAGGCTTTCTAGAGTGGATAGAGAATCAGAATCACCAGGGAATTTTGAAAATGATGAATGTATAGGTTGCCTGCAAGACCAGCTGGGTAGGAATCTCTGGAGCAACCACGAAGTACCCGGGAAGGCCCTGAATGGTGGTGGATGCATCTGCATTAAGTGGTGGATGATTGGCCTCAGAGGGATCATCTGGACAAGTGTGGGCCTAACCTAGGGAGTCATGTGGTTAGAGACAGGAGGAGAAGTCAGGGCTTAGGCCCCAGTCTACCTGAGTGTAGACTAGGCCAGAACTGGGGATTCTGCTGTGGGAATTGGTGACGGGACGTTCTGAGGAAGTGTGTACAAGCAGGGAGCCAGGCTTGGAGCCCAGTACCACCTCTGCCACTTGTTCATTCATGAGTTAATTTACGTGGCCTTCTACATCTCAGTGTCCTCAACTGTGAAATGGGGATACACATGTCTCTTTGATGGGACTATTGTGAGGGCTGAATGAAGAAAATGTACTTAAAGGGTGCAGCATGGCTCCTGGCATTCAGGAGGTGCTTAGCAGACGGTGGCTTGTGCTAGTACATTGGTCAAATTTGAGTTTTTTTTTATCAGATTTCATCTTGGAGGTGTTGGTGCATGCACCAGAAGCTTTCCTCACTGGAATATAGATGATGAATACAAGATGTATATATCCCCCCTCTCACTCTCACCTCCAAGATGTTGGTAACCAGTTAATGCCCTATTTTTTTTTTAATTTTTTTTTATTTATGATAGTCACAGAGAGAGAGAGAGGCAGACACAGGCGGAGGGAGAAGCAGGCTCCATGCACCGGGAGCCTGATGTGGGATTCGATCCTGGGTCTCCAGGATCGTGCCCTGGGCCAAAGGCAGGCGCCAAACCACTGCGCCACCCAGGGATCCCCAATGCCCTATTTTCTACTAAGCCCAGGCCCGGACAGAAACCTTCTCCCCAGAGCATCCTGCAAAGCCACTGTCAGTCAATCAGACCCGAGATCTAGAACCTGGGACACTTGCCAACCCAGGGCTAAACCTTTGGTAGACCTGTATACCAGGTCCTTGTCTCTGGTTCCTGGACCCATTTCTATCCTTTCATGCTCTCCTCTGTGCCACAGGGTGGAGGTGGGGAGGGGACTGGAAACCTGTAAGCCACATTTCCCAGGTGACTTCTTGGCTGCCTTCCAGTTCAGTCCTGCCTATGGTAGGCCTTGGCGGGAGACAGGAGGATAGAGGAAGAGAGAAAGCACCTTTCCCCGCCTTTGTCTGCAGCTGCCTCCACTAGTGGTAGCAGGTGTAACAGGTTTCTTGTCTACCTCTGCCCTCGTGGCTGACCTGCTGATTGACTCCAGCAGCAGCAGCAGGACGGTCCAGTGCCCCAGCAGCCTTGGCTGTATGTCACTTATGGGCTCTGGCTTGTGCACTGTCCTCAGGAGGGAGGGGGCCTTACTCCCTGCTAAGTAGTAGGGACGATGGTTTTGACGGCAACAGCAAGGCAGCGCGTGCCCTGAGCCTGGGAGGCTCGGTAATCGTCATCAGGGCTCCAGCTACCCTGGTTCCTTTTTGACCTTCCCCCACCTCTAGGAGTACAAGCAACTCTCTGTGGTTACTAGCGTCCTGGTCACTTCAGCTTCTCCCTCCTAATTATGTGGGGTTCCAGCACTTTCGTGACTGGTGCTGCATATTACACTCCTGCTCTGTGCATCCGGCTGGACGCTTAGTGGTATAACCAGTATGAATCGTGGGCTTCGAAGGCAGAATTGTCCGGAAGTTTGGACTCTGTTCCTTGCTGGTTCTCACACCTGCAACAAGTAGGCACCAGAAGCTAAGGGCTCAAATAAGGCGGAGGTCATTTTTGTTTCCCGTAACTGCCTGCATTCCAGGCCTGCAGACAGCTCTGCTCCATAGGCTAATTCAGAGACTGAGGCTCCTTCCGTTTTGCTTCTCCCAGGCTCCTTAGGCATTGTTCTCATGTGCATGATGAAGACGGGGTCAAGTCCTTCCAGACTCAGGTCGGTAGGAAGAGGGCCAAGATTGTAGAGGCACCTAGTTATAAGGGCTTTGGTCTATATATATATGACCCTACTCTTCCCCCATTGGAGGCTGACCGTAAGGGAGGCTGGTACGGTGTCACTATGCAGCCATGTGGCAGGCTGAAGTGAGGAAAGGGAGAATGAATTTTGGTGGACCTATAGCCACCTCTGCCATACAAGCTTTGTGATGTACACAACTCACTATGGTACTTTCCTTGCACGGTTGTGACAATGAGTAAAGGAGAATATGCGTAAGCTTCTTATTACAGTGCCCGGTCATATGCTCAGTGTCCACATTGGATCTGGACTTCTTGGGCCCCAGTGACTGCCGGGTGAACATCAGTTCCAGGGGTGGGGGGACTGAGATATGTTTGCATCTGGTGCCTCCCTCTGAGAGTTATAGGTTCAGTGTCCAATGTGAGCCGAGAGGTGATATCTCCTTTTGTCTATTTATGCATGAGCCTTTTTTAGCAGCTCGTCTTCAAACTGGAGTTTCAGGACAGGGAAATTACGTCCTGTGACGGAGCAGGTGGTGGGTAAGGATGAAGGCATTCCCCATCCATCACTGTGGATAGAGCCGGCCTTAAAGGTGCAATCTATCAATCCTTTTAAAGGGCTCCTATTGCCGGGCAGCTTGGAAATTGGGGGAACCTGGTCTCTGGAGCACTTGCAGGAAGTTGCCACTTCCTAGGATGGCTTAGGAGTAGTTGCCATGACAGTAGATTTGTGCTACTTTCTTGCTTTCAAAGGAAGCTGGGCTGCCCAAGAAAATGAGGGCACCTCCTTCCTGAAGGTTGGGGGCCTTTGTTCCTTGCTTCTCTCTCCCCCTCCAAGAATGCATAGGGCCTCATCATGCTGCTTCTGCCTTTCATGGTATAGTTTGGATTAACAAAAGAGAGGCACGAGATGGATGGGAGCCATTTCATTTCTTGGTTCCATGGCCAGAGCATGAACTTGCTTCTCAGGGTCTGATTAATTTGCTCAAATGTAGGCTTACAAAGTCAAGTTTGATTCTACTTCTGTGGGTCAAATGGCTCTTTGCTCTCATTTTTGCAACTAACTAACTAACTGGCTAATTTTCTCCCTCCCTCCCCCCTTGTTCCTTCCTTCCTCCCCTACCACTTCTGTTTCCTACCTCCTTTCTTCCCCCTGCTCTCCCTCTTTCCTTCAGTCCCTCCCTCTCTCCCCCTCCTTTCCTCTCTCTTCCTCCTCCCTCCCTCCTTCCCTACCTTCTACAAACATCCACTGAACACTTTCATGCTGAGCCTTGCTATGGCTGAGGTTACAGAGATACATAAGCAAGACCATAAGATTCAACGTGAAACTGCTCATCACCTGCATGTGGCACAGGCATGGAAAGATGCACTTAAGATAAGAAGCTCTACGTGCTATGAGGGAGGCAAGTATTCACTTGGCGACTGTGGAAGCCCAAAGTGAGAAGGGCCAAGGATACCTGAGGCCGGCCCAGAAGGTGCTATGAGCTGTGTCTGTCTCTAGTGGACTGAAAGGCAGAGTCTTTGGGGAAGCAAAGCGTCCAAGATTTGGGGAGTGGGAGCTGTAGAAGTCAGGTTGGGAGGGCATAGAGTAAGGCTGGGTAGTCTGGCAAGCTCCGACTGCCAGAGACTGACCGGTCAGTATAAGACACTTGGGTGCTGTCTCCTGGTACTTGGGAGCCACTGAAGGAGTTTGAGCAGAGGAGCACTATGGTTAGATCTGGTAGCTTTGTGGAAGAGAGACTTGGAAGGCTCAGACTGGGAACACAGTGATGAGCTGGATGGGCCAAAGGTCCAGGGAGGACATGGCAAGGGGGACGGGGTGGCTAGGCACCAGGAACGGTGGGATACGTCCTCTTTTCCCGTCTCCTCCCATATCGAAGCAATACCAAGCTTCTGTTCTGCACGCGGCCTGCTCTGGACCCCTTCCTCTAGAGCTATACCATTTCACCCTTTCCATACTCCTCCTTCATTTTAAAGGTAAAGACACAGCCTTGCAGAGACTGAGAAAAATGATCATACAACCCAGGAATGACAGAATAACAATGAACATCTAGGCGAGCTTTTCCCCCTCAAAGCCCATGGGTTGCATGGAAACTAGAATTTTCCACGGTACTGCGTGTTTGCTGGAGAGTCGGAGTGGACAAATGAACGCCTCTTCTGCTGAAGGGAGGCTGCTGAACCCCGCAGACCGTGGGCTGCGCAGCCCCAGCCTCTGAGCTGGGTTTACCTGGGGACCCTCGATTTCAGCAGGGTCTTCGGGGACTTGCGGGTTTCATCAAATGTGGCAACAGCTGGAGCATTTGTTTCTCCTCCCAAGGGATAAAATGCCCAAACCTCCAGAAGGCCCCTAAGGAATAAAGCTAACATAGAGTTGCACACCTTGCGAGGGGCTGGGTGTGGGTGCCACGGGGCAGATGGGTTTCCCGCCTCTGTGTGCTTTCCTACTTATTGTATGGTGCCGGTGTGTGGACATTACACTGAGTCTTACCACAGCAAGCCTTGTTTCATAAGTGAGGAGACAGGTGAAGAGGTAATATACGGCCAGCACCACCGGCTGTTAAGGGATGTGGCCGGGATTCAGTTTGCTCATAAAGGGTCATGTTTAGCCCATACCCCATACTTAGGGCCGGCGCTGACCCTGCTCATACCCGTGCAGTCAGCATCATGGACTCTTCTAAATTGTTTCTGCGGAGCCCCCTGCAGTTGGAGGTCAACACTGGCACTTGTTTCCCAGCAGGCAGGTGACATTATGGGTTTTTCTCTGTCACGTTTGGAGCCTTCTCCACATCTCAGGGGCCTCTCTGTGAGCACGAGGCTCAGGCTTACTTCCTCCTCTCCGTCTTCTACAGGGCCAAGTCCCAACCTTGTGGACCTGGGGCGGGGGATGTCCAGCATAGCGGTGGGCAGCTATTCCCTCGTCAATCAGCTGGGTGGGTGAGTGCCCTGAGCCTGGGGACCTGAAAGCCACCCTAAACCTGTCTATCTAAGGCTTCGTGGCCTCAACAGCTGTTCATCCCCGCATTCCACATTTCAGGGCACAGGACTTGCTTTTCTGATTTCCAGAGCATCTCAACCAAGAGCAAAGGCAAGTCCTTGAATTTAAAACCCACGCATAAGTTAAGAAATACGTTTTACAGAAAACTTAAGCATTGCTTTTGATAAATAGGTCTAGCACAACAGAAGCGCTATTCCCGTCAAAAAAGAATTGGTAAGTGTCTTAGTGTTTGGGGCTGCAGTTCCCTCCCTCCGTGTTCGTGGGATGAACCTATGCATTTTTAAGAATTTGACATTAGCAATTTCCTGGTGGACATGGTCTATTGAAGCCAATCTACAATTCAGGACACACTTGATGATTCGAAAAAAATTCTAATTTTTACTACTTTCATTGAGGGTGATTTGTTGAAATGCTTATATGCTTGAATCGAATTTCTCTTTATTCTACCTCTATAGACACACCTTTGGAGATTTTTTTTCTGGCCAGAGGCAAGTTCTGGTTCTGTTGGGAGTAGCCTTTGTTCGTCCTATGTCCACCTGATAGTGAAGGGGACATTACAGGGAAAGGAGGTACAAATCAGGGCAGAACTGTTTCCCTCCTGAGACCCCCACTTCCATTCTTAACCCCTCACAACCCCTGTTTTTCATTTCTATAATTTTGTTCTTTCAAGAATATTAAGCAAGTGGAGTCAAATAGTGTGTGGTATTTTGGGATTGAGTATTTTCACTCAGCATAAATCTTTAGAGTTGGTGCATATATTAGTAAATTTATTCCTTTTTATTGCTGGGTAGTATCCCATGATATAGCCGCACCACTTTGCTGAACTGGTTATCCATTGAAGAACATATGGATTGTTTCCCATTTTAGGCTGTTACGAATAAAGCTGATAAAAATGTTTGTGTCGAGGTTTATGTGATCTTAAGTTTTCATTTCTCTGGGATAAATGTCCAAGGGTGCAATTGCTCATTTGGTAGTTGCATGTTCATTTTTAAAGATGTTGTCAAACTATTTTCTAGAATTGCCATCCCATTTGTATTTCTACCACAATATGTTTTGATCAAATTTTTATGCATTCTCATGAGCTTTTGGTGTTGTTACTATTTTTTAATTTTGGCATTTTGATAGCTGTGCAGTGATAGCTCATTGTGATTTTGTTTTCCTCAATGGTTGGTGACACTGAACATCTTCTCATGTGCTTCCTTGTCATCTTTATATCCTCTCCAGTAATATGCCTGCTCAGGTCCTTGCCCATATTCTAAAGGGATTGTTTCATTTTTTTTTAAATCATTGTGTTTTGGAGAATTCTTTATATATTATAGATACTAGTCTTTGTCAGGTATATTTGTTACAAACATTTTTCAATAGTCTGGAACTTGTTTTTTATTCCCTTAATAAGATCTTTCTCAGAGCAAAAGTTTTTTTTTGTTGTTGTTGTCGTTGTTGGTTTGAGAGAGAGAGAGCGAGAGTGAGAGTGTGAGCAAGAGAGAGAGAGAGAGAGCACACGGGCACTTGCGCACAGGAGTGGGGGGATGGGCAGTGGGAGAGGGAAGGAAAGAGAAAATCTTAACAGACTCCATGCACAGTGTGGAGCCTCACGTGGGACTTGATGTTATGACCTTGGCATCATGACATGGGCTGAAATCAAGAGTCAGATGATTAGCTGACTAAGCCACCTAGGAAAGCAAAAGTTTTTTTTAATTTTAATTTTAATTTTCTTCTCTTTTGGATCATGCTTTTTGATGTCAAGTCTAGGAACTGTTTGCCTAGCCCTATATCCCAAAGATTTTCTTTTTTTAGGGGTAGGGTATGTTTTTTAATTTTATGTTTTACATGCTGACATCCCTGTTATAGTTTGTGTTAATTGTTGCAGAAGGTGTGAGGTTTAGGTCAAGTATTTTTTCTTTTGTTTTGTTTTGGCTTATGCATGGCTAATTATTTATGGAAAGACTTCCTTGATTACATGGCTTTTGCACTTTTGTAAAAAAAAAAAATCAATTGGGCATATGTACGTCAGTTTCTGGATTCTGTATTCCGTTCCATTCTTAAGGGTCTATTTCCTACCAGTGCCATGCAGTCTTCATTACTGGGGTTATATAATAAGTTTTGAAATCAGATAGACTGAAAACTCCCAACTTTATTCCCCCCCCCCAATGTTTAGCTCTTCTTGCTCTTTTCCATTTTCTTATAAATTTATCCATAAAAATCTGTGAAAACTACGCTGGGATTTTGATAGGAATTAGATCAAACATGTACAACAGTCTGAGGAGTAGTGACATCTCTACTTATATTAAGATTTCTAGTACACGAAAATGGCATCTTTCTCCATTTATTTAGATCCTCTTTGATTTCTTTCATCAGTGTTTTGTATTTTTTTAAGAATATAACATCTTTACCTATTTTGTTAGAGTTACAACTAAGTATTTCATTTTTTGAGTCATTTTAAATATTTTAAAATTTTGTTGTTCAAGTGTTCATTGTTAGACTATAGAAATAGAACTGATTCTCATGTGTTGATGTTCCTTCCCGTGACCTTACTAAGCTCATTTATTAATTATAGGATTTTATTTTTGCAGATTCCTCAGGAATTTCGTAATATCATCTGCACATAGTGGCAGTTTAGTCCTTCCTTTCTGTTCTGTGTTCCTTTTCTTTCTTGTTGTATTGCAGGGGGCAGGACTTCCAGCACTATGTTGAGAAGAGTGGTGATGGGCTGTACTTGCTTTGTTTCTACTTTGAGAGAGAGAGAGAGCCTCAGTCCTTTATTGTGGAGGACGGTGGAGTTGCAGGGTTTTTGGATAGGTGCTCTTTATCGTGTTGAGGAAGTTCTCTTCTATTCCTACACTGAATGTCTGAGAATTATTGTCATGAAGTGAGGTTGAATTTTGTTGAATGAGTTTTCTGCACTAATTAAAATGCTGATGTGACTTTTTTCCTTTACTCTGTTAATAGGATGGACGGTGTTGATTGATTTTCAATATTTGAACCGCCCTTGCATTCCTGGAATATATCCTACTTATGTATGCTATATTTCTTACATTGTTGAGTTCTATTTGCTAACATTTTGTTAATTTTTTTTGGTCCATATTCAGTCTGTCATTTTCTTTTACTGTACTGTTTTTTTAAAAAAAATTTTTATTATTGATTAATTAGTTGGAATTAATTGGAAAGTTTTCCTTCCTCTTCTATTTTCAGAAAATAGTGTTTTTTAAACATTTGGTAGAATTCTCCAATGAAGTTAGAGGCCCAGAGATTTTTCAGGGGAGTCCTTAACTATGAATTCAATGTCTATAGTAGTTATAGGCCTTTCAAATTATCTATTTCATATTGCATGAGTTATGGTAGTTTGTATTTTTTGAAAGATTGACCCATTTTGCCAAGTTGTCAAATTTATACAGAGAGAGTAGTTTGTAATATTATCGTCTTTTGATGTCTGCCAGGTCTTTAGTGACATTGCCTGTCATTCCTTATATGAGTAATTTGTGTCTTTTCTCTTTTTTCTTGCTAGAAGTTTGTCAATTTTATTGAACTTTTCATATTTTTTTGTGGTATTTCGTTATGGCAACCCAAATATATATATATATTATACATATATTATATTATATATATTATATATATAATTTCTCTAGCTCTATCCCACAAATTTTGATATGTTGTATTTATACTTTCTTTACATTCAAAGTGTTTTTAAAATTTCCGTGAGATTTCTATTTTACCCATAACTTATTTAGGTGTTGCTTAGTTTCCTAGTGTTTGGGGACTTTTCTGTTATCTTTATGTTCTTTTATTTTGTTCTTTTGATACTATTGGAGTCAGAGAACACATAATGTAGGATTTTAATCTTTGAGGTTTATTTTAAGACTCAAGATATGGTTTAGCTTGGTGCATGTTCCATGGGTGCTTGAAAAGAACGTGTACTTTGTTTTTGCTTGTTTTACGTTTTGGCAAATTTTGATTAGATCCTTTTGGTTGATGGTTGTTGTTTTCTATTTCTTGCTTGTTTTCTCTCTTGTTCTATCCATCACTGAGAGATGGGTGTTGAAGCCCCAACTTTAAAAATAAGAATTTGTCTATTTCATTTTAAAATTCTATTAGTTTTGCCCTACATATTTTGTAGCTTTGTTGTTTGATGAGGATGCATGTGGGATTCCTGTGTATTCGTGGTAGATCGATGTTTTTATCATTATGTTATGTCTCCCTCTGTCTCTGCTTTCTTTGCTCTGAAGATTACTTTATCTATCTAATATAGTCACTCATTCTTTCTTTTGATTCATATCTGTGTGGTATATCCTTTTATAGCATTTAACACCAACTCCCCTACACCATTATAACTGGAGTGAATTACTTGTGGGTTATTTTTTATTCCCTCTGGATTTAGAATATATACATTTAATGTAATTATTGACCTGTGAGGGTTTAAGTATGCAGTTTTGAGTTTTGCTTTCTGTTTGTTCTCTGTTTTTCATGTCTTTTAATTTTTTTCCTTATGGGTTATTTAAACATTTTTTTATAATATTATTTTATCTATAGTGTTTTTATTATTTATTTTTGAAGTATGGTTAACATGCAATGTTATGCTAGTGATTCAACAATTTTGTACATTAGTCAGTGCTCAGCCCAATAAGTGTAGTCACCATCTGTCATCATACAGCACTATTACAGTATTATTGACTATATTCCCTGTGCTGTACTTTCATCTCCGTGACTATTTATTTTATTTTATTTTATTTTATTTTATTTTATTTTATTTTATTTTATTTTTATTTTTTCCATGACTATTTATTTTAATACTGGAAGTTTGTACCTCCTAATCTCCTTTGCCTATTTCACCCATCCCCCACCCACATTTCCTCTAGCAACCACCAGTTTGTTCTCAGTATTTGAGAGTCTGTTTATTTGTTTTGTTTTGTTTTGTTTTAGATTCCACTTACAGTGAAATCATATGGTACTTGTCTTTTTCTGTCTGACTTATTTCACTTAGCACAATACCTTCTAGGTCCATTCATATTGTCACAAATGGCAAGATCTCATTCTTTTCTATGGCTGAGTAGTATTTGTGTGTGTGTGTGTGTGTATGTGTGTGTGTGTGTATCACTTTTTTTTTTTTATCCATTCGCTTACTAATGGACCCTGGGGTTGCTTTCATATCTTAGCTATTTATAAATAATGCTGCAATGAACATGGAGATACATGTATCTTTTTGAATTAATATTTTCATTTTCTTTGGGTAAATGCCTGGTAATAGAAGTACTGGATCATATAGTAGTTGTTTTATTAATTTTTGAAGAAGCTTCATACTATTTTCCCTAGTGGCTGCAACCAACTTGCATTCCCACTTATAGTGTGTGAGAGTTCCTTTTCTCTACATCTATAGTATTTTAAGTGTATGTTTGGGTGGATATTTTTGTGGTATTGCTATGTTTTAAATTATATATACATAACTAATCAGAACCTACATTTGCCCACACTTTACCATTTTGAGTAAGGTATAGAAACCTTCTCCCTTTAAGTTATTTTACCTTCCCAAATGCGTATTATAATTGTTTTACATATTTCCTCTACATACATTTAGGACCACATATGACAGTTATAATTACAGCTCAACTTTCAAACATAATTTAGAACATTCAAAAGGGGAAGGAAGATGTATTATACTTATCATATTTTGATTCTTTTCTTTGCTTTTTCCCACTCTAGTGTTGTATGCAGTCCTTCTTGCAATATTTTCATTCTGTTCAGAAAACTCCCTTTGCCATTTCTTTCAGGTGTGCTATTGGTAACAAATTTTCTTAGTTTTCCTTTGTCTGAGAATGTCTTGATTTCCCCTTAATTCCAAAGGATATTTTCTCTGGATGTATAATTTTGGGTTTTTCATTTCAACACTTGAAAAATATTGTGCTACTTCCTCTCTAGTTTGTAATGACAAATATGCTGTCATTTGAATTGTTTTCTCTTATAGGTAAGGTGTAATTACTCCCTTGCTGCTTTCAATATTTTTTTGTATGTCTTTACTTTTCAAAAATTTGACTGTGATGCATTTTAGAGTAAATTTGTGTTTATGCTGCTTAGAATTCTCTAAGCTTTTTGAATCTTTTTGTTTTTTGCCAAATTTGGGAAATTTTCAGCTATTATTTATTCAAATACTTTTGCAGTCTCATTCTCTTTCCTTTTTTCTTTTGGGCTGCAATGATATGAGTATTAGATCATTTGCTATAATCTTATATGTTTCTGACACCCTGTTCATTTTTTTTTTGTCTTTTTTTTCTCTTGTTCTAATTGGGTAATTTCTATTGTTTTACCTTCAAGTTATGGATTCTTTTCTCTGTTTCCTCCATTTTGCTGTCAGCCCATCCATTGATTTTATTGTTTGGGATATTATATTTTTTGTTCTATTATTTCTTTTTGGTTCCTCTTTGTATCTTTCACATCTCTGCTGGGACTTTTCCTGTTTTTTGTTTGTTTCAGCATGTTTATAACTATTTGTTGTAGCATTTTTATGATGACTACTTTAGAATCATTGTAGGATAATTTGAACATCTCTGTCATCTCAGTTTTGCTTCTGTTGCTGTCTCTTTCATTCAAGTTGACATTTTACTGATTCTTGTTATGACAGGTGATTTCCAACTGAAACCTGGAAATTTTAAGTGTGGTTCTTTGGCCCTTCACTAGACCTTTGTTGATACTACTGTGGCTGGAAGGGTAGGAATGACTCATTACTATTTCCCATAGGGCCTCCATTGAGGTCAGGGGTGTCTCCTCTCCAGTGGGCAGTGGTAAAAGTCACGATTCTCCACTAGGCTGCCTCTGATTCCACCCTTGGAGAGGGGCATTGGAGAGTGGAAGTCCAGACTCCTGCCTGGTCCCTACCGCAGTGTGGTGAGACTTTATTGCTCAGGGCAATGAAAGTCAGACTTAGCCTTCTCTGACAGCTCTCTGATGAGGTTTAGGTTAAAGTCCCAGCTCTCCACTGCCCTTTGCTAGTGTCAGTGCAGTGGGACCATAGTTTTTCTGTGGTGTCTGGCTGGAGTTGTGCAGTTACTGTCTAAATCTTCTACCTTGTTGGACAACCCCTTTGCTGGCCTTTAATTAATTTCAAACTCCCAATAAAAGCAAGACTTTATTGGGAGTTCAAAAAATCTGTTATTTGTTTTGCTTTTGGTAGTTATCTTCTACTACAAGGCTGGGATATATGACACAGAAATATAACCTAAGAGATGTAGCACTGTTTTCCCATGGGTCTATCAGTCAGTAGCTCATCTTCCGTCCTGCCCCCGCCCCATTCAATCCTCTGATGTTTGTTTTATATATAATGTCCAGGGACTTTTGTTGTACTTAATGGATAAACATCTGGAGAATAGAAAAACATTTATTTTGTCTTCCCAGAAGTCTTCAAGTTAATGATAGTTTTTATATTTGAAAGGGTTCTAAAAAATTAAGAACAAAATATAACAAATAAAAGTGACAACAAAAAACAAAGACTATGTGACAGAGACCATATGTGGTTCACAGAGCCTAAAATACTTACTATTTGATTCTTCACAGAAAAATTTTATTGACCCTCGTTTAGACATAAGTTAACTTTTAGAGCATATACTATGTGACATTTCACTTGTGTTATTCCCAGTGCTTTCATTTCTTTATGTAGATCCAGGGTTTTGTACCATATTCCTTCTATCTGAAGAACTTCTTTCTACATTTCTTTTAGAGCAGTTACACTGGAAATGAATTTTTTTCATTTTGTTTGGTGAATATATTTTTATTTCTCCTTAATTTTATTTTATTCATTTAAAAGAAATATGGAACACTTCACAAATCTGCTTGTCATCCTTGCACAGGGGCCATGCTAATCTCTGTATCATTCCAATGTTAGTATATGTACTGCTGAAGCAAGCACACTTAATTGTAAAAAAATGATTTATTGAATATGTAATTGATTTTTTTTTCCTTTCAGCCCTTTAAATATGTCATTGTATTGCCTTCTGGCTTGTATAGTTTCTGATTAAAGTCTTCTGTAATTCTTATATTTGTTCCTCTATGCATAGTGTCTTTCTCATCCCTGTGGCTGTCTCCAAAATTTTATCTTTATCTTTGGTTTTCAGGAATTTAAATATAATATGCTTATATATTTCTTAAGGAGTGGGTATATGTGTTCTGTTTGGTGCTCTTTGAGGGTTTGAGTCTGTGGTTTGGTGTCTGTCATTAATTTTTGGCCATTATCTTCAAATATGCTTTTCTGCCCTGTTCCTCTTCTTTCTGGGATTTCACATGGATGTATGTTAGACTATTTTATAGCAACCAACAACTTTTGGGAGCTCTGTTTTTTTTTTTCTCATTATTTTTTTTCTTTTTGTGTTTTAGTTTAAATTATTTATATTTACTTATCTTTCACCTTTCTGATTATTTCCTCAGCTGTATTGATCCTATTTTTTCGACCATTAAGGAATTTTCAATTCTTTTATCTTACTTTTCATTTTTAGCATTCCCACTGACTTCTTCCTCTTAATTTTTATGTCTCTGTTAAAGTTCCCCATCTGATCATGTATGCTGAATACTTTTTCCACTTGGGTTTTTAATATGTTAATTATAGCTATTTTAAATTTCCTGTCTGATAGTTTCAACATTGTATCATATTGAAATCCGCTCTTGTTGATCATATTTTTTTTTCTTCCCACCTCCTGTGCTTCTTGCTTATATGTATATTTTACGCTTTTTATTTTTAAAGATGACATCTTTTATGGGACAATGGAAACTAATGTAACAGTGTTATTGCCTGGAAATGGATATCCTTCCCCTCATTTTTCTGAATCGTTAGTGTGGGAATTTGAGTCAGTCTAAGTTGAGCTGTGTTTGGGTTTTCTTATTGGTGTGGTCACTGTCAGTGCAATTGGGGCTTTAAATTCTTGTAGTGTTATCTTGGTTTTAGAGTGAGGTTGTCACATTAGTCCATGCTCAACATTTAGCAATTTATTAAAAATTTTGAATGGTGTCCATTGTCTCCTGCAAATAAACAAGTGCTTGTGTCCTATCTCTCCTTAGACGTATCTGCTATTATTTAGGTTTTGGGTTAGTTGTTTTGTTCTGCAATCACAGATATCTTATTTACTCAAGAAAAATTGTGATTTCACAAATTATTCAGAATTTTTTGTTGTAAGGTGAGAGCAATGCCCTTTCCACCCTTTTACAAACGAATCAGAAGCTTAAAATCTCATGAAGGCTTTTGAGTCTTTGTTTTTGTGTGTGTGTGTCTGTGTTTAAGATTTTATTTTTTCATGAGAGACAGAGAGAGAAAGAGAGAGAGAGAGGCAGAGACACAGGCAGAGGGAGAAGCAGCCTCAGGACTCGATCCCGGGACTCCAGGATCATGCCCTGGGCCAAAGGCAGGTGCCAAACAGCTGAGCCACCCAGGGATCTCTGGCTTTTGAGTCATTGATCTCTCAAGTATGGCCTGTCCAATCTCATTCAAATTATGTAAGTTCTATGAATCGTAGTTTTATGATCTATTAAAGGCAGATAGTAATACCTCATAGGTTGTTTAGGATTAAGTTAAATATAAAAAATATGTATGGCCACAGCACCTGTTGTAAAACAGTACATTTTAAATCTCCTCTGCTTTCTGTCACCTAATGAAATAGGTTAAGAATGTTTTTACAAATGGAAATGCTTTCAATGACATTTCTGTCAAAACACAGTACAAACAACAAAGCCTCTTTTGCCTGTTTTAATCAAGGAGTAAACATCATTCTTATACACTTGGAGAGAATTTTTCAGAAGACTGAAATCTGTGGTTGGAGTTGGAAGAACATGGTTGCTTTCCTGGCCATCCGCCTTGGATTCTCTCTGCAGCATCTCCTGAAAGATTGTCTTTGCTGTGAACATGCTGTCTATGAGATGGCTCTTCCCTTTCAAGTAGCTCGGAGGGGTCCTAGGATTTCTTTCTTTGAGCTGAAATTCTGTCTCCTTTGGCTTCCACTCTTGGTCCTGATGCTAGTTCTGAATCCTTACTACCATTGTATCCTTCATTTCTGTGAAAATAGCTCTTATATCCTCTCTAAGTCTTTTTTGCCTTCAGGAGAAACCTTCCAGTTTTTAACTTTTATTTGTGTGACAGGATGTTCTGATTCACAGTCAAAATCCACAAGTTTCTTCTGCTCAGGTCCATCTCCAGGTGGGACTCTATGAACTAAGCCTCATACTCCAAGGGAGGATTGACCCAAGTTGAGCTGACCAAGATTGTACCCTTCTTGTTCCAGACACTAACTATTGTGCAGCCCAAGTTTGTGTTATTTCTGCTGACTCCTTGAGTAAAGATCTAAAGTGTCAAACATGCTGCTTCGCTACCTTAGTCGAGCAGTTGGCCCCAAGGGCAGCTGATATTTATCTTTGTCGACTGCTATCCTGATTGAATTTAACATATTTCTCCAGCACATCGCAGTCACTTTGGGTCTTCATCCTGTCCTTTGTCACATGCTTTCCTACATATGGCTTTTTACCCCTGTGGACCTGTTGAGCCTGACTGACTCATCCAACCTCCAGTATAGGCCAGATCCAGAGGACTTGGACAGGCAGCTTGGGTTCCTTCAACCACTCACTGTACTGCCCATTTCAAGGCTTCAGGGAAGGTTGCCCCACCCCCAGCTCTTTGCTAGCCTGCCAGGCTCATGGATATAACCAGTACCTTTGGTTCATGCTCCTGACAATTTACTTGCCTTGTACTCTTTGTTAATGCTCCTTGGGTTTTTCTATCAGTGTCTGCTTCTCCCCAGCAACTCCTAGCATAACATTTCCTCTGTTATGGTCCTGTTTAACCAAGTCTCCTGGAGGACTGTCCATGCCCACAGTCGTGAGGAGACTTGGTTAAACAGGACCTGCCACTAGGACTGTCCTTTAACTGTCTTCGTGACTCCCTGCACCAGTCCAGCTGACTTTGAGTTCATCTGTCCTTCAGAGTTCCAAGTTCCAGTCTAGTAGTTCCTCTTTTTAATGTATGGCTACTACTCTCCCCCCTCAGTCCTAAACTCCAGCCCTGGCTCATCTCCCACTTCATTCGTCACATATTTCTTGAAAGTGGGTTTCACATGACTTTATGTAAGCCAGCGATGATTCAGTGCCTGAGGATAACATATTTATTTATTTATTTATTAAATGTTTATTTGTTTATTTATTTTGTATATTTTTTATTGGAGTTCGATTTACCAATATATAGTATAACACCCAGTGCTCATCCCGTCAAGTGCCCCCCCCTCAGTGCCTGTCACCCAATCCCTCCATCCTCACCCACCTCCCCTTCCACTACCCTTTGTTCATTTCCCAGAGTTAGGAGTCTCTCATGTTTTGTCACCCTCTCTGATTTTTCTCACTCATTTTCTCTCCTTTCCCCTATAATCCCTTTTACTATTTTTTATATTCCCTGTATGAGTGAAACCATATAATGTTTGTCCTTCTCCGATTGACTTACTTCACTCAGCATAATACCCTCCAGTTCTATCCACATCGAAGCAAATGGTGGGTATTTGTCATTTCTAATGGCTGAGGAATATTCCACTGTATACATAGACCACATCTTCTTTATCCATCATCTTTCGATGGACACCGAGGCTCCTTCCACAGTTTGGCTATTGTGGACATTGCTGCTAGAAACATCGGGGTGCAGGTGTCCCAGCATTTCATTGCATCTGAATCTTTGGGGTAAATCCCCAGCAGTGCAATTGCTGGGTCGTAGGGCAGGTCTATTTTTAACTCTTTGAGGAACCTCCACACAGTTTCCCAGAGTGGCTGCACCAGGTCACATTCCCACCAACAGTGCAAGAGGGTTCCCCCTTCTCCGCATCCTCTCCAACATTTGTGGTTTCCTGCCTTGTTAATGTTCCCCATTCTCACTGGGGTGAGGTGGGATCTAAGAGGATAGCTTAAAGGCTGGGGTCTGAAGACATTTGCCAGAATCCTCCCCCAGGCCACCTGTATGGGTTATCCATTTATAAAAGGTGCCTGGGGCAGGTCACAACTGTCCTAGGTCTCCTGACTCACTGTAGGTTTTCCTTCTACCTCTTTACTTCTGAGATCATTTTCTAGGAATGACAAGATGGAAGTATAATAGGAACTGAGGAAACTTGCTTACCTCATTTCATCCATCAATTTTATGTCATCAACCTCAGACTTTAGTTATGACTTTCCTGAGCTTCTTGCTATGAAAAATACTATTTCCCCATTACCTATCCTTATAGTTTAGATGTTTGATCTTGTTTCATGCCCGGCTTCAGGTTCTCTTTTTCCCTTTTCTAGTCTCAGGATCATTCCTTGTATTTGTACAAGACAGAACAAAATTGGAAGTAGTATAAATTAATGTAATAGTTTTCTAACAAGTGAAAGAGAATTGAGGTCAGCTTTTACTAGAAAAGGCTAAAGCATATCAACTAATTTTAAAAATAGGAGGGAGAGAGGAGTGAGGAGGGTCTCTGAGGTAGCTGGGGATCAGAGACGGTAGGGAAGGGGGGAGGGTTAAGAGACTGTCAAGGTAAAACTTCTTTCTCTGACATTCAGGGCTTTGCTGGGGTTCTTTATTCCTGGCTCCATCTGGCTCCTTCTTAAATTGTGTGTGTGTCTGAAACCACCCTTCTTTCAGTTCATTTAGGAGAAATATGAAGGTGGAAGCTATAATTGGGCACTTTAAAGCAATTTAAACATTATTTATAGAACACCAGCTACATGCCAGGCTCTTGTAAAGTTCTGGGGGTTGTGGAGATGTGTAACATAGTCCATTCTTCAAGATGCTTGGGGTGCTGTGGGGACAATGAACTAACAGACACCCAGCAATTGTGCGATGTGGTAAGGGGTATGGGTGTAGTACAGTGGGAGCCCGAGTGGGTCAGCTAGGATGGGCCAGGGAGGCTTTCGTGCACAAGCAAGCCTGAGATCAGATCATTGTGCCAAGTGGCAAGAGAAACTGGATCCTTGCATTGATTTATAGACTATTTTTCAGTGACACATGTCTCCCCTGAAACCCTTTCCTTGGTCCCTGTTCCTCCATACTGGATTTCTCAACAGAAGCTCTTTAGCTGGTGATCCAGCAGTCTCAGCTCTTCCCACTGGCAAGTGCAGAAGGAGATGGGGGCAGAGGGGCTCCACATGGCTGGCAGAGGATACGTTGGCTTACTGTCCGGTGAGGCCTGTAAGGGCAAAGATGCCTCCTGCCCTGGCTTCCCACCCATAGGTCTCTGCCCTGGAGAAACACCAGTTAGGGCCCCAGGTGGCACAGTACCATTCTTTGCAATACTACTACAGAGCCCTGTACACCATCAATGAACAGATGGATAAATGAGGGCAAGTGCACACAGTAGGATCATGCAGAGAAGGTAAAATAGATGTGGATTTACCCACGTCAGTAAGTTTTATAATCACTCTGTGGAGAAAAGGAGCATGTTCTGCAGAGATCTAGGCAGTGTGATACCAGTTATATACAGATGAAAACCCAACAAAATGATATTTTAAAATGCTTCTGGTTGAATAAATTTGTAATAAAAACATCAAAACATGTACAACAATGACAAATAGTAAATTCTTGATAGCCTTTGGGGAGGGAGGAAAGGGTGGGAGATTGAGGAGAGGTCTGCAGGAGACTTTGATGTGTCTGGAATGTCTAATTTCTTAAAATTAAAAGAAAGTCTCCATTCCACACATCACTAGCTACGACCTTTCTCTCTCCTCCCCTTTATGGCTGAATTTCTCCAAAGAATAGTCTAGACTTTCTGTCTCCTTGTTCTCAAATCTCGCACATTCCTTAATCTATCCTCATCTGGTATCTGGCCCCCTCAAGACATAGGAACAGCTGTTGCCAAGACCCCCACTGACCTCCAGGTCACTTAATCCGATCACACACACACACACACACACACACACACACACACACACACACTGTCTCAAGCATAGAAAATGAGTGAATGTGTCATCCAGTTTTAGCAAATCTTAACAGTGTTGCTTATCTGCTTCAGAATTTCGTTTAAGACCTATCCTCCCAGAGTCCCATCTAATGGGTTTCCCTCTGCAGGCTCCTGAGTCTGGTGGTTCTCCTGCATCCTACTCCACCATCACTCGGGCTGCAGTTGCCTGTGTGGTGGTACAGCCATCCCAAGGTGTGGTTCCGCTCAGGCCTCACCACTGACCAGCCATGTGACCTGCACAGGTTCTAAATCATCTGTGCCTCAGTTTCCTCATTCAGGGTTTATTAGGGATTAAATGACCTAAGACACTGTGGCACACTGAGGGTCTGTGTATTCTTTCTGGCTACTGAGTTGACATCTAGGGGTGCACATATCCATCCTCCTTCCTTCATTCAGCATGTTTCATTCTGAGGGCAGAGACGGGCTTCCAAAACTCAGCCTGCCTAGGTCACCACTGTTGTGCCCAAGATCGCGAATCCGAGAAACCACCAAGGGGCCGACACCGATGCAAACACACGAGGGTTTATTTACAAGCTCGAGCTTGGGTCCAAGTGCACCCGACACAGCGGAGCAGGGACTTGGACCCCGAGGTGGGTTTCAGTTTAGTTTTATGGGCTGGTCTCGGGGACCTCCAGAAGGGCTGGAGCAATTCCTCAAGTTCTGTTTACATTCTGATATGGGGCTTTCAAGGGCATTGAGCTCTGTTCTTATTCTAATAGGGGCTTCCTGCCCTTGGCTTGGGCTCTGTTCTCATTCTAATAGGGGCTTTCTAGGACGTCAAGCTGTAAGCTGTTTTCTTCCTGTAACTGGAGTAAGGTAAAGTTCAGCTCTTATTCACAGGGGCCTGGGGTGGCTGTACCTGTGCTAACCCTGAACTTCAGGTGAAATGGCCTCAATTTTCTCGGCCTCCACAACCACCATCCTTGCAGGCTTCTCTCTACTGTTTTCAGAATGAATGGCCAGATGCCAGGTCCCTGGCCCTGCCCACTTCGTCCACACCACCCTCCATTCATCTGCTATTTTTCAACCGAACTCCCCTTCCTGTAGGGCCCTTGGATGCCCTGTTTCATTCTCCTGGCCTGAAAATCTTTCTTCGCCTCCACTCTGTCGCCTCGTCAGCCTTGAGCCCTTTTAGACACACCAGGTGAGGATCTGTTTGTGTGATGTGTTTTGTTCACAGTGTTTTTACAGCGTATAATTGTACAGTTGTTCATTTATTCAACAGTAAGTTTCTGAGCACTTACTGTGTGCCAGGAACTATGCATGATGCTGGGACATGGCAGGGAACATAGAGGCCTGGGCCCCATGTCAAGGAGGCTTCAGTCCCTAAGTGGACAGCTGGGAGCACAATGAGGCTTGCAGAGGAGAGATGCACATGTCATAGAAGTATGCAATAGGGGGATGACCTAATCAGGAGCATCTTAAAGGATTCTTTAAAATACTCTGAAGAATGAATCCTAGCTACCTAGAAAGAAGGGAGAAAGAAAAATCCAAGTAGTGGGGACAGCATGTTCAAAGGTTCTGAAGTAGGAAAGAATGTGACGTTTTTTAAGAAATTTGATTTAAAGGACAAGTCAGGGAGATGAGGGCCTGAGGGATGCTGGGAGGAAAGAGCACCACAGAGGTAAGGGGCTTTAAGGATCTCAAGTGAAGCAGGAAGTCCAGAGAGGCCTGCTGGTGCTCCCTGCCCCAGACACATTTCAGAGTTGCTGTGTGAGGGCTTGCCTTCCCCTAGGGAGGAATTCCCACCCTTTCCTTTTGCTGCATATCCCTGGGGGCTGTGTGGCCTCTGATCTCCTGCATGTGGCCTCATTGTTGCTGTTGTTTAATGGAGGAGAGCTCTCTACTCCTGGGGCTTGTCTCTACTTCTTACTGGCTACTGAGACAGCATCATTCCTTTGGGCTGGGATGCTATTGTTAGTTGGATGCATCGCTACCTCTATAAAGATAATGTTTTGTCTTGGAAGGAGTTGTCTACCCCAGAGGAAGTAAGCTGAGAACAGATGTGGGGCCTCTCAGAGTTCTAGGTGGTCTTGGAGAGAGGGGTTTCAGAGCCAATCATTAGGATTAGAGTCTCCAGTCCTGGCCCATTTAAAGGGAGAGCTCCCATCACCGGCATGTGGATTCCAGTGACCAGTAACATCTCTGAGATTGCTCATCATTACTCTCTTCGCTGCATAAGAGTTCTGGGGCAGTCGTGTACCTGAAGGGTTCAAGTTAAAGCTTTTATTTTATTTTTTTTTTAAGTTAAAGCTTTTTTTTGATTAAAAAAAGTATTTACTCTGTTTTTTAAAACTTACTTACTTTATTTATTTATTTATTATTATTATTTTTTATTTTTGAGTAATCACTATACCCAATGTGGGGCTCAAACTCATGCCCCTGAGATCAAGAGTCAAATGTTCTGATTGAGCCATCCAGGCACCCCACCCCCCCCAAATAATTACTCGTTTTAGAGATTATTAAACCAACCTGTTGTCAGGCAAAAAGTAGATCATGACCATTGGCCGGTGGGTCATTAATCTCCAACAATGAGACCTTGGCTGGGGGTAAGGCTTCCACCAGCAGAACCTGCTTGCTTCTCAGAAGGGCAGGGCCGAATAAAGTGCCCGAAGTCAGAGCTATTGTGGGCAGTGAGCCCATGAGGGACGGGAGTACCCTCCCATCTTCAGACAAAGGGGTGTGCACCGAGGGGGGCAGCTGAAGAGTCAGGGGCTCATTCCCCGAGGAGAGCCCCCATTCTCTTTTCTTATCCACCCACATGAAGAGAATGAAAGGACAACTTGCCCAAGGACACAAACCTGGCTTCAATTTAAGAAAGTAGTGAAGGCAAGGAGTCGCCCTGAAGTGTTCATTCTGTCCCTTCTCATCACAGCTGAAAGGCCCCTCTCTCAGGAAGCCTTCCCGGATTGTGGTGGTCCATACCGTTCTCTTTTTCCCCAGCCATCACCTGGGCCTCTGTCTGTGCCCCAAACCGGCTCATTCCTGGGGGTGGATGTCTCTGCTTTAACAAGACTGATAAAAACAAGTGAGATCTCCTTTTCTCAGCGTGGAGCAGCTGGGATGTGCCAGCAGGCTGAGGGAGGGGTGCTTCGGCTTTGAACCCCAGTGGATGTGCCTAAAGCTTACCCCCAGCGAGCTTTGCTTTAGTGTCTTTCGGTAAATGCCCACTGGGGACAGTGCTTTCTTCTAACTCCAGGGCCTTTAGTCAGGTTCTCCAGAGAAACAGAACCAATAGGATGCATGTGTATTTACTTATTTATTTATGAGAGGAACTGACTCATGAGATTATAGGGCCGAGAAATCCTGCAGTTTGCCCCCTGCAAGCTGGAGAACCGGGGGGAGCCGCTGGTATAATTCAGTCCAAGTCTGGAGGCCTGAGGACTGTGGGGCTGATGATTTCAGTCCTGATTCACATCCAAGTACCTGAGAACCAGGTACTAATGTCTGAGGGCAGGAGAAGGTGAATGTCTCAGGTCAAGCAGAGAGAAAACAAGTTTGCCCTTCACTTTTTTGTTCCCTTCAGGCCCTAACAGAGTGGATGATGTCCACTCACACTGGGGAGGCCATCTGCTCAATCCATCAATTCAAATGCTAACCTTTTCTGGAAACTTTGTCACAGAAATAAATTTTTTTTTTAGCAGCATCTGGGCATCCCTTAGTTCTGTTACGTTGCCACGTAAAATTACCCGTGACACAGATGGTGGTCCTGGGGGTGCTGACACTGGAGCAAGGGGGCCCAATTTCACCAGTCCCTGGACATGTTACTTCCCTCCTGGATAGAGAAGTGGCTGAGAAGCAGCTGCCAGCCTGTGGTTGAGGGAAAGTGCCTAAAGGGTGGGGGCATCAGGAGACAGCCCCGGTTCCCTGGGGCAGCACAGTGGGTGGAGCCCTGGCCCCCATATTCCTTGATTCCCTAGTCCTATCCTTTCTTTCTCAGCCTGTCCTCTCCCTTTCTTGGTCCAGGTTATGAATCCTGGCCTCCCACCAGGTACGTGTGGAGCTTGAAAGGTGAATGGATCCCAGAGCTCTAGCCTCGACACTGGCATTTCCTCCAAGTCCTTGTGGAAGCTCCAGCGCTCAGCTGGAATCAAGAGAGTTGTTTCATTAAGCCATGTTCATCTTCCTGAATGAACACTCATGTCTGGTTTGGATGGCTACCATATCTGCCAGGTGGCAGTGGAGCGGAGGCCCCTCTCCTCTGCCTCCTGTTGATTCCTGTCCGCCAACCCTTTATCTCCTCTCCTCCATCTTCTTCCATCTACTTGGGAGCAGTTATTAAGAATTTTCTGTGTGGCAGCCACTGATTAAGACCCTGGGGATGGGGCTGTGAATAAAACCGTACAGCTTCTAAAGCCATGGAGCATGTATTCTGGTGGAGTGAGATTGACAGGAACAAATAAATGAATAAATGTGAAATACAGCAGGTGGAGATGGTGCTGTAAGAAGAGAAAACAGGGAAGGAAGATAGTCATGAGGCCAATGTTATTTCGGATGAGCTGGTCAGGACAGAGTGGTCAGAGGGCATTGATAGAGACCTGGAGACTGGGGGAAGCCTCCATATGGCTCTGAAGAAGATGGTGTGTACACAGCAGCCCAGGCAGGACCAGTCATGGCAGCGGCACCCGCTCTTTCTTTTTCTTCTATTTCTCTTCTCATTGCAGTGTCAGGAGGCTGAGCTTTCTCTAAGGGCCCTATGGAACAGCTCTAAGCATGGGATGAGCAAGGGTGGGCATCCAGTTTTGTGGACCACCCTGCTGCAGTGTGGAGGGTGGATTCCAGGGGTGGGTAAAGCAATCTTGGGAGAGAAGGCTGTGGAGGGGCTGGCGGGCATCAGGGCGGTACTGATTGAAAAGATTCATGTTTAAGAGGCAGAAGAGATGGGGTGGCTCCAGGTTTCTGATCAGGTCTGCTGATTGAGGTTCATATAATTTAGAGCTGCCTCTGGGATGCCCAAAGTGCCAAAAAGGATGGTGGAGGTCTGAGTCTGAGGACCAGAGACTTCATTCTGAAAGTAAGTGAGGACATGGAGTACGGTGGAGATGTGACTGCTTGGAGTGAGTACAGTAGGTGAGGGTCTTAGAGACCTGCCTTGTAGCCTAAAGGCTGTTATTGGAAACAGCCTTACAGAGAGTCAAGTAATTAATCCAAAACCGAATCTATCCATCCATCCTTCTACTTATCTACCCATCCATCTAACCATTTATCCATCTATCAACACTTTCTCAAAGTTAAGCATTGAGAATTACTTGTCTATCCTTTTTTTTTTTTAAAAGAGATTTCATTTATTCATTCATGAAAGACAGAGACAGAGAGAGAGGCAGAGACACAGGCAGAGGGAGAAGCAGGCTCCATGCAGGGAGCCCGATGTGGGACTCGATCCCGGGACTCCAGGATCACGTCCTGGGCCGAAGGCAACCAACCGCCCGACCACTGAGCCACCCAGGCATCCCAATTGCTTGTCTATCCTGAGGAGCTATTTCTTTCTCTGTAACTGACACTTGTTCCCCTTTTCTCTTTGGCCACAAGGAAGATCAGAAACAATGTATATTATGTAGTTAGTTATGCCCTATATAGATGAATTTCAATTCTATTTTCCCTGGCTTTGGCTTCACAATAAATGCACAGTACATACACATACATATTTCTTCTTAATCCTAATTGTTCAATCTAAATGTACCAGTTTAAAGTATGAATTTTCTATAAGTAATCCTTAATGCTGTGTTTAATGAGAAATATTTTATAGTCAAAAATTTATGCAGTTTAGAGAATTTACATTTGGAGTGGACAGGATTTGGCCAGGTATTAAGCAAAATGCTAATTTTTAGTAAAGAAATTTAGGATTTAGGGATCCCTGGGTGGCGCAGCGGTTTAGCGCCTGCCTTTGGCCCGGGGCGCGATCCTGGAGACCCGGGATCGAATCCCACGTCGGGCTCCCGGTGCATGGAGCCTGCTTCTCCCTCTGCCTGTGTCTCTGCCTCTCTCTCTCTCTCTCTGTGTGCCTATCATAAATAAATAAAAATTAAAAAAAAAATTTAGGATTTAATGGTGAATCCAGAGAGGGACTGGGAAGAGGGGGAGGAAAAAAGAAACAAATATATTGATGGATATAAAGGGTAGAGGCCAAAATAAAAGATTGTACTTTACAATGTTGTTCATATGACCTCACACTTGCATGAATATACAGCAATCATACTCATAATTAAAGTAATAATTTTATTTATAAAATATTATCCTTATTTTAAAGTATGTCCTAGATTTATACAGATTTCCTGAATTAAAGTGATTTCATACTATATTTCTGTCTATTCATGGTGCCTATATCTCTGTTACAACAATTCAAAATCACTTTTGGTGGTGGTGGGGAGATGTAAATTCTGCTGGTGTATGGGATTAGGAAGCAGCATTTGATGGTGTTGTAGGTTCCAATCCAAAGTGGCTTTGAACAAATGATTTATTTTTTTAAATTTTTTTTACATATATATTTTTTAATTGGAGTTCAATTTGCCCACATATAGCATAATACCCAGTTCTCATCCCATCAAGTGCCCCCCTCAGTGCCCATCACCCAGTCACCCCCAACCCCTGCCCACTTCCCCTTCCACCACCCCTTGTTCGTTTCCCAGAGTTAGGAATCTCTCATGTTCTGTCTCCCTTTCTGATGTTTCCCACTCATTTTCTCTCCTTTCCCCGCCATTCCCTTTCACTATTTTTTATATTCCCCAAATGAATGAGACCATATAATGTTTGTCCTTCTCCGATGGACTTATTTCACTCAGCATAATACCCTCCAGTTCCATCCACATCGAAACAAATGGTGGGTATTTGTCGTTTCTTTTTTTTATATATATATATATAAATTTATTTTTTATTGGTGTTCAGTTTGCCAACATATAGAATAACACCCAGTGCTCATCCCATCAAGTGCCCCCCTCAGTGCCCGTCACCCTCAGCAAGACTGCATGGATGCCAGACCCATGGCAGACTGTCATTCCCAACTGGCACATATTATCAATCTACCCCAATGTTTTTATCTCCTAAAATCTCCTAAAGACATCCCTGACTTCTCAGCCTTATTTTTCCTGGGCTTTCCCTGAGCTGAAACTCCAGCGACCCTCTGAGCTAACAGGTAGGGCTGCTTCCAGCTGCTGGGCCAGCACACTACATCCAGAATGTGAGTGGAGAAGCCCATAAGAACAAACTCCACACACCTGGGATTATACTTATTCTTTGATCCATTGCCGACATGCATGACCGTTCATTTTCCCTTGAGTTTTACTGATGTAAATTAGCATCCATTGGTGCCCCGGTTTTCCTTTTTAGCTAACCTGGGATATTTTGGACTCTGGGGAGTGGTTGGGTTAGGACATGAGAAGAATTGGGGTCTCTGTCCCCAGCAAGGTTGTTAAAGAACAATCAAACGAGGCAGGAAGAGACTGGAAGGACATCAAGCCAGGCCCCAAGATACTTAGTGAGGGAGGAGGGCTGAACACTGCTTGATCTCACTGAGCCTCACTTGGTCCTATGTCCCAGGAGAGGCCAGCAGGATCTTAGGGAAGCAAAATTCAGGTCATGCCACCCCCACCTCAGTGCTTCCCATCACATTCAGAATAAACCCTCAGCTCTACCCAATGGCTGATGACATTCAACATGATGGTAGCCGGGCTTCATCTTTCCCCACTTCATTCACTGTGCTCTGGCCATGTGGGACTTCCTCATGCTTCTAGCACAATAAATTGGCTCTTAGATCCTCTTTAAATGTCCCCTCCAACATAGCTAATATGAGCTTCTCTCAGTCATTTTCTAACATCATTTTCTTCATGGCACTAATTCCATGTAAAATAGATTTACCAGTTTCTTGTTTATTGATACTTCCCCCCCAGAATGTCAGGTCATGTGAGCAGAAACCTGCCCCCATTGCTCACTGTTGGATAAAATTGGCCTTCACGTATAGAATGGTGGTGTGGACAGGTTCTGCTGGCCATATTGTTTCCTTTTGCAGAAGCTGCTGAGTCTCATTTTGACCCAGTGTGTCCTGATCTTGGCATCCCCAAGGTTGATGTTGCCCTATCTCATTGCCTTCTGCTTCACCTTCTACTTGCCCTGCATACATGGCTAATGCCTTAGCCTGACACTCTGCAGACCTGTGAGACACAGTTCCCAGTGGCCTGTCAGGGAGGCATCTGAGTCTGGCAGCTCTCCCCTCATTCACACATTCAGCAAAGACTGCAGCAAGCAGTATACTGTGTGCGGCCCCTCTGAAGCAGAGAGGAAAATACTACAGGGTTAGGTAATCAAATAATTATTTGGGCCTCATATTTTTCTTCTACTTGGATACCCCTCCAGCACCCAGAGAGTTTTTGGTGGGTTGCCTCTGCAGGGTTCCTCCCAGGCCTGCCTGCTCCTGACAAAACCCAATACCACAACTTTCTGCCTACCACCAAAGCAGCCTGATGTGGACTCCCTGCCCACAGAGCATGGGACGTGAAAACGGATCTGACTCCTCAGCCCATCCTGATGCTTGCGGCTGGTCATAGCTTGATTCTTGACTCTTCTGGAATAACATATCAATGTTATTTCACATACCCTGAGTATGGGGAAAGGACACTGGAATAGGAATTGACCAATCAAAATTCTACTTCTCAATCTGGTGTCTATTAGCTGTGTGACTTTGAGCACTTATCTTCTCTGAACCTCACTTTTCTTGTCTAGAAAATGGAGACCCAAACATCTTTTCTAAATACCTTTCAGGAGAATGCTAAGTAGAAAATAAGAGTGTGCATTTGAAATCACTTTGTAAAGGTCGGTGTTTAGCATTCAAAAAGCAAATAGTGGGCATTTCTAATCCTTTGGCAGGTGGATGGCAATGCTTTGGGTTTGTCTTGCTGGTTACAGTGGGGTTTGGTGTTAGTAATTCCAGGTTAGCATCCTGGCTTGATTGAAGGGTGAGTGTCTCAACCTTGGTTTTCCCATTGGTGGAATAAAGATAATACCAGCAGCATAGATTTGTGGTGAGGGAGAGACATAAAAAGCTCCCATTGTTGTCCTTGGTTAGCTCTGCAAGTGCCCAGGGTTCTTCCTTTCTTTCAGTCTCTTTGGAGTTTGTTAAAAATCCTATGTCTTCCTACCCAGGCCTTTGCTAAAGAAGTGGCATCTGTCACTTTCAGCTCTGAGGTGGCCTGACAACCAGTGGAAGGAGAGTGCACAGCACAGAGGATAGACTTCCTGGCTCTTTCTGGTTCTTGAGGGGCAACATTTCACTTGCCAGCATGACCCTGATCATGGGGATAATTCTGCACAACAGGACGGCAATGAACAATCATGCTGATAAACATGACTGTGAGTAGTGAAAGGTGTTTCCAGCAAAGCTTTCCGAATACAGTATTTATGGACTCAAGTTGTTACTGGGATATTTATAGACTTTATGCAAATATAAAGCATATGGTGTGCTCTTCCAAAAATATTCCTTCAAGTAAGCTGTGTACAGTGCTAGCTATGCTGCTCTTTCATCTGAAGATGTTCTCTAGCACATATGTAGGGAATGTCACTCCAATTTGCAGAAAATGGGGTTGGACAACTCTCTCTTAGGGCACTGTCTCTAGGTAAAAGTCTATACTCTTTGGCTGACATTGCTCTGATCCAGACTCTAGAGCTCATACAAGGGTGCTGTGTTGTGAAATGTGTGATTGAATTTTTCCTTCTCTTCCTGTTCCTTGACATGTGGAGATCATTATAGGGTATGCAGTAGGAAGCAACAAATACATATTTAAGAACAATCTGGAAGAAGATCCCTTGTGTCTCTAACCTTCAGTTTGTATGGGCAAGCCTGTGAGCTGGGTATACCAGGACATGCTCTGCATCTTGCGTCAAGCCACCATGGCCACTGGAAAGATGTGATCTTTGTTTAGAATATGCTCCGGGGTAACAGGGATCAGAATCAACACCTCACCAGGGACACATCATGTCCTAAGACTGGTGGTTTCCATACATCATTCAGTTAAACTCGGGGCCAGGGTATTCCAGTGTGAGCAGCACATGGGTGGGTTCTACACCAAGAAAGGCAGTAGGAAAACAGAAACCATCTAATGGTCATGCTGAGCAGAGTGGTACCTCTGTTACAGAAGGCTTTTAGACTATCTAATTTTCTTGGGCATTAAGAGCAGACATGTAAAAAAAAAAGAGCAGACATGAAATTTGCCTTTTTTGATTATAATACACAAAACACTCAAGGTTTTGAAGTAATGGAGGAGTCTAAATTAATATAAGCCTTTTGGAAAGTAAATTGTGCCAAGCACCAAGGAATGGCTCACATTTTAACATCACATTTTGGCACATTTTAGCATCATAATTTTCTTGAATAACCTACATAGGAACATGGTTTCATGCTAAGGGTGTTATTAACATTGCTATTGTGGAAGTGTGTATGGGAAGACAACAGAGAAATAGTTGGACTATTCAGTATCAAGGAAATCACTCAGGAAACTATCACATAGCCACTAAAATACTATTATGTGGCTATTAAAATTAGGTTTATTTGAAATTACATACAAATAAACAAGCATTTCTGATTACTATTTTTTGAAAGAAAGATGCAAAATTAGATATATAAGCACAACTACAAAAAATCTATGGCTATAGCACTTCAAATTGGAAAACAGACATTCAAATGACTTATTAGTGGACACTTGGGGAAAAGGTTCAAGCTCACTACTAGTGAATGGCATAAAAATTTTAAAAGGCAAGTAATTATTTTTCAGCTATTAAGTTAACGAGGATTCAGGAAACAACAATGAAATAAATACTTGGTGTTGGTGAGATACAATGAAGCTAGTGCATTTATTTATTTTGCTTTAGATTATCTAGAAAATAGCATCCTTATTTTTTACAGCCTAACGTTGTTTTGGTATGTATTATATCTGAATAATTTGAAACACATCAGTATTGGTTAATTGACATAATGTAAATGGAGAGATATTAGTAAAAATTATTTTATTTGTGGATGGGACAAGAATTGAATAACTGGCTTCTATATTTCTATCAAAAATAGCACCCTTGTTGAGATACCGTTCACATACTATACAATTAGTGCACTTAAAGTGTATTATTGTTCAGTAGTTTTTAGTATATTCACACAGTTGTGCACTCATCACAATAAATATTAGAACATTTTTATCAGCTTGAAGAGAAATCTCCTATCTACTAGAAGTCATCCTATCCCCTACTTCCTCCCAGCCATACCAAGCTCTAGGTAATGAATAACCCACTTTCTATTTCTATAGACAGATCTGCCTGTATTTCACATAAATGGAATTGTATATGTGATCCCTTGTGCCTGGCTACTTTCATTAGTACAATGTCTTCAAGGTTTATCTGTGTTGTAGTATGTATCAGTATTTCACTCCCTTTTTAAAATCCCCCTCCTTTTTAGTATCAAATAATATTCCATTGTGTGGATATGCCACATTTTACTTATCCATTCATCAGTCCATTAGGTGGACATTTGGGTTGTTTCTACTTTTTGATGATTATGAATAATGCTGCTATGAATGTTGTAGGACTTTTTGTGTGAATCTATGCATTAATTTCTCTTTGGTATATATCTAGCAATAGAATTGGTGAATGGAAAAAAAAAAGGAATTTGTGAATGATATGGTAACTCCATGTTCAACATTTTTAGGGACTGTCAAACTGTTTTCCAAAACAGTTGAGCCACTTTACACTTTCAACAGTGATGTATGAGAATTCCAATTTCTCCATATCCTCATCATCACTTGTTTTTTCTGTTTTTTATTTTTCTGTATTATAGTGGGAGTAAAATGGTATCTCATTGGAATTTTGATTTGCATTTCCCTAACAGTTTTTATGTACTTATTGGTGCTTTTATTTACTAATGATCCATTTGTGTATTTTTAGAGAAGTGTCCTTTTATGTATATTATATATTCTATGTTAAAATATATTCCTTTTTCATGGAACACCTGGGTGGTCTTTTAAGTGTTGGACTCTTGATATCATCTCAGGTCATGATCTCAGGGTTGTGAGACAGAGCCCCATGTCAGGCTCTGCACTGGGTGTGGAGCCTGCTTAAGATTCTCTCTCTCCTTCTCCCCTTGCCCATCCCCCCACTCCTTCTCATTCACGAGCACTGTCCCTCTCTCAAAATAAATAATAAATAAAGTCCTTTTTCTCATTTTAATTGGGTAGTCTTATATTATTGAATAATGAGAGTTATTTATATATATATATTCCAGATAGAAGATCCTCATTGGATACATGATTCACAAAATTTTTTCCCATTCTGTGGGTTGTTATTTCACTTTTTTTCACTTTCTTCATATTGTCCTTTGAAGCACAAAATTTTAAAGTTTTGATAAAGTCCAATTTATCTATTTTTTTTCTTTTGTTACCTGTGCTTTTTTTGGGTCATGTCTAAGAAAGTTTTGCCTAACCTGGGAATATGAACTTTTATGTATATATTTTCTTCTCAGGACTTCATTGTTTTTCTTATCTGTAAATCCATGATCCATTTGAGTTAGTTTTTGTGTATGCTGTGAAAAAGAAGTCTAACTTCATTCTTTTGAATGTGTATATACAGTTGACCCAGCATCATTCGAAAGACTTGAATTGAATCGTCCTGACATCATTGTAAAGAATCAATTAACTGTAAATGTAGTAAGTTTTTTTAAATAGGAAAGTGAGTTCTACAACTTTCTTTTTTTCAAGAATGGGTCCCTTGAATTTCCATATGAATTTTAGGATCAGCTTATCAACTTCTGCAAAAAAGTGAGCTGGAATTTTAAAAGAGATATCATTGAATCTTAGATCAATTTGGGGAGTATTACCATTGTAATAACATATCTTCAGATCCATGAATGTGGGATATCTTTCCATGTATTTAGATTTTAAGTTTTTTCTATATCTTCTAGTTTTCAGAGTAAACATTTTGTACTTAAATAAATTTATTTTTTAAATCTATTCCTAACTATGTTTTCTTTTTGAGACTATTGTTAATTGGATTGTTTTCTTAATTTCATTTTTTGGATTGTTCATTGCCAGTATATAGAATCACGACTGATTTTTGTAAATTGATGTTATATCTTGCAACCTTGGTAAACTTATTTTATTGTTCTATAGATTTGTTGGGAGGAGTTTCCTTAAGATTTTCTGTATATAAAATTATGTCATCTGAAAATAGAAGTAGTTTTATTTCTTCCTTTCTAATATAGATACTTTTCATCCTTCCTTCCTTCCTTCCTTCCTTCCTTCCTTCCTTCCTTCCTTCCCTCCCTCTTTCCTTCCTTCCTTCCTTTCTCATTGCCTTAGCTAGACCTTTAACACAATGTTGAATAGAAGTGGTGACAATACGTATCTTTGTCTTGTTCCTGATCTTAGAAGGAAAACATTTTTGTCTTTTACTATTAAATATTAGCTGTGACTTTTCAAAAAATTAATGTCCATTATCAGGTTGAGGAGATTCAATTCTATTGCTATGTGGTGAGTGGTTTTATCATAAAAGGGTGTGGGAGTTTTGCCAAATGCTTTTTTCTTTATGTATTGATATGATCATGTGGCTTTTGTCCTTTATTCTATTGATGTGGTATGTTACATGAACTGATTTTTATTTGTGAGACCAGCCTTGCATTCCTAGAATAAATCCCACTTAGTCATGGTGTATCATCTTTAAAGATGTGGTGGGATTCAGTTTTCTAGGTTTTGTTGAGAATTTTTATGTTTATATTCTTACAAGGATTTGGCCTATTATTTCCTTTTACTATAATAATTTTCTATGGTTTTATGAGGCCTTGTGAATTTTCAAAACTGAGAGTGGTTTTGGCAACCCTGGAAATTTGCAGTTGGTGTCAGGGTGGGGGCAGTCTTGTGTAGGATGTTCCCTCAAGCTTTGTAGTTTGGCTAATTCTAGGTATATATGCCCGATACCAAAATCTCTGTGATTTGATTGTATATTTTATAATTTATTATTGTTATTGATATAGTGGGATTTACATCTTTTTGTTTTTGTTTCCTGTCTTATGTATTTCTGTTTTTTGTATTCCTCCTTTACTGCTGTCCTTTGTATTAAGTGAATATATTGTAATGTAAAATCCTAATTACTTTTATTTTTTTTTTCACTATGTAGTTGTTCTAGGGGCCATCATATACATCTTATAGAATTCACTTCAGATATATCAAAACTTATTCAACTGAGGTGGAAAAATCATATCTATCTATTATCTATCTATCTATCTATCTATCTATCTATCTATCTATCTACCTACCTACCTTCCCTCTTCCTCTCTTTTGTGCTATTATTGTTATATATTATCTTAATATATGTTAAAAAGTTGAAAATACATTTTTGTTACTTTATATAATTTTAAGTCTTTTAAAGATGCTGAGAGAAGTAAAGGGGACAGGCATATAGTTGTAGTTGGTTATATTAACTTTCTTATTTTCCATTTTTGGTTTTCTTCCTTTATTTCTGTGGATTGGGCTTACCGCCTCATGTCCTTTCCTTACTCCAGTACAACCTTGCTCCTACTCATCTTCTCTGTGCTATTTTCAAGCATAACTACATTTATATATGTTATAGATTCAACAATCTAATTATATACACATCTTTTTGTAAGATTTATTTGAAATCATTCAGTAGAAGAAAAAAGAAATATACATTCATGCCATCTTTTATGATTTCATGATTTAACAGTGCTTTTGTTTTTTATGTGCATTTGAATCATCACTTGCTTTCAGCATGCAAAACTTCATTCAGTATTTCTTGTAAGGTGTGTTTGTTAGTAACAAATTTTTTGTTTTTATTTATTTAGGAATATCTTTATTTTACCTTCATTTTTGAGAGATAGTTTTGCCAGATATAAGATTCATGATTGGTAATTTTTCTTTTGTCTTTTATTGCATTCTATATGGTATCCCATTGCCTTATGGCTTTCATTATTTCTGATGATAAATTATTTTTAATGTTAAAGCTGTTCCCAGTGTGGTTTGGATTTTACTGTGGTTCCCATGTTAAGTGATGAGTACTTTTCCTGTTGTTTTCAAGATTTTCCCTTTGTCTTTCCACAGTTTTCTATGATGTGGCTGAATTTGGATAACTTTCTATTTATCCTACCTGGAGTTCTCTAAACTTCTTGGATGGGTAGATTGTTTTCTTCAAATCTGGAAAGTTTTGAACCCACTACACCTTCAAACATTTGTTGTTCATTTCTCTCTTCGACCTTTCTTATTATCATTATGTGTATGTCAGTGTGCTTAGTGTAGTCCCACATTTCTCTGAAGGGTTCTCTATTTCCATTCATTCTTTTTTAATCTGTTCTTTGAATTTCACAATCCTAATTTATTTATTTATTTATTTATTTATTTTTTTAAATTTTTTTATTTATTTATAATAGTCACAGAGAGAGAGAGAGAGGCAGAGACACAGGCGGAGGAAGAAGCAGGCTCCATGCACCGGGAGCCCGATGTGGGATTCGATCCCGGGTCTCCAGGATCACGCCCTGGGCCAAAGGCAGGCGCCAAACTGCTGCGCCACCCAGGGATCCCTATTTATTTATTTTTTAAAAATAATAAATTTATTTTTTATTGGTGTTCAATTTGCCAACATACAGAATAACACCCAGTGCTCATCCTGTCAAGTGCCCCCCTCAGTGCCCATCACCCATTCACCCCCACCCCCCACCCTCCTCCCCTTCCACCACCCCTAGTTCGCTTCCCAGAGTTAGGAGTCTCTCATGTTCTGTCTCCCTTTCTGACATTTCCTACCCATTTCTTCTCCCTTCCCTTCTTCCCTTTCACTATTATTTATATTCCCCAAATGAATGAATACATATGATGTTTGTCCTTCTCCGACTGACTTACTTCACTCAGCATAATACCCTCCAGTTCCATCCACTTCGAAGCAAATGGTGGGTATTTGCCGTTTCTAATGGCTGAGTAATATTCCATTGTATACATAGACCACATCTTCTTTATCCATCATCTTTCGATGGACACCGAGGCTCCTTCCACAGTTTGGTTACTGTGGACATTGCTGCTAGAATCATCGAGGTGCAGGTGTCTTGGGGTTTCATTGCATCTGTATCTTTGGGGTAAATCCCCAACAGTGCAATGGCTGGGTCGTAGGGCAGGTCTATTTTTAACTCTTTGAGGAACCTCCACACAGTTTTCCAGAGTGGCTGCACCAGTTCACATTCCCACCCACAGTGTAAGAGGGTTCCCTTTTCTCCACATCCTCTCCAACATTTGTTGTTTCCTGCCTTGTTAATTTTCCCCATTCTCACTGGTGTGCGGTGGTATCTCATTGTGGTTTTGATTTGTATTTCCCTGATGGCAAGTGATGCGGAGCATTTTCTCATGTGTGTGTGTTGGCCATGTCCATGTCTTCCTCTGTGAGATTTCTCTTCATGTCTTTTGCCCATTTCATGATTGGATTGTTTGTTTCTTTGGTGTTGAGTTTAATAAGTTCTTTATAGATCTTGGAAACTAGCCCTTTATCTGATACGTCATTTGCAAATATCTTCTCCCATTCTGTAGATTGTCTTTGAGTTTTGTTGACTGTATCCTTTGCTGTGCAAAAGCTTCTTATCTTGATGAAGTCCCAATAGTTCATTTTTGCTTTTGTTTCTTTTGCCTTCATGGATGTATCTTGCAAGAAGTTACTGTGGCAGAGTTCAAAAAGGGTGTTGCCTGTGTTCTCCTCTAGGATTTTGATGGAATCTTATCTCACATTTAGATCTTTCATCCATTTTGAGTTTATCTTTGTGTATGGTGCAAGAGAGTGGTCTACTTTCATTCTTCTGCATGTGGATGTCCGATTTTCCCAGCACCATTTATTGAAGAGACTGTCTTCCTTCCAGTGGATAGTCTTTCCTCCTTTATCGAGTATTAGTTGACCATAAAGTTGAGGGTCCACTTCTGGGTTCTATATTCTGTTCCATTGATCTATGTGTCTGTTTTTGTGCCAGGACCACACTGTCTTGATGACCACAGCTTTGTAGTACAACCTGAAATCTGGCATGTGATGCCAATCCTAATTGATTTAATTTCAAGTTTGTTGATTCTTTCTTCTGTCATTTTAAATATACTTCTGAGTACCTCTAATAAATATTTCAATTTTATTATTGTACTTTTAACTTCATAATTTCCTTTAGGCCTTTTAAAAATAATTTCTATCTTTTTTTAAAAAAAGATTATTTATTTACTTATTTATCTATTCATGAGAAACAGAGAGAGATTGAGGCAGAGACATAGGCAGAGGGAGAAGCAGGCTCCTTGCAGGGACTCCAATGTGGGACTCGATCCTGGGATTACAGGATCCTGCCCTAAGCCAAAGGCAGATGCTCAACCACTGAGCCACCCAGACATCCCATGTTTTCTATCTTTTTATCAATATTTTCTATTTGATGAGGTGCTGTCATCATACCTTATTTACTTCTTTGTCATTTCTTTTAGTCCTTTGAACATTTATAATGGTCTATTTGAAATCTTTGTTAAATCTGAATCTTAGCCTTTGGGACGATTTTTGAGCTAGTCTTTAAGGTTCGTTCTGACCCCACTTAGCTGTCTCTTTTCCTGGTATTCTCTGGCAAACTGGCTGGCCTACTATTTATCTTGCTGTTTTTGTGGAGCTACTAGGCTCCTCTTAATTGCCTATCACCAAAATCTCCATTGTTTTCGAATGCCCTAGGCTTAAACTACCCCATACTCCTTAAATAAGCTAAGTTCCCTTGAGAGACTTCAGAGGTCTCTCTTATTGTGGCCTATCTTTCCCCCTGCTACTGCTTTACAACTGGGGGATGGGATAATAGCCCACTTATCTCAGAGGGACATCCCTGCTTTACTTTCAGGTGGTGGGGTGGGGTTGTGCCTTCTGAATTTCTTGGCTATCATCTCCAGGAGGGCGTAGACTCTCTTTCGTATAAGTGAACTGGAATGAGGGCAACTGGGAACTGTTATCTTGGCCTGCTTCACCTATGGCAGAGTCTATCCTACAAGGGGGGCTGGGTTAGGGGAGGAAACTTCTGATCTCTTGGATGCACTTGCCTTGAATTTAGGCTTTGCAATACAGGTAATGTATTTCTGATCAGTAGCTGGGGGTAAAAGGAACCCCATATCCTTGACCACACCTACTCAGAAGGGAGCTACTGATGGGCTGGCCGATAGAGACAAGAGGGGAGAGAGCAGCTTCGGGCTCAGGAGTCACAGATCCATTTTTACAGAGATTTCATAGATCTTCTTGCATAAATGTTTCTTCATTTGCTGTATGCTCTTGGAACACTTACCAGTGATTTAACATTTATTTTCTTTTGTTTTAAACCAGTGATGGTTATTTTACTGGGAAGCTTGTTCACGGAACTCCTCTCACCTCAATTCAGGAAGTGCAGTCCCTGAGGCCAGTAATTTTTAACCCTGCTAGTAAGATTCAGGAATGTAGCTTGACAATATATGTCAAGGGCCTCAATGAAGTTCATGCCTTTGATCTAGTAATTAGACTTCTAGGAACTTAGACTAAAGAATTAATTAGAAATGCAAAGATTTGCGAATAAAGTTATAAGATAATTATTTTCGATGGAGAAAAATTAGACAACCTAAAGATATCAATAGTGAAGTGGTCAAATAAGTTATGATACAACTGAGGTACCTGGGTGGCTCAGTCAGTTGAGTGTCCAACTCTTGATTTCAGCTCAGGTCATGATCTCAGGGTTGAGATCCAGCCCTGAGTCAGGCTCCATGCTCAGTGTGGAGTCTGCTTGAGATTCTCTTTCTCCCTCTCCCCCTCCCCACCTCTCTAAAATAAATTTAATCTTTAAAAAATATGATAAAATTATAGCAGCTAAGAATTGTGCTCCTCAATCTCTGGGATGCAGAATGAGATGTTACAATTATTAATTTTCTTTAATTCAAATCCAAATCTATTCAGTCCTTTTCCTGCCAGGAAGACAGGAAATTCAGCCTCAGTCTTTCCTGGGGCTCCATATTCCCAGGTCATGGAGTGTAGTCAGGGTTATTCTCCAGTCCCCTAGACATGTGATTATCAGTGATATACCCTTTGGTCACACTCAAGGAGCTCCTGAATTGTGGTGGCTCCATGCTTTCCTGTTATTCAAAGAACAAGAAAATTTTTGTTGAGGTCTGGGGATTCTGAACTTAAGGTTCAGTCCTTTAGGACATAATATGATACTTTCCTCAAAGGCCCTCTTACATTCACAGGTCTGAGTATTTTCAGGATCATTATCTGCTCTGCTCTAACTTAAGGGGAATTCAGTCTCATTCTCTCTCTCTCCTCTCATCCTTGAACATATACACATAGTCCCTGGAGATACCTGTGGGAGGGCCCTGCCCAAGTTTTACTTCCTACCTCATAGACATCTGAGTAACCTGAATCTGGAAGGCTCATTACCTTATAAAGCTTCACCAGTGCCGGTCTCTGGACCTCAAGCTAAAGGCCAGACTCCCCAGAATGGCATGGGAGGCCTATCAAGTCTTCCTTCCAGAGGCCCACCCAGGGAGGCAAGGGAAATTGGGCTAGAGTGGAGTCTATTCTTTTCAAACATCTGGGGGCTTGAGCCTGTGCAAGGTAATACCTAGATGCCATTTTAAGGAAGTTCTAATTCTACTGTTGATTTATAAAAGGACTTGCTTTACAAAAGATTTTGTATATTTATTTTTTTAACCAATGATCTTAGGTCTTTTACTGTGTATGGTTTTCTGTAGATTCTCTGATTTTTCAAGTATAAAAGCTGTCAGTTGCCAGCAGTGATAATTTTTAATTTTGCTTTTTTTTTTTAACCCCAATACACATATCCCTCACTATTATTATTCCAGTTGCCTTACTTGGTACTTTTGGAAGAGTTTTAAATAATAATGGGCATTATGGAGGACATTCTTTTATCTGCTGTTCCAGACTTTCCTAGAGGAAGATGGCTCTTTTTCTTTCCCTGTATTTCCTTGTATTACCTTCTATCTCCCCTTTTCTTAATCCTTCATCCCCCCCACGCCCTTATTCTGTTTCCAAGTCTGACCTCCATGGTGCATCCAATGTAGACCCTGCTCTCCATCCCTGGGGCTTCATCTCAGCTCAAGCACTTCATCTCTGTTGGTTCCTGCCAGAGTCTCCTGCTGGTTTTCCAGGTCTCTAGCCTGGAAGTAGGACTCCAGCCAGTGATGGCCACCTATTGACCTGGGCCCAGGTGATATGTGTCCCTAACAAGAGGAAAAAGGGAGATGAAGCTTTTATTTCACCTGGGGCTTCTTTCCACTTTTGCCCTGGACCAAGGGGATTTTGATTTTTTCCCCTCTAATTCTAATGGATTCAAACTTGGGGAAATCAAGTTCATAGAAGAAAAGGAGATTTCTGTGATACTTCTCTTTTTCCAGGAAAGATGCCATTCTTTATTTGGATTTCCTGCCTGATTTTGGAGGCAAAATCCAAGTGTGCTGTCCATTCACCCTCCTCAGCGGTGCTGCCCCAACATGTGTCCTCTATCTGCTCACTCCTTCCCAAACCTGCTCCAGACAGCTGCCTGGGGGGAAGGGCTCACACAGGTCTGCAGGGAGTGTTTAATAGACTAAATCGCACAGGACCCTTCACCAGGTCTCAAATTTAACAGGAGCAAAGTATGCTGGTTTTGCAGTCAAGAGAGCCAGGCTTCACTCCTGCTGTGCTTCCTTCAATTTGCATGCACTGGGGCAAGCCATGTAAATCCCCATCTATGTGTGACCATTATTATGCATGCAAGCTGTAGATTTGGGCATTACAAAATGCAGGTACACCCAGCACTAGTAGATGCCCTGAGAGGATAGTTCAGGGGACAACAAGGCTCATTCTTATCCATCTTGAGGAATCAGTGGACTTGCCAGCACTGCAGTAGGCTTCTTGGCAGTGTTGGGGGGCAACAGGCTTTCTTCCTGCAGGCAGCAGATGACAGCCATGATGCTTCCTGCTCCACTTGTGCAGAATTTTAGGGACCCCAGACATCTGCACCAGTTGCATCACCACTCAGAATTAGGGGCAGGCGGTCTCCTTTAACCATTTCCAGCATGTCCTTCTGTTCTGGATTATTTGCAGGGTATTTGCATTCTTGGGTAGACTCTCAACCAGAATGTCCAAAGCCCATGCACTAGCCACACAGTGAGGTGGCCTCCCAGGCACTGCCTGGAGGGGGCGCCAGACAGTCAAGCTGGGTGGTGGAAGGCAGCAGGGGGCACAGGCCAGGTGTGGTTACCCAAGAGGTGGCACAGCTTGTGGTGTGGAAGCCACCAGGCAAAGGTAGTGGTGATGGAGGTGCAGAGTGGGGCAAGAGTAAGGAGTGAGAGCATTTTCTCCTTTAAGGAAATCATCCAGTGCAGATGGGAGGAGGCCGGCAGGAGCAAGAGAGGGCTAGAGGAGACTGCTCTGTACTGTGGGGAACGCAGCCTGATCTTGGGTAGATCCTTTCTCCTACAGGGTATCTGAGGATTGGAAAGAAGGGGCACTAAATGCGAGGCCTGTTCTCCCTTAAGCCTCTGTGATCCTACTGGGCTCCCAGCTCCTCCCCATCCCTGGCCCCTGCCCCTTATGCTTCTTGTGCACTGGCACCTATTTAATATCAATAGACATAAATGATTTCTTATTGAATGTCATTTGCAAATCACTAGTTTGCTGCTCCAAACAGCAGTTAATGTCAATTACTTTTTTAAAACCAATTGAAAATGACTGGTTTACCGTTCCAAGCCTCCCTTAATGCCAATTACTGCTCGAAGTGCTGGCGACACTCATTTGAAGCTGGATTTCCAAGCAGTAACTTGCTCTTATGGGCTCCATCTGGCTCCATTTTCCTTGGGAGAGCTGCTCTTACTCCATCTCACATACAAGGGGACAGAACTCTGTCAATGTGGCTCGGCTAGGAGAAGGCTCTTTGGAGGCCCAGATAACCAGGGCTACACTGATCATCACTTTGACAACCCAGGCAGCCCCTGAGATACTTAGGAAGAGAGGGAGGTGCTAGAGCCATGAGCATCCCAGGGCATCCCTACCCCTTCCACAGACCCCATATCTCCAGGACCACGACTGCTACCCCACCTACTTCCCCATCCCAGACCCAACATCCATTTCCATGGACACTTGACGTTGGAGGCTGCCTAAAGGCAGGTTTGTGATGCAGACATAGGAGAGAGACTGATCTGTTCAGCCTGGTATAGCCCAGCCCTCAGCTTGGAGCTCCTGGTTGGAAGACCTGATGCAGTGGGAAGCTGAGTGAGGCACCAAACCAACTCTTGCCAACTACCTTTGTGCATTTGGGCCAAATGCTTAACCTCCCTTCTCCTTGGAGTGTTACCTGTACAGGGAAATATTTTTATGTTGCCCCAACGCCTTGGTTTTAAGTATTAAGTAGAAACAGTGGTACAGGAGTGTTCTGGGAGTGGTAGGAATAGGCACCAGCAGTGTTGGCTCTGTCAGTGCTTGAGGCTGTCCCTGGGCTGCAGGGACACTGAGGACTAGAGAGAAAGCTTGGGGGGCAGTGCCTGTGAGAGCTGAGGAGTCCCTGGTGCAACTATGAATGACCCACAGGCTCTGCCCAGCAGCTGGGGTCTGATCCTTTCACTGCCTGTGAGCTAATGACAACAGCTTAGATGAGAAGCCATTTCCCCAGGGATAGCAGGAGAGGAATAAAAAGGGAGGGAGGAGAAGGGGAAGAGAAATTGGGGAAGACAGGAGGAGGAGGAGGTGTGAATGTTTTCCTTTATCTGACATGTTGCTGTATCCCATTTGAGGTGTGTCTGTCTGTTTTAGTGTTGGCAGACAGATTAATAATGATAAGTTTCAGGGACAAAGATCTAATTTTCATCCTCAGAGAGAAGTGACACACTGGGGACAATGACCCAATTGGAAAGGACATATTTTGATTAATATGTAAATGTATTTGCTCTTATTAGCACACAGTGGGCCAGTGAATGTGCAATGAGATGTTGACAAATAGCAAGTGCAGCCCTGTCTCCCAGGGCCACAGACTCTGTTGGTTCTAATTCTCTCTCCTGCTTTGTGAAGTCTTTTCCATCCAGAATGACTATTCAGATTTGGCACCAAACATTTTTAATAGCCAGGCACAATAATGGGCCTGAGTCTAACCAGGAATTACTGGTCACGGGGACCAGTAAAAAAGGAGAGAGCCATTCATTGATTCCTACTAAGTGGCAACACTTGAACTGGCTGCCTTGTGGCATTAGCTCGTTTAATCCTCGTAGAAATGGAAAAGGCAGGCATAATTATTACCATTTGCAAGGGGAAATTGGAAGCTCAGAAAGGCTAGATCAGTGCTTTTCAAACTTTAATGTCCATCCAAATTACCCGAGGATCACATTACAATGCACATTTTGAATCAATAGTTCTAGAGCAGGGCTAGACTCTGATCTCGTTGACAAGTGTCTAGGTAGCGCAGATGCTAAGTGCCTGGAGATTACATTCAGAGTACTGGGGAGTTAGGGGATATGCCTGAGTCACCCGGCTGCCTGCAGGGCCGAGCTACAAAGGACTGCAGTTGTTAGCATTTGGAAGGCTTAGATGGTGGTGGTGGGGGCAGCTCTGCCTGGTTGAGACAGTGGGCTTTAATCTATGAGGCCAGAGCTGTCTGGTCAGCAGCCCCCCAAAAAAACCGTAACTCCTGATGAATTGAATGGAGACAGCATACGCACACTTTATGTGGACATCCCAGGGGGGCAAAAACAGAGTAAGGACAGTTTTATTTTTTTTTTATTTTATTTTTTAAAATTTATTTATTTATTTATGATAGTCACAGTGAGAGAGAGAGAGAGAGAGGCAGAGACATAGGCAGAGGGAGAAGCAGGCTCCATGCACCGGGAGCCCGATGTGGGATTCGATCCCGGGTCTCCAGGATTACACCCTGGGCCAAAGGCAGGTGCTAAACCGCTGCGCCACCCAGGGATCCCTAGTAAGGACAGTTTTAAATAAGGCTGGGGTGAGATGGAAGGGAGTAGTGCTCTAATCCTCAAATTTTCTTTTCAATGTATTATTTAAATTTTTTGAGATTTACTTTATATCACTAAAAAGTACCCATTTTAAGAGTTATAGTTCAATTAGATTGACAAATGTACACACAAGATACCCAGAAATACAATTGAGATATAGGACATTTCCAGCATTCCAAAAGTCTATTTTTCCCCTTCCTAGGCAATCAAACCACTGATCTGTTTGCTTTATTCAGTAGCTTCCTTCTTTTTTATTGCCATGTAGTATTTCATGCTTAGAATTAGCACATTTATTTGTTATTTTCCTGTCGATGGCTATTTGCACTGCTTCTAATTTTTGCCTCTTATAAATAAACTTACTATGATCATTCACACAAAAGTATTTTAGTGGACATGTTTTCATTTCCTTTGCGTGAATCACTAGACGCGATTGCTGAGTTGCATAAATGAATGCCATATTTCCTTTTCTGAAATTCTTCAATTTCTACTTATCTGATTTTCCTAAAATTCACTCATTTAGGAAATATATTGGGCATCTACTATTTGCCAGGTACTACAATCTGGAAATAAGGAGTTAAACCGTTAAAACAGAAAAGAACGTTGCCTTCATAGAATTATTTAGGGGAAGTAGGAAGCAGACAAAAATCCAAACACATTAGCAATAAAGATACCAGATAGTTATAAGTTTTATGTAGAGAATTAAGAGTATTCTGTGCCAGTGACTGGTTGTGTGGTCAAGGAAGTTCCTTTGAAAGAGACAACATTGAAGCTGAGATCTGAAGGATGACAAGGATCTAGCTGTACAGAGATCTTGAGAAGTGGGAGGAACATTTCAGGGAAGGAGGAGCCAGAGCACAGGCTCTGGGACAGATGAGGGACAGAGGAAGTCATGTCACTGGATCTGGGTAGGTAAAGGAGGGTGAACAACTGGATAAGGAAGTTGTCTGCATACTCGTCATCCTTTTTCCTTTGTATGTGTTCATGTGCTTACGATCGGCCTCATTCACTAGAGTGCTCATCTTCTGAGAAGAGAGATTTTGCCTGTAGCTTCACCATGGCGTTCCCTCTACTTAGAACAGAGTCTGGTACTCATTTTTTAAAAAAATTTTTCTTAACTGGAGTTCAATTTGACAACATATACCATAACACGCAGTGCTCATCCCATCAAGTGCCCCCCTCACTGCCCATCACCCAGGCTCCCCAATACCCTGCCCACCTCCCCTTCCAGTACCCTATGTTCATTTCCTAGAGTTAGGAGTCTCTCATGTTTGTCACCCTCACTGATATTTTCACTCATTTTCTCTCCTTTCCCTTTATTCCCTTTCACTAATTTTTATATTCCCCAAATGAATGAGACTGTATAATGTTTGTCCTTCTCTGATTGACTTACTTCACTCAGCATAATACCCTCCAGTTCCATCCACGTCGAAGCAAATGGTGGGTATTTGTCGTTTCTAATGGCTGAGGAATATTCCATTGTATCCATAGACCACATCTTCTTTATCCATCATCTTTCGATGGACACCGAGGCTCCTCCTACAGTTTGGCTATTGTGGCCACTGCTGATAGAAACATTGGGGTGCAGGTGTCCCGGCATTTCATTTCATCTGAATCTTTGGGGTAAATCCCCAACAGTGCAATTGCTGGGTCGTAGGGCAGGTCTATTTTTAACTCTTTGAGGAACCTCCACACAGTTTTCCAGAGTGGCTGCACCAGGTCACATTCCCACCAACAGTGCAGGAGGGTTCCCTTTTCTCCGCATCCTCTCCAACATTTGTGGTTTCCTGCCTTGTTAATGTTCCCCATTCTCACTGCTGTGAGGTGGGATCTCATTGTGGTTTTGATTTGTATTTCGCTGATGGCCAGTGATGCGGAGCATTTTCTCATGTGCATGTTGGCCATGTCCATGTCTTCCTCTGTGAGATTTCTCTTCATGTCTTTTGCCCATTTCATGATGGATTGTTTGTTTCTTTGGTGTTGAGTTTAATAAGTTCTTTATAGATCTTGGAAACTAGCCCTTTATCTGATACGTCATTTGCAAATATCTTCTCCCATCCTGTAGGTTGTCTTTTAGTTTTGTTGACTGTATCCTTTGCTGTGCACAAGCTTCTTATCTTGATGAAGTCCCAATAGTTCGTTTTTGCTTTTGTTTCTCTGGCCTTCATGGATGTATCTTCCAAGAAGTTACTGTGGCCAAGTTCAAAAAGGGTGTTGCCTGTGTTCTCCTCTAGGATTTTGATGGAATCTTGTCTCACATTTAGATCTTTCATCCATTTTGAGTTTATCTCTGTGTCTGTTGCAAGAGAGTGGTCGAGTTTCATTCTTCTGCATGTGGGTGTCCAATTTTCCCAGCACCATTTATTGAAGAGACTGTCTTTCTTCCAGTGGATAGTCTTTCCTCCTTTATTGAATATTAGTTGACCATAAAGTTCAGGGTCCACTTCTGGGTTCTCTATTCTGTTCCATTGATCTATGTGTCTGTTTTGTCCCAGGACCACACTGTCTTGATGACCACAGCTTTGTAGTACAACCTGAAATCTGGCATTGTGATGCCCCCAGCTGTGGTTTTCTTTTTTAAAATTCCCCTGGCTATTCGGGGTCTTTTCTGATTCCACACAAATCTTAAGATGATTTGTTCCAACTCTCTGAAGAAAGTCCATGGTATTTTGATAGGGATTGCATTCAATGTGTAAATTGCCCTGGGTGGCATTGACATTTTCACAATATTAATTCTTCCAATCCATGGGTTTGTAATATTTTTCCATTTCTTTGTGTCTTCCTCAATTTCTTTCAGAAGTATTCTTTAGTTTTTAGAGTAGAGATCTTTTACCTCTTTGGTTAGGTTTATCCCTAGGTATCTTATGCTTTGGGTGCAATTGTAAATGGGATTGACTCCTTAATTTCTCTTTCTTCAGTCTCATTGTTAGTGTATAGAAATGCCACTGACTTCTGGGCATTGATTTTGTATCCTGCCACACTGCCAAATTGCTGTATGAGTTCTAGCAATCTTGGGGTGGAGCTTTTAGGTTTTTATGTACAGTATCATGTCATCTGCAAAGAGGGAGAGTTTGACTTCTTCTTTGCCAATTTGAATGCCTTTGATTTCTCTTTGTTGCCTGATTGCTGAGGTAGGACTTCTTGTACAATTTTGAATAGCAGTGGTGAGACTGGACATCCCTGTTGTGGTCCTTATCTTAGGGGAAAGGCTCCCAGTGTTTCCCTATTGAGAATGATATTTGCTGTGGGCTTTTCGTAGATGGCTTAAAAGATCTTAAAAGATGCTGAGGAATGTTCCCTCTATCCCTACACTCTGAAGAGTTTTGATCAGGAATGGATGCTGTATTTTGTCAAATGCTTTCTCTGCATCTATTGAAAGGATCATATGGTTCTTGGTTTTTCTCTTGCTGATATGATCAATAACATTGATTGCTTTACGAGTGTTGAACCAGCCTTACATCCCAGGGATAAATCCCACTCTTCATGGTGAATAATCTTCTTAATGTACTAGTGGATCCTATTGGCTAGTACCTTGTTGAGAATTTTTGCATCTGTGTTCAACAGGGATATTGGTCTATAATTCTCCTTCTTGGTGGGGTCTTTGGTTTTGGAAATAAGGTGATGCTGGCCTCATAGAACGAATTTGGAAGTACTCCATCTCTTTCTATCTTTCCAAAGAGCTTTAGTAGAATAGGTATGGTTTCTTCTCTAAATGTTTGATAGAATTCCCCTGGGAAGCCATGTGGCCCTGGACTTTTGTGTCTAGGGAGGTTTTTGATGACTGCTTCAATTTCCTCCCTGGTTATTGGACTGTTCAGGGTTTCTATTTCTTCCTGTTCCGGTTTTGGTAGTTTGTGGCTTTCCAGAAATGTGTCCATTTCTTCTAGATTGTCTAATTTATTGGTGCATAGCTGCTCATAATAAGTTTTTATATATTTTTATTATTTTTTAATATTTTATTTATTTATTCATTAGAGACACACACAGAGAGAGAGGCAGAGACACAGACAGAGGGAGAGGGAGGAGAAGGCTCCATGCAGGGAGTCCAGTGTGAAACTCGATCCTGCGTCTCCCGGATCACACCCTGGGCTGAAGCCATCGCTAAACTGCTGAGCCACCTGGGCTGCCCTTCATAATATTTTTAAAAATCGTTTTTTTCTATTGGTGGTGATCTCTCCTTTCATTCATGATTTTATTAATTTGAGTCTTTTCTCTCTTCTTTTTAATAAGGCTCGTTAATGGGTTATCTATCTTATTAATTCTTTCAAAGAACCAACTCCTGACTTTATCTGTTCCACAGTTCTTCTGGTCTGTATTTCATTGAGTTCCGCTCAAATCTCTATTAACTCTCCTCTTCTGCTGGGTGTAGGATCTATTTGCTGTTTTTTTTTCTCCAGCTCCTTTAGGTGCAAGGTTAGGTTTTGTATTTGAGTTCTTTCCAGTTTTGGATGGCTGCTTGTATTGTGATGTATTTCCCCTTAACTGCTTTTGCTGTATCCCAAGGATTTTCAATGGTTGTATCTTCATTCTCATTAGTTTCCATGAATCTTTTTAATTCTTCTCTCATTCCCTGGTTGACCCTTTCATCTTTTAACAGGATGGTCCTTAACCTCCACATGTTTGAAATCCTTCCAAACTTCTTCTTGTGATTTAGTTCTAGTTTCAAAGCATAAGGGTATAAAAGTATGCAGGGGATGATCCCAATCTTTTTGTATTGGTTAAGCCCTGATTTGTGACCCAGCCTATGGTCTATTGTGGAGAAAGTTCCATGTGCACTTGAGAAGAATGTGTATTCAGTTGCGTTTCGATGTAAAGTTCTGTAAATATTTGTGAAATCCATCTGGTCCACTGTATCATTTAAAGCTCTTGTTTCTTTGGAGATGTTGTGCTTAGAAGATCTGTCATTTGCAGAACGCACCATGTTGAAGTCTCCCAGTATTAGTGTATTATTATCTAAGTATGTCTTAACTTTGGTTATTAATTGATTGATATACTTGGCAGCTCCCACATTAGGGGCATAAATATTCATGATTGTCAGGTCCTCTTGTTGGATGATCCTTTAAGTATGACATAGTGTCCCTCTTCATCTCTTACTACAGTCTTTGGGATAAACTTTAATTTATCTGATATGAGGATGGCTACCCCTGCTTTCTTTTGAGGACCATTTGAATGGTAAATGGTTCTCCAACCTTTCATTTGCAGGCTGTAGGTGTCCTTACATCTCAAATGAGTCTCTTGTAGACAGGAAATAGATGGGTCTTGCTTTTTATCCACTCTGAAACCCTGCGCCTTTTGATGGGATCATTAAGCCCATTCACATTCAGAGTTACTATTGAACGATATGAATTCAGTGTCATCATGATACTTATTCAGTCCCTATTTTTGTGGATTGTTTCTTTAGACTTCCTCTTTCTTTTACAGAGTCCCCCTTAAAATTTCTTGCAGGGCTGGTTTGTGGTCACATATTCTTTTAGTTTCTGCCTGTCTTGGAAGCTCTTTGTATCTCCTTCTATTCTGAATGAGAGCCTCGCTGTATTTTAAAATTCTTGGCTGCATGTTCTTCTCATTTAGGACCCTGAATATATCCTGCCAGCCCTTTCTGGCCTGCCAGGTCTCTGTGGAGAGGTCTGCCATTAACCTAATACTTCTCTCCATAAAGTTTAGGGACTTCTTGTCTCTTGCTGTTTTAAGGATCTTCTCTTTATCTTAGGAATTTGCAAGTTTTACTGTTAAATGTTGGGGTGTTGAATGGTTTTTATTGATTTTGGGGGGGGGATCACTCTGTTTCCTGGATCTGAATGCCTGTTTCTCTTCCCAAGTTAGGGAAGTTCTCAGCTATGATTTTTTCAAATACACTTTCCGGCCCTCTGTCTCTTTTGGCGCCTTCTGTATCCTCAATTAAGCATAGAGTTTTTTCCTTCTGAGGCTGTCATTTATTTCCCTTAACCTTTCCTCTTGGTCGTTTCATTGTTTTTCTGTTTTTTCCTCAGCTTCCTTCCTTGCCATCAACTTGTCCTCTATGTTACTCATTTGTTCTTCTACCTTGTTAACCTTTGTCATTAGGACCTCCAGTTTGGATTCCATCTCATTTAATTGATTTTTAATTTCTGCCTGATTAGATCTAAATTCTGCAGTCATGAAGTCTCTTGAATCCTTTATGTTTTTTTCCTAGAGCCACCAGTAGCTTTATAATTGTGCTTCTGAATTGCCTTTCTGACATTGAATTGTAATCCAGTGATCCCTGGGTGGCGCAGTGGTTTAGCGCCTGCCTTTGGCCCAGGGCGCGATCCTGGAGTCCTGGGATCGAATCCCATGTTGGGCTCCCGGTGCATGGAGCCTGCTTCTCCCTCTGCCTGTGTTTGCCTCTTTCTCTCTCTGTGACTATCATAAATAAATAAATAAATAAAAATGAATTGTAATCCAAATCTTGTAACTCTTTGGGATTGAGTACTGTTTCTGATACTTTCTTTTGTGGTGAGTTTTTTCCTTCTAGTCATTTTGCTCAGTGCAGAATGGCCAAAAACATGTTGTAGTGGAAAAAGTAGAAAAAGAGGAAAAAAAGTGTGTGTGTGTGTGAAAACAGAAAACAAAAAACAAGGGTGGAGTATCCTCCGATTCTATATACTGTAAATTCTTTGACTTCCCCTGGAACATTCCAGCACTTCTTGGTCAATAACTTGCTTTTCCCCTGTCCTTCCAGTTGGTCTTCTGGGGGAGGGGGCTGCTGTGCTGATTCTCAGGTGTGTGCACCTGAGCTGCCCAGCCCCCTGCCAGGGGCATGGCTCAGTGGGAGCTGTTTATCCTGTGAGGCCCCTGCTCAGTCCCCGGTACCAGATGACACCAGGAGGAATAACAACAGTGCTGGTGGCCAGCTCTCCAGCTCTGGAATCAGCTCCCGCAGTAACTACTGCAGTTCCCAGTCGCAGGGGTCTGGATGTTCCGGGGGCGGGGGCCGACGATCTGCACAGCTGAGGGCCGCCTGGTGGCAGGGGCGTCCTCCTGTCCTGGGCCCTCCTGGCCTCTGCCTGTCCCAGGGGGAGGCCGGATCTTGGGCTGTGTCCTCCAGTGCCCTGGGGTCTGAGGCCTGCACCATGGAATTGTGCTCCCGGGGCGCGCAGCCCCCTATGTAATCTGGGAGGAGCCGCCGCTAGAGCCATCGCCTGAGGTGCTCCAGGCCCCAGGTGCACTCTGTAGCCCTTTAAGGAGGTGGGCCTGCAGTGTGTGGCGCGCTCTCCTGGGGCGCAGGTGTCTGTTAGTGTCCCAGGGAGCCCGAGGGCATCCCTCCCGTCTTGGGATCCTGCTCCAACTTCCTGTGAGTGCCTTTCTGTCCGGGAAGTTTGGTAAAGCTCCTGCTTCTCCGGGACTGCACTTTCCTGTCCTTGGGGCACTGGCCGCTTGGCCTTAGCCCGGCTCCTCACAGGGCCCCCTCTCCCTTGGATACTTTTTTATTTCTTTATTTTTTTCCATCTTCTTACCTTGATAGAAGTGTGAACTCTTCTCACTGCAGCATTCCAGCTGTTCTCTCTTTAAATCTCAGGCCGAATTTATAGGTTTTCAGGATGATTTGAAATTTATCTAGGTAAGTTGGTGGGGACAGGTGACTTGGGGACCCTACTCCTCCACCATCTTGCCCCACCTCCTCCAAGAAAAAAAGGAGTCTGGTACTTATTAAATATTTGTGGAATCATTGAATGAATGGATGAATTAAAGGACTCATTCATTCTTTAGTGTCGTGTCCTGGGCACTGTGCTGTGTCTTGCTGTTACAAAATGAAATAAGACAGCTTTTCCTCTCAATGAGCTTCTGAGTCATTAGGGAAGAGAGGCAAGTGGTCATTGCATGATAGCATCATGGTAGAAGGAATGAATGGGTGATGCAGGAATACAGTGGAGGATACCTTATGGGCACTGAAGGAAGTTGTTCTTCAGGAATAGGCCTTAATGGTGGCAGAGGCATCAGCTAGGTAGAGAGGCTTGATAAAGCAACATAAGAAAAAGCAATGGTTAATGCAATTATATTGATGCCTAGAATGAGCAGTATGTGTTAGGCAAATTATATGTAGTTCTATGTTGTTATAGCCATATGGGTGGAAACGATTTTTTTAGAAAAAACAGCTTTGATTGGTTTTCCATTAAATATGGTACCATAGGAGTGCCTGGGTGGCTCAGTTGGTTAAGCATCAGACTCTTGGTTTTGGCTGAAGTCATGATTTCATTTGCTGTGGGATCAAGTCCTGTGTTGGGCCCTTTGCTCAGCAGATTCAGCTTACAGTGAGAAAGTTATTGAAAATGAAATACAACAGCCAGAATTCTCACATACAGCTGGTAGGACTGTAAATTGATACAATTTGGAAAACAATATCATGGTATATGCTAAAGCTGAATATATACATATCCCATGACAAGGTCCACATCTTGGGCATATACCTAAGAGAAATGGACATATATGTTTACCAAAAATATATACAAAAATATTTATTTAAAATTTTTAAATAAAATTTTTAAATTATTTATTTTTAATTTAAATTAAATTAACATATCATGTATTATTAGTTTCAGTTGTAGAGTTCAGTGATTCATCAGTCATATAATACCCAGTGCTTATTACATCACATGCCCTCCTTAATGCCCATCACCCTGTTACTCCATCACCCCACCTACCTCCCCTCCAGCCACCCTAAGTTTGTTTCCTATGATTAAGAGTCTCTTAGGGTCTGTCTCCCTATCTGATTTCACCTTGTTTTATTTTTCCCTCCTTCCTCTATGATCCTGTGTTTTGTTTCTTAATTTCCACATGTGAGTGAAATCATATAATTGTCTTTCTCTGATTGACTTATTTTGCTTAGCATAATATCCTCTAGTTCCATCCATGTCTTGCAAGATCTCATTTTTTGATGGCTGAATAGTATTCCATTATATATACATATATACCACATCTTTTCCCATTCTTCTGTTGATGGATATCTGGGCTCTTTCCACAGTTTGGCTATTATGGGTATTGCTGCTATAAACATCAGGGTGCAGGTGCCCCTTTGGATCACTACATTTGTAACTTTGGGTAAATACCCAGTAGTGAAATTGCCAGGTCATAGAGTAGCTCCATTTTCAACTTTCTGAGGAATCTCCATACTATTTTCCAGCATGGTTAGATCAGCTTGCATTCCAACCAACAATGTATGAGGGTTTCCCTTTCTTTGCAATCTCATCAACATCTGTCATTTGCTGACTTATTAATTTTAGACATTCTGACCAGTGTGAGGTGGAATCTCATTGTGGTTTTGATTTGTATTTCCCTAATGATGAGTGATATGGAGCAATTTTTCATGTGCCTGTTGGTCATTTGTAAATCTTCTTTGGAGAAATGTCTGTTCATGTCTTCTGCCCATTTCTTAATTGGATTATTTGTTTTTTTGTTGTTGAGTTTGATAAGTTATTTATAAATCTTGAATACCAGTCCTTTATCTGATAAGACATTTGCAAATATCTTCTCCCATTCTGTAGGTTGTCTTTTGATTTTGTTGACTGTTTACTGTGCAAAAAGCTTTTTCTCTTGATGAAGTCCCAAAAGTTCATTTTAGCTTCTGTTTCCCTTGCTTTTGGAGATGTCTAGCAAGAAGTTGCTGCAGCCAAGGTTGAAGAGGATGCTGCCTGTGTTCTTTAGGATTTTGATGGATTTCTGTCTCAACCATTTTGCGTCTATATTTGTGTATGGTGTAGGGAAATGGTCCAGTTTCATTCTTCTGCATGTGGCTGTCCAATTTTCCCACCACCATTTGTTGAAGGGACTGTCTTTTTTTCCATTGAGTATTATTTCATTCTTTGTTAAAGCTGAGTTGACCATAGAGTTGAGAGTCCATTTCTGGGTTCTCTATTGTTTTCTATTGATCTATGTGTCTGTTTCTGTGTTAGTACCATACTGTCTTGATGATTATAGCTTTGTAATAGAGCTTGATGTTTGGAATTGTGATGCCTTCAGTTTGGGTTTTTTTTTTTTTTCAACATTACACTTAAACAATTCAGGGTGTTTTCTGGTTCCATACAAATTTTAGGATTATTTGTTCCAACTCTGTGATATAAGTTGATGGTATTTTGATAGGAATTTCAATGAACGTATAGATTGCTCTAGGTAGCATAGACATTTAACACTATTTGTTCTTCCAATCCATAAGCATGGAATGTTTTTTCCATTTCTTTGTGTCTTTCTCAGTTTCTTTCATGTGTGCTCTATAGTTTTCAGAGTACAGATCTTTTGTCTCTTTGGTTAGGTTTCTTCCTAAGTGTTTTATGGTTTTTGGTGCAATTTTAAATGGGATTGACTCCTTAATTTTCTCTTTCTTCTGTCTCATTGTTAGTATATGGAAATGCAACTGATTTCTGTGCATTGATGTTATATCCTGTCATGTTGCTGAATTGCTATATGAGTTTTAGCAATTTTGAAGTGGAGTCTTTTGGGTTTTCCACGTAGAGTATCATGTCATCTGCAACAAGTTGTAACTTGAATTCTTTGTCAATTCAGATACCTTTTATTTATTTTTGTTTCTGATTGCTGAGGCTAGGATTTCTAGTATTATATTGAACAGTAGTGGTGATAGTGGACAGCCCTGCTGTGTTCCTGACATATAATACAATAATAGCAGGGGAATTTAACATCCCACTCACTGTGATGGACAGGTCATCTAAGCAGAAGATCAACAAGGAAAGAAGATCTTTGAATGACAAACTGGGCCAGACTTCAAAAATATTTATATTATAAGCAATATCCCTCAAATAGGAAACTACCAAGGGTCCATAAAATGTGGATAAATAAATTGTGGCATTTTAGACAGTAGAAAAACTGTGCAGCAATGAGAATGAACCATTTATATTTTATATTATAGATTAAAGTCATAAACAAAATGTTGAGTGAAAGAAGCCAGACACAAAAGAATACATACTGAAAATTCTATTTGTATAAAGTTCAAAAACAAAAACAAAAATCCCTCATCTATGCAGTTGGAAATCAGGATAGTTGATACTGTAGTGGGGAGGGGTCCTGATAATTTTGTTTTGTGATGTGGGTAATGGTTATGTGCTTGTGTTCCTTTTTTGAATACTGATTAAGATTTACTCTTATATGCAATTATCTGTTTTCATATTCTACTTTAAAAAGAAACATTTTGAAAAGGCATAAACCAACAAGGACAAAAATAAGTTTGGGGAGCTGGAAAGCAGGTGGTGAGTGGCAAATGATGTAGCTCACTGAGAAAACTGAATTTTTCACTGGCTGAAGTAAGAATCAAAAAGCAACCTGGTTTATATACTAGGATTCCTGAGAGGCCAAAGAATTCACAGCATAAGACACCTTTGGAAATTTAGAAAACCAGGAGAAATAGTTGCAAATCTTTTTAAGAAGCATACAGACTTGCAGACCTCTCTCTGAGTGTCTGAGATGGAACAAATGGTCCTGTAACCCTGGCAGGAACATGAGATGTAGTCTTTGGAGACAATAAAACAGAGGGTCTCTGGGATGGACAACTGAGTACAGGTGTGATACAGACAATAGGGAACATGAAAATGATTACATGTCTTTGTTCCTACTGATTTCCTACAACATTGACAACCCAGGCTTTACCTACCCTCCAGGCAAGTGTTGGAAGAATATTCACTGTAGAATCTATCTCAAGAAAAATAAAACTACAAGGATACTAATAATGGGTTTTTGTGCAGGATGTGTTAAAGACAGATTCTTTATAGGGAACATAGTCAACAAGACCACTTTTCTCTATGCCATTATTAATCAAGAATCTCAAGACATTTGAAGATAATATGCAATAGGAGAGACAAAACTAAAATATATAAACTGAAAAAACAGAAAAAACAAAACAAAACAAACTCAACTTGAATGAAATAGGTTATTCAGGGAAAGGAAAACTAACAAAAATATGTGAGTATTATTAGAGAAGTAAGGGTGGATCTGTATCCACTAAAGAATAGGGTACTATTTTTAAAAGGAATATTTAGAGTAGAAAAGAATCTTGAATATTGGAAAAGTGATAAGCAAATCAGAGAATTAATCCAGGAAATCCAAGTTAAGAACAGAATTTTCAGAAATAACTGGATTATTATTTATGGCTGAGTAATATTGCATTGTGTGTGTATAGACATGGTGGTTATGTGCTTTAAAAGTGCTTATAAAGTTAAAATATATATATATATTTAAGACTTTATTTGAGAGAGGGTGAGTGAGAGAGACAGACAGCAAAAGTGGTGGAGAAGGTCAAAGGGAGATGGAGAAGCAGACTCCCCACTGAGCTGGGAGCCTGATGTGACCCTGGGATCATGACCCAAGCTGAAGGCAGACACTTATCTGACTGAGCCACTCAGATGCCCCACGTTAGGCATAAATATTGAAACATTTATAGATAATATGATGTCTGGGGATCTCTAAAATATTCCAGTAAAATATATATATATGTGGATTTGTTACATAATTCTGGCTACTTTTATGAACATTTGAAAATTTCCATAATGAAAAAATTAAAATAAAAATAAGGTGAAAAAGAAGCTATTGGACAGAAAAGAAAGCACCAGTGGAGATTCTTCATGATGATATACTTGGATACATTCAGCAGAGATTTATAACAGAGCAAGAGTGCAAAGAAAGCTAAGTGAATGTAATGACAAAGTAATTATTAACCCCATGGAGAGCAAAGTTTTATACAGGAAATAAAAAGCAATCATAGTATATTATATGGCTCAGCTGTGAAAAACATTTAGCCAGTCACAATAATAATAAGACCAATACAGATCTAACTAAAATTATAAGGGAACAAAATTGGACAAAGTCAAGGATGGAAAGAAGCCACATACAGAGCAGGAAGAATCAGCATCAATGAACATCATCTTCCATTGTAAGCAGCCAATTGATAGTGACCAGAATGAAAAACTGAGAAACAGATGCGAGCATGGTAATTTGTCATATAAATCTAAGTGCCAAAAATATCACAAAATAAGAACCCAATGATAATGCATTAATAAGTTTTCTCTAAAAAATAATGTGTTCTATAAGGTGGTTGTAGAAAGCCAATAGCCAATTGTGTTACAGCCAGATTCACATGACTTTAGAGCCTATATCTCAGGATTTTTTTAGTTTCCCACTGGAGGAGGAATGTAGGGGAGTACAGAAGGCTGTTGTACTCTTTAAACCTTAAGTATGAAATTTAAAAAATTTAAAAATATATATATGAAATTCAAAGGAAAATAAAAACGTTAGACTTTGCTTTTAAATTTAAAAACTAAAAACAAAGACTGGTAGGCTGAACAATGGATTAGTGGTGAGAGAATAGCCACCTAGCTAGGTGCCAGCCTCAGAAAAAAAACAAAGTAGGGCCCAGAATACGAACATTAATAGGATCATAAATCTGCTGTTATAGAACCATATAATCTGTGATAAAACTTAGAACAATGGAGAGTTTCCAGAATATGCTGGTAAGTTTATATTGTATCCAGTTTTTAAGGGAGGCTAAAAATAGATTTTTGAGGTTTTAGATCAGAGAGTTCAATGATTTCTACTGAAATTAAATAATTAGCTATAATAATCTAGTAACATTAATGGTGATTATTAAGAGCCAACAGACTTTTCCTGGGGTTGAGAAATGCCTGATTAATGTTTCTTTTTCTTAATGCTCATCTTCAGCTGGCAGACCAAGGGATTACAGCAAACTGCAAGTGTGGCCTATGATCTTGAAGGCGGGATAACATAACATTACTCAGGATAATGAGAGATGTAGGTTGATCATCAACATAGTCAATGGCAACCACCATTTTTTTTTTTAACTCAAATTTCTGGTCATGGCTGTGGACCATGCAAAGGTGAGCACTCTTCATTCTTCTTGCTCTAAGCAACTGGCTTTCTGTTGGTTGCTAAAATAGGGAAGACCAATGGAGACCAGGTTGTAGCTGAGGGAGAGATTCAGAAAAACAAAACTACGAAATCTGCCCCTAGAAGCCCTCAAGTTTCAATTCAAGAATGTGAAATCCTTAGGAGCCACAACAAAGCAGGAACTCAAAGCCACAAAGGAGAGCTAGCATTGAAGTTGCAGATCCTTAAGGGATTGAATGGACACCTCAGGGCAGGGGCTTTAAAGCTGTGTAAAGATGAACATTAAGGCTCAAGGCTCCATGAAAGCTGAAATTGGTCTCTAGACAACAATGTACATGGAAGAGGACTATCTAGTCTAGGATTTTAATATAGAATGAACCACCCATGATGGGCTATGGTAGAAGAAGTCACCTTTGAGAAAATGAAACCAAACTTCTGTCACACAAAGTGTGGGGCTCCAATTCACACTGACTATGCTATGGTGTTAAAAGAAAAACACCCAAGACTTACAGAATTTGGTCTCATGATGCTATAGGTCTCTGGTGCCTCCCCTAGGAAAACTTTTACATCTAGGACACACCCTGGATTCCTATAAAATTCAACACTTGTTGAATATGATCTCACAGACAAACACTCAAAGTAAATGAGGAAACCTAATGCTGTGAAAGAGTCAGTATTATGAAATAAATGGTAATTTTACTCCTAAGGAACTAGAAGAAATAGAGTAAATAAATGTTTGTAATATTAAATGAGACAAAGGAAAGGAGAGAGCCTCTAAGCATGGAAAGATGACTTATGAAAATGGACAGGCAACTAAGGAAAAAGATCAAATAATAATTCTAAAAATGAATTATTTAGAATAATGTCTAAAAATAATTCTATAAAAATTATTTGCTATAAAATAATTCTAAAAATATAGTTATTGAAATTAAAGAAAACAATACCATCAATACATATACAGTAGTCTACGTGTAACTGAAGAGAGAATTAGTGAACAGGAAGAAAGAGCTAATACAATTTATCAGAATTCTATATGGAAAAAAAGAGAGATAGATAAGCTGACACACATAAAGAGAAACTCAAAGAGTAAATCTAATAAAAATTCTTGAAGCAATAATTAGTGAGTATGAGAAAGTTACAGTATCTAAAGAAGACAGACACAAGTCTTAATACTGAAGAAGCACATTAAGTTTTTTCCCCCACTATTTTTATATTTTATTTTACATATTTTTTGGAGATTTTATTTATTTATTCATGAGAGATCCAGAGAGAGGGCAGAAACATAGACAGAGGGAGAAGCGGGCTCTTTTCAGGGAGCCCAGTGTGGGACTCCATCCTGGACGTGGGACCATGCCCTGAGCCAAAGGCAGATGCTCAGCTGCTGAGCCACCCCATGTCCCAGATTTTATATATTTTCAAGTTAGTTAACATGTAGGGTATTTTTAGTTTTAGGGGTAGAATTTTGTCATTCATCAGTTGTACATACAACAATATTCATTACATCAAATGCCCTCCTTAATGCCCATCACTCAATTACCCTCTCCCCCCACCCACCTCCCTCCAGCAACCCTCAGTTTGTTCCCTATAGTTAAGAGTCTCTTGTGGTTTCCTTTCCTCTCTGTTTTTATCTCATTTTTTCCCTTTCCTTTTTCCTTTCCTTCCCCTATGTTCATCTGTTCTCTTTCTTAAATTATATGTGTGAGTGAAATCATGTGGTATTTATTTGTCTTTCTCTGAGTGACTTATTTTGCTTAGCATAATACCCTTTAGTTCCATCTACATTGTTGCAAATGGCAAGATTTCATTCTTTTTGATGGCTGAGTAATGTTCGTTGTATTTATATAGCACATATTCCTTATCCATTCCTCTGTTGATGGATATCTGGACTCTCCATAGTTTGGCGATTGTGGACATTACTGCTATAAACATTGGGATGCACGTACTCCTTCAAATCACTATGTTTGTATACTTTGGAGAAATACCTTGTACTGCAGTTGGTGGGTTGTAAGTAGCTCTATTTTCAACTTTCTGAGAAGCCTCTATACTGTTTTACACACTGGAATGCACCAGTTTGCATTCCCATCACAGTGTAAGAAAGTTTCTCTTTCTCTGCATCCTCACCAACATTTGTTGTTTCCTGAGTTGTCAGTTTTAGCCATTCTGATTGGTGTGAAGTGATATCTCATTGTGATTTTGATTTATATTTCCCTGATGATGAGTGAGGTTGATCATTTTTTCATGTCTGTTGGCCATTTGTATGTTTTCTTTGAAGAAATGTCTGTTCATGTCTTCTGCCCATTTCTTTATCAGATTATTTGTTTTTTGGGTATAGAATTTGACAAGTTCTTTATAGATCTTGGAAACTAACTCTTTATCTGATATGCCAGTTGCAAATATCTTCTCCCATTCCATAGGCTGTCTTTTAGTTTTATTGATTGTTTCCATTGTTATTGCAGAAACTTTTTCTCTTGATGACGTCCCAATAGTTCATTTTTGCTTTTGTTTCTGTTGCCTCTGGGGGTGTGTCTAGTAAAAAGTTTCTATGGATGAGGTCAGTGAGGTTACTGCCTGTGTTCTTCTCTAAGATTTTGATGGATTCCTGTCTCACATTTAATTCTTTCATCCATTTGAGTCTATTTTTGTGTACAGTGTAATAAAGTGATCTAGTTTCATTCTTCTGCATGTAGCTGTCCAGTTTTCCCAACACCATTTGTTGAAGAGACTATCTTTTTTCCTTTGGATATTATTTCATTTTTTGTTAAAGATGAGTTGACCATAGAGTTGAGAGCCCATTTCTGGGTTCTTTCTCATTTTAAAAAAGATTTTATTTGTTTATTCATTAGAAACACACACACACACACACACACACACACACACACACACACACACACAGACAGAGGCAGAGACATAGGCAGAAACATAGGCAGAGGGAGAGGCAGGCTCCATGCAGGGAACTCAATGTGGGACTCAATCCCAGGACCCCAGGATCATGCCCTGAGCCAAAGGCAGATGCTCAATAACTGAGCCATCCAGGTGTCCCCATTTCTGGGTTCTCTATTGTGTTTCATTGATCTATGTGTCTGTTTCTGTGCTGGTACCATGCTGTCTTGATGATTATAGCTTTGTAATAGAGTTTGAAGCCTGGAATTGTGATGCCTTCAGGTTTGGTTTTCTTTTTCAGCATTACACTTCAACAATTCAGGTTCTTTTCTGGTTCCATACAACTTAAAGAATTTTTGTTGCAGCTCTGTGAAAAATACTGGTGCTATTTTGATAAGGATTATATCGAATGTGTAGATTTCTTGGAGTAGTACAGACATTTTAACAGTATTTGTTCTTCTGATCTAAGAATATGGAATGTTTTTCCATTTCTTTTTGTATCCCTCAATTTCTTTTATAAGTATTCCATAGTTTTCAGAGTACAGATTTTATTTATTTATTCATGAGAGACACACACACACACACACAGAGGCAGAGATACAGGCAGAGGGAGAAACAGGCTCCATGAAGGGAGCCTGATGTGGGACTCGATCTTGGGTCTCCCGGGTCATGCCCTGGGCCAAAGGCAGGTGCCAAACTGCTGATCCCAGGGATTCCCCCCAGAGTACAGATCTTTTAATTCTTTGGTTAGGTTTATTCCCATATATCTTATGCTTTTTGGTGTAATTGTCGGTGGGATCAGTTCCTTGATTCTCTTTCTGCTGCTTCATTATCTGTGCATTGATTTTATATCCTGCAACTTTGCTGAATTCCTATAGGAGATCTAGCAATTTTTGGTGGAGTCTTAGGTTTTCTACATAGAGAATCATGTCATATGTGAAGGGTAAAATTTTAACTGAACGTCACATTAAATCTTAAGCAGGAAAAAAAGAGAAACTTTTCTAGAAATATCAGAAACTGTGGAGCAGGAAATAAAAAATGAAAACCCTGAAAACTACCAAAAAGGAAAGATATTAAGTGGAAGGAAAAAATATTTTCAGATTTACAGTCACTTCTTATCAGATACACACATCTCCAGAAGACAATGGAATAATATATCCAAGATGCAGAGGCATGAGAAGGGGGGTCAAGGTAATGAAAAGGTTTACTCGACAAACTGTCATCCAAGAGTAAGGGAAAGATAAAGGTTTTCAAAGTTACAAACACTATGATAATTTATTACTCATATATCTTTTCTGAAAGAACTAATTGAGGATGTATTTCAGCATGAAAATTGTTGAACTTGGAAGAGATTTAAAAAAAAGCAACATACAGTGAACAGAATAATTACATATGTAAATCTAAATCAGACTGACAATAAATGATAATAGTAGTAATTTCCCCCTCATGAATTTAAAAGTAAAATGTATAAAATCCTAGACAAAAGTAATATAGATAATGAAAGTGACACATGTAGAGGAAAGTGAAAGCAAACCAATTTTGTTTTCAGAAGGGAGAAAGGCAAAGTAGAATTACTGTAGTATTTGTGAGAAAAATATGTTAAACATCACGTTAAAATTTTTTTTAAAAGATTTTATTTATTTATTCATGAGAGACACACAGAGAGAGGCAGAGACATAGGCAGAGGGAAAAGCAGGCTCCTTGTAGGGAGGCTGATGTGGGACTTGATCCTAGGACCCCAGGATCACACCCTGAGCTGAAGGCAGATGCTCAACTGCTGAGCGACCCATGTGTCCCACATGTTATGATTTTAAGGTACTGTCAATAAAGGGATGTGTCCCTTAACGCAGGATTAAACTGAAAGAAAAGTAATGTATTCATCTTTATAACAGAAAAACGTGGAGTATAAATCTAAAAGTATTATTAAAGACATACGATGGCAAAAGGAACAATTCACTAAGCAGTTATAACAATCATGAACTTTATGCAACTAACGAAATATACAAATAAATGAAGACCCACTTCACAGACTTATGAGGAAACATATCAAATACTGATAAAACACAGAAGATGCAACAGATACATACCAGAGTAAAACCATTTATTGAGAGTTTACAATGTATCATATTATAAATGAGGAGAGGAGCCTTGACAATGTTAAATGGGCTCCCCAAATCACTTGGAAAGTAGCTGAAGTAAGATCTGAAAGCCTCGTAGTGTAGTTTCAAGGTCATGCTTTTAACAACTACCTCATGCCTCCCTAAATGTTTACTATGGAGCTTGAAGATAGGCTAAGCCATTTGTCATCTATTATGTTCAGGGGGGAAGGGATATTAACTTACCTAACGAATATTTCATGAGAGTTTTCTTTGTGCCAAATGATACGCTAGGCACTGGGAATATAGCAGTGGGGAAAAATACCCACAAAAAATATTCCCCCCCAAAAAAAGGAATCTCTGCTCTCATGTTGCTTTGGTTAGTGTGTATGTAGTGTGTCCAATAAATGTATAATATATTGAACATTGTTAATTGCAAAGAAGCAGAAATGTAGGCTAAGGGGCAGGAAAGTGACAGAGGGTGGGGTGCAATTACAGAGAAGTCTTCTGTGATCAGAGATGAGAAAGAAGGGAGGGAGGGAGTCCTGGGGAGATCTCAGAGATGAATGTGGCAAACAGAGGGAGCAATCAGAATGAAGTGGGGAGTGGGAATCAGAGGGGAGCATCCTGGCCATAGTGGAAGACAGTGAGGAGGCCAGTGTGACTGAATCTCCATGAGCAAGGGCAGTGGTATGAGAATGGGTCTAGAGGCAGCAGAGAAATACACATAAAAAAATATTAGTGTCAACAATGGAAAGCAAATAGATCCTCTTTCCAAAGATCTCCCCAAAAGGAGATGACACACATTATCCCCAAGCCCATTGTGCGAAGACCCCTTTTTGCATCCAAAACATATATGGGACATGCTGCACTTGGGGCTCTTCCTGTGAGTGACTCGTGTTGGTGCCCTTCTACACACTGTTGGGCTATGGAGATAGGTGACAACACTCCCTCTTCCTGCCACCCTATCCAATGGTATCTCATTTGAGTGTCTCAGTATCTAGAATTGTGCCATTAGATTTACATATTTGGGGGTCAAGTCTTTGACCTCTACACTTTCTGCAATAAAATGCAAAACACCCTGGGAAATAACACATATAACAATGACCAATCATTCACAATTTCTCGTTGAGCAAAGAGCTTGACTGTTACTGGCAGCTGGACCTGCATAGAATCACCTTTAGGAATTTACCTTTGGTGAATAATGCAGTCCAGGCAGAGCAGCCCTGCAGTCGGGGAGCTCACCCTTCTTGGCTTTCCAGGCTCCTATAGGGTCTCCCTTCTATGGGCCAAACTGGAAGTAAAATAATAAGTGTATAGGGGTCACCTTCCAGAGTGCAGATCAGAGTGGAGGATGGTGGAGGGTAGTTTCATTGGGGCAAATAGAAGAAACCAAGCACAATTTGTGAATCCTTGTATGTAAATCTTATTTCTCCTACTAGACTCAAAGATCCTCATCAGTTAGCCCATTGACTCAGAAGATTTAATGGAGACTAAATGATGGTGGCCTGCAAGAGACAGAGGGGCTGTGTTTCCTTCCTACAGAAGTGGGACCTGGCAGGTGGCCCAGTGGGTAGGCATCTCTAAATCTGCCGAGTCATCCAGGGGCCCAGGTGTTTTCTGTCTTGTTGCCCACCATTCCTTCCAGGACTACCTTCATTGCCGAGGGCTAAGCTTCCCCCTCATCACATGTCCCCATTTCTGCCCAAGAGAAGGGTAAGAGGGAGTAGAAGGCAAGCAACTTCCTTTTAAGGGAATGACCTGGAAGTTGCACACCTCCATGCTGCTTGCCTATGCCCAGGACCACATGATGGCACATGTGGGTCACACTTAGCTCAAAATGCAGTTTATACCTGACGGTTATTGGAAGATTCTATTCCTGAAAGAATCAAAGGAAGGATGGATATCTGGGGATAATTTGCCATCTCGTAATGTGCTTCTTCTGTGGTATCCCACATGACATCTGGCTTTCAGGTAAATGTGAATACCTGGAATGGAGCAGGAAGAAGGAAATGGGCCTGGCATAGGACCCCTCTGGGCTCAGATCCAAGCTCTGCTGACCACTGGCAGAGCTGGTGTCCTCAAGGGAGAACTTAGTACATGGCAGAAAGCAGTCAAACTCCTCAGTGCGGGAAATGTGATGATTCAGAGGCTGGCAGAGAGCACTGGCTCAGGGGTGCCCAGGTCTGTATCTGGTCCCAGCTGTGTTGCTTGTTAGGTGGTGTGCAGCCTCAGGCCAGGCGGCAACGCATGCGGGTTAATAATCCTGCTTTCCCGTCTGTACCAGGTCTGGCATAGTCCAGGCTGGGGATAAAAGTCTGTTGCTGGGAGTTGATGTTGACTCAAAAACATGCTTGAACAATATGGTGGCCTGGTGTGTGACAAAAAGCATTTGCCAGGCACGATTAAGTGGGAGGAAGACTGCAGAAGGGGCAACTAACCTAATTAACAAAGCACCGTTTGTCTACGGGCTTTATGGAAATGAATTGTTGTTGTACAAATGCTGAGATAATTGAAAATAGGGTCTTATCAGTTTATTAGAACAGGCCCTTCAGGACCTGTATTTAGAAACACCTTCCTGCTGTCAGTTGCAGTAACTGGAACCTTTACATGGCTAGTACTTGGTTTAGTCTTTTTGGTTTTTAATGCAGTGGTTCCATTTCAGGCTTGTATTATTTCTGTCTCTTCACCGGCCCAACACCTCACCTGTTAGTCTGAGTGCAGGAGTCCTGGTTGTGACAGAGGAAGGTTCTAGAAAGGACCACTGTGACTGGATTGTACAGAACTTCTCTTAGTGTCAAATCTATGTGGCGCTGCCCTGTGCCTTCATCACTGCTGTGGTGGACTGTCTTAGGTTTAGAACTGCCTTCCCTTCCATTTCCCTGTTCCCCCCACCAGTCCCGTGTCTTATGGAATCAGTTTACATTAAGTAGGATAAATCAGGGGCAGCCTGGGTGGCTCAGCGGTTTAGACCCAGGATTGAGTCCCATGTCGGGCTCCCTGAATGGAGCCTGCTTCTCCCTCTGCCTGTGTCTCTGCCTCTCTCTCTCTCTCTCTCTCTCTCTGTGCTTCCCATAAATAAATAAAATCTTTTTAAAAAGTAGGATAAATTATATTTAACGTTATATGCAATTTAAAGGGTCCCCTACCTCTCAAATGCTTTGATGCTATACTCTTCAGAAGTGTACACATTAGATGGATAATTCTGGTTAACTGCCATGGAACCCTAAGTGAGGGACCAGGCAGCTTATTTGGTTCTTTTATTTGAACATTAAAGTGTATGTCTGGAAGTCTCATTTTGTTTGCAGTATCCATGGCTGTACCCAATTGTCATTGTCCTTCACTGTCCCTGGACAGTAGCCCCTTGGAATTAGTGTCTCTGGGCAAGGTGTGGCCCCTGCACCCTGCAAGGGCTATCTCTGTGTGCTGAATGAATGAATCAGTGCACCGAAGCACAGTGTTTCAGCCCTACCAAGGCTCCCATCTTCAGTGCCAGAGTGACAGAGTGGAAATCTGGCCACTGCTAGCTCTGCCTCTGCCCTGGAGTAATTATTTCTTCTGACTGTTCCAGTTCTGAAAGCCTGACCATACAAATGAGTCCTGACTATGTCTCTGAATAATAGAATGGCAGGCCTGGGTCAGAGCTGGAGATGGGCTGCTCTTCTTCCTTCTCTGAGTGGTTCATGGGAGTGCTGGAGAGGATGTGGCGGCCTGGGATTTGAATCCATTCCTAATTACCAGGTTTGTGTTTCTTGTATCACAGCACCTTCTTCCCTTTCGCCTGGATGAAAAATGCCTTGAAATATCAATGTAAAAGCAGCTCTTCCATACTGGTCCTGTGGGTCACAGCATGCATCTGCAAATAAAAACACTCCCTTCTGTTGATCCATTGCTTCCATTTGTTCCTGGGTGTGGATGGTCTTCCTCTTCACACACGAAGGGGCAGGCATGTGTTAAGTAGCATATGTCATCTGGCTAAACTGTGCCAGCTTCTCTGTGGGTTTGTCATCATGATTTCCTCTTTGCAGAGGAGGAAGACAACACTCAGAGAGCACCCAAATCTGACCCTTCCTGGCTACAAGAGAGATGTGGTGTGGTGTTTGAAGAAGCCTGAGAGGGGGACCTGGCCTAGGGTTTTGGAGTCAGCCTGTGTTCCCAATGCTAGCAGCTTTACTAAGCAGGAAGTGAGGGAAAGAAAAGCCACAGTGGGGAAACCCATGGGCTCAGCAGGAAGAGTCAGCTGAGGTCAGCACAGGAGGGCCCTGCCTTTCCAGGCCTCAGGTTTGGGAGACATGGAAGGTGGAAAGGGGAAGGAGAGACTTCTTCCAGTGAGACTTTTCCTTTGGTTCTAGAAGGAGCACCCTCCTCCCTTAGGGGCCTTAGCTTAAACATCATTTTAGGAAATAAGAATCTTGATTTGGGCATAATGTCACCCTGAACCATCTCAGAGCTCTGGAATTAAGGAAAAACAGGAAAGGATTATCTCTGCTAATTGTCCATGTTTGCTCCCAGGAATCCTGGGTTGGCTCAGGCTACTTTTTCTAGGTTGTCCATGCACTGAGCCAGGGACCCTGGAGGAGCCCAAGTCTGGGGCCACTGGTAAGATCAGGTGGACCATGACTTTGGACTTACAGGTAGAGATGCTAATAAGCAATTGGATCTGGGTGTCTAAACTCCAAGAGAGGCCCCTGAGCCAGATATCCAGCTCTAGCTTTTGTTTACATACTTGCCATTTCTCTGTGTCTTCCTCTTGTTTTTCTGTCTGGTGGGTATGATTTGCTGGCTCAGACTGTGTGTTGGTCTGTGTTGGCATCCTCACTCTGTGGGCACTGTAGACTTTGAACAATAAGATTTATCAAAGGAAAGATGCAATTTATCTGTAGAGTGGCTAGCATGGACAGATGGGATGAAGTCTACAAAGGAACTTGCTCATCTACCCTGGATTCCCAGGCACTGGATAAAGAGAGCCTGGAATGCTGGTAGTCCTTCCTTGGGCTGCTTCCTCTGAGCCAGCAACCATGGGCTGCCTTAGAAGTACATCTTAGCTTGGCGAAACCTTTGGTGCTTATATCCCGAGAAGCCTAGGACCAAGTTTAACTTGTGTTAAAATCCAAAACAACAATTGTTCAATAGCAGCTCCAGAAGTGGAGGCCCCTAAGAAAAACAAAGAGAAAAACAGGTCCTGAAATGGCCACCTGTAATTACCATCTGTGGTAAAAGGTGGTGCCAAGAAGGATCTCAGAAAAATAAGAGTTGGGGAAGAGAAAGCAAGCCCAGGAAATTAGATTCCCCAAGACCAGTCTAGTCAACATTAGAGATGACCTTTTTTGGGGCTATGGCTACAGACTCTTTGGCCAGCCAGCAGTGTTCATCCATGGAGTTTTTGACCAGACAGAATGGGAACTGCCATTTTCCTGAATGTCAGCCAGAGACCAGGTAGTTAGCACAAGTCATTGATATGCTCTGAGAGGAAATTAATTCTCCTGCTTCCATTTCATAGATAAGGAGATTGAAGACTACACAAGTAGTTTGCCCCAGTAACTATTAAATGGTGTAAACAGGATCCAAACCAAGGTATCTACATGGCCAGACTCCTTCCAATCACCCAGGCTGCCTCCTAGCAAAGGTGCCTTGGTGCTTCTCAGGCATCAGAGCCCAATGGTGTTACCTGCTGGCTTTGTACGGGGCTGGCTTCCAGCTGCAATGTTGTGAGCCCAGGAAGCCCAGGTGCTTCTTTTAGGAGCACCCCACACACCGGACTTCATGTGACCATGAAGAACTTCCTTTGGAGAGTGAAGTCGATGTCTAGACCTTAATTAAGCTTGTAGAACTGCCTTGGAGAGCCTAGATCAGAGGGGAGTATTAAGGAGTATTAAGGGAGTATTAACCACATCGAACAATAAGGTGTTTCTGAGGAGTCAAAAGAGGCATGGATGAGGCTGATAATGCAACACTAAGCAAGGAAAACATGGATATGGCTATGTATTGAGGCTATTTGCCAAGGTGTAAAGAATGGCAGGGGATTATCTAGGCTTAGACAGGGAGCAAAGGGGTGAAAGCCTACAAAGAGAACAGTGTAAAGGAAGATTTGGAGAAGCAACATTACTGTGTTGGTATTGCTGGGATATGATGTCTGATAGGGAAAGAGACATGAAATCTGGGGCTGGACAGAATTCACCGCACAGGGAGAGCCTTCGCCCCATTCTAAAAGGTCACACCTTTGCTTGTTGGGAATATTGAGTTGCTGGAGGGCTTTTACCTGCAGGTGGGATCATACTTGGATTTATATTTTAAATTGAACACTCTTTAATCTCAAATCCCAACTCCTCCCTGAAAATGCCAGCCCATGCTGATACCTCCCCTTCCTGACTACTTATTTATCTATGCCAAGCGTATAGGAATATATAATAACTGTCCCTGTGCCTTTTCTGCAGAAATATGGCAAACTTCTGGAAAAGAAGAAGTCAAATGTTGCTTGTGTTTCTCTTGGGCTCTTCATTCAGTAGGCAGTTAATAGTTAACTCAAACAGATATTGGATGCTATTTAAATCTACCATAATGATGCACATTTTTTTGAAAACCAATTCCTTAGGGATGGAAAGCCCTGAAATATAGCAGAGGAGAAACGAGTTGCTTAATTGGCCCAGCTCCCAATCTCAGCACTGCCTTTGTAATTAAATGTAAATTATGATTCATTCGGCGGATAATCAATTGCACTACTTTTATAAACTTTTAATTTCATTATTGAAAGACAAGATTTCTCTAATAAGTTTTCCATTGACTCAGAACTTGATTTGTTACTGGAGTCTTCCCAAACCCACATAACACACTTTGTGTCCCTTTTGCTCTAAAGGAACATTAGCAAAAAAATTTGGAAGAATGCCTGTCTGTACCTGTGGTGTCCTTGAGGCCAGGGCACTCCCATACAGACCCAAAGTGCAGAGAGGCTTTTTGCTGTTCCTGCTCCTCCTTCTTTCAAGCTGGTGAAAACAAGATAATCTTTCAGGGCTTGGGGCCTCAGTCTCCTCATCTGCTAAATGAATGAAGGAAGCACCTTATTATAAGATAATGGATATAAGGATAAATGCCTGACTCTGGGCCTCACAAACAGATGTTCAATGTCTATTGAACCCTGGCTCCTAGCTGGACTCTTTATTTCAATTGGGACATTCTGTATTTTATGACCCAAGAACCCATAACTTAAGATCCTGAGTCCAATATAGCAGTAAGTGTGTGAATCATACACCATCTCTAAGTGCCAGTTTGCCCACCACAGAATGTACATTGTTCCACTGACCTCAAAGTTTATTTCCAGGAATTTGTTTCCCAGCTTATTGTGATGTCTAAACTTTTACCTTGGGGAAATTTCCTTGGTGTGTGTGCCATATTTAATGCATGCTGATACCTGCTTCTAGAAAAAGTCTAGGCTGCACATCAATGCACATCAGAGCCAAAATTGTTCTTTGTAGAGTCCCTAGAAGTTGGAAGCTTATTGCCCGTCCTATGTCCAAACTGGAGTCACTCTTTTCCAAATCTGGAGATGCTGCTCAACCTTCATTAGTCTCAGACCCCAACTGTTGGACCACCATGATTATTTTTAAATGTAATAAAGTGCCTTTAATTAATCAATTAATTTATTTATTATTTTTGTATATATTTTTTATTGCAGTTCGATTTGCTGATGAATACTATAACACCCAGTGCTCATTCCATCAAGTGTCCCCCTTAGTACCCGTCACCCAGTCACCTGATCCCCCTGCCCACCTCCCCTTCCAGTACGCCTTGTTCATTTCCCAGAGTTAGGTGTCTCTCATATTCTGTCACCATCACTGATATTTCCCACTCATTTTCTCTCCTTTCCCTAAGTTCCCTGTTCACTATTTTTTATATTCCCAATATAAGTGAAAATGATTGACTTACTTCACTCAGCATAATCCCCTCCAGTTCCAACCACGTTGAAGCAAGTGTGGGTATTTGTCATTTCTAATGCTGAGTAATATCCCATTGTATACATAGACCACATCTTCTTTATCCATTCATCATTCAATGTACACCGAGGCTCCTTCCACAGTTTGGCTATTGTGGACATTGTTGCTAGAAACATCGGGGTGCAGGTGTCCCGCCATTACACTGCATCTGTATCTTTGGGGTAAATCCCCAGCAATGCAATTGCTGGGTCATAGGGCAGATCTATTTTTAAGTCTTTGAGGAACCTCCACACAGTTTTCCAGAGTGGCTGCACCAGTTCACATTCCCACCAACAGTGCAAGACGGTTCCCTTTTCTCTGCATCTTCTCCAACATTTGTAGTCTCCTGCCTTGTTAATTTTCCCCATTCCCACTGGTGTGAGGTGGTATCTCATTGTGGTTTTGATTTGTATTTTCCTGATGGCAAGTGATGCGGAGCATTTTCTCATGTGCGTGTTGGACATGTCTATGTCTTCCTCTGTGACATTTCTGTTCATGTCTTTTGCCCATTTCATGATTGGATTTTTTGTTTCTTTGCTGTTGCATTTAATAAGTTCTTTATAGATATGACTGAGATTTTTTATCTCTCTTTTCCTTTTTCTCTTTTCTTTCCTTCTTTCTCTCCTCTCTTTTTCTCCTTTTCCCAATACAACTTGTTTTTGGCCACTCTGCACTGAGCAAAATGACTAGAAGGAAAACCTCACCTCAAAAGAAAGAATCAGAAACAGTCCTTTCTCCCACAGAGTTACAAAATCTGGATTACAATTCAATGCCAGAAAGCCAAATCAGAAGCACTATTATAAAGCTACTGGTGGCTCTACAAAAAAAGCATAAAGGACTCCAGAGACTTCATGACTGCAGAATTTAGATCTAATCAGGCAGAAATTAAAAATCAATTGAACGAGGGATCCCTGGGTGGCGCAGCGGTTTAGCGCCTGCCTTTGGCCCAGGGCGCGATCCTGGAGACCCGGGATCGAGTCCCACGTCAGGCTCCCGGTGCATGGAGCCTGCTTCTCCCTCTGCCTATGTCTCTGCCTCTCTCTCTCTCCCTCCGTGACTATCATAAATAAATAAAAATTAAAAAAAAATCAATTGAATGAGATGCAATCCAAACTAGAAGTCCTAAGGACGAGGGTTAACGAGGTGGAAGAACAAGTGAGTGACATAGAAGACAAGTTGATGGCAAAGAGGGAAACTGAGGAAAAGAGAGACAAACAATTAGAAGACCATGAGGATAGATTAAGGGAAATAAGCGACAGCCTGAGGAAGAAAAACCTACGGTTACTTGGGGTTTCCGAGGGCACCGAAAGGGCCAGAGGGCCAGAATATGTATTTGAACAAATCATAGCTGAAAACTTTCCTAATCTGGGAAGGGAAACAGGCATTCAGATCCAGGAAATAGAGAGATCCCCCCCTAAAATCAATAAAAACCATTCAATACCTCAACATTTAATAGTGAAGCTTGCAAATTCCAAAGATAAAGAGAAGATCCTTAAGCAGCAAGAGACAAGAAATCCCTGACTTTGATGGGGAGGAGTATTAGGGTAACAGCAGACCTCTCCACAGAGACCTGGCAGGCCAGAAAGGGCTGGCAGGATCTATTCAGGGTCCTAAATGAGAAGAACATGCAACCAAGAATACTTTATCCAGCAAGGCTCTCATTCAGAATGGAAGGAGAGATAAAGAGCTTCCAAGACAGGCAGGAACTGAAAGAATATGTGACCTCCAAACCAGCTCTGCAAGAAATTTTAAGGGGGACTCTTAAAATTCCCCTTTAAGAAGAAGTTCAGTGGAACAATCCACAAAAACAAGGACTGAATAGATATCATGATGACCCTAAACTCATACCTTTCAATAGTAACTCTGACCGTGAACAGGCTTAATGACCTAATCAAAAGGTGCAGGGTCTCAGACTGGATAAAAAAGCAGGACCCATCTATTTGCTGTCTACAAGAGACTCATTTTAGACAGAAGGACACCTACAGCCTGAAAATAGAAGGTTGGAGAACCATTTACCATTCAAATGGTCCTCAAAAGAAAGCAGGGGTAGCCATCCTTATATCAGATAAACTAAAGTTTATGCTGAAAACTGTAGTGAGAGATGAAGAGGGTCACTATATCATACTTAAAGGATCTATCGAACAAGAGGATGTAATAATATATATGCCTCGAATGTGGGAGCTGCCGAATATATATAAATCAATTAATAACCAAAGTTAAGACATACTTAGATAATAATACACTTATATTGATGACTTCAATCTAGCACTTTCTACCCTCGATAGGTCTTCTAAACACAACATCTCCAAAGAAATGAGAGCTTTAAATGATACACTGGACCAGATGGATTTCACGGATATCGACAGAACTTTACATCCAAACTCAACTGAATACACATTCTTCTCAAGTGCACATGGAACTTTCTCCAGAAGAGACCACATACTAGGTTGCAAATTGGGTCTCAACTGATAGCCAAAGATTGGGATCGTCCCCTGCATATTCTTAGCCCATAATGCCTTGAAATTAGAACTAAATGACAACAAGAAGTTTGGAAGGACCACAAACACGTGGAGGTTAAGGACCATCCTGCTTAAAGATGAAAGGGTCAACCAGGAAATTAAGGAAGAATTAAAAAGATTCATGGAACTAATGAGAATGAAGATACAACTGTTCAAAATCTTTGGGATGCAGCAAAAGCAGTCCTTAGGGGGAAATACATCATAATACAAGCATCCATTCAAAAACTGGAAAGAACTCAAATACAACAGCTAACCTTAAACCTAAAGGAGATAGAGAAAAAACAGCAAATAGACCCTACACCCAGCAGAAGAAGAGAGTTAATAAGGATTCGAGCAGAACTCAACAAAATCGAGATTAGAAAGACTGTGGAACAGATCAACAAAACCAAGAGTTGGTTCTTTGAAAGAATTAATAAGATAGATAAAACCATTAGCCAGCCTTATTAAAAAGAAGAGAGAGAAGACTCAAATTAATAAAATCATGAATGAGAAAGGAGAGATCACTACCGACACCAAGGAAATACAAACGATTTTAAAAACATATTTTGAACAGCTATACGCCAATAACTTAAGCAATCTAGAGGAAATGGACACATTTCTGGAAAACCAGAAATTACCAAAACTGAAACTGGAGGAAATAGAAAACCTGAACAGGCCAATAACCAGGGAGGAAATTGAAGCAGTCATCAAAAACCTCCCAAGACACAAAAGTCCAGGGCCAGATGGCTTCCCAGGGGAATTCTATCAAACGTTTAAAGAAGAAATCATACCTATTCTACTAAAGCTGTTTGGAAAGATAGAAAGAGATGGAGTACTTCCAAACTCAGTCTATGAGGCCAGCATCACCTTAATTCCAAAACCAGACAAAGACCGCACCAAAAAGGTGAATTACAGACCAATATCCCTGATGAACATGGATGCAAAAATTCTCAACAAGACACTAGCCAATAGGATCCAACAACACATTAAGAATAGTATTCACCATGACCAAGTAGGAGTTTTTCCTGGGACATAAGGCTGGTTCAACACTCATAAAACAATCAATCTGATTCATCATATCAGCAAGAGAAAAACCAAGAACTATAGGATCCTCTCAATAGATGCAGAGAAAGCATTTGACAAAATACAGCATCCATTCCTGATCAAAACCCTTCAGAGTGTAGGGATAGAGGGAACATTCCTCAACATCTTAAAAGCCATCTACGAAAAGCCCACAGCAAATATCATTCTCAATGGGGAAGCACTGGGAGCCTTTCCCCTAAGATCAGGAACAAGACAGGGATGTCCACTCTCACCACTGCTATTCAACATAGTACTGGAAGTCCTCGCCTCAGCAATCAGACAACAAAAAGACATTAAAGGCATTCAAATTGGCAAAGAAGAAGTCAAACTCTCCCTCTTCGCCGATGACATGATACTCTACATAGAAAACCCAAAAGCCTCCACCCCAAGATTGCTAGAACTCATGCAGCAATTTGACAGCGTTTCAGGATACAAAATCAATGCCCAGAAATCAGTGGCATTTCTATACACTAACAATGAGACTGAAGAAAGAGAAATTAAGGAGTCAATCCCATTTAAAATTGCACCCAAAAGCATAAGATACCTAGGAATAAACTTAACCAAAGAGGTAAAGGATCTGTACCCTAAAAACTATAGAACACTTCTAAGAGAAATTGAGGAAGACACAAAGAGATGGAAAAATATTCCATGCTTATGGATTGGCAGAATTAATATTGTGAAAATGTCAATGTTACCCAGGGCAATTTACACGTTAATGCAATCTCTATTAAAATACCATGGACTTTCTTCAGAGAGTTAGAACAAATTATTTTAAGATTTGTGTGGAATTAGAAAAGACCCCGAATAGCAGGGGAATTTTAAAAAAGAAAACCATATCTGGGGGCATCACAATGCCAGATTTCAGGTTGTACTACAAAGCTGTGGTCATCCAGACAGTGTGGTACTGGCACAAAAACAGACACATAGATCAATGGAACAAAATAGAGATCCCAGAAGTAGACCCTGAACTTTATGGTCAACTAATATTTGATAAAGGAGGAAAGACTATCCACTGGAAGAAAGACAGTCTCTTCAATAAATGGTGCTGGGAAAATTGGACATCCACATGCAGAAGAATGAAACTAGACCACTCTCTTGCACCATACACAAAGATAAACTCAAAACGGATGAAAGATCTAAATGTGAGACAAGATTCCATCAAAATCCTAGAAGAGAACACAGGCAACACCCTTTTTGAACTTGGAACAGTAACTTCTTGCAAGATACATCCACGAAGGCAAAAGAAACAAAAGCAAAAATGAAGTATTGGGACTTCATCAAGATAAGAAGCTTTTGCACAGCAAAGGATACAGTCAACAAAACTAAAAGACAACCTACAGAATGGGAGGAGATATTTGCAAATGACGTATCAGATAAAGGGCTAGTTTCCAAGATCTAAAAGGACTTATTAAACTCAACAGCAAAGAAACACACAATCCATTCATGAAATGGGCAAAAGACATGAAGAGAAATCTCACAGAGGAAGACATAGACATGGCCAACACGCACATGAGAAAATGCTCCGCATCACTTGCCATCAGGGAAATACAAATCAAAACCACAATGAGATGCCACCTCACACCAGTGAGAATGGGGAAAATTAACAAGGCAGGAAACCACAAATGTTGGAGAGGATGCGGAGAAAGGGGGAACCCTCTTGCACTGTTGGTGGGAATGAGAACTGGTGCAGCCCCTCTGGAAAACTGTGTGGAGGTTCCTTAAAGAGTTAAAAATAGACCTGCCCTACGACCCAGCAATTGCACTGTTGGGGATTTACCCCAAAGATACAGATGCAGTGAAACGTCAGGACACCTGCACCCCGATGTTTCTAGCAGCAATGTCCACAGTAGCCAAACTGTGGAAGGAGCCTCGGTGTCCATCGAAAGATGAATGGATAAAGATGTGGTCTATGTATACAATGGAATATTCCTCAGCCATTAGAAATGACAAATACCCACCATTTGCTTCAACGTGGATGGAACTGGAGGGTATTATGCTGAGTGAAATGAGTCAATCGGAGAAGGACAAACATTATATGTTCTCTTTCATTTGGGTACTATAAATAATAGTGAAAGGGAATGGAAGGGAAGGGAGAAGAAATGTGTGGGAAATATCAGGAAGGGAGACAGAACATAAAGACTTCTAACTCTGGGAAATGAACTAGGGGTCGTGTAAGTGGAGGTAGGCGGGGGGTGGTGGTGAATGGGTGACAGGCACTGAGGGGGGCACTTGATGGGATGAGCACTGGGTGTTATTCTGTGTCTTTGCAATTTGAACACCAATAAAAATAAATTTATTATTAAAAAAAAGAAACACTTAAAATAAAATAACATGACAAATGTTGGAAATAATAAATTAGAAAAATTACAGCAGGGAAATATTACCAGAAATTAATGTAGTATAGTAATATAAGACAAATAAATTATTCAAATTCCTAAGTTGAAGTAGATCTCTCTACTCACTTTGGGCAGGAGCGTACAAGGATTTGAGCGATGAGTCGGGTTGTAGCTCCCAGAACTGCTAACAGACAGCAACTGATAGAAGCAACCAAGAAACATCATTCCCTACCCCAGGGTGAAAGTTATAATTGTAGAAGAAGAAATGAGAGTTAGCAATTTATGAATTAAAAGCATAGCTTCAAGACACAGCAAAGCCAGATAGAAACACAAAGTATAAACCATAATTATAAGGTATGACAGTACATTTCACATAGATATTACAAGACAAAATAATGAAACAGTTGGGAATTTAAAAAGTATAATAAGTTTTGTCATGTTTGTGTTTGTGTGAAGAGAGTGGGAACACATTTGTATCCCGTAAAAATGTACATTCTTTTCTAAATCCATAGGCCATTCAGAAATTGCACATATTGTGAAACTAAACACTAAAAATCTCAGTTGCCAAAAATCATAACTCATTCAGACCATCTTCTTTTACTACAATTCAACAAAATTAGAAATTAACTGCATTAAATGTGTGAAATATATCTAGTTTTGTGTTAAGGAAGATATCAAAACTAAAATTACAAACCAAACTTAGAGTATATCTCCCACACAAAAAAATGTCTAGATATAGCTGGAGAAGAACTCAGAAAAAATGATACAACCTTATCTGTATTTATAAGAAAATAAATACTGAAATAGGTCAGTTTAAGATTTAAGTCTTTATACATAGGCCAATGGAGCAGAATAGAGAGCCCAGAAATAAGTCCTCATATATACAATCAGTTAATCTTTAACAAGGGAGCCAAGAATACATGATAGGGATAGGATGTTTCATCATCTTCAATAGTGATGTTGGGAAAGCTGGATATCCACATGCAAAGAATGAAATTGGACCCTTATTTTATACCACACATAAAAATTAACCTAGGTATGAATTAAAGACTTAAATGTAATACCTGATGCTTACTTCTAGAAGAAAACATAGGGTTTTTTTTTTTTTTTTTGAATTCACTTGAAAAACACAAGCAGCAAAAGCAAAAATAAACAAGTGGGGCCATATCAAGCTAAAAGTCTTCTGCACAGGAAAGAAATGATCAATGAAATGAAAAGGCATCTATGGTATGGGAGAAAATATTTGCAAAATATATCTGATCAATGGCTGATGTCCAAAATATATAAAGAACACATACAACTTAATAGCAAAAACAAAACAAAACACCCCCCCCCCAAAAAAAACCAACAAAAACAAATAAATTGAAATGGACAAAGAATCTGAATATACATTTCTCCAAGAAAGACATCCAGATGGGCAACAGACGCATGAAAAGATGTTCATCATCACTCATCATCAGGGAATTGAAAGTCAGAACCACAATGAGATAGCAGGTCACACCTATCAGAATGGCTAAAATCAACAACACAAGAAATAAATGTTGGTGAGGATGAGAAAGGGGAACCCTCTTACACTGTTGCTGGGAATGTAGACTGGTGCAGCCACTCTGGAAAACAGTATGGAGGTTCCTCAAAGAGTTTGAAACCAAGAGTCTGATTTTTGTGTATATATCCAAAGGTAATGAGATTGATATCCTCAGAAGATCTCAGCACTCCCATGTTCTTTGCAGCCAAGGCATGGGAAGAACCTAAGTGTCTATTGGTGGATGATGCATAAAGTGATACAGTTTATAAACACAATGGAATATTATTCAACCTTAAAAAGGAAGCAAATCCTGTCATTGGCAACACGGATGGAACTGGAGAGCATTATGCTAAGTGAAATAAGCCAGGTACAGAAAGATAAATACTGCATGATCTCACTTATATGTGGAATCTAAAATGTTGAACTCATAGAACCAGAGAGTAGAACAGTGGCACCTAGGGGTTGGGGGCTTGGGGAAATGGGGAATGTTAGTTAAAGGGAACAAAAATCATTGCAACATTATAATGCATGTATAAGGCTCAATCAACTGATTATTGAATAGAATAGTAAATTTTACTATAGATGCAACGATTTGTGGTAATCTATAATTGTATCTGCGATTAAAGTAGCACCTCATATTAGCGGGGAAATACGGCACTTTAACAAACACTATTGGAACAATTGACTAAATATTTGGAAACATAAAATAAGACATCTGGCTCGTGCCATGCAATAAATAAATCAGTTGTAATAAAGAGCCGTTTTAAAAAATACATATGTTAGGGGAAAAATTAAGAGACTATATAAAATGTTTTGGGGAGCAACACATAATCTAAATATCCTCTATAAAACATTTACAGATAATTTATAAGAATAACTTCTAGAAGAGAAAAAAGACCATTAATAAATTGACAAATGACAAGCTTCTGGGAAACAATATTTAGCAGGTTAGAGATTACTATTTATAAAAATATAAAGAACTTCTAATAACAAATAAGGAAAATGCAAATAATTGAAAAGTGGCAAAGGATACTAACGGGAAATTCACAGATGAAGAACAACATATAAAAAGCCCGACCTCCGGGGAATGTACATTTAAGCCGTAACAAAGACTAATAATACCCACTGTTGGCAAGAATGTGGGGAAACAGACATTATTGTATGCAGATTGATGAAGCTTCTGGGGAATGAAGTTGTCAGTTTGTTCAAATATAAATGCATATACCCTTTGATGAAGAAATTTCACTTCTAGGACTTTAAGCTTAAAAAAAAAAGCTTTAATATGCATATAAAAATACATGCACAAAGATGCTTATTCTAGCATTTTTTATAATGGAAAATCTGAAGCTCTAGTGTATGATGCAGACATTAAACAGAATGACGTAAACCTATGTGGGCTAACGATATTCTGAAATATTATTAAACAAGAAAAGGAAAAGTGCATTATATAATTCTGTTGCTTTAAAATTTTATAATGACATTTAAAATGATAAATCCTCATACAAGGAGGGGTGTGTGCACAGTACAGTGTCTGGGAGCTTCATCCTGCCTAGCTGGCAGGGATGAGCCCTCTATGGGAATGTATCTGTGCCAGAGCTTTTGTGAAGCTAGTATGAACTAACCCTTGAGAAGCACCAACTGGAGCCCATTATTTTTTTTTATTTTATTTTTTTGGAGCCCATTATTATTGCATAAGACAAGTTCTTCCTGAGGTTGCAGGTGAGCTAAGAGTGCAGCCTGTTATTAAGCTGCACACTTCAATTCATTGACGTTGAGCTCTGACACATCATCTTAGAAAGCCTCCTGTAAATCGCTTCTACCCAGCATCTAGGGGCCCAGGTATGGAGGCTGTGGGGTATGAGGACGCGGGCTGGTCTTTCACTGGAAAAGTCCCAGGAAGTTGGGGAATGAAGATGCAGCTTTCCCAGCCCTGTCACCTTCGCTGGGGCAAGTTATTAATGTGTAAGCTGTTCAACCATGTTGTATTAATTGTGTCTCCAGCCAGTGCCCAACACGACATGATTAGCAGAGAGCATAGTTATTCATCAGTGAGTTGTCACGGCTTAATTGTCCTTTAAGTGCATCAGAATGTAGCAGAGGTTGAAGAAGGCAGGGAGAGCTCCCCTTAGCTTCCCTGAGAACAAGCACATGGAGACACTGAGAAAACGAAGTAGTTTCCAAGCAAATAGAGAATCCCAAATGAGGCTGTATTAGCATCCTAAAAGGATATTTTAAAATGGAGCAAGCCAGCCTAGCTAAGAGAGTCGCTTTTTAAAAATAGGACCAGGAGGTCATAAGGGAGGGGGAATTTATGCAAGTCTTCATAGGATAAATCATGGATTTCTTAAAAATTTTTTTGCTGGCTGCCAGTCCTGAGCCTGGATTTAACTTCTTAATCACCATGACACCTGAAGTATGAGTATTCTTTGCTAGGAAAGGAGACAATGTGGTTTAACAACCTCAATCCCTTATTTGCATATTAATCCAACCAATCCCAATTAATCTAGTTTCAATCCCTATTGTACACAGAAGACCTAAATGAGAACTGCACTCATGACCTTGCCGCTTTACTCTGCCCCCTCTTTGTCTTCTTTGGAATGTAATCTGGCTTTCTACCTGTATCTGTGTCTCCTGAATTGCAATTCTAATTGCCCAAATAAATGCCTCTTTGTAAAATTTCCAGTGAATTCCTTCTTGGTTGACAGCGAACATTGCTCTTTCCATCTTTGCCATGTCCTTCCTCTTAACCCTGGCATCTGTTTATTAATGATCATAATAGCTACCATCGCTTGAGGGCTAACCATATGCCAGACAATTTAGGAACAGCATCTCATTTGAATTTTGGAATAAATCTGTGAAGTGATTATTGTGTTATTATGCCCATTTTACAGATGATTGATATTGAAGTTCAGAAAAGTAAGGTGACTAGTCCTGGGTTCTGTGGCAGGTAAGCAGTAAAACTGGGAATAAGACTTAGTGCAAAACTCCGTGTGTGCATGTGCGTGTGTGTGTGTGTGTGTGTGTGTGTGTGTGTTTGGGAATGTGCTGACATAGTGTCCTGAATCTGAAATTCTTTCTGTATTATAAGACCCAGTTTATGTCTGACTGCCAGACACGTCAGGACGCTTCAGACAACCTGTCCCTGACATCTGTATCCATAGGGGGTGACCTTTATTATCTAAAGTTGTGCAGTTTAGTAGAATTCACTTTTACCCAGTTTCCCTTCAATCTGTTGACACACGGGTTCAGAGCAGTTATTATCATCCCAATTATTCAGGGATGGAAATATCCATATTGACCCCTTGAAATGGCAATCCCAGCTGGAGACTTGTCCCTGCTTCACCTAAGATCTCTGATGCACGCAGCTTCACAACCAGCCACCAAGAGACTGCGTCCCCTTCTCTGCATTAGGATTTTCCTTGGCTTTCTTCATTTGAAGCTAAAAGTTCCCTGAAAACTTTGGATCGTTTTTCTTTGCCTGGGGTCACTGTTTCTGGAAATGTATCAGCTCTAATCATTTTCCTGGACCAAAGAAACTGGTAGCTTCGAGCATATCTTTTTGAAATAAAAATCTCTGCACTTCCTGTTTCTAGGTAAATGCGTGAGGGAGGCCCTGGGACTCCCTCTCAGTATGAGGAGACTTGACTAGAAGAGAGACGTAGGGACTAACACTGGCGGGCTGGTTGGTTTCAATGGAAAAACTGAGCAGAAACAGCCTGGATACAATATGCTGAAGCCACCTCCTTAATGCTCCGTGTGTTTATGAATTTTCCCATGTGACCTTTCTAGTTTTCACCATTTGTTCTCTGGTTTTAGGTGTTGCCTGGGCCTGCCTGTCCTTTCTTTGTTCATACTAGTGTGCTGGGATTTTCTTTTACTTGTCTCATGAATACAGCCCATTTTTGATACTTTTGGCTCTGGCTGCTCTCCCTGTGAGCCAGCGTGGCTGGGCATTATATTTATGAATAACATTTTATTGCACTTGGAACTTTCTCTCCACTCCACCATGTCTTAACTCTGGATGCTGCTGTGGAGCAGCCTGGGACCAATCTGAGTGATCCGCGCCCCAGCCCTGGACATTTTTCTCCTTTGTTGCAGGTACCTGAAAGCTTCAAACGAGCCTTTGTTCTTGGTGTTTATTGACTTAGCCAGGAAATATTTCAACAACATTCATTCTGTAATCAATGTTTCTTGGAATTTGGTTCACCTTTTAGATTGGTTTCAGTCCATGCTTGTTCATGAAAATTTTCTTCCATTATATTTTTAAAAAGAAATCCTGTACCTTTTGTGGGGTTTCCACTTCAGGCCAGTTCGTCATGTCTTGTCTCTCCTTTGTGCACCCTCTATTTTTGCTATCTTTTCCCTGATTGGTTTAGTGTGCGGTTACCTCAAACCCACCTTCCTCTGTGGCCATAACTGACTGTCCAACTTATTCTTGCCATTTCTGTTAATTTGGTAGTTTTGTTAATAATGTTGCTTTGGTACTCAGTTTTTAAAAAGTTCTCTTTAAAGCCTTCTCTGCATTTTAATCTTCTCTTTTAACTCATTCATATTTTTATGTAGTCTTTTTCTGGTATGAAGGACTCACAGGGATATCTCTCTGTCTTCGGGCTTTGTTTTCACTCAGACTACTTTCTTCCTCTGTCCTTTGCATGCCACGTGCTTTCCTCCCTTTTCATAACTTCTGAAGTATGTTTGTCTGGTTGCCATGTCATTTTTGCCTCTCTGCTTCACCCTTAACTCCATTTGCTCTAATATCAGTGGGCAAAGTTTCCTGGACAGTCTTTCTGCCTTTTCCGACATGAACTGCCTTCCTCTCAGAGTCTCAGTTCCAGGGCTGAATTGCGCATCATATGCTTTTGGTCTTTTGCCCTGTTCCAGTGGTGCCATACTCAAGGGCATTCAGCAGGCAGCCCTCAGTTAAAGGGAATCTCAGAGTTCCTCCTGCTGCTGTGAAAGCCAAAAGGGAGACAGGTGGGCTTCCTTCCCCTATCTGGGGTTGAACCTTATATTTTCCGTGTTGGCTTAGAACATGTTGGAAATCAATAACCTTCTTTCCAAATTTGGGGGCCTTGGGAGAACTCTTGGAAGTGTTTTTTTTTTTTTTAACTTCTTTGTCCAATTTGGCCTCTGGTTATAGGGAAGAGTAAGTGCCTTGCAGAGCTAAAAGCCCCCTTTTTTTTTAAACCTGGCTTCCCTTTTCCAAACTGTGAAATGATGTACCTTGTTTTTTCCTTGTTTGAAACAGCAAAATTTTGCTGACTTCTGCCCTTTTGTTGGAGAGAAGATCTGTGATCTGGCTTCCGTCTCCCATCCTCATCCCATTTTATTTGACATCAAAGCCTGTGTCAGTCAGAACAGGCCACACACGGTGTATATTTAGAAGTACCTGCTCTCCTTCCAGGACTGTATCCTCTTGGATTAACATATCAGTTGGAGCAATGCTCCCCACACAGGTGAGGAACTGTATTTTTCTCTTGCAAGATAAGAGACACAGCGTCTTCATTTTGCACTGGATAAAAACCGCAGTAAGGGAATTAAATTCCACAAGTGGAGGAGAGATGTTGAGGTCACTTTTGATCACATGAAAATGCAGCATGGGGGACTATTTAAAGGCAGAGGCCTGGGCTCAGAACTCCTTCAGCTCAGCTGGAAAGCAGCTGCATCCTCTGTCCCTCATCCCAGGGGATCAGAAGACAGGAGGATTATCAGGCTCCAAACAGCCACAGCCCGCTGTGTGGGGCATGGTGAAAAAGATTGTTTGTGGGGGTGTGATTTTGTCCACAGTATAAACTCTAAATTATAAGAAAAATATTGTGATGGTGAAATAGAAATTCACTAGAAATACACATTTTTTATGTTTTTATTTAAATTCCAGTTAATAGAAGCTGTCCTCTTGGGAGGGGCAAGATGGCAGAAGAGTAGGGTCCCCAGTTACCTGTCCCCACCAAGTTACCTAGATAACCTTCAAATCATCCTGAAAACCTATGAATTCGGCCTGAGATTTAAAGAGAGAACAGCTGGAACGCCACAGTGAGAAGAGTTCCCGCTTCTATCAAGGTAGGAAGACGGGGAAAAAGGAATAAAGACACAAAAGGCCTCCAAGGGGCAGGGGCCCGCGAGGAGCCGGGCTGAGGCCGGGGCGAGTGTCCCCAGGACAGGAGAGCCCCGTCCCGGAGGAGCAGAAGCTGCACCAACCTTCCCGGGCGGAAAGGGGCCGGCAGGGAGGTGGAGCAGGACCCAGGAGGGCGGGGGTCAGGATCCGGCCTCCCCCGGGACAGGCAGAGGCCGGGAGGGCCCAGGACAGCGAGGACGCTCCTGCCCCGAGCTGAGCAGATCAGCGGCCCCACCCGGAGCCTCCAGGCCCTGCAGACGGAGAGCCCCGGAGCTACTGCGGGAGCTGACTCCGGGGCTGCAGAGCTGGCCCCGCCACTGCGGTTGTTCCTCCTGGGGCCTCACGGGGTGAGCAAGCCCACTGAGCCCTGCACCAGGCAGGGGCAGAGCAGCTCCCCCAAGTGCTAACACCTGAGAATCAGCACAGCAGGCCCCTCCCCCAGAAGACCAAGGAGACAGACCAGTTCCAGGGGAAGTCAAAGGATTTGAAGTATACAGAATCAGAGGATACTCCTGCATGGTTTTTTTTTTAAACTATTATTTCTGTTTGTTTCCCCCACCCCTTTTTTTCCTTTCTTTTTCTTTCTTTTTTCTTCTCTTTTTTTTCTTTCTTCTTCCTTTTTTCTTTTTTCTTTTTCTCTTTTCTTTCCTTCTTTCTCTCCTCTCTTTTTCTCCTTTTCCCAATACAACTTGTTTTTGGCCACTCTGCACTGAGCAAATGACTAGAAGGAAAACCTCACCTCAAAAGAAAGAATCAGAAACAGTCCTCTCTCCCACAGAGTTACAAAATCTGGATTACAATTCAATGTCAGAAAGCCAATTCAGAAGCACTATTATACAGCTACTGGTGGCTCTAGAAAAAAACCATAAAGGACTCAAGAGATTTCATGCCTGCACAATTTAGATCCAATCAGGCAGAAATTAAAAATCAATTGAATGAGATGCAATCCAAACTCAAAGTCCTAACGACGAGGGTTAAGGAGGTGGAAGAACGAGTGAGTGACATAGAAGACAAGTTGATGGCAAAGAGGGAAACTGAGGAAAAAAGACACAAACAATTAAAAGACCATAAAGATAGATTAAGGGAAATAAACGACAGCCTGAGGAAGAAAAACCTATGTTTAATTGGGTCCCAAGGGCACCGAAAGGGCCAGAAGGCCAGAATATGTATTTGAACAAATCATAGCTGAAAACTTTCCTAATCTGGGAAGGGAAACAGGCATTCAGATCCAGGAAATAGAGACATTCCCCCCTAAAATCAATAAAAACCATTCAACACCTCAACATTTAATAGTGAAGCTTGCAAATTCCAAAGATAAAGAGAAGATCCTTAAAGCAGCAAGAGACAAGAAATCCCTGACTTTGATGGGGAGGAGTATTAGGGTAACAGCAGACCTCTCCACAGAGACCAGACAGGCCAGAAAGGGCTGGCAGGATCTATTCAGGGTCCTAAATGAGAAGAACATGCAACCAAGAATACTTTATCCATCAAGCCTCTCATTCAGAATGGAAGGAGAGATAAAGAACTTCCAAGACAGGCAGGAACTGAAAGAATATGTGACCTCCAAACCAGCTCTGCAAGAAATTTTAAGGGGGACTCTTAAAATTCCCCTTTAAGAAGAAGTTCAGTGGAATAATCCACAAAAACAAGGACTGAATAGATATGATGACACTAAACTCATATCTGTCAATAGTAACTCTGACCGTGAACAGGCTTAATGACCTAATCAAAAGGCACAGGGTGTCAGACTGGATAAAAAAGCAGGACTCATCTATTTGCTGTCTACAAGAGACTCATCTTAGACAGAAGGACACCTACAGCCTGAAAATAGAAGGTTGGAGAACCATGTACCATTCAAATGGTCCTCAAAAGAAAGCAGGGGTTGCCATCCTTATATCAGATAAACTAAAATTTACCCCGAAGACTGTAGTGAGAGATGAAGAGGGACACTATATCATACTTAAAGGATCTATCCAACAAGAGGACTTAACAATCCTCATATATATGCCCCAAATGTGGGAGCTGCCAAATATATCAATAATTAATAAACAAAGTGAAGAAATATTTAGATAATAATACACTTATACTTGGTGACTTCAATCTAGCTCTTTCTATACTCAATAGGTCTTCTAACCACAACATCTCAAAAGAAACGAGGGCTTTAAATGATACACTGGACCAGATGAATTTCACAGATATCTACAGAACTTCACATCCAAACTCAACTGAATACACATTCTTCTCAAGTGCACATGGAACTTTCTCCAGAATAGACCACATACTGGGTCACAAATTGGCTCTGAACCGATACCAAAAGATTGGGATCGTCCCCTGTATATTCTCAGACCATAATGCCTTGAAATTAGAACTAAATCACAACAAGAAGTTTGGAAGGACCTCAAACACGTGGAGGTTAAGGAGCATCCTGCTAAAAGATGAAAGGGTCAACCAGGAAATTAAGGAAGAATTAAAAAGATTCATGGAAAGTAATGAGAATGAAGATACAACTGTTCAAAAGCTTTGGGATGCAGCGAAAGGAGTCCTGAGGGGGAAATACATGGCAATAAATACAAGCATCCATCCAAAAACTGGAAAGAACTCATATACAAAAGCTAACCTTACACCTAACGGAGCTAGAGAAAAAACAGCAAATAGACCCTACACCCAGCAGAAGAAGAGAGTTAATAAAGATTCGAGCAGAACTCAATGAAATAGAGACCAGAAGAACTGTGGAATAGATCAACAGAACCAGGAGTTGGTTCTTTGAAAAATTAATAAGATAGATAAACCATTAGCCAACCTTATTAAAAAGAAGAGAGAGAAGACTCAAATTAATAAAATCATGAATGAGAATGGAGAGATCACTACCTACTCCAAGGAAATACAAACGATTTTAAAAACATATTATGAGCAGCTATACACCAATAAATTAGGCAATCTAGAAGAAATGGACGCATTCCTGGAAAGCCACAAACTACCAAAACTGGAACTGGAAGAAATAGAAAACCTGAACAGGCCAATAACCAGAGAGGAAATTGAAGCAGTCATTAAAAACCTCCCAAGACACAAAAGTCCAGGGCCAGATGGCTTCCCAGGGGAATTCTATCTAACGTATAGGAAGAAACCATACCTATTCTACTAAAGCTGTTTGGAAAGATAGAAAGAGTTGGAGTACGTCCAAATTCATTCTATGAGGCCAGCATCACCTTAATTCCCAAACCAGACAAAGACCCCACCAAAAAGGTGAATTACAGACCAATATCCCTGATGAACATGGATGCAAAAATTCTCAACAAGATACTAGCCAATAGGATCCAACAGTACATTAAGAAGATTATTCACCATGACCCAGTAGGATTTATCCCCGGGACACAAGGCTGGTTCAACACTCATAAAACAATCAATGCGATTCATCATATCAGCAAGAGAAAAACCAAGAACCATATGATCCTCTCATTAGATGAAGAGAAAGCATTTGAGAAAATACAGCATCCATTCCTGATCAAAACCCTTCAGAGTGTTGGGATAGAGGGAACTTTCCTCGACATCTTAAAAGCCATTTACGAAAAGCCCACAGCAAATATCATTCTCAATGGGGAAACACTGGGAGCCTTTCCCCTAAGGGAAAAATCAGGAACAAGACAGGGATGTCCACTCTCACCACTGCTATTCAACATAGTACTGGAAGTCCTCGCCTCAGCAATCAGACAACAAAAAGAAGTAAAAGGCATCAAATTGATAAAGCAGAAGTCAAACTCTCTCTCTTCACAGATGACATGATACTGTACATCGAAAACCCAGAAGCTTCCACCCCAAGATTGCTAGAACTTGCTAGCATTTGGCAGTGTGGCAGGATACAAAATCAATGCCCAGAAGTCAGTGGCATTTCTATACACTAACAATGAGACTGAAGAAAGAAAAATTAAGGAATCAATCCCATTTACAGTTGCACCCAAAAGCAGAAGATACCTAGGAATAAACCTAACCAAAGAGGTAAAGGATCTATACGCAAAAACTATAAACACTTCTGAAGGAAACTGAGGAAGACACAAAGAGATGGAAAAATATTCCATGCTCATGGATTGGCAGAATTAATATTGTGAAAATGTCAATGTTATCCAGGGCAATTATTTACACGTTTAATGCAATCCCTATCAAAATACCATGGACTTTCTTCAGAGAGTTAGAACAGATTATTTTAAGATTTGTGTGGAATCAGAAAGGACCCTGAATAGCCAGGGGAATTTTAAAAAAGAAAACCATAGCTGGGGGCATCACAATGCCAGATTTCAGGTTGTACTACAAAGCTGTGGTCATCAAGACAGTGTGGTACTGGCACAAAAACAGACACATATCAATGGAATAGAATAGAGAATCCACAAGTGGACCCTGAACTTTATGGTCAACTAATATTCGATAAAGGAGGAAAGACTATCCACTGAAAGAAAGACAGTCTCTTCAATAGATGGTGCTGGGAAAATTGGACATCCACATGCAGAAGAATGAAACTGGACCACTCTCTTGCACCATACACAAAGATAAACTCAAAACGGATGAAAGATCTAAATGTGAGACAAGATTCCATCAAAATCCTAGAGGAGAACACAGGCAACACCCTTTTTGAACTTGGCCACAGCAACTTCTTGCAAGATACATCCACAAAGGGAAAAGAAACAAAAGCAAAAGTGAACTATTGGGACTTCATCAAGATAAGAAGCTTTTGCACAGCAAAGGATACAGTCAGCAAAACTAAAAGACAACCTACAGAATGGGAGAAGATATTTGCAAATGACGTACCAGATAAAGGGCTAGTTTCCAAGATCTATAAAGAACTTACTAAACTCAACACCAAAGAAACAAACAATCCAATCATGAAATGGGCAAAAGACATGAAGAGAAATCTCACAGAGGAAGACACAGACATGGCCAACATGCCCATGAGAAAATCTCTGCATCACTTGCCATCAGGGAAATACAAATCAAAACAGCAATGAGATCCCACCTCACACCAGTGAGAATGGGGAACATTAACAAGGCAGGAAACCACAAATGTTGGAGAGGATGCGGAGAAAGGGGAACCCTCCTGCACTGTTGGTGGGAATGTGAACTGGTGCAGCCACTCTGGAAAACTGTGTGGAGGTTCCTCAAAGAGTTAAAAATAGACCTGCCCTATGACCCAGCAATTGCACTGCTGGGGTTTTACCCCAAAGATACAGATGGAATGAAACGCCAAGACACCTGCACCCCGATGTTTCTAGCAGCAATGTCCACAATAGCCAAACTGTGGAAGGAGCCTCAGTGTCCATCGAAAGATGATGGATAAAGAAGATGTGGTCTATGTATACAATGGAATATTCCTCAGCCATTAGAAAAGACAAATACCCACCATTTGCTTCAACGTGGATGGAACTGGAGGGTATTATGCTGAGTGAAGTAAGTCAATCGGAGAAGGACAAACATTATATGTTCTCATTCATTTGGGGAATATAAATAATAGTGAAAGGGAATATAAGGGAAGGGAGAAGAAATGTGTGGGAAATATCAGAAAGGGAGACAGAACATAAAGACTCCTAACTCTGGGAAATGACCTAGTGGTGGTGGAAGGGGAGGAGGGCGTGGGGTGGGGGTGACTGGGTGACGGGCACTGAGGGGGGCACTTGATGGGATGAGCACTGGGTGTTATTCTGTATGTTGGCAGATAGAACAGCAATAAAATTAATTTATTATAAAAATAAATGAAAGACATCACCAGGAGCCAAGCAAAATCATTCAAGAGATCCACATGGAGATATATTTTAAGGAAACATCTGGATCAAGCTGGGGAAGGATTGCCCACAAAGGGGAGATGCAGCAGTGATACTAACACTGCATGTACCTAGGTGGGTCCTCATGCCTGCTTGGGAAGTGTCTGCAACTATCAGAATTGTGTAGCACCCGTGTTAAAGATTGAGGGCCCTGCCCCAGACCTTCTGAAGTAGATTTGCCAATGGTGCAGGGATCTCATTTCCTTACAATCTTTGCAAGAGATTCTTAAGTGCAGCTGGGCTTGGGAACCATTGTTATCTGGATGCCATCAGGTAGAGGGCAAATAAGCTCAACTGCTACACAACCACTAACAACTCACCAAAGCTTTCTTATACACTAACAAAAACCAGTTAGCAAGTAAAATGGGAAACAAGGCCCATTCAGGAAGAATATTCCAGAAATGATCTTGGCCAGTAATGTACAAAACCTGTGTGATCCAAGCAGGTGCGTAAATGACAAACAGTGACACATAGTGAGTTTTAGCTTGAGAAAATTTAAGCTTGTTTTTCAGATGGAATCGATATAAGAATTAACCGTGTTCAATGTAGGTAACTGATAAAGACAAGGCTCTCAGGAATCCATGAAGATAGTGTTATTAGTCCCTTTTCTCTTGGATAAGAAGAGACTTGGCAAGAGCGATAAGGGACAAACTTATTTCAAGCCTGGGGTAGAAGGAAGCTCAGAGTCTCTGACTAAGCCACTAGGACCAGTGGAACCAGCAATGGACCAAAAGGCCATAGTCCTAAGCTCCTATCCTGATTCTCCCACTAACCAGAGACTTGGGGGAAAAAATCTGGGCATCTCTCACTTGCTGTTAGATTTTTTAATAATGCATAATTTTTCTAATTATACAATCAATAAAAAATCAAACTAAAAACAAACAAACAAAACACTCCTGAAAAATATCAAATGTCACTGTATGCCTGCCATTCATGTTCAAAGTCGTGTGTGTTTTCTCAGTAATTCCTGCAGTTCTGGGTGTAGCTCCTGTAGGAAGTCACCCACAGTGGCGCTGCTTGACAACTGTCTTTTACACTTACCGATGAACTGTGAACCTCTGCATATCAGTAACCTGCTTCAACAGGATTTGTAGGGCCTCGTGTGTGGTTGCTTTGCTATTTATCTGACTGCTTTCCTATTTTTGGATATTTTGGTTGTTTCGTTTTTTCACTATGAAAAATGACTTTGCAGTAAATGTTCTTGTACTTAGAAAGTTGCTGCTTTTCCAATTTTTTCTTTCTATGAGAAGTACTAAGAAGTTGAATTGGTGGTATAGGGTAAACTTATTTTTAATAATACACTAATAAGATTACACTAATAATATGCTAGTAGTACACAGATGCTCAATGCCCGTCTGTTCCAGAGCCTGGGCAATATTGGGTTGGGGAGGGAGAAATGCATCCCTCTTAGGTATCCCCATGAACAAGTTCTATATAAGCAGCTTTTAGGTCTCTCTGAGACTCCCCACCCCAGTCTGTTACTGTGCTGGGGGCCAGTTAGAATTGCCTTGTAACAGGCCTGTACCTGTCTTTCTAGGACCTCAAAACTCATGGTCAAATCCTTCTGGGAAGGTGTAGGAACCTGGCTGCCCCAGTCTGCCAACCCATAGCTCCCTCTTGACTTCCCGAGTACCCTATCTTATGTTACCAGGCAACCCCTCAAGCCTAGGCCAACCCAGGGGGAAGTGTGGTAAACCCACAGGCTTATGCACCCCAACCTGGGGAAGGGAGGCAGGCATTCTTTCTGCTTTGTGCCAGGTGAGGTCACCCTTTCCTGGAGTAAGGGCACCAGAGCTCCTCTGTAAGTCATCAGAGGGCAGGGAATGTTCCCCAAGAAGTTTTGAAGTGAGGCAGATTACTGGTGACTCTGAACCCCACCCTCTCAGGGCAGAGCTTCTCTGGAGGTGTTAGCCATCAGGGTCCTTTGTTGGGGAGACTTGGAGTTACTCAGCACACTTAGGGGAGCAGAGGATGAGGTATATGCTTTCCTGGTGTGTAGGGCACTAAGGGGAAGGGAGGGAGGTCTATGCCATCCAGCAGGTGGAGAGTATAATGTGGGAGCTGTACAGAAAAGGGTGTAGTGAAATGCAAGGGGGAAAGAAGGGGACAGGGGCTTGAGCTCACCTTGAGAATAATGGGGACGTCAGGACATGAGGAAGGGAGAGGGGTATGCATCATGTTCCCTGAGGTCCCACAGTGGCAGGGAATGGTTTGACAAGGAGCAAAGAGGCCAGCCACAGGGCTGGTGAGGGTTTTTCTAGAAAAAAACCGTTGACCATGGCACAGGGATCCTGAGAGACTGCTCCATGGGTCTGCTGTGGCAGTGTTGGCAGGATGGCTGGGTAGTTTTCAAAATGTTGACAGAGCCAGACAGGAAGATGCCTGGTTTCCCCAGCCAGGGTCTCTTAGGCATGACTAGTGCATGGCTTTTTCCTCATCTGATAATCTACTAAAACACAAAAGTGTCTGTCTGTCTTCCTCTGGAAGATGCTAGAATGTTTTACATGCTATTCCATCCAGCTCCCATGGCCCTCAGATCCCCGAAAGCCCCTGGCTTCTGCAACCTGTTTGTGCTCCATGGTTTGATAATATAGGCACCCTCCCCCCTTAGAGGACTCCCTGCAGGTCCTCTAAGGCAGTCAGTTACAAACATGCTTAGTCCTGCAAGGTGAGACATCTTTTCTCCAAAGGAGCTCTTAGCATAGATTCCCAAGATAGAGTTGCTCCTGTCTGCCACAGGGAAATTCTCCAGGCTGGCAGCAGCAGAGCCAACACGTTTCAGGCTAGTGAACTCTTCAAATGCCTTTTCATAAGCCTTCAGAATGTTAATACTCCAGCACCAAAGAGAACATCTGGCAACCCCTAATTTCCTGTTGCCTTCTTAGCATTTCCATTCCTCCTGGGGAAGTGATGCAGAGCAGTGAACTTGGCACTAAGGATGTGAACCAGACACATAGCATACCCCACACACCTGTGTCAGTGCACTCACATCTGGACAGGTGTGTGCCCTTGGTGTTCTCTGTTCCCCATAGAATTCTCCATCCCTCATGGCCTCTTCTCAATTGCATGATAGATGATTGCCCTTAATGCTGTGGGTGGATCATCCCATACATACTGCAGGAAAAGGCTGCCCACTAATGAGTCAGCTGAGATGGGAGCACTGATTTATGTGAATGTGAGTAGGTTGAAGGGGCTCAGGGCATAACTGAGATCCTGCAACTCAACCCAAGCCCTGGCTTGCCAGCCACTTGAGGCTCTAGGGGAAGCACACTCCTGTTCTACTCTCACCAGATTGCATCTCTTCTCTCCAAAAATATACATGAATGTCTTTGTTCCTTCCGATTCAGCTGCCTGACTCATTCACTCACTCAACAAGTACTAACTGAGTGTCAAAAGTTTCAACCTTGTTCTATAGACTGTGGGGAGTGAGCAGAGAGAAAAATAGACAAAAATCTCTCCCCTCATGGGACATATCTTCAATGGGTAAGAGATAATAACAAAAGATAAACAAGTAGGAGTTATTATGTTTTTAACATAAGCGCCAAGTAGGGAACTGGAAAAGGGGCTTTTGAGCTGTCCTCTTGTCCCCTTTATCCATCTCTAAGCCAATCCACCCTTCAAGGCTAGGCCACTCTTATCCTCACCCCACAGCTGTTGAAGATCCCTCTGAAGGCTCTTTAGGAACATGTTCTTCAGGGTTTCATGTCTGCCCAATTGATGCCAGAAGATGTTACATTCCTCAAGGGCTATGGCCCATTAATTATGTATGTCCATAAAGAATCAAATAGCATGTGCCCAGTGGACCTCAGTGGGAGCTTATGGCTGACTGTGTGATGACCAGTGTCAATCTGTGTACAAGTCCCAGGGTCCTAGCCCATGAAGTCTGCGTGGATGCCCCATTCCATGAGCAGTAGGAGCCTGGAAGGAAGAACACTGAAAGGGAAACTTGCCTATCAGGGAATGCACTTGGGCATGCTTTCATATTTCATTATCACTCTCTGTGATTACATAGGGACTACCTACATTTTCAGAAACTCAGAGAGGGTAAGAGGGATGAGCCCAAGTTTGCAAAACTATTCAGCAAAAATCCGAGATTTGAAGGTCAACCCGTCTGATCTCATTCTTCAGGTCTAAAAAAATGAAGGTAGCTCTGAAACCAAATTACCTATGTGCCAGTTCTGTCTGGATCCAACCTGTTCTAGCAAAATTGGAGCAAATTTTATATATTAAAGCCAGCAACCATTGCTCTATGACTTCCAATAGGACTAATAAATGAACAACAACAACAACATCAAAGAAGACATGAGAAGAGGGACAGGCGGGATCATGCTGAAATAGGCTGGATGTATTGAGATCTGCAGGGGAGCTCCAATTATGCCGAAACAGAGCTAGCAGGTAAAGGGCAATTAGATGTAGACTTTCTCACCCTCCAAGGCAAAATTGGGCCCATTAAATAGGACACTTAGGAAGAGGTTCTCCTTTCAACCCCCATTACCATTACTGGGTGGAATGATGCAGAATGATGGGTGGGTGGCTTCCAGCACTGTTCAGAGCAAGGAGAGCCTTCTGATTACACTGCAGGATGAGATGAGAATACCATGGGTGTGAACAGCTACAATCTTTTTTGAAAAACATTTTGGTGGCACATATGAAGAGTTTTAAACCTTGTATCTTTTGCCTTAGTAATCACTTTAGTAGGAATTTATCCTTAAACTCTCATTAGGAATCTGGGCAAAGATACCACATAAAGGTGTTTCTAAAAAATGTAAAATAGGGAAAAATGGAAGCAAGCCAACTGTCCATTGTCCACGGGGTGGTGAGATACAACCATAAGCAGCATATTATTAAGACATGGCAATTATGTGTACAAAGAGTTTTTAGTCGCGGGGAAATATTTATATTGTGAAATGAAAAAAGAGCAGGGAACACAGCTGAGTCACTTCCTCAGTGAGGCCTTCCCTGACCTCTCAGACTGGGTCATAATTCCCACACTGCTCTCTCTTAGCTCATATCAAAATTTTAGTGCTATTTTATTAATTATGTGCACAATTGTGTTTGTCTGCATGCATTAGAATGAAAGCTTGTAAGGATAGTAATCATGTTTGTTGTGCTCATTCATTAATTCTCAGGACCAAAAATAATGCTTGGCACATGGCAGCCATTCAATAAACATATTGAATCATAAGGAATCATGTAATATGTCAATTTTTATGTCTAACTTCTTGCATTTAGCATGTTTTCATGATTCCTCCATGTTATAGCAGGTATCAGTACTTCACTTTTCATTGCTGAATAATATTCTGTTGTGTGGATATACCATTTTGTTTATCTATTCATCACTAGTTGGATATTTAGGTTGTTTCCACTTTTTAGCAACTATAAATAATGCTTCTATGAGCATTTTTATACAGGTATTTTGTGGATGTATGTTTTTATTTCTCTTGAACATATATCTAGGAATAGAATTGCTGAGTAACCCGGCAATTTTAGGAATTGCCAAAATGTTTTCAAAGTTGCTTCACCATTCAACATCCCCACCAGCACTGTGTGAGACTTGCAGTTTTTCTGCATCCTCACCAATATTTACTGTTGTATTTTTAATTTTAGCTACCTAGTGGGTATGAAGTGGCATTTCAGTGTGGTTTTGACTTGTTTTCCATAATAAATAATAATGTTGAACATCTTTTCATGTGATTATTGGCCATTTGTGTATCTCTTTTAGAGAAATATCCACTCAAATATTTTTCCTTTTTAATTGGATTATCAGGGACACCTGGGTGGCTCAGCAGTTGAGAGTCTGCCTTAGGCTCAAGGCATGATGCCCGGTCCTAGGATTGAGTCCCACATTGGGCCCCCTGCAAGGAGTCTGCTTCTCCCTCTACCTATGTCTCTGCCTCTCTGTCTGTGTCTCTCATGAATAAATAAATAAATAAAATCTTTAAAAAATAAAATAAATTGGATTATCTTTTTCATTGTTTAATTAATTATAAGAGTTTTTTTTTACATATTCCGTATGCAGGTTTCTTATTAGATATATGATTTGCAAGCATTTCCCCCCATTCTATGGATTATCTTTTCCTTTTCCTGATATTCTTTTTTTTTTCCCCTGATATTCTTTGAAGCCTAAAAATGTTAAATTTTGGGCAAGTCCAACTTATATGCCTTTCTTTTTGTGCTTGTACTATTGATATTTTATGTAAGTAATGATTGCCTAATTTAAGGTAATTAGTAATTAATTACCCTTGTTTCCTTCTACGGAGTTTTATAATTTTAGCTCTTACCTTTAGGTCTATGATCCATTTTTTAAAATTAATTTTAGTATATGGTGTGAGGATATCCAGTTGTCGCAGCACAATTTGTTGAAGAGAATATTCTTTCCCTATTTAATGGTTTTGACCCCCTTGGCAAAATCAATTGACTGTAAGTATGATGGTTTATTTCTGGACTTTCAACTCTATTCCATTAATCCCTATGTTCTTCCTTATTATTGTACTGCACTGTCCTGATAATTGTAGTTCTGCAGCAAGTTTTGAAATCAGGAAAAATAACTCATCCAGCTGTGTTCTTCCTCAAGATTGTTTTGGCTAGTCTGGGTTCCTTCCGTTTCCATATAAATTTTAGGATCAGTTTGTCAAGTCTTGTAGAAAAGTGAGGTGAGAGATTGAGGGGAAGGACACTGCATCTATAGATCACTTTAAAGAGTATTGCCATCTCAACAATATTAAGTATTCTAATTCATGAATGGGGGATATCTTTCCATTTATTTATATTTTCTTTAATTCCTTTCACCAGGGATACCTGGGTGGCTCAGTGGTTGAATGTCTGCCTTCAGCTTGGGGTGTGATCCCGGAGTCCTGGAATCGAGTTCTGCATCCGGCTCTTTGAGTTGAGTCTGCTTCTCCCTCTGCCTGTGTCTCTGCTTCTCTCTCTGTCTGTCGTGAATAAATAAATAAAATCTTAAAAAAAATAATTCCTTTTAATGATGTCTTGTACTTCTATTAACTTTCTTAAGTATTTATTGTCTTTGATGTTATTGTCAGTGTAATTATTTTCTTAATTTCATCTTCAGATTGTTTTTTGGTATGTGTAGAAATGCAGTAGATTTCTGTATATTGATCTTATAGTCTGCCATATTAAAAAACTCATTTATTACTTCTAATAGTTTTTTCTTCTTTCCACTTTTCTAAATAAAACTATCATCTGCAAATAAAAGTAGTTTTACTTCTTTCTTTCTAATATCTATGGTTTTTATTTCCTTTTCTTGCCTAATTACTACTAGGTAATGGTGTATAATCCTTTTTATATTTTTGTATTTCATTTCATAATATTTTGTTGAAGATATTTGCACATATGTTCAAAAGAGATATTGGTCTGAAGTTATTTTTCTTTTAATGTCTTTTGTTTTGGTATCATGGTAATAGTAGCTTCATAGTATGATTTGGGAAATGTTCCTTCTTCTATATTTTAGAAGAGTTTGTGATATAGTTGTATCATTTTTTCTTTAAACATTTGCTAGTATTTACCAGTGACGCCAATTAGGCCTGATATTTTACTTGTGCAGAGTTTTAAAATTGTTAATTCAATTTCTTTGCTTGTTACATGATGACTATTTCTTCTCAAGTCAGTTTTTGGGGTTGTGTCTTCTTGGATATTGCCCATTTCATTTAGGTTATATATCTTCTTGATATGCAGCTGTTTAAAAGTATTAACTCATAATTTTCTTAAAGAATTTTGTTTACTTATTCATGAGAAACACACACACACACACACACACACACACACATACACAGAGGCAGAGACACAGGCAGAGGGAGAAGCAGGCTCCATGCCAGGAGCCTGATGTGGGACTCAAACCCGAGAATCCAGGATCACGCCCTGAGCCAAAGGCAGGAGCTCAACTGTTGAGCCACTCAGGCATCCCATTAACTTATAATTAAAAAAAAATCTGTAAAGTCTTTTTTAGTTGTTTGAGTCTTTTCTTTCTTTACTTGGTCAGACTAGCTAAAGACTTGTCAATAACCTTGAAATTTATTTTTATTTATTTATTAATTTATTTATTATTTATTTATTTATTAATTATTTATTGTGTGTGTGTGTGTGTGTGTGTGTGTGTGTGAGTGTGTGGTTAGGGAGGGACAAAGGAAGGGGGAAAGAGAGAATCTTAAGCAGGCTTGATACAGGGCTTAATCTCATAACCTTGACATTATGACCTGAGCCCAAATCAAGAATTGGATGCTTAAATGAGTGAGCCACTCAGGGACCCCATAATTGAGATTTTTAAAGAACCAATTTTGGTTTCATTGATTTTCTGTATTACTTTTCTATTCTTTACTTTTACTTACATTCTAATTTTTTGTCCTTTCTTCTGTTTACTTTGTATTTAGTTTGCTTTCCTTTATCTAGTTTCTTCAGGTAGAGGCTTAGATTATTAATTTGAGTGCTTTTTAAATATAGGTAAATATATTTTGAGAATATAGCTATATGTTTCCTTCTGAGTACTACTTTAGCTGTATCCCATACATTTTTGTATATTGTTTTTATTTTAATATAGCTCAAAGTATTTTCTAATTCTACATGTGATTTTTTTCTTTGACTTATGATTATTAAAGTGTGTTGTTTAATTTCTATATACTTATTAATGTCCCAAATTTCCTCTTATTCTTGATTTCTAATTTAATTCCATTGTGGTTAGACAACATATTTATAGATTTCAGCCCTCTTAAATTCGCTGAGGTTTGTTCTATTGTCTAATGTGTGGTCTACCCTGGAGAATGTTCTATGTGCACCTGAAAGGAATGTGTGTTCTAGTTGGGTGGAATGTTTTTATAAATGTCTGTTGGGTGTTGTTGGTTAATAGTATTGTTCAGGTTTTTCTATTTCCTTGCAGATCTTTTACCTAGTCATTCTATGCTTTTATTAAAAGCAAGGTATAAACTATTTTTGAATTATCCATCTCTTTCTTCATTCTGTCAGTTTTGCTTCATGTATTTTGGGGGCTCTTAATGGGTGTTGCGGCATGCTTTCACTGTGGTGATTTATGATTTTGCCTAAGACTTTACTCTGTTTCTGTAGTTCCTCAAGTTTAGCCAGAGGTGAGAGATTAAGGAATTTACAGGTCTTTCTTGAATGTGCACACTGCATTGTATATGTGCATCTCCTTCTGGATCCCTACAAATGTATTCAAGTTTTCCAAAGACTCCATGGATATCCTTTTTCCCAGATCATCCTTTTAAGTTTTTGATCAAATTCTTATTTGCTCCAACAGATATCACTGCCACCATGTTTAAACAGATGCCACTAATTGTTTTTAACAAACACCCTGGGGATAGGGCTTTTTGTACAGAATGGGTTCTGAGTTAGGTCAAATAATGATCGGCCCTGTGAATGGGGCTTTTGGGGGAGCTATAAGACAGGTCATAGTGAAAAGTCTTTACAGATGAAGCTTTCTGAGGCTCCTTATACACTTCAATTGCTACTATGATGCTAATATTTACAGCTAATATTATTGCAAGACTGCTGGTTTTCAAGGTAAATGTGTAGCTAGAGACAGGGAGATGGGAGTAGGACAAATTAAAACACCATAAAGCTCGCTGCTCTTACTGGCACTCAGCCATTTTTTTTGAATAGACACTTCTTGGATTGCTGTAAACCTTTGGTTAATTTCCAGAGTTCTGAAAAAGTTGATATTGCAACTGTTCTGTTTTTTAAAGACTTATTTATTTATTTTAAGAGCGAGAGAGTATGAGAGAGAGCAAGAGCAAGTACATGAGCAGGAAGGAAGAGCAGAGGGAAAGAATCTCAAGCAAATTCTTCTGGAAGCCTGACACAGGGCTCCATCTTATGCTCCCAAGACCACAACCTGAGCCAAAAACAAGGGTTGACTACTCAACCAACTGAGCCACCTCAGAGCCCCTGATTTTGCCACTATTCTTATTGCTTATAAAGGAGTGGATTTTTGGTAGTCTTCCACATTTCTGGAAGTTCCCTGTATCAATTTTATATAAATGTTGCTAGGTATCAAGGTATATTCTAGGCAAGTCTTCCAGGTCTCTGAAGTTAAACACCTACTCCTGCTAAAGAAGGGTCAGGATTCCAACTTTTTCTGCTCTAAGAACCAGATGATTGGCTTCCTAAAATTTTGGGTCTTGCCTATTCAAATTAAGGTCCACTGTGAAGGTCTGAACACTCAGGTCCTCCAGTAGAAGATAAGTTTTGGTTTAATGTTCACATTTTGAAGTCCTGACCAGATTTTTGTTAAAGGGTAAGAAAGATTAGGGCTGAGCCAATAAAGGAAAACGAGTAGGAGGAAGAGGAGGAGAAGGGGAAACAGAGGAGAAACAAGATAAAAAAAAACATATACCTGTATTCAATTATGGAAATTATTTATGGAAGATAAGTTATGGAAGGATTAGAGACATGAAGCACAAAAAGAAGTCTTGAAACCATTGTATCCTAAACAAGTAACATGACCTACTTTATTAATGCTATGGTTTAATTAATTAATTAATTAATTTTATTTTTTATTGGAGTTCAATTTGCCAACATATAGCATATACCCAGTGCTCATCTCGTCAAGTGCCCCCCTTCACCCAGTCACCCCAATCCTCCGCCCACCTCCCTTTCCACTACTGCTTGCTCCTTTCCCAGAGTTAGGTATCTCATGTTTTGTCACCCTCACTGATATTTTCACTCGTTTTCTCTCCTTTCCCTTTATTCCTTTCACTAATTTTTATATTCTCCAAATGAATGAGTTGTCCTTTTCCGATTGACTTATTTCACTCAGCATAATACCCTCCAGGTCCATCCACGTTGAAGCAAATTGAGAGTATTTGTTGTTTCTAATGGCTGGGGAATATTTCATTGTATACATAGACCGCATCTTCTTTATCCATCATCTTTCGATGGGCACCGAGGCTCCTTCCACAGTTTGGCTATTGTGGACATTGCTACTAGAAACATCGGGGTGCAGGTATTCTGATGTTTCACTGCATCTGTATCTTTGGGGTAAATCTCCAGCAGTGCAATTGCTGGGTCGTAGGGCAGGTCTATTTTTAACTCTTTGAGGAACCTCCACACAGTTTTCCAGAGTGGCTGCACCAGTTCACATTCCCACCAACAGTGTAAGAGGGTTCCCTTTTCTCCGCATCCTCTCCAACATTTGTTGTTTCCTGTCTTGTGAATTTTCCCCATTCTCACTGTTGTGAGGTGGTATCTCATTGTGGTTTTGATTTGTATTTCCCTGATGGCAAGTGATGCAGAGAATTTTCTCATGTGCGTGTTGGCCATGTCCATGTCTTCCTCTGTGAGATTTCTCTTCATGTCTTTTGCCCATTTCATGGTTGGATTGTTTGTTTCTTTGCTGTTGAGTTTAATAAGTCCTTTATAGATCTTGGAAACTAGCCCTTTATCTGATGCGTCATTTGCAAATATCTTCTCCCATTCTGTAGGTTGTCTTTCAGTTTTGTTGACTGTTCCTTTTGCTGTTCAGAAATTTTTATCTTGATCAAGAACCAATAATTCAGGGATCCCTGGGTGGCGCAGCGGTTTGGCGCTTGTCTTTGGCCCAGGGCGCGATCCTGGAGACCCAGGATCGAATCCCACATCAGGCTCCCGGTGCATGGAGCCTGCTTCTCCCTCTGCCTGTGTCTCTGCCTCTCTCTCTCTCTCTCTGTGACTATCATAAATAAATAAAAATTAAAAAAAAATTTAAAAAAAGAAAGAACCAATAATTCATTTTTTGCTTTTGTTTCTCTGGCCTTCATGGATGTACCTTGCCAGAAGTTACTGTGGCCAAGTTCAAAAATGGTGTTGCCTGTGTTCTCTAGGATTTTGATGGAATCTTGTCTCACTTTTAGATTTTTCATCCATTTTGAGTTTATCTTTGTAAGAGAATGGTCAAGTGCTGTGTGAATGGTGTAAGAGAATAGTCTAGTTTCATTCTTCTGCATGTGGATGCTCAATTTTCCCAGCACCATTTATTGAAGAGACTGTCTTTTGTCCAGTGGAGAGTCTTTACTGCTTTGTTGAATATTAGTTGACCATAGAGTTGAGGGCCCATTTCTGGGTTCTCTTTTCTGTTCCATTGATCTATGTGTCTGTTTTTGTGCCAGTACCACACTGTCTTGATGACCATAGCTTTGTAGTACAACCTGAAATCTGGCATTGTGGTGCCCAAGGCTCTGGATTTTTTTTTAATATTCCCCTGGCTATTCGGGGTCTTTTCTGTTCCACACAAATCTTAAATTGATTTGTTCCAACTCTCTGAAGAAAGTCTATGGTATTTTGATAGGGATTGCATTATATGTGTAAATTGTCCTGGGTCACATTGACAGTTTCATAATATTAATTCTTCCAATCTATGAGCATGGAATATTTTTCCATCTCTTTGTGTCTTCCTCAATTTCCTTCAGAAGTGTTCTGTAGTTTTGAGGGTATAGATCCTTTACCTCTTTGGTTAGGTTTATTCCTAGGTATTGCTTTTCGGTGCAATTGTAAATGGGATTGACTCCCTAATTTCTCTTTCTTCAGTCTCATTGCTGGTGTATAGAAATGCCACTGACTTCTGGGCATTGATTTTGTATCCTGACACACTACCGAATTCCTGTATGAGTTCTAGCAATCTGGGGGTGGAGGCTTTTGGGTTTTCTATGTACAGTATCATGTCATCTGCAAAGAGGGAGAGTTTCACTTCTTCTTTGCCAATTTGAATGCCTTTAATGTCTTTTTGTTGTCTGATTCCTGAGGCGAGGACTTCCAGTACTATGTTGAATAGCAGTGGTGAGAGTGGACATCCCTGTCTTGTTCCTGATCTTAGGGGAAAGGCTCCCAGTGTTTCCCCATTGAGAATGATATTTGCTGTGGGCTTTTCGTAGATGGCTTTTAAGATGTTGAGGAATGTTCCCTCTATCCCTACACTCTGAAGATTTTTGATCAGGAATGGATGCTGTATTTTGTCAAATGCTTTCTCTTCATCTATTGAGAGGATCATATGATTCTTGTTTTTTTCTCTTGTTGATATGATCTGTCATATTGATTGCTTTATGAGTGTTGAATCAGCCTTTTAACATGATGGTCTTTAACCTCTATGTGTTTGAAATCCTTCCAAACTTCTTGTGATTTAGTTCTAGTTTCAAAGTGTTATGGTCTGAAAATATGCAGGGTACAATCCCAATCTTTTGGTATTGGTTATGACCTGATTTGTGACCCAGTATGTGGTGTATCATGGAGAACGTTCCATGTGCACTTGAGAAGAATGTGTATTGAGTTGTGCTTGGATGTAAAGTTCTGTAGATATCTGTGAAATCCATCTGGTCCAGTGTATCATTTAATGCTCTTGTTTCTTTGGAGATGTTGTGCTTAGAAAATCTATCAATTGTAGAAAGCCCTGTGTTCAAGTCTCCAAATAGAAGTGTACTATTATATGAGTATGTCTTAACTTTGGTTATTAATTAATTGTTATCCTTGACAGTTCCCACATTCGGGGCATAAATATTCATGATTGTTAGTTCCTCTTGTTGGATAGATCCTTTAAGTATGATATAGTGTCCCTCTTCATCTCTTACTACAGTGTTTGGGATAAACTTTAATTTATCTGATGTAAGGATGGCTACCCCTGCTTTCTTTTGAGGACCATTTGAATGGTAAATGGTTTTCCAACCTTTTGTTTTCAGGCTGTAGGTGTCCTTAGGTCTAAAATGAGTCTCTCGTAGACAGCAAATAGATGGGCCTTGCTCTTTTATCCAGTCTGAAACCCTGCGCCTTTGATGGGATCATTAAGGCCATTCACATTAAGAGTTACTATTGAAAGATATGAATTAGTGTCATCATAATACCTATTCAATCCCCATTTTTGTGGATTGTTTCCTTGGTCTTCCTCTTTCTTTAACAGAGTCCCCCTGTAATATTTCTGGCTGAGCTAGTTTGGAGGTCACATATTCTTTCAGTTTCTTCCTATCTTGGAAGCGCTTTATCTCTCCTTCCATTCTGAATGAGAGCCTTGCTGGATAAAGTATTCTTGGCTGCATGTTCTTCTCATTTAAGACCCTGAATGTATCCTGCCAGCCCCTTCTGGCCTGCCAGGTCTCTGTGGAGAGGTCTGCTATTAACCTAATACTTCTCTTCATAAAGTTTAGGGACTTCTTGTCTCTTGCTGCTTTGAGGATCTTCTCATTATCTTTGGAATTTGCAGGTTTCACCCTTAAATGTTGGAGTGTTGAACAGTTTTATTGATTTTAGTGGGGGATCTCTCTATCTCGTGGATCTGAATGCCGGTTTCCCTTCCCAGGTTAAGGAAGCTCTCAGCTATGATTTTTTAAAATACACTTTCTGGTCCTCTCTCTCTTTTGGCAACCCCTGGAACCCCAATTAAACGTAGATTTTTCCTTCTGAGGCTGTCATTTATTTCCCTTAACCTATCCTCATGATCTTTTAATTGTTTTTCTCTTTTTAACTCAGCTTCCTTCTTTGCCATCAACTTGTATTCTATGTCACTCACTCATTCTACCTCATTAGCCCTTGTCTTAGGACCTCCAGTTTGGATTGCATTTCATTTAATTGATTTTTAATTTCTGCCTGAGTAGATCTAAATTCTGCAGTCACGAAGTCTCTTGAATCCTTTATGGTTTTTCCTGAGCCACTAGTAGCTTTACAATTGTGCTTCTGAATTGGTTTTCTGAAATTGAATTGTAATCCAAATTCTGTAACTCTCTGGCAGAGAGGACTGTTTCTGATTCTTTCTTTTGTGGTAAGTTCTTCCTTCTAGTTATTTTGCTCAGTGTGGAGTGGCTGAAAACAAGTTGTACTGGAAAAAGGAGAAAAGGAGAAAAAAGTCAAAGTGGGAGGAAACAAAAAACAAGGAGGGATATCCTCTGATTCTATATACTCTAAGTCCCTAGACTTCCCCTGGAACTTTACAGCGCTGCTTGGTCAAGAACTGCTCTTCCCCTGTCCTTCCAGCTGGTCTTCTGGGGGAGGGGCCTGGTGTGCTTATTCTCAGGTGTGTGTAATCTGAGGGAGCTGCCCTGCTCTCTGCCAGGTAAATAGCTCAGTGGTAGCTATTTATCCTGTGAGACCCCTGTTCCCTGGCAGCCCCACTGAGTCCCAGGTACAAGGTGACACCAGGAGGAACAACAGTGGCAATGGCCAGTTTTCCAGTTGTGGAGTCAGCTCCAGTAGTAACTACTGCAGTCTCCCAGTCTGCAGGGTCTCGATGCTCTGGGGGGTGTGGGCGCTGATCTGCATACCTTGTGGGCGCCCTTGTGGGCCACAGCCCCCTCCATGCAGAGCCGCTGCCTGAGCCACTGCCTGAGCTGCTCCTTGGCCCCACGGGGTGAGCGTTCCAGCCCCTTAGGGAGCTCGGCTCGCGGTGTGTGACGCTGTCCCCTGAGGCGCACTTGCTCTGTTAGTGCCCCTGGGACCTGAGGGCATCACTGCCCCTCCTGGGATCCTGTCCAGGTTCCTAGAAAGTGCCTTTCCATTCAGGAAGATTGGTAAAGTTCTGCTTCTCCAGGACTGGTCTTTCCTGTCCTGGAGGCTCACGCCGCCAGGCCTTAGCCTGGCTCCTCTCAGGGACCCCTCTCCTTGGGTACTTTTTTATTTCTTTATTTTTTTCCATCTTCCTACCTTGATAGAAGCGCGAACTCTTCTCACTGTAGCATTCCAGATGTTCTCTCTTTAAATCTTAGGCCAAGTTCGTAGGTTTTTAGGTGATTTGAAAGTTATCTAGGTAAGTTGGTGGGGACAGGTGACTTGGGGACTCTACTCTTCCACCATCTTGCCCTGCCTCCGCTATGGTTGATTTTAATGGGAAGTCCAGGACTTCAACAGTCAAGAATTTTTTGAGATTCTGGAGAAGAAATTCATCTTACACAAGCCCTCTTGGTAATCAAGCAAAGAGAGTACATATCCATGTGACAGAAGGACTGCAACATCTTCAAGTCTCATGTTGTTTGACTGTCCTGAGCAGCTGCTAGACTCCATTTTAGATGAGGGTTCAGAGTGGACAGCAGGTGTCCTAAAGGACGCCTGACAAACAAATGGTTATTGAAGCTGCAGTGTAGTCAGGGTTAGAGCAGAAGGGTACACCAGAGGAATGTGGGGCATGACACTGGGTCTGGGGCAGAGGTCATGCTATGGAAGGAACTTTGTATTGGAGACCTGAAGGCCAGGAGGATTTATTACTATTGGAGCTGAGTAGAACTGGGGAGAAGTGTGGTGAACACATTGAGATGGGGAGCAGTGTGTGCTTAAACTGTTTGAGGCATGCCAATGTCAGAGTGTGATTTGTCATAGAGTTTGACGACGGGTGCTTGGAAGCCACACTACAAAGACTCATCGTACCATGGTAGGGAGTCACTGATCAGAGGAGCAGCATAGCCAATATGTCTTTATGGATCATTATTCTAGAGCCAAGGCAAAGGAGAGATTGGAGATGGGGTAGATGAGAGCAAGGGTGTCCTGAGAGGATGTCACCATGGTAGTCTAGGTGATAAATGATATAAGACTGGCCTAGATGGTGGTTGTGGGATGCTGGCAGTGGCCTAAGGGTTTAGTGTGGAAGGAGGGACCATGGGACTGTGACCTACTGGATGTAGGCAGGAAGAAATGGGAGGAAAGTAACTTGATGACAAGACGGCAAGACTACTAGCTTGTACATCTGGGTGTGGTACCAAGTATCAAGCCTAGGAATCAGGAAGAGAAGTATGGCTTGTTGGGACTGTCAGCAAATTCATTCAGCTGCTCTTCAGTGCATGTATGGCCCCATGCTGGGCCTGAGGACACTATGGCACAGCCAGGAACTGATGTCTCATGCATGGAGGAGGAAGACAAGCACATAGAGGGTGACTACAAAAGGCCATGAGTGCCATGAGGTAGGGACTGTGGGCTTCAGAGAAAAGATGTGTAGTGGTCTCTATGTGTAAAAGGCTCAGAGGAGACTTTGTTAAAATGGCTGGAATGAAGATTAGGAGCAGCAAATGGAGCTCTGGGCAGACAGAGACCCAGCCAGATCAGCAGGTGGAGCAGGGAGGTCCTGGAAGACAGCAGCTGTGCTGTCTTTCTTCTGAGGGGAATGCTGAGCACTGGAGGGGCTGAGAAGGGGCGTGGCTTGAGTCTAGCAGGACATTTAGACAGAAGTATCCAGTGGGCCCTTGGGATATGATCTGCAATGTGGAGCAGTAATACTCAGCTGAGGATAGGGATCTGGGATTTATCTGCCCACAAGTGATGGGAACCAAGGAGAGGGAGGTGGGTGGTGAGGAAAACTCTACAGTGAGAGAGTCAGCAAAGTGAAGGTTTATCCCAACATAATTCATGACAGGCCCAAGTTCCCCAACCTGCCAATGAGGAGATGAGAGGTGTGTGAGGTCTTTACATGTGCTCTTTCTGCCTCTGGCATAGTTTCTCTGCACACCTTTCCCTGTCACTTTGGCCTGGGATAGCTCCAGCCTTCCATTAACATCAAGCTCTGGAAGCCTGTCCTGAACCTGGGCCTCAGCCAGATATGGGGATCTTGCATCAGAGCTTCCTGTGAGCCTGCAGAGCACACGTCCCTCTCCTGCTTTGGCTGTCTGTCTACTTCAGGGCTGGTCCCCAGACCATGACCTTCAGCCCACAGGGCTATTCTGCCTGGGTGCAGAGCCTGCACAGCAGGTGGCTGGAGAATGTCTGACTTGGTATTTACTATCTACACAATATTAGAAACACATAAACTGTCAAACATGACTTTTCTTTTCTTTCATGTCTCCATTGCAGAATTCTTGTTACATGGATTTTTAAAAGGATGAGTGCAAATTATATTTTAAATATATAAAGTAAGGGAGTGGGAAGACTCCCTGATTGAGTACCTATTAGGATGCTGGCAGTTTTAGGTACTTAGCACCTTGATCCAGGATCTGCTACATAATTTGCAGGGCCTAGTGCAAAATGATGAGCAGAATTCCTTGCTCAGGAGTTATTAATAATTTCAAAACAGCAGAGTATTAACCTCCTTGGGTGGCTGTTTTGAGCATTCAGCCTGTGTGACAGCACAGGTTGTAGGCTCATAAAGCCTGCTCTGGTTTAATCCTACAACAATCCTGCAACAGAACATAGCTATCTTTATTTTATGGACTCAGAGAGGGTGAGTAACTGACTGAGGTTGTTTAGAAAATGGACTATGTAGCTAGAAATCAAACCTAAAAATTCTAATTCCATAGCCCTCAATTTTCCCAAAACTGTGTGATATATATTTTTATTGTATTAGTTTGAACCATATGAAATTGCCATTTTTGAAGGTTAAGAAGTAGTAGATTATTGGCAATTTCATATGGTCCAATCTAATACATTCCCTTTCCTAACGCTCATCTTTGTCTTTTACATAAGTCAGGATGGTCCTTGTAGATTACCTGAAGTCCACAGCATGAAGCCCACAAGGCCTCCAGCCTAGCTATTCTGGCTGTGGCATAATTCAGCCTCTCCTTGTCTCAGCACATGACTGGTAGTAGTCCCTCAGGCATGGGCTATGACCTCAGAATTATGTATGATTATTAGGGGTGCAAAGGATTGACCTTATCTCTGTTAGATCCTCAAAGCATGTTCAAGGTGCCACATGCTGATTTGTTCCATCTGGACTCAGCTGAAGGCTGACTAGAATTGCTGCTTCTGGCAAGAATACGTTTCCACAAAGAGTCTGGCATATAGTAAGTGCTCAGAAAACGTTTGTTGCGTGTTTCTGATCAGTGAATTAAAGGCGTCAGAGAAAGAATCAGGTGAGATGTCCCTTTTATATACTGCTGAAATATCTGTAAATTAGCGATACAGATGTTATAGAGAACTATCTGGTAATAGGAACATGTGGTCTTAAAGTGTTAAGCTTCTACCCATTCATCACCATTCTGAGGAGTGGAACATTTTGCAATATACATTGAATGGTTACTACTAGCTATTTGAGAGGATGAGAAAATGCTTATAAAATGTTTTAAGAAAAAAGCACAATGGAATAGTATGTGAAGAACTAAGTAGCATTATTATAAGGAAAAAAAACAATCGTAGCATTTCTGCGAGATGAGTCTGAAGAGTATTTGTTAGAGATCAACAGTACCTGCGACTTGACATTAGATTGTGGATGTTTTTCCTCTACTGTTAAATTTCCTGATCTTCAAAATCACTACAATGAGGGTGAAGGTTTACGTACCAAAGAAGGACATAGGCTCTGTTGGTGTTCCTCCCATGAGCCTCCTCTGGCCCCACATTTGACTTCTTTGGCACACCCTCTGTTTATTTGATCTGGGGTCCCTGAGGCCCTGTTGATGGACCTTGGACTCTCCTTGGGTCTCATTCCCTTTGCTCAGGTGGAGGATGGCATGACTTCCCTATCCAGGTGCTTGGCTCTGGCTGGCACATCTGGCTCCAACTCACAGCTGAACTGACTCCAGGCCCAAGCCATCCATGTCTAGAGTTTTCCTTGAATCTGACCAACTTTTGAATAATACCGTGCCCCAAGTATTTCAACTCCATAGTGCTGCCTCAGCAAACTTCAGCCAATCTTATTCCACAGAATCTCTGTCCTGCACTGATGGGGATGGATGTAGCAGGAGTGCCCTGGTGGAGATAAGGCATTGAGAGGGAATTGCTGATTTAAGGAGAAAATGGAAGAGTTCAAATGGAAAATGTTGATCTTTGTATGTTATTGAAACAGAAAAAAAAAAGTTTTGTCATCAAAGTTTAATGGCATAGATAGAATTTAGCCACATGGAGTAATGGTGAAAACATGGACTTGTCAATTATATGACCAAAGGGAAATTAATGAAGTGCTCTAAGACCCAATTTCCTCATCTTTAAATGGTGGTGATAATTCCTACAGCGTTTCTGTAATGGATAGAAATAGCATTGTGATGAGACATGAGACAGTGGTCTTCTGGATGAACTCGTGTTTGTCTCTTAGGCAGGCTCCCAGGATCTCTTGCTGGCTCCTGTGTAATACCCAAGCCCCCAAGGTGATGGAGACCTGAGGATGGGACATTCCTGTAACTCCTACTGCAAAGCTAAAGGTTTTCAAATAAGTTAGGTGATCCCTGTTCCCACCCAATTCCTCAGCAAATAGAACACTTCTCAGTTTACCTGTCTTAGTTCATACCTGTTGTCCTAGTAAAGTTATTCATAGCACCTTTGCTTATTCTAAAAGTGTCCTAGCTTGGACAATAAAAAATAAGGTCACACCACCCATAAATATCCAAGATGGCAGAGATCAGGGTCTCCTTCTGAAGCATGGCTGATGGTGAATCTAGCCATGCCTGTAGCATATAAAGCTCACTTTGGGGTAGAGACGTCTTGGGGTTGTCTGGATACCGGGAGCTTGTGCTTCTGTTTTAACTGCTGTTTATTTGTTTGTGTCTCTTACCTTGCCCCTTGAACAATGGACATCTGAGCAGGATCAAATCTACCCTAGAAGTGGGAGAAAGCCCCTCTGAGTATTTAGATTGGGTAGGGTTAGTAGGAGGCACAGTGGTGGTTGGGGGTTATTCACGGTCAACTGTGGCTCTAGAAGTCGATCTGCCATGAAAGGAAATTTGGCTCAGCTGGCTTCCTGTGGCCTGTGTTGGAGGGCAGCCTAGGCCTCTGCTGGCCTGCGCAGTATGGGACAGTGATGCTGGTCCTGTGAGGCCAACACATATCCTGTCAAGGGAAGGAGATGCCACTGGGGGCTCAGGTCTGCACTCCAGACAGAAAGAAGTAGATAAAAAGAAGGAGTCTGTCATTCTGGACACTTTGGTTGGAATTCTCTCAGGCAGAGCCATTTATAGTTCTTAGAAAAGGAGTGGAGAAAATTGAGAGGCTGCTCAATCTTCAACCATAGAAGAGATGGAGGGAAGGTGTTGGGCCTTCAAAGACAGAGACCTGAGCAGACTGTAGAGAAAGGACCAAACTGGGAGTCAAAGAGGCCACAGGTAGAGAAGCTATGGGAAAGGGAGGAAGGGACATATTAGGATGAGGGGCCCCACAGAGGACACTTCTGTAGAGAGCTATAGCTTTGGTCCCTGCCATGGACCTTACCAAAAGAGGGGACAAGAACAAAGAGCATGCCCATTGTGTCACATTGAAGTGGACTCTGGGCAAGAATACCTACAGCCGTGACACATTTTGTGAGCATGCTAGAGCATCCCTGCAACCTGAGTGGAGCACCTCCTACCAGGCTCGTGGGCAGAGTCTCTGCTTAAGCATGCAGTCTGTGTTGTCTAGGTTGTCCTTAACCACTGACTTACAAGTGCAGCCCCTGGTAGATGCACAGGTAAGAACTCATTTATGATTCTTGGTTCATGGAGCAGGAGAAAACAGAGATGAGTAAATGAGTAAACACAGAGATAAGTGTCCCATCCCTGTCCTCAGGAGGAATGTCATTCTAATCATGCTCTTGCTGAATAAAAGGTCCTTTCCAGCCAGGACCAGATCGTATGAGATCTTTACCTGCCCCAGGTAGTGCCTCCTTTGATATGTGAGGGTGTTTGCAAATGTAGTGTCTTCCCAAGTGTTTTAACATCGTTAAACACATTAGAAGATCATGGTCTGACATCCCACCTCTTCCAGACAGCCTCCTGGGTTTATGGGCCCATTGAAAGCATTGGTATCTCCCAGGTATCTGAGCCATAAGCCTGGCTCTCTCTGTCTCTGCACTCCACCAGGCTAACCATCTACCTATCCATTCCACATACCAGCCAGTGCTGCTTGCTTGGGGTCCTTGGCATATAGCACCTCCAGTTCCTGTGAGCACATTGACCCCCAATCCACCTATACATGGCTTCCAGAATGATCTTTGCAAAATCTACTGCTGACTACCTTACTGCCTAGTTGAAGATTCTGGCAAGGCTTGAGGAATCAGTTCCCAGCTTCTTAGTGGGAGGAGAAAGCCCTTTGTCCTACACTGCAGCCTCTACTCAACATTGTGGCCCTGCACAGCAAGGTTCCACTAATATTTTCTGTGCACACTAATGGGTGAGCTGGTTTGCTCTCTGTGGTATCTCTAGGCATCAGTCAATGCACATCTATTTATATAAACACTCATGCCTTCAGTCTGCCTCCCTGCCAAGCATTTCTCCTAATTAGGCTAATTGGGATTGCACCTCTGTGGCTGCTGACCAGGCCTTACCCCTGCAGAGCTGGCTCCTGTGGAGCTACAGGGAGCTCCATTCTCTGAAGACATGGGAGGAGATGCTTGCTAACAGGTTCTGGAAGAAAACACAACCAATTCCCAGGGCTGCTTTGGAATGGCCCATGTGCCTACTGAGTTAGCATAGGAAGCACAGGTGTGAAGAAGATGCACCCACACTCCCATACCTGATAATTAAGAACTATGGAAACACAGAGGTGTGTCCTTATCTAGGCCTGCACCATGGAAATAGCCGGGAAATCTTCCTGGAGGAGGAGAAGTCTAAGTGTCATATCTTGACTGAATAAAGGGCCCTAAGTAACCAAGAAAGGGGGAGTAAAGAAGGGTTTTGTGATCAATGAGCAAGATGAGTTCTGCAGTGTAAAGTCACTCACTGTGTTGGGACATGCTAACCACTGCCGTGTCCTGGGGAGCATGGACATCGGTCTTGGTGCTGTTCTGAAATGCCTGAGGGTCATTCGTGCTTCACACTTAAATTTCCTGGGATAGGGATGCCTGGGTGGCTCAGTAGTTGAGTGTCTGCCTTTGGCTCAGCTCATGGCCCCAGGGTCCCGAGACTGTATGCCACATCGGGCTTCCTGCATGGAGCCTGCTTTTCCTTCTACTTGTCTCTGCCTCTCTCTCTCAGTGTCTCTCATGATTAAATAAATAAAACAATTTCCTGGGGCAGTATGCACATCATTAAGTGCACAGCAAAAGCCACTAGAGGGACAGGAAGTCACCGTCTCAGAAGGGCTGGTTCCATACTTTAAGGATGAACCATTAGTTAAGTGGCACATTTTATGCTGTTTAAAATAATTTGTTTATTTATTAAACCAGTGCTATTTCTTTTTTTTAAGTTTTTTTTTAAAGATTTATTTATTTATGATAGACCTAGAGAGAGAGAGAGAGAGAGAGAGAGAGAGAGAGAGAGAGAGGCAGAGACACAGGAGGAGGGAGAAGCAGGCTCCATGCCGGGAGCCTGATGTGGGACTCGATCCCGGGACTCCAGGATCACGCCCTGGGCCAAAGGCAGGCGCTAAACCGCTGAGCCATCCAGGGATGCCCCAAACCAGTGCTATTTCATATGGCAGGAAGTCTCACAATATAGATAATAAGAGAATATAAAAAACGTCTATCATCTGAAACTCTCAAATTGTTGATGTAAACAGTATGTATGAGTTGGAGGGGAAAAGTAGCAATTGGTTGTTGCTTTAATTTGCATTCCCTTGTCTACTAGGGAGTTTAAGATTTTTTTATTTTGTTTTGTTTTCCATTGCACATTTACCTTTGCTTTATAAACTAAGAATTTGCTTCTTGGTTTTTTGTTTTTGATTTGCAGAAAATCTAGATGTGGAAAGATATGAATAGTCTGATGAACATATCAAGTATTTCCCTAGATGATGTTTGTCTTCTAACTTTATGATTTTGCATTTCTACTACTCAGAAATGTTTACTCTTAATACAGTTGGATCTATCATTCTTTACCTTTATGGTTTGGATTTTGGTACTGTGCTTAAAAACATCCCCCACTGTAATTTATATATTTATATAAATCATTTAGGTATCTGTCAAGTAATTCTATGGTCATACTTTTACTTTTAATTCTTTAGTTTCTCTGTAATTTGTCAGTGCATAGCACAGGGTGAGATCTAACCTAATTCATTTCCCCAAATGATCAGTTCCTCATTTATTTGAAATGCCACCATTCTCATGTACTAATTAGTCCTATTTATACTTGAATTATTTGCATAACTTACATTCTCTTCTAATGATTTGACTGCCCCCCCCTCCCCCATCAATACTAAAATGTTTTTACTATTTTAGTTTTGGGCTTGTTTTAATATCTGGCAGGACTAGTTTATCTTGAATATTCTACTTAAAATATATTTTTCTCTCTTTTTAATAGATGAAATTTGAATTATTTGTTGAATTCTAAAACTCCTCATTGCTGCTTATCAATCTAACTTCCTTTCTTTTCTCTTGATAGCATGAGTGTATATGTGACCCAAAAGGCTATAAGTGATATTTTCCCTGCTGGGGCTCCAAGAGAAAAATGATTTCTTGATATAAAGGAACTCACTCATCTGGTGTGCATTTCCCTTTTCATCCTGCCTGGAATGTGGCTGAGATGTCTGGAGCAGCAGCAGCTACCTTGTGCAGTTGACATAACAGAATAGGCTAAAAAAGGTAATGAAAAGAAAGGAAATAGGGCCCGTTTAGCCATCATGCAGCTGCCATACCAGTACTTGATTCTGTATCTCTGAACTTTCTGTTTAAAAAAGAAAAAATAAATCTATTTTTGGTTACATTACTATAACTGGATTTCCGTTATATGCAATCTCAGTCTATATAGTACAAATTCTATTTGGACTTTTAATAGATTTTTTTTTACATTAACTAGTTATTTGGAAAGAGTATTGGTATACTGCAACATTAAGACATTCTATCCAGTCTCATCATACGTATTGCAGAATTTAAATTCAGTCACTTGCTGTCATCATTCTACCATAGTATCTGTTCACTCATGTTGTTCAGGCCAATTCATAAGGAATGCATTTCCATCCTCTCCCTATCTAGGTTTTGACTACTGACCTCTTCCTGATGTACTATCCATACTAATGTCCACCATGAACTCTCTCTTTTCTATGTTCCTAAGGTATGGTTCCACTTAATCTGGTGGTCAACAATGATTGGGGGCAGGAGAGGGACTGTCTTTAAGAAACAACAGTCCCAAAGTTTCTGGTTCAAGGTGGTGATACAGAAAAATCTTGAGTTCATCTTCTCCCATGGATATGCCAGATCTACAACTATATATGAATTAATTTCCTCTGGGAGGGAAGCAGAAACTAAACCAAAACCCGACAAACCACCTTCTTCACATTGGGCAAACAAGAGGGAAACTACATGGAAGCAGGTAGAAAAGACTGAGTCACAATTCCACCATAAGCCTCATACCAGGCATGATGACTTACAATTGGGAGGGAACCCAATACCCAGGGCTTCTCCCTGAGAAGCAATAAGTTTTTTCCCCACATCAAGCACCCAGCTATTAGGACCATCATCTGAGAGATAAGCCAACGAAACATCGTCTTTGAAGATCAACAGCGTTCCCACTCATGAGACTTATGAGGCTGCAGTGAATTGAAAAATAGCTCTTGAAGGCCTTGCACATGGATTCACCTGTCCTGGGGCCCCATGCAAAAGCAGCACTTTGAGAAGTGTCCAGAATTTATGTGAAAAAGACTCATCTATTAATTTTAAAGTGTTGGTCTGAGGGCAGGGGTTTCCTGGGGTACTCTTTGGGGATGGAAATTGGTGGGTGCTATCTTCCATTCCTCCCTCCCTCCTTCTTAAAGCTAGCAGTGCCCATTTTATTTCTTTATTTCTTCTTTTTTTTTTTTAATAGTAGTGGCCAAAACGTCACTGTTGCTTATTGCTGTAAATTACAAATTCAGTTTTTTATTATTTTTATTTTATTTTTTAAAGATTTTTTTTAAAATTATTTATGATAGTCACAGAGAGAGAGAGAGAGGCAGAGAGAGAAGCAGGCTCCATGCACCGGGAGCCTGACGTGGGATTCGATCCCGGGTCTCCAGGATCGCGCCCTGGGCCAAAGGCAGGCGCTAAACCGCTGCGCCACCCAGGGATCCCTTTATTTTCTTTTTTATTTTTTGGCTAGTACCATCTTTGCACTCCCCCTCCACCTCATTCCTTGCCAATGGGCATCATCTTTACTTTATCTATCCGCTAGGCTCCAGAATGCCAGCTGGGAGCTTCTACATATGTCTAGTTCCCTAGTGCTTTATATCTGGGGACACAGCTTTTGCAGCTGCCACTCAGGGGATACCCCTTGAATCTATGGCTATGGCTATGGCCCAAGGGGATTTTCACTCCTGGGTCCCATGGGACTATAATGTTGGAGAGACTGTTCTTGGCCAACTACCACTCCAGGGCACTGCACAGACAGCAGATTGAAACACACCCCCACTCTTTCTGAAAAAGAAGTCTATTTGGTTGTCCAGGAGTTTTGTCCTCAGGGACAGGCTTCAGGTTTTACACAAATAGGGACCTGTGGCAGGGGTCTCAGGGAATGGAGGCTAGTGGATGCAATCTTTGTGCTATTCATCTGCCATGCTCCAGTTTGCTGATATCTTCCAGAAATAAACTTACACACTTGTCTGGTGCCTTGACTTTTGCAGCTGCTTCCAGGGAACACCTCTACATTTCCTGGCTCTGGTGGCCAACAGGGCTTATGCTTGTGGGTTCCACCTGACTACAACCAATGGAGAAAGAGTTCTGAGACAGCTGCCACCCCCCAGAGCAGAGCAAGAGGCAGCCAGCACATAAACTTAGTCCTTTTGTGAAAGAGGTCTATTAGTTTAACATCATAACTACAACCCAAGAGGAAGGCTTCTAATTAAACACACATCTAAGTGCTAATTGTGAACCTTTCCTGAGATATTGGAGAGTGGACACTACCTCATGCTCTCCCTCTGCCATGCTCCAAAACATCAGTATTTCTTAGAGAGGAGGTTTTATATGTCTGGCACCCCAGTTTTTAAGGCTGGTGTTATGGTTTTTGCAGCTGCTACCCAAAGGATATCCCTTGATCACCTGGATCTGGTGGCCAAGGAGGCTTGTGTTTCTGGGTCCCACAAGACTGTAACAATTGAGACAGTACTGGAAGGCTATCACCTCTAAGGCACTGCATAAACAGCAGATGGAAACAAACCTTCAACCTTTCTGAGAAGGAAAGGTTGCTTCTTGCTTGTGCTGGAGCTCCAGACTCAAGGCATAGGCTTCCCACTTGACACATGTCTAAAAGCTATGGAGATGCATGTAGGGAATATAGGCTGGGAGACACAATATTTTTATGTTTTCTCTTTATTCTATTACAACTCATTGGTATTTCCCAGTTGAAACTTATACATTCATACATTCATCTGGAGCCCTGATGTTTTTTTAAGATTTATTTATTTATTTATTTATTTATTTATTTATGAGAGAGAGGAGAGAGAGAACATGTGCAAGAGAGAATGAGTGAGGAGGGGGAGACGTAAAGGAAGAGGGGAAGAATCTCAAATAGACTCCCTACTGAGTGAGGAGCTGGATGTTAGGCTTGATCTCAAGGCTCCGAAATCATGACCTGAGCTAAAATCAAGAGCTGGAAACTCAATTGTCTAAATAACTTAGGCACCCCATGGAGTCCTGATTTTTGTGATTGTTGCTCAGGGAACATCTTCAGATAGATCTCCTGGCTCAGGTTGCCAGCAAGGCTTATGCTTGTGACCTCACATTTACATTTTTCAAAAAGCTTCTAGTATAGCATAGGCTGCTTGAGCAATCACAGAAGTTTCAGGGACAAGCGGGAGCTAAGGTAGAGTTGAATGATAAGGTTTATCTCCTATACAAAGACAGTCCTTTACTACAGGGAGAGGTGGATGTTTCATCTAATGTGTAGAAACAAACCCAGATAGTCAAGCAAAATGAAGAAACAGAAATATGTTCCAATAAAAAAATAAGATAAAACCTCAGGAGGATGGAAAAAATCCTTAGTGAAATGGAAATAACTTACCTGATAAAGAGTTCAAAGTAATGGTCATAAAGATGCTTACCAAACCTGTAGAAAACAGATGAACATAGTGATAACTACAACAAACATAAAATACAAGAAAATATCAAACAAGTTATAGAACTCAAGAGTGTAATAACTGAATTGAAAAAATATACTAGAGAGGTTCAACAGCTGACTAAATAAATCAGAAGAAAGGATGAGTGAGCTTGAAGACAGGGCAGAAGAACTCACCCAATCAGAGCAGAAAAAAGAAAAAAAAAAAGAATGAAAAAAAGAAGAGGATGATATAAATCAGACTAACACTTTGCATTATAGGGGCCCCAGGGGGAGAAGAGAGGGAAATTAGGCAGAAAACCTATTTGAAGAAATAATAGCTATAAACTTTTCTAACCTGGGGAAGGAAACAGACATTCATATTCAGGAATGCTAGAAAGTTCCAAAATAATGAACCCGAAGAGATCCACATCAAGACATATTATAATTAAATTATCGTAATTTAAAGTCAAGGAGAGAATTTTAAAATCAGCAAGAGAACAATGTGTTACACAAAAGGGAACTCCCATTAGATTATAAGTGGTTTTTTTTTTAAGCAGAAACTTTGCAGATCAGAAGCGAGCAGCACAAAACATTCCAAGTGCCAAAGAAAGATTTCTGATCAGTATCCTCTAACTTGGGATGTTATTGTTCAGAATTCAAAGAGAGATAGAGTCTTTCAACAAGCAAAATCTAAAGGAGTTCATCACTATTAAATCAGTTTTATAAGAAATGGTAAAGGGACTTCTTTTAGCCAGAAAGGTGTTAATTAGTAACAAAACATATGAAAATATAAATTTCACTGATAAAGATAAATATAAGTAAGGTGTGAATTGATCCCTTACAGCTAATCACACAGAACTATTATGAAGGTTTAAAGACAAAAGCAGTAAAAATAATGGTAACTGCAATAATTATTTAAGGGATACATAAGATAAAAAATATACATGTAAAATATGACATCAAAAAAATAACCCATGCAGGGAGAGTGCAAATGTAGAGCTTTAGAATACACTCAGACTTAAGTTGTTATCAACTTAAAATAGACTGTTATAAACATACGCTATTATATGTAAGCCTCATGGTAACCACAAAGCAAAAACCTACGGTAGATACATAAGAGATAATGAAAAAGGAATCTACGCATGCCACTAAAGGAAGTCATCAAACTACAAAGAAAGAGAGCAAATGAAGAAAGGAAAATAATAACTACCAAACAGCAAGAGAAAAATGAACAAAATGCCAATATACTTATCCTGTCATACCTGTTCATTCTCTCTTGCATGCACACGCTCTCTCTCTTAAGTAAGGAAGTAAGTAAATAAGTAAATCTATCTTTAAAAAAAGATTTTAAATGTAAATTGGCTAAGTTCTCTAATCAAAAGAGATACAGTGGTTAAATGAATAAAAAAACAAGGCTCATCTATGTGCTTCCCATAAGAGACTCACTTCAGACATAAGGACACACAATTTACATTTACACAAATGTAAATTGGCTAAGTTCTCTAATCAAAAGAGATACAGTGGTTAAATGAATAAAAAAACAAGGCTCATCTATGTGCTTCCCATAAGAGACTCACTTCAGACATAAGGACACACACAGATTGAAAGTGAAGGGATGGAAAAGATATTCCATGCAAATGGAAACCAAAAGAAAGCCAAAGTAGTCATACTTATATCAGATAAAATAGAATTTAAAACAAAGACTGTAAGAGGAGACAAAGAAGGGCATTACATAATGATAAAGGAGTCAGTCCAACAACAGGATATAACAACTTGTAAATATATAGGCATCCTACATAGGGCACCTAATTATGTGAGATAAATATTAAGAGACCTAAAGGGAGAAATATAAATATAACAATAGTAGAGGTATTTAATACTCTATTTCCATAGATGGATAAATCATCCAGATAGAAAATCAGTAAGATAACATCAAGCTTAAATGATGTGTTTGATGAGTTGTACCTAAAAAACATATACAGAATATCGCATCCAAAAGCAATAGGATGCACATTCTTCTTAGGCACGCAGCAGATATTCTCCAGGATAGATCATCTGTCAGGTCAAAAAATAAGTCTCAACAAATTTGGGAAGATTGAAATAATACTGAGCATCTTCTTGATCACAATGGTATGAAACTAGAAATCAATTACAAGAAGAAAACTGGAAAATCCACAAGTATGTGGGGATTATTAAGCAACGTGCTGCTGCACAACCCGTGGCTCAATGAAGAAATCAAAAGAGAAATAAAAAAAAAAATACCTTGAGACAAATGAAAATGGAAATACAACTTACCATAACTTATGGGATGCAGCCAAAGCAGTTCTAAGAGGGAAGTTCACAGTGATAAATGCTTACCTCGGGAATCAAGAAAAATCTCAGATAAACAACCAATTTTACACATCAAGGAATTAGGAGAAGAAGAACAAATGAAAGGAAGGAAATGACATAGATCAGAGAAGAAACAAATAAATTCGAAACTAAAAGACAATAGAAAATATCAAGTAAACCAAAGTCTACTTCTTTGAAAAGATAAGCAAAATTGATAAACTAGCTAGACTCACCAAGAAAAAAAAAGAACTCAAATAAATAACATTAGAAATGAAACAAGAGACATTGCAACTGATTCCACAGAAATGCAAAGGATCATAAAAGACTATGATGAGGGGAGGAGGGCGGGGGGTGGGAGTGAATGGGTGACGGGCACTGAGGGGGGCACTTGACGGGATGAGCACTGGGTGTTATTCTGTATGTTGGTAGATTGAACACCAATAAAAAATAAATTTATTAAAAAAAAGACTATGATGAACAATGATGTGCCAACAAATTGGAAAACCTAGAAGAAATGGATAGATTTCTAGAAATATACAACTTCCTAAGACTGAACCATAAAGAAATAGAGACTTTGAGTGGACTGATTATTAGTAATGAGATTGAATCTAAAAACCTTCCAACAAACAAAAGTCCAAGACCAGACGGCTTCACTGGTGAATTTTGTAAAACATCCAAGGAATTTCACAAACCTTCTTAAGTTCTTCCAAAAAATAGAACAGGAGAGAAAGCTTCCAAACTCATTTTACGAGGCCAGCATTACCTTCTTTATAAGATACTGAAGAAAACACAAATAAATGGAAAGATATTCCATGTTTGGAAAAAATAATAGTGTTAAAAATGTTCATTCTACCCAAAGCAATCTATAGATTCAATACAACCTCTATCAGAATTCCAATGGCATACTTCACAGAACTAGAACTAGAACTAAAAGTCCTAAAATTTTTATAGAAGCACAAAAGACGCCAAATAGCCAAAGCAATCTTGGAAAAGAAGAACAATACTGGAGCCATTATGCTCCCTGATTTCAAACTATATTACAAAGCTATCATAATCAAAACAATGTGATATCATATAAAAACAAGACATATGGACCAATGGAAAAGACTAGAAAGCCCAGAAATAAACCTATGCATATATAGTTAATTAATTTGAAACAAAGAAGCCAAAAGCATACAATGGAGAAAAGACAGTCTCCTCAATACATGGTGTTGGGAAAACTGGTCAGCCACATGCCAGAGAGTAAAAGTGGGCGGCTATCTTACAATCTATACAAACATTAACTCATAATGAACTAAAAACTTAAACGTATACCTGAGTTCTTAAAACTCCTAGAAGAAAATGTGAACAATAAACTTCTTCACATTGGTCTTGGCTATGACTTTTTCGGATTTTACACCAAAAGCAAAGCCCAAACAGAACAAAACAAAACAAAAATAAAAACAAAAATTAAAAAAAAAAACCCACAAAAATAAACAAATGGGACTACATCAGACTAAAAGGCTTCTTCACTGCAAAAGAAACCGTATAAAAAAGAATAGCAACCTATTGAAGAGGAGAAAATATTTGCAAATTATATATCTGATGAGATAGTGTCCAAAATGTACAAAGAACGCATACAACTTAATAGCAAAAAATCAAACAATCTTATGGAAAATGTGCAGAAGATACGAACAGACTTTTCAGATGGTCAGCAAAATGTTCTGAAGAAAGATTCACAGCAGCCATACTCTCAGTTTTGAAGGCAGAAAACAAACCACTTTACTGATATTATAAAAATTCAATAGGAATAGAAAGAAGTAATGGGAAATCTATGCATAGATGAGGGAAAGAGTAAGCAGTAAAGGAGAATAAGACAGAGCTACATTAAATTGGGTATTTAGAACATCCAACCATATGGAGACAGCCAGGCTGGAGTCCCGATGGAGAGGCCTGGGCTGAGTGTTGCCCCCTCAGGTGAGACTTCCAACTGACCGTCCCCATAAGGGTCGTATCATAGGTGAAATGACGGGGTCTGAAATCAAACATCTGTTTGCCTACTTGCAGTTTGGAGTGAGCTGCATTGCTTATGTTAATCACGTCTTAGCATATTCAAGGAGCCTGGGTGAGGTGTGCTTGACATCCCTCCCAGATCCCGTTCTGGGGTCCAGCCCAGTCTGGAGCCAGAGAGGATGGCAAAGCAAAATTTATAGCTCTTGATGTCCAGACCAGAAGGGCCAATTCCGACCTGTCACTCATGCAGCACGAGTTTCACAAACCACATTTTTTAGCCTGCCTGCGTACATGCAGGGTGGAGTGATGGGTTATGCAGGAAAAATCGGAGAAACTTCCATCCGTATAATACACAGACACATGAAAAAATGCTCAACGTCACTAATCATGAAGGAAATGCAAATGAAAACTACAGGGATTTGTTACCTCATACTTGTTAGAGTGATAGTATCAAAAAGATAAGGAATGACAAATGTTGGCCAGGATACGGAGAAAAGGAGACCCTCGTGCACTGTTGGTGGGAATGGTAAGTGGTGCAGTCACTATGGAAAATAGTGTGGAGGTCAATAAAAAAATTAAAAATAGAAGTACAGGGACGCCTGGGTGGCTCACGGTTGAGCGTCTGCCTTTGGCTCAGGGCGTGATCCCGGGATCCTGGGATTGAGCCCCACATCGGGCTCCTTGCAGGGAGCCTGCTTCTCCATCAGCCTGTGTCTCTGCCTCTCTCTCTGAATAAATAAATAAAATATTTAAAAAAATAGGAATACAGTGTGCGAGTGAGTGGGCTGTCAGCACGGAGTACCATAGCCTGTCCTGCCTGATGGGCATCTTAGACCCTCTGACACAGATTTATCGATTCCCATTCTATCCACGATAAACTTGGGGCTTAGAGCGGCAAAGCAGCATTCACATTGTCATCTGTGAAGGAATGCCTGCCTCTGTCCTCAGTTAAAGCCATCTGCTCCTGGCTCACCCGTTGATCCTCTCTAGAGTTTTACTGCATTTCCATCCTGTCTTCCAAATTCGGTATAGATGCCCTGGCTCTGTTTCTGTTGTCCGCAGTGCCACAACACAGGGCGTGCAGCAGGATTAGGGAATACTTGCTGCATTCATGAAACCAAGCCAGCCACAGCTCACGCGCTACTCCTCTGTGCGCAGTTCTCAGTTCAACAAGTCTACACTGAGGGCAACTCTGGTGACACTGGGCCTTGCCCTGAGTCCCTCTTGTGATGGCTGAACCCAAAGCGTGGGGCCACAGGCAGGGCTGCCCAGGAGGGTGCAGTTCCGGTGGCCCACAGCAGGTTCGGGAGAGATGGATTTTCTGTGCAGTTTGAGGCAGAGTTGAGTGCATGTCTCCCTCCTTTGGCCCATGCTTGTGCTGGCTCTGTGTATTGGCTGTGCAGATCCACCTGACTCATTCCCTGTCAGGGGCCTTCGTAGGATCCCAGGACCCTTGCTTGTACGGCAGTGAGGAGTCTGGATGTTTGTGCCTTGGCTAGAAGGCAACATCAATCACAGGTGGGTGGAGAGGGACGCAGTCTGGTGAATGGCCTGGCATGGTTGCCTGGTGGAGTGTTGCCAATCGCCCTGTGCATAGGGGTTTTCCCAGTGCCTATGGCCCTGGGGCTCTAAATAAGCCCTTCATGAACGCAAAATCAAACTGGTAAGGCCATTGCCAGATCTGGGTATTATCAATGTGGTTTCGAATTGTTGGGAGTACTTGTTCTACTACCAAAGATCATCTAAAGAAAAGAGCTCTCATGGTTCTTGGGTGGCTCGGTCAGTTAAGCACCTGCCTTTGGGTTGGGTCATGATCTCAGGGTGCTAGGACTGAGTCCCACGTTGGGCTTCCTGCTTGGTGGGGAGCCTGCTTCTCCTTCTCCCCACTGCTCATGCTATGTCTCTTTCTCTCTCTCTCAAATAAATAAATAAAATCTTAAAAAAAAAAAAGAAAGGAGAGAGCTCTTTTTGTAGCATCTCTTGGACATTGGTGGGAAGTGAGTACTGGAGCACATGGGTACGTGGTTGTGCATGAGTGTGTGCAGACAAATGGGTAGATGTATACACACTTTCTTCATCTGGGTGAGCACATGTCTTTGCTATGTCTGTTTCTGAGTGTGCACACACATGCCTGGATCTGGATCTCTGTGTACTGACACCACACATCCTGCAGGCTACCAAGAGACAGGCATGTGCTGGCTTCACAGGCATCCTGCCATGCACAGTGCGTGGACACTGCAAGGAAATGGCTGGTAGGATCCCTCCAGCCATTCTCTCATTCCCATGGGCCCCTTCCGACGTCCTGAGAAGGTCCTTGCAGTGTGTTCCCATGGTCAAAGTGTTCGCTAAAATTTCAGTGATATTCACTGAAGACTTTTATCTCTTTCTGCTCCAACCTTCTGCGTCTCTTAAATTGGGCATATGCTCACTTGGATTAAGTGGGATATTTGCACGTGGATTATAATCTCCTCCACAAGGCTGTACTGCGGTTCCTCCAGCTACAGAAATGGCTTCTGGGAACATTCGCACCAAGCTCTGTGTCAGGCACCTGGCATGACAACCGGGCACAGGTCAGAGAGGGCACTGCAGTGTCGCGTCTCATGGCCCCAGCCCCAGAAATGTGGGAATCATTGGAGAGGGGCCCATTAGAAGCCAGTCTTTGGATAATTCTTCCAGTCATCATCAGGTGAGCAGACTTGTAAGGATCATTTCTCACTGATACTCATTTTAAAAAAAGGTTATTTCCTATTAAAAATATAATTGATAATGCAGTATAAAAGGCTTTAACCTTCTTTTTCTTAAAGAAGGCCTGTCAAATTGCGTACACTTCAGACTTGATGAAATCTGGACAAATAAATGAATTAATAAATAGATAAATATTACACATCCATGCATGTGGACCTATAGTTAGATCATCCATACCCTACTTTAACTTAACTTGGGAGTTAACTCCTTCTAGCAGTCCCATTCCTCGCCAAGCTACCTGATTCCCCGGCTGTGTTTTTTGTATTGTATCATATCGTTGCCCATCATGATGATGCTCATTGATTTATTCATTTGACAAATGTTTCTCAGGTACCAGACTACCTTCTAGGCAGAAGTGTTTTAAGAGCGTAAGGGTTAGGATAGATCTCTTACCCATGGCATCCACATTTTATGACAGCGGGGATGATAAATAATATAGAAACAATTGAAAAAATCCATTCAAGGCAGAGAAAAACACTATAAAGAAAAAAAGTAAGATAAAGTCAGGTAGTCAGAGCAGGCCTTCCTGAGTGGTGACATTCATGTCATTCCTCGGGTGGCAGCAAGGAGGCGGGAGTGCCCTAAACAGCTTAGCAGGCTCATGGCAGGACAGAACTGGTGCTGGAGGTCATGCACCGGGGCCTACAACCCAGACCCCAGAGTGTGGAAGCATTCTGCTGAGACAGGAGGGCCCCAGGTGCTCTCAGCAAGGAGCACATGTGACTCACACTGTGCAGAAGGCAGCAGGCCAAGTCAGGAGGATGTTGTGGGGTCTTGGGAAGATCAGACTGGCCTCAAGCAAGCTTTGGGAGAGAGACGGGGAAGAGGACTCCGTGAATCCTGAGCTCATGGGTTGGAGGTGTTTGGTGTGGGAAAGGGGAATCCAGAGTGACATCTAGGATTTGGCTTTAACTAGTGAGTTGGTGATGTGCTGAAGAACAATGAGGAGGATGGGGAGGAAGCAAAGTCCTGTTCATATTATGTGCATGAGGCTTCTACTGGACACCTAGAGGAGATGTCAGGAGGGAGCCCATCGATGCATCTGGAGGCATGGGAGTTTTGGGCTGAGAGGAGGAGGGGGGAAGAGGAGGATAACAAGTAGTTTTGGGATGCACAAGATAAAAAGATGTAAAATGTGATATAGAAATCATCAGGAAGATTATTCCTGGATCTTGCAGGGGGAGCACCTATCTGCAGCCCTAAGCAGGGCTACTGCTGGGAGAGAGATAGTTTGGGGCCCTCTCTCCTCTGTTGGAAGGGACACACTCCACCGGACAGTGGCTGGAGGAGCACTCAAGAGCACACACATCCCAGAGGCAGGCTTACAGTCGGATGAGCTGTTGGCTTGTAGACATGTATACCCTATGGGGCTCTCAGCCTTAAAGCTAACCACTGAGTCATCACCTTTAGCAACTGGTCAACTTAAACAGAAAAGTATAACCAAAGATGTTGATATGAGGATTTGCTATACTGTGGACCTGGCTTCCGATTCCCTGAGCAGCCTGCATGATTGGAAGGACGGGAAAACTGACGTGGAGATGAGCTCTTCTTGGAGCTCTGCATGGGGTGGAGGCCAGGCAAACAGGGACCCCAGATGTCTTTGTTCCCAGGCAAGTGCTCCAGACCTCTAGGACTGTGAGCAGGCTGTTCCTCATGCTGCTGGGGTGATTAAAATGCATATTGTGATTAAAGCAGGCTTGATGGGAATTTCATAGATCCTGCCACTTTCTCTTCCTGTCTTCCTTGTTAATCTTTTGTGCTTTCCAATTACACTGCGTAAGTCCTGCTGCTGAGTGTGAGAATCCATCTTCCTTGGGAGAGCCTGCTACTTACCCTCTACAGCAGGGTAGTGCTGTGGATTTTGTCAGAGCAGAAGGGGCCAAGGACAGAAAGGACCCTAGACTCCACCAGGAGAGATAATGCTGTTGAGTGATCAACGGTATCATGTTTCAGTTATTTATAACTCTGTTTTAGTTGGTGCCAGTGTCGGCTCTGCAGAGGCACACATACAGCTCTTGTGAAAAATGCAGGTGTGGTGCTGTTCTGGGGAAATGGAACTGGGTGTCCTTGTGCGTTAAGAGCCTGGGAAGAGTCGGGGGCTGGTGATTCCCGAGTATTTTGCAGGTGTGCACACTCTCATCTCCATGTGATGCGCTGAGGGCAATAGGTCTTCACCTGGCCAAGCGCAGGCCTAGCTGCTTGGACTGAGTGATGTGCAGGCCATAGCCCACAGGTGCGGTGGTATGTGAGGGGTAAGCCAACACAGCTTTCAACACAAAGGCCTGGGGACCTGGAGTAGGAGAGAAGCCACACTGGGGGATTGTGCTCTGATCAGGGAAGAAGAAGAGAGGAGTCCGTTGGAATGGTTCTCACTGGATCATTCGTTCTTTCTTTCTCACACATACCTGGATGAGCTGCCATGTGCCAGGAACCCTTCTAGATATTGGGGCATAGCAGTGGAGGAGACTGAAACCACACACATACATACACACCATAATAATGGGCACTATGAATGAAAAGAGTGAAGCAGAGTAAAGAAAGTTATACAGGGATCCCTGGGTGGCGCAGCGGTTTGGCGCCTGCCTTTGGCCTAGGGCGTGATCCTGGAGACCCAGGATCGAATCCCACATCGGGCTCCCTGCGTGGAGCCTGCTTCTCCCTCTGCCTGTGTCTCTGCCTCTCTCTCTCTCTCTGTGACTATCATAAATAAATAAAAATTAAAAAAAAAAAGAAATTTATACAAATGTGTGTCTCTGTGGGAAGAAGTGGTATTTTTTTTTTTTTTTTAACCAAGGAAGGCCCCTTTAATAAGATAAAATTTAGCAGCAGCCAGAAAGAAACTGGGGAGGGAACCACGGAGATGCCTGGGAGCATTCTAGCAGAGAGAACAGCAAGTGCAAAGACCTTGGGCAGGGGCAGGTTCAGTGTGTTCCAGGCTGCAGGGAATTGATGGAGAGTAAGGGCACATGCATTTGGGGGTTAAGGGCTGAGAGCAGATCATGCCTGAGAAAGCTGCGCCTGCAGGGAAGCTTGGCCTCCAGCTCCCTTCCTGCCTCCTAATACCTCTCCTTAGGGGGAGGGAGGGTAATCACACTTATTAATCACCTATGATGGGTTTTTTGTGTGTCTCCTAGGTGAGTATGACGAGTTCCGTTGGAGAAAATGGAGGCCCGGAAAGTTTAAATGAGTCGTCTCTCAGCAAGGCTGGCGGAAGACCCAGGTACCACCTACACCTCTCTCCATGATGCGCTCCAGGACCTCTTATTGCACACCTGGGCCACACCTGCAGCCCTCTGGATGCTGCCCACCAGGACTTCTCATTGCACTTATCCAAGGACTTGCTTCTTGAGAAATGCTCTCCCGGCAGAGGGTGAGCTTGTTCCCTGGTGTTCAGTGGAAGCAGCATCAACTGTCCTAGGGAAACTGCCACTCAGCATCTTATGTGGGGTGGCAAACAATTAAAACGGAATCTCTAGTCTCAGGAATTTTGAGGGAAAGTGGGAAAGTTCTCTGAGTACTCCCTAATGAGCCAGGGAAGATCAGGGCCACTGTGGCCTCCCTGGGGCCCTCTTAGGCCAGGCGTCCTGGATGGAGGTTGGGAGTCCCTTGTCTTGACATAAAAGTAGAATGTGCTTATCTTACCCTCTCCCAGCACAGCCCACCTAACTTCTCCGTTATTCTATGGTTCTCTTTCCTCTCAACCACACTGAACTGTACACCGTACCCATTTCCTCATGGAGGGAGAAGTTCGATGTCACAAATTCTCAACTCTTGTCAACCAAACCCGCTCCTGAGTGTTCTAGAAACAGAATGGGTTGGCTCTTCTCTGTGTTCAAGATTTTAATCCCCTAATCTACACACAATCCTGTTGAAAACCCCAACCCTCTTGGATTTACTCTACCCTTGCAGGGCTTTTTCACGGGGAATGTCCTGGAACTTCTTAGAATTGTGTAGGCTGGAACAGTACTGCGGAGACTTTCTTGTTTAGAGCTTTAAGTTCCCAGGTAACAAAGCACATACTATATAAATGTCTCCTGTTCACAATAAACAATGAAATGTTTATGTGTTTGGTTTTTTTTTTTGCATTTCCCTAAAGAGTAAAAAGGAGTTGAATTTTCCAGCTGCTTATCAGAAGTTGTGCCCAGTGTCCTCCCATGTCTAGGACCACTGTGGTTTTCTGTGTCTTCCGTAGAAAGTCATGGCTCCCTCCCATCTAGGGGGCAGGGCTATTCCTGGCCCCGGGGAGAAGTTGACATTCCGCCCCTCAGAGACCCTTGAGGAAGTCCAGGTGTAATGAAGTGTGTCCTCGCCAAAGAAAGTGAGGCCAGAGGGGATGGGTCTTTCCTGTCTGTGCAAACATGATCCTCTGAGGTTGGTCGCTGGCTGTGGCCGTTCCTTCGGGAGGGCACACCTCACTCCGCAGGCGCTGTGTGGAGGGGGCTCAGCATCCACATCTCAGACACAGCGCATGGCAGCTGGATTCTAAGGCTCTAAAACACTCTGGCAGGATAAAGTCTCAAAGACTCTAGGCGTCTGGTATCCTCCAGGGTCGTAGGGATCCTGGGCACAGAGAGGCAGGCGGGTTAGCTCCCTGCCACCAAAGAACCTCAGCCTAGGGGAGACCACAATATACTTCGTATACTTACCAGTAAGCTGTTCAGGACCTACGTCAAGGAAAGTGTGGGGTCAGTGGAGGTGTCTAGCCCAGATTCTACGCGTTTCTGGAAGAAGCAGCTTGTAACTGAGCAAAGTTTTGAAGGATGAGTAGGAGTTAGCCAAGGGTAGGGACAGAAAGAGGGAAAGCTGGGCGGAAGGAATAGAACACGTAGAGGCGGAAGCACAGAGCAGCATGCCACATGGAAGGTGGCCAGGAGCTTGGCCTGGGGGACCACAGAGTGCTGGGGACAAGCGGATGGTGCCAGTCCACCTCCACCCTTCCTCCATGCTGTGGGCCTTGGGTTCAAGAAAAGGCATCTGCTAGCACAGACCAGTTTACTGGGATCGGGAGACTTATCCCACGTGGGCCCCAGGCACAGCAGCAGCCTTCTCTTCGTGTACTCTTTTGGGACCCCAGCTCATTTCCTCTGCCCCAAGGCTGTACAGTCACTAAGTTTCCAAGTCCCAACGCATGTTTTTATTCCATTACATTTTGGAGAGTCATAGTTTTTTTTTTTTAAATTTATTTTTATTTTTATTTTTTATGAATTTATTTTTTATTGGTGTTCAATTTGCCAACATATAGCATAACACCCAGTGCTCATCCCGTCAAGTGCCCCCCTCAGTGCCCGTCACCCAGTTACCCTCACCCCCCCGCCCACCTCCCTTTCTACCACCCCTAGTTCGTTTCCCAGAGTTAGGAGTGGAGAGTCATAGTCAATGGGAAGCCTAATGTACAATAAGTTTATCACATAATTGCCAGGATTTGGTGTCTCTGCTTACTTTGGAGGATTATTAATCAAAGTGTCACAAATGGGTGCATGCAAAGATGTACTCCTAGAATTGGGGGAGGCTTTCATACAGAGATGTCCTGCAGTGTCTGAAAATGTCACAATGATCGGTGCGGTTGGCTGGCTTTTGAGCATAGCATCCTCTCCAGAGCATGGTGCTGACACTGTTGAGCATTGCAGTCACACACCAGGCTTAGGGACATGTCATCAGACGTGGCGCCCATCCCTGCTGGGCTTGAGGCTGAAAATGGCTCTACTGACAGCATAACTATTATGTTTTTAACGGAAAATAATTTAATGAAGGCTTATTCACAGGGCAGGGTTAAAGGAATTAATAAGAGCTGATGAAGCCTGCAGGGAGCTTCAGCAATGGTGGGAAAAGCCATTTCCACCTGCAGGCCAATGAGCGGAGCTGCCCTCCCAGAGCCCAGTGGCAGCCGTGGCGGCTAGGGCTGGGGTGAGGAGCTGGTGTGGCTGTGGCTGCAGAGGGCCACTGCCTCTGCTACTATTATTAATGACGTTTGCTGTCTTTTTTGTTACCATTTCAAAAATTGTGGTTAAATATATATGACATAAAATTTACCAGCTTAACCATGTTTAAGTATATAGTCGATGACATCAAGTACATCCATATTGTCGTGTGAGCATCATCACCATCCATCACCAGAACGTTTTCAACCTGCAAAGCTGAGACTGTGTGCACCGAACAGTGGCTCCCCATTCCAGCTTCCCCTGGCCTCTGGCCACCACCATTCTGCTTGTGATTCTATGAATTTGACTATTCTGTGTGCCTCATGTAAGTGGAATCATGCAGTATTTGTCTCTGTGAATGACTTATTTCACTTATTTCACAGCATTATGTCCTCAAGTTTTGTTCAAGCTGTAGCACACATCAGAACGTCCTTCCTTTCGAGGCCGAGTCATACCCCAGTGTGTGCATTCGCTGCATTTTGTGTTTCTTCCATGTTTCAGTCACTGTGATGATACCACTATGAAGACGGCTGCGCGCATATCTCAGTGAGACCCTGTTTTCAATTTTTTTTGCATCTTATGGTAATCCTATGTTCAATTTTTTGAGGACCTGACTAGAAGTATTATATTTAATGACTGAAGTGATTACTTTCCTTTTTCTTCTGGATCTCATTGTTTTCATTTGGAACTGGGACGAAGAAGTCCATACTTCTCAGTGCAGTTTGGTAGATTCTGTTCTATAATGAATTACAGAGCATCTTACAAATCTTAGCTACTATTGGTTATTTCTCTCATCTTTCATACCCTCTTAGGAATTTTTGGTGAGTTCTCAGCACTGTGCTCTACAGGGAACTGTTTCCAACTGTTGGCTCAGAGGTGGACACCAGGTTAGGCAGACTCCGATTTTATGTGAGGCTTAAGGACGGTTTGGTATTAGGGTGGGGAGCGATGCTGAGGGACAGCATCTATAAGCTTTGATTCCCTAATTGTCCATGAGGTAGTAATGCTGACTGAATGAGAGGCCCACCTGTCTCATATGTTCCTAGGTGACAGGTAAGGTAATGGGTCTCAGGGAGTGCTGTGGTGGTGGTGGGAGTCACCCTGGGGGCTAGTTCAGGCCCTCTGCTAGGGCCTGCTTCTCCCTTCCCTGCAACTGTTCTGCTGGCCAGCAGCCATGCCCCTTCTTCTTCTCCCCACTTTTAGTCTATCACTAAGCTCCTCACTTCTGGCTCCTAAATCTGTCTTAAAGTCACCCCGTCTCTCCACCTCCACCACTGAGACCTTATCTAGAACCCATTTTTATCGAGGTCCCTCCAAGTACTGAATCTGGCTAGAGTCTCTTCCTCCATCCAGCCTGCACTCAGGGGCCCCCGGGTTCTTCCTAAGCTGCCAACTTGGCTGGATGATAATTGCCTTCTTGACACCCCCAGAGCCCAGGCTGGCTCTCTCACTCCCAGCTCTCTGGGCTACAGGGATTTCCCCTACCCCTGCATTCCCAGACAGAACTTCCCATTCCTCTCCCTGGAACCCTTCTCTCAGTCCTCAGCCTGAGCTGAGCCCTGCAGAAGTGGGTGGTGGGCAGCTTTCCTCTGCTTCTGCAGCACTCTGCACTCAATTCTCACTCCAGCATTTGTTGCAATCTTCAGCAATTTCCTATTTTCTTTTGATCTCCTGAGGGTAGGGCTCCATCCCCTCCCTCATGGTAGGTCCCTTTATAAGTAGTACTTTCAGAGAAGAATGAAGGAGAGGACACATCCAGGGTTTTTAACTTAACTATGTACTTAAAGGTGAGACTTCCCCAGACGTTGGCATGGTCCTATTCCTAGACACAATGTCCCACACGTTACACTGCTGCCATCCCATCAAGTCGGCTGGCACCTGTCCCTCTGAGGCTCACCCAGCATCATTGCTGCATTTCTCCAGTTGACTTGTTCAGCTGGAACTGCTTTATCAATTGGCTGAACAGCTGGGATCCTGAGATCAATACAAACGATTCACGGTTTACTGCATTTGTTAGATGTCCTATTTCTATGATTATAAGTGTTCTTTGCTAACCACTGTAGCACATTAGCATATCTGGATTTTCTCTACTATTTAGAAAATAAAATTACCTTTTAAACATACGGAGGTGCATTCTTACCTGCCTTAGGCGCCGTGAGAATCAGCTGTTCACTGGTCTCCATGGGAACCTGTCAGAGGTGTGACATTCACAAGTAGCCAGCTCTGTGTCTGTGATGCTTTCTGCATCCCCTGTGACCTACAGACCCTTATTATAAAGTATCAGAGCAGAAAGCCCTAACCAGCGACTCTAATGATGGAGGCCATGTGACTCCTTGGTCACATACAGCCTTGCACATCCAACCAGCAGCTTCTCTGGAAGCTTCTGCCTGCCACCCACAGCCACCCACATCCCTTAGTTTCTTCCCTGTGCTCCCAAGTGTTTTACACAGTCAACTCATTCCATGCTCACATTGTCCTCCTGACTGTTTAAGTGTCTGACTGGCAAAAATGGCACCCTTGAGTGGGGCCATTAGTCCTCGAGACCAAATTTGCCACCTGGCAAGTACTCAGGAGATATTTGTGAAAGAATGAGTACCTGAAGGGGTGAATGAGGACTATGAGAAATGACCCCGGCCTCTTTAGGACCATCCTTAGGCCTTTTGGAAGAAAGAAAGAGCCCTGCCCTAACAGTTGTGCATGGTGCCTGTTCTTTCTTGATTATTATAATACTAACTTTGTATTATTGATGATTATTTATAAACCACCTCATGAAACAAAAGTGGGGGAATTTGAGGTGGTGTTCACAGTACATATAATTCTACCACATGTGAAAGGTCAAGGAAGGAAATGGGGCTGGAAGAAAACTTAGGGTGGGTTAATGGATCAGGCGGTCTCTTCTCTGTATGAATGTGTACCATGCTTTCTTGTGCCATTGCCAGGTGTGAGCCCCACTTGACTCCTTGGCTCTCCATGGATCAGAATAAAGAAAGAAACACAGCATCTCACAAGATGAGAGAAATCAGCCTCTGTGGGTCCTGAGCCTGAAAGTTGGTTCCCAGTTGCTCAAGGAGAGACCCCACTGTGGGCATTAAAGCCAAGAGTCTCCAGGAGAGCACAGGGAAGTGGCAGGTGCCATAGACCTGCGGAGCCCATCTGATCCCAGATGAGGTGGGAAAGAATCCATAGCCTGGGAGCAACTAACAGAGCCTCTGGAGGCCACACTGGTCCAAAGGAAAGGAGGCCCTTAGATGGTGTGTTTTGTTGAACATCAAACAGCGTGATGGATCACAGACGTGCAAATGCCAGGAGAAATATAAAGCCCAGCAACCGACAAGCACACGTGTGGCTCTATCACCACTAAGTCATAAAATTGCCATTAAGCAGCCACCTTTCTCTTCCAAACCTCCTTACTGATCTGCTGTTTGGGATAAAGTGACAGTATTAGGCACATTGGACCTGGTGTGGGAAATCCAGGCTTGTACTGAAAGACATTATTAGCCTGTTTTACTCATGGGACAGGATAAAGCTGGGAGGAAAGAGGGTTTGGAATCTTCCCCTGTAACTTCAAGGTGTGTTCATTCTGGGTCTGCTGGGTTTGGCGGTACAGGAAGCTGAGTGCCTTGGGCCTGGAAGATCAGTCTGGAACTTGGCCCCCACCTCTAGGAATTCCTCCTAGAGTGCTTTCCACTAGGCTCTGGGCGAACCAGGCCCCAGATTAAAAGCAGAATAGTGCGGAGTGGAAAGAGAGCTCTGGGATCAACCTGGGGCCTCCACGGGGGCTTGGATACATGCTGCAATGTGGTTGCAAATCTTCCATGAAAATGTTGAGATGGAAGCTGTGCACAGTAGGTGCTCAACAAGGAGCCTCCCTCTCCCCTGGTCCCTGGCTCTTCACTCACGCATGCACCGACTTTTGGTAGGTTGTTTAGTGGGTCTGCCATGCTGTTTTAGATCATGGGATCCTTTCTGTCCCAGGGCCCCCCCAAGCTCAGGCTTCCTGGGAAGGAGTGAGCTGGCCCTTTCAGATGAATGTCTGCGGAATTACGTCGGCAGTTACATAGCCTACAGTGAGGGTAAACCACTGGGATTTACGGCGCGTGGCTTCAAATCTAATGCGGCATCCAGGCTGTGTTTCCACATGTCCCTATGCGCCCACGGGAAGAGCTGGCATTGTCCTTGCTCTTTCTTTTCCTCCACAGTGGTAAGCTGAAAGCCCCTTTCTCAGGCATAGGGTATGTTCCAGAGGGGCAGCCTGGAGAGGGAAACAAGAAGCACCATTGATTTCCCATCATGATAAACATCCAGCTAGGAAAACACTCTCCTCTTCTCCACTCCGAGTCATTTAAGTACTTGCTGGGCAATGTTCTCTGCTCTGTGATGGAAGATAAAGGAAAGGTATACCTCTGCATTATGGGTGGGGCCTGGAGGCCACAGGACTTGGAAGTAGCTAGAAGCCTGGAAAGGGCTTCCTTGGGCTGGCCACTCAGCAGGTCACTCTCAGCACTTCCCTCCTAAAGCCCAGGGCCAGGTCTTCCCAGGACACCCAGCCCCACATCCCTCAGAGTGCTGCTGTTCGGTATCCCTGCAGACATGGGATGCTCACCTCTAACCCATGTCCTGGCCTTGCATTGGTCCTGCTCCCCTGCAGCCATGGCCACCTCTCTAGATAGACTACGATGCTAATGACGTCCGTGATTCTGCTGCTCTGCTGAAGCAGCTTCGGTATGTTGCTTTTGCAGCCCCTATCTTGCCATTATCTGCTCTTGCAGTGTCTTGAGAAGAACACACTGATGGCTCCTGGTTTGGAATCATAAAAATTATGTATTTGCAGGTTTAAGCCAGCCAGTGGCAGTCCTTTGACATGATGAAATGGTCACTTTGAGAGATCTGATGTTATGCAACACATCAGTCAGATCTGCACTATTTAATTCTCTGGATGTGGATATATGGGTGGCTCAGTTGGTTAAGCATCTGCCTTTGGCTCAGGTCAAGATCCCAGGGTCCTGGGATCAAGTCCTGTTGGCTCCCTGCTCAGCGAGGAGTCTGTTTCTCCCTCTTCCTCTGCCCCTCCTCCTGCTTGTGCTATCACATAAATAAAATTTTAAAAATATAATTTGCTGGATGTGAGTTTACAGAGAGTCAACTTAGTTTTGGAGTTTTAAAAAATATTTTTTTTTCAAATTTTTTAGCTTTATTGAGGTATAATTGATAAACAGAAATGGTAGTTTTAGTGTACAACTTGATGCTCTGATACATGGTGAAATGATCACTACGGTCAAGCTGATGAACACATCCAGCACCTCACACTTCTACCATTTTCTTCTTGTTTATGTGTGTGGCGAGAGCACTCAAAATCTCCCCTCTCAGAAAATTTCAAATACACAATTCAGTCCTGTTAACTATAGTCATATTGCTTGCTGTACAGTAGATCTCCACAACTTATTCATCTTGCATAATAGAACTCCGTGACTCCTTTACTAGAATGTTCCTGCCCACTTCTCTGCTTGGAAGATCCTATTGATCATTTATGGCCCACAGCATAGGCGCCTCCTCCAAGAAGCCCTCCCAGCCCCACCAGCTCACCTAGGCTCGACTAGCAATGCACAGTGGAGGGCAGCATTCAGCAAAGTCTTACTGGATGAAGAGGCTCCACCTCTGTGGTGGATGAGGGATGGGTATCCAGAAGCAGGAGGCAAAGATGCAAAGACCTGTCACTGTCATTGATGTCCCAGTTTCACCATCATCCACCCTCTTATACACCTGTGGTGACAACTCTTGGGAGCCAGTGTTGGTTGGGCTGTTCCTTAAAGATTCCCTTCAGTCCTGGGACACCTAGGTGGCTTGGAATGCCTGGGTGGCTCAGTGGTTGAGTGTCTGCCTTTGGCCCAGGGTGTGATCCCGGAATCTTGGATTGAGTCCCACAGTGGGCTCCTTGCACGGAGCCTGCTTCTCCCTCTGCCTGTGTCTCTGCCTCTCTCTCTCACTCTCTGTGTCTCTAAGGAATAAATAATGTGCAGTAAAGAATACCAGCAAGGTCACCTGCAAGGTTAGGAGTCTCACCTCGTTGTCTGGACCCATGCTATTTGAAAATTCATACTTTGCCTAGCTATTTTCTTTTAAAAATACAAGTGTAATCTCTGGGGTGCCTGGATGGCTTAGTCAGTTGAGTATCCAACTCTTGATTTTGGCTCAGGCCATGATCTCAGAATCATGATCTCAGTGTCATGAGACTGAGCCTTGCCTTGGGCTCCACGATCAGAGGGCATCTACTTGAGACTCCCTCTCTCCCTCTCCTTCTCCTCCCTGCCACACTCACACACTCACTCTCTAAGATAAATAAATAAATCTTTTAAAAAATATAAGTGTAATCTCTGCTTATATAAAATAAAACAATGCAGAAATCCATAAACACTCCTTTTCCCCTCTCACTTGTGAGGAAATTCTTGCTCAGAGGCTCAGGGTGGTTGAGGGGTGGGAAAAAGAGGACTGGCTACGTGAGGACTGGGCCAGATGGCCATAGGCCTGCCTCCCCTAACGATGTGGGGAATGCCACCTACAAAGGCTTTCTGCGGCTGTGATTTCATCCTTCTGACACACTGTCTCAGTCCAGTGTCCCCCACTCAAACAGAAAAATGACAGCAGGTGGGAGTGGCCATTCCAGGCCACAAGCTCAGCTAACTCCTGGACTGTTGTAATGGCCCACTGCCTTGTCTGTTACATGACACACAACTGATCCAGCCTCTACTTCCCGGTCCAGCCTCCTGTGGACCAGGAGAGCCTTAGGGGAAGAGCGTGCTTTTGGAAGCATGGATCACTCCTTTCAATCATGAGTTAGTCACAAGCTGTGTGTCCTGGAGAGAACATCACTTCTCTGACCCTCAGTTCTTTTTCTTATTTTTTTAATATATATTTTTTATTGGAGTTCGATTTGGCGACATATAGCATAACACCCGGCGTTCATCCCGTCAAGTGCTCCCCTCAGTGCCTGTCACCCAGTCACCCAACCCCCTGTCCACTTCCCTTTCCACTTTCCCTTGTTCATTTCCCAGAGTTAGGAGTCTCTCATGTTCTGTCTCCCTCACTCATATTTCCCACTCATTTACTCTCCTTTCCTCTTTATTCCTTTTCACTATTTCTTATATTCCCCACATGAATGAGACCATACAATGTTTGTCCTTCCCCGATTGACTTACTTCACTCAGCATAATACCCTCTGGGTCCATCCACATCGAAGCAAATGGTGGGTATTTGTCGTTTCTAATGGCTGAGTAACATCCCATTGTATACATAGACCACATCTTCTTTATCCATCATCTTTCGATGGACACCGAGGCTCCTTCCACGTTTGGCTATTGTGGACATTGCTGATAGAAACATCGGGGTGCAGGTGTCCCGGTGTTTCACTGCATCTGTATCTTTGGGGTAAATCCCCAGCAGTGCAAATGCTGGGTCATAGGGCAGGTCTATTTTTAACTCTTTGAGGAACCTCCACACAGTTTTCCAGAGTGGCTGCACCAGTTCACATTCCCACCAACAGTGCAGGAGGGTTCCCTTTTCTCCACATCCTCTCCAACATTTGTGGTTTCCTGCCTGGTTAATTTTCCCCATTCTCACTGGTGTGAGGTGGGATCTCATTGTGGTTTTGATTTGTATTTCCCTGATGGCAAGTGATGCGGAGCATTTTCTCATGTGCTTGTTGACCATGTGTATGTCTTCTTTGGTGAAATTTCTGTCCATGTCTTTTGCCCATTTCATGATTGGAAAGCTGTGATCATCAAGACAGTGTGGTACTGGCACATAGATCAATGGAACAGAAAAGAGAATCCAGAAATGGGCCCTCAACTCTATGGTCAACTAATATTCAACAGAGCAGGAAAGACTATCCACTGGAAAAAGGACAGTCTCTTCAATAAATGGTGCTGGGAAAATTGGACATCCACATGCAGAAGAATGAAACTGGACCACTCCCTTGCACCATACACAAAGACAAACTCAAAATGGATGAAAGATCTAAATGTGAGACAAGATTCCATCAAAATCCTAGAGGAGAACACAGGCAACACCCTTTTTTAACTTGTCCACAGCAACTTCTTGTAAGATACATCCGTGAAGGCAAGGGAAACAAAAGCAAAAATGAATTATTGGGACTTCATCAAGATAAAAAGCTTCTGCCCAGCAAAAGAAACAGTCAACAAAACTACAAGACAGCCTACAGAATGGGAGGAGATATTTGCAAATGACCTATCAGATAAAGGGCTAATTTCCAAGATTTATAAATAATTTATTAAACTCAACAGCAATGAAACAAACAACCCAATCATGAAATGGGCGAAAGATATGATCTGAGCCTCAGTTCTATCTTCTGCTTGTGTAGATAGTAATATATACTTTATAAGACTACAATAGAATGAGACAAGATTCTGTAAGTAAAATGCCTAGATTGGGTTGGGCCTACATAGGTGCTTTGTAAATATTGAACACCTTTCTATCATCCAGATCACCCCCACTCCAATCCTGATATGAATCTGGGATGTGAATATTATACAATTACTTGCTTGAACAATATTTAATTTTTCTTCCAGCTCCATGTGACAAATCAAATTAAATATGGCTTGGTAGCCAGCTTTGTGAAGGGGGCTCCCACCTCTCTAGTCCTATTACTAAGCATCCAATCTCGCCTTGTCATTGAGAGACAGCACTGCTTTTCCACTTGCCCATCACTGACCAAAGTGCTGGTCTCTCTAGCCTGAGCTCAGAAGGCAGAAGACCTAGTCCTTTGGGTCTTGTTCTATGTCTACAATCAGGCCAAACACAGATCGCTTCAGCAGCTTGGAGCCCACTGGATCCTGGGAATGTACCTCTCTGTCCAGCTCTAAATAGAGGAAATGAAACGCTGTCAGACCATCCTGGGCACATGCCCAAGGACAGATGAAGTCCCAGCCCAGCCTTGTTTCTCGTCTGCTCACATGGTCAAGAAATGGTTTACCTGGTGAGGTCTGTCAGCTGAAAGGAAAAGGGGCGTCCAGAAACAAGGGGCTTCTTTACAGCACACTGGCTTTTTCCTCATTTGCTATAGCCTCTGCTTGGAGCTTTTTGGAAGCTGCAGGATCTACTGGATTTACTGCATGGATGAAGGCAAAGGCCCTGTTGGCCTCTCTTTGGTTGCCTGAGAGTCTCAAGTCTCTTATCTCAGTGTTCCTATCATTCCTCATCTGAGTCAGTGAAGCACACAGATTTATGAAGCATCCATTAATCATTTTTAAAAAGATTTTATTTATTCATTCATGAGAGAGAGAGGCAGAGGCACAGGGAGAGGGAGAAGCAGGCTCCATGCAGGAAGCCCGACGTGGGACTCGATCCCGGGTCTCCAGGATCAGGCCCTGGGCTGAAGCGGTGCTAAGCTGCTGAGCCACCCGGGCTGCCCAAATCATTTATCCACTTACCCAACACATCTTTAATGTGAACACACTCTATGCCAGTGCTCTAATAGAAGACACAGGGACTGACAACGATCCAAGCTGCCATGGATGCTGACCTCAGGAGCCTGCGGTCCAGTGGGGGCAGACAGCATTAATTAGGGAATCAAGACAAATGCAAACTTGATTGCAAATAGTGATAAATACCTTGGAGGACACACCTCAGAGCTCACCACTGAGGCTGACTGGGTCCTGGCAAGCTGGCCTTCCTGGGAATACCACACTTGAGCTGAGAGCTAAAGCATTGATGTGGTAGGTGTTGACTGAGCAAATATGAGTGCTAATAACAGAGATGACCGTACACTGTACTGACCACCTCCAGGATCTGTTCTCAGTGATTTATGAGACTGACTTTTTGAGCCTCCCCAAAGCCTGTGGCCTGGTTGCTGCTCACAATCCCCAGCTCATGGGCAAGGGCCTGAGGTATGGAGAGTAGTAGGGAGGGAACGGAACCCACCACCAAGCTCTGCTGCTACCCAGAGTGAGGGAAGAGGGGGAGAGGTGCAGCACTTGAGACAGAAAAACAAGGAAGGGGAGGAAACCCTTAAGGAATCTTTGCAACTTAAAAACTTGCAGTGAACAAACCCAGCTGAACAAATCCTTGGAGTTAGCCCTGAGCTTGATCCAGCCAAAGAAACTGGGTGCTACACACCACCTACCATTCTCCTGGGACGGAGGGTATACACCCTTACACTGGGCAGGTGGAGCAGAAAAATAAAAAGGTTGCTGATTGGATGAAGTGGTCAAAGAGGGAGGTGGTGCTCCCTGAATTCTGTTGTCACTCCTGTCTCAGGAGAGGGGGCTCTGTGATATAGGCATCTTCCTACCCCTTGGCTAGAGGTGGATGGAGCTGAGAGGTTCTTAATGGTGCCTCCAGGATTTGACTTGGCTCTCAATTTAACAGAGTGTGAGATTATCCACAGGCACCTACCTCACTATTGGGACCCAGCCTCCTGCATTCACTAACCTGTCAGGAGATGTAAGATTTTATAGATGGAAAGTCATTATGAGGGACTGAAGGACAGAGAGACAATAGATGCCAGAGAAAACATAGCCCCGTGCAGACAGGAATAGATCCTCACCAAATGATAGGGAAGCTCTCGACAGGTTGTCAGGCTGCATATTACATCAGAGTGCGCCAACACTAGGATGTACATTTCTTTTTTGTGTGTGCATTTCAGCATTTCTGCAACCAGATGTGAGGCATCTTATGATTGATGGTGTCTTATACCATGGTGTCCAGGAGGTGACAGCGGTGATGTAGTTGCCATTGCTCACATATACACAGACTTGGTTATAGCTGGAGTAACCCCACATCCCATGTTGCTGGGGACAGTCCTGGCTTATGTCAGTTGCCCTGTATTATTATTTTTTTAAATTTTATTTATTTATGATAGTCACAGAAAGAGAAAGAGAGAGAGGCAGAGACACAGGCAGAGGGAGAAGCAGGCTCCATGCACCGGGAGCCCCATGTGGGATTCGATCCCAGGTCTCCAGGATCGCGCCCTGGGCCAAAGGCAGGCGCCAAACCGCTGCGCCACCCAGGGATCCCAGTTGCCCTGTACTATTGATAACATCCCTTTTATCAGTAAAAAATGTTACAATGGGTTGATAAATTGCATAGTCTCTCCATCACTTTAATTGCATTATGCTCACTGTTGGTACTATATATCTATCAAGGTCTAAGTACCATTAAAAGTGTCTTTATAAAGATAATATTATGATATAGCAATGGAATAAAAGATTGTGTATATGGAAAGGAGTGCAGATAGCACCGGGGTGTAACTTTGATATTAGTGATGTGCATGGTTGCCATTTAAAGAATGATGATAATGTCACGTATTCTTGCAAAGCAACAACTAGGAGCTTATGGGATCAAAGAAAAGAAGCCCCCACGTGTGATGCGTGCTGGGTTATTTTGACTGAGTGTGTGTAAAAGGACACAGTAAGCAATGCAGTTGAAGGCAGGTAAATTGCCAGGAGACGTTTTTGGTAAACGAACTTGATGCTGATCCACTGAAAAAAATACCACCTCCAGGAAAGTGCATGGCTGTGTTTGCTGGCAGGTGCCTTTTTTACTAGAGGGCAGAACTGCATTGAGAACTGAAAAACAAAAACAAAAACAAAAAAAGAGAGAGAGCTGAAAAACAGTCACTAAAATGATAATGGGGAAAGGGTTCTTGTATGACCAGTGAGCAGTGCATAACTTAATAGGTCTTGCACACTTTATGAGGAAACATGGCAGGAGCTAAAAGGCCCCTCACCTGCTGGAGCTTGTGCACACTGAGGTAAGAAGTCATTATTTTCCAGGGTTCTCACTTCGGACTTTCACCATCTGACAGAGGACGGGCTCTGGAGGTCATCTGCCGAGGCTCCTATCAGCACCTTTTACCTACTACCCTGTGTCTGATGGAGGGCAAGTCCTTGCCCTCTCTCAGCTGCGGTACTTTCTTCTGAGCCATGGAGTTAAGAATGGTCCTGCCTGATGAAATTCTATAAAGAATAAATAAACTGATGTTGTGAGCTGCTCAGCACAGATCCTGATGCTTGGGCAGCACACGGATATAGCTCGAATGATCGTTGCTGCTGCTGCTGCTGCTCTTAGCCTTCTCCACTTCCCACACTGCAAACTGCAGCAACAATACCTCATGATACTTGCCGTCACGTTGGTCCATGGTCTTCTGGCTGTAGGGGAGTTCCCTGAAGACATCATAGTTTTCTCATAGCACAGTGAATCCGATGAATGAACTAATGAATGAACGATGGGACCTGCTTCTCAGCACTGCGCTTATTTTCTCATCCCAAGCTCCTCTGGGAGAGACTATGAAGGCGAGTGTATTTGAATGCGTGACGACTGCAATGGGAGTAACTCACACAGAAGATGCAAGGAAGTCAGCTCGGTGGGAGGAGAGCTGTAGGACTGAGACTGGCTGATCTGGAGGACCCTGGAGAGAAATGCTGCCCTTCCTCACACCTTCCCAGTGCTGCTTCCTTCCACCCACCCTGTGCTTCTCAGGTGGGAGGATGGTTCCTGATAAATCCAAAGTGAGGGTCTGGGGAAGGAATCTGATTCTGAGTGAGACAGCCAGAGGCTTTGGGGAGAAACCAGAGGGCCCTTGGTCACCCAGCTGGACAGGCAGCCAGACAGCAATGATGAATAGGACCCTCCAGCTGGGAGCCACCTGCCCAAGACAGGCCCATTTGTCTTTAATGGGGGATATTGTTTCTCAGCTGTTAGCAGGCAGAAGCATCTCCGTGTAGCTGGGCACAGTTTCCACCGCCCAGCTGCACTGCTGGCACCAGCACCCCACACCACGTGGGAGACATCGATTGCTGGTTTTCTCAGTGCTCTACCGTCCACCATCTATACTCTCACTACCAGGCATAATGTTTCTGTTAGTGTTTTTTTTTTCCTACCTGTCTGAGAACAGGTGACTTGGGTTCTGGCCCTGCTTCTTACTCCAACTGCCCTTGTTATCTTTGACAAATGACCAAATGTGTCTGAACCTTTGCTTATATTTATTAAAATGAGTCACTCTCCATAATGTCTTCCAAGGTATGTTTTGGCATTTTATTGGGAAAATATAGAATAAATAGCTTCTACAGGACCATACAGGAAAATCAGCATTCAGATTAGAATTCCTGAATTTTCAGTTTACATCTTCACATCAGTTCTTTGAGCTTTGCTTCCCTACCAGAGTCACACGGGAAGTGCTGATGAGTCCATGTCTTTCTGACTGTAATGACATTGAGGAAACATGGATTCCCTCAGGATCAAGGGCCCAAAGAACCAAAGAGGGTTAGAGAAAGAACCTGACTACCTTGCTGTCCTGAATCCCACCTTGCTGGGTTTCCTGGGTTCCTTTGTTCTAGAACTTGTGACATGAGCATATTGGGGTTTCTGAGAAGAGCCATGGGAAGTTGGACATGACTCTGGGTCGATGAGACAGACCTAGCTGGGGGTCAGGAACCCTGGAGCCTATTTCTGGCTGGGCTGCCAATACCCTTTCTCAGCTGCTTTCTCCAATACCCTTTGTGCCAGCTGCTTGGCCTTCCTGAATGTTCAGTGTTTGTAGGAGGAGGGCTGGACTCCATGATTCAGGTCCCTTTAAATAAACCATCCTATGGCTCCATGTGGGAGCATGGACAAGTTCTGTGGATATGGCTGTATCAGTTAAGGTCCAGGCAGGAAAACAGAAAACAAGCATACAGGATATTTCAGATGGAGGGGATTTAATACAGGGAACTGTTTACATGGGCGTGGGAAGGTTGAATGAATGGAAAGGGAGGAGGAGGTGACTCAGAAATGGGTAAGTGCAGATTGCAGCCACTGTCTCCTAGGGCTAGGGGGACAAAAGGGAAGGGTGCAGAGGTGGGGCAGCTGTGGGCCTGGAGAGGCGGCTACTGGAGCTGGTGCTTGGACAACAGAGGCTGAATGCAGCTTGTGCTCAGCTCTCTGACGGAAGCCTGGACACCACTCAGGGGGGCAGCGTGAGGAGTCACATGGCTGGTGCCTGAGCTGCTAAAGGTGTTAAGGTGCAGCTGCCACTATTGGTGCAGAGATGTTGACAGGAGCTGGGAGCAGAAAGAGGATCTCTTTCTCCATTGGACCTCAGTTTCCTACCAGGGCCTCTCACTGGCAGGACCGAAGAGGAAGTCCTCCAGGGAGGGAATTTGAGTAATGGGGCCTGTATCTTTCTGCTCAACACCACAGAGCTGAGTACAGAAGAGTGGGCTGGGCTGGGAGTTAATAGAGTACAAAATACTGCCACAGATGCTAAGCTTCTGTGTGTCTGGTAGCTATCCACCAACATCCCCGCCCACCCTCCCATCTTCTACTTCCCTACTGTGTTTCAGAGGCCATTTCAGAAAAACAAAGCCAAGAGAGTATAGGACCCCACGCTTTCTAGGTAAGGGTTCTTCCTGCTGTACATCCTGTCCTCTGGCATATAGTCCATCCGACTGTACCATGTGCTCATTGAAATTGCACCCATAATGGGACTTTTCTTCGCCTAATGTTTTGCTTGAAATCAAAACAGTGGCCGAAAGGCTCCCTTTAGCATGTTGCCCTGGGACTCTGGAGAATGTCAGAAGCAGAGGAGGAAAATAATCAGCCTGAATCTTTACAGCTAATTAGTTTGCCAGGAAACCAATCCCAGGTCCAGAAGCAATTATTTTTACCAGCTGAAGGATCTTTGTCAGCAGGAGCGTCCTGCTGTGCAAAGACGGAAAGGCTGGTGCAGGGGTCATTGATGACAAGGGGATACAGTCATTTCCCAGAGTGGGTGCACTCTTTAGCTGTGACCCAGGAGTGAATGACCCTTTCCATAGACAACTTTTCTATACCAACTTCCAGGAGGTCAATTTGACTCCCCCAACATTGCTGAGAAAAATATGTGCAGAGTAGGAAACCATGCTGCTGCTAGACTAGGATCTCTCTCCTCTGAGTTGTTGTGTGAGTTAGGGTGTGATTAACCTTATGAGAGGGATCTGGGATGAGACATGAGCATCAGAGCTGGGGCAGTGCTTGATCCTAACTTCCTCTGAGAAGGGAGATGAATAGAGTCATGGCTTCTTATGAGTTATCTAGCCAATTGGTCCCCAAACTGACTGAACATCAGGATCACCTGGTAGGCTCCTGAAATTCAGATTCCTGGGCCCCATTCCAATTCAGAACTTTTGGATGTAGAGAGTAGAAATGTGTAATTTATGGTCCAGATAATCATTTTCTGGAAGCACTCACTTAGGTCAAGTCCTCTTCTAGTGAAATAATGTCCTCAGTACCCTGCCTCAGGGGATGAGGGCATATGCATACCAGCTTCCCTTGAAGTTCTGGGGGCTCTCTGCTGCAGGAGAACCTGGTGCACCTTATGGAGGTTTATTGAGAAAACAGGGGTCCAAACCCTCCTAAATCTTGCTGCCAGACCCTAACTCTCAAGGTGTGTCCGAAGGTGCAGCTGGACCATCCTCAGCAGGGCTTCTTCCATGCGTCGGGTTCACACATGTTGGGTTGGACAGGATTCTTTTGGGGACTTCCCATCCATTGGCTCATTGAACTTCCAGCAAGCCTTGGTAGTTATATTCCATCATTATTCTTTTTGTAGGTGAGAGACTGAAGTGAAGAGAGGTAAAGCCACTCACCTAGTTAACTCAGAAAGAGGCAGGATCTGGGGTCTAGATACTGATAATGTGAGTTCCTAACTATGTGACAATATTGCTTCCAGAAGCCTCTAGGCCTCATCCAGATGATTCTTTTAGCCTTGGGCTCTCAGTCCTGTGACTTCTCTTCTCCCCATCATCCTTGGAGGAGGATGGACACAAGGGTGGTGATACGAGTTAGAGGTGCCACCTGTGTCTAGTTCACCTGTATGGACAAGGCCTATCTGTGTACCTGGCTTGCATCAGTGCTCTGTGACCATTTGCAATACTTGTGGCTCCCATTGACAAAAGTGTGGCATCTTTGTGCTTGGCTAGTCAATATCTAGGCATGGGCTGGCTCAACCACTTGGCTGCAATGGTGGCACAGGGCATAGGCTTCCTGAAGGTACCCCATATGTAAGAGATAGCCCTCACCTGTGGGAAGAAGTGGCTTTTAGATTGCTCAGGGAGAAGAGGTAAGGAGCTGTTGGGGCTGGGAGCCACTGTGCTTCTGTGGCCAAAACGTGACAAGGGTAGGGTGGGGTATAAGCCTGGAGGTCAGTGGACCTGGCACCATCAGAGGGCCTGGAAGATGAAAATGAGAGGGCAGAGTTTGTCTCAGAGCCTTCAGATTGTATATGCTTTTATACCAGGCAGAGGAGCATAAAATAAAGGGATCTGCTGCAGCAGCCGTGGCCTGCCTGTTCTGGGGGAGAGTAGAAGCTGGTGATGAAGTTAGCAAGGCAGGCCTGTACTACCAAACATGGGGTTACAACAAGGTTTGACTCCCAGGCTGGCTCAGAGAAGACTAGGCCTTGCACCCAGGCTCCAGCAGCTGGAGAGAACCATGCTGAGCAGGAATAACTGCTTGTCCTCCACCCCTTCCTTCACCTACCCCTTCTCCTCCTTCCCCCTCTTTCCATATAGTCCTTCCTTCTTTCTTTCCCATCTTCTTTTCTGCTAATGCCCGGAGCATCTGCTTGGTGCCCTTTGGGAGCTCTTCCATTGGGAGAGAGAGATGTAAATAGCTATAAATCTGCAATGCCCACAAGCAGGTAACCAGAGGGTGTTGAGAGAGGAGGCACCTCACTAAGTCTAGAGAGGCTCAGGTCAGGTCAGGGAAGCCCTGTAGAAGGGGTGAGTCTGGGCTGGAGTTGAAGGATTAGCAGAGGCATAGGAAGGCCAAGCAGGAAGATGAGTGGGCTTGTTGTGAGCATGCTTGGGGGCCAGGAGCAAGGGAGAGCAGTGCTTGGTTAGGGGAGAGTGGCCACCAGTAAGACTAAGAAGGAGGCAGGGGCTGTGGGGGGAAGTCCAGGATCCTTGGAAGTCTACTACCTTGGGGCTGATGGAGGGCACACAGGCTTAGCCTGTGTGTGAATGAGGTTTGGCAAAGACAACCACCATACATGCAGAATTACAGAGGGTGGTGGGCATGGTCAGAAATGGGGACCAGCGGGATCTGTGACCCAAGGTGTCTCAGTTCCATGACTTTCTGTGCCAGGGACCTGGCCTCATTGCTCCAGCCACTCAGCCCAAGGTTGTCCCTAGACCCTGTTCAAATGTCTGCTACCTTTTATCAGATGGTAACTGCCCTTTCTGGTATGCCCATCCCACGTGGTTTATTCATCTCTAAAATTACTTATCACCACCTGAAATACATATTCTAGTATTTTATTTGAGTTTTGTATATTCTGTTTCTTTTCATTGTAATGTAAGCTCTATGAGGTCAGTGAATTTTATCCCGTATTCTCAGATCTTAGGCTAGAGCCTGTCACATAGCAGGAGCTCAATTTTCATACAGACACACACACGCGCGCACACACACACACACACACACACACACACACGACATGACTACCTTCGGTTAACCTTGGCATTATTATTATTCTTTATATTCTTATTTTTCTGTATTTGTATTTCCAAAATCTTCTATAATGAAAATATATTACCTTAGTTTTTAAAATGTTAAGTTCTAATGAATATTTTGGGGGGAGGTAGACTGGATAGAAAATAAGACCTGGCCAGATCTATCTTTAAACAATTTTTTAATAGGATAGGAACTGCAGGAATTCTCATGTGTGTGAGTGAGAAAGTAGGATCATTCACCTAGTAAGACTAAGATGATGAGGAGCTGCCTTGGGTAAAGACATTGGAGAGGACTGGGAGAAGGTGGGAAGATTGACGAGCCAAACTGAAGTTGGATGTCATGAGTTTGAATTTCCTCGTTACCCCAGCAGCCTGGGTGGAGAAGTGGGGAGGGTAGATGGTGGGATCAATCAGAGAAATGTTTAGTAAGGAAGATGCATTAGGATAGGATTCCAAGGAGGCTGAGAGCACTGACAGTGCATGATGGCACATTAAATAGGGAAGTGAAGTTAGGAAGATTGTAGACTGGGAAAAAAGTACAGAAGCCTCCCATGCTCATATCCTAGATTCTGTCATTATGAATCACTAAAACCCTCTACAACTGATTTCAAAATCCCTTGCTTCCACCCCGGGCCTCTTCTTCAAATATCTTGCAACCCCAGTGGAATACAATCTTTTTACTGTCCCTTAGCCTCCCAGCATCCTCTCTTACTTTGCTCTTTCTCAATCCCTGGTAAGGGTAGAAGGGTAAGTTAAAAAACTACAGAATGTTCTCTTACCAAAATCTAGCAGCTTCTTATTTCATTGAGCATTCCTTGTTTATTTACTTTTAAAAAATATGATTTCAGAGTTTTGAGAAAGTAGATTTTGACAGTTTTTTGCCAATTTAATCATAGTGAGGGATGGAACTTTGGAATTACTCACTCTACCATTTTCAGTGACATCTACTCATGACTGATTTTCCACAAAGGTACAGAAGAAATTCAAGAGGAGAAGGAAAGTCTTTTCATAAAACAATGGTGAAACAGTTGGGCACTCATAAGTCAATAAATGAGTAAGCCTTGACCTAAGCCTCACAATTTATCCAAAAAGCAAATCAAAATAGGTCATATATTAATTGTAAAATGTAAAACAATACAATTTTTGCAAAATAATGTAAGAGAAAATATTTGAAATTCAGGGCACGGAAAAAGTTCTTAGATTTGACATTGAAACCATGGTTCATAAGACGAAGACTGATTAAATTGGACTACATTGAGATTAAATATTTTGTTCTGGCAAATGAAAATGAAAAAATAAACTACAGAGTGAGAAAAATATATGTGGAAACCTTTGGCAAAGGACTATTATCTAGAATATATAAAGAACTCTAAGATCTCCTCAGTTGAAAAGCAAATAATACAGTTTGAAAATGGACAAAAGTCATGAATAGACATTTCCCCAAAGAAGATAATGGGAAATAAGCAGATCAGAGTATGTTTATCATTAGCCAGTAGGAAATGCCAATTAAAAGCGATGATACAGTATCACTGCACCCCTATCAGAATGACTATAAAATAGTCAGAATGACTATAAAAATAGTGACACCACCACATGCTAGGGAGGTGGAGAAGTTTGATCTCTCATACGTTGCTGGTGGGAGTGTGAAATGGTAAATCTCTCTGGAGTATAGATAGCAACGCTGTAGTACTTACCATGCAGCTATCACATGGCCCTGCATTGCATTTCTGGGCATTTCTACCAGAGAAATGAAAATTTATATTAAATGAAATGAATGAATGTCTATTAATGCACATATTAGTTATATTCGTAATAGCCCCAAACTGGAAACAATCTACATATTTGTGAATACGTGAGTGGTTACACAATCTATGGTACTCCTATACCATGGGACACTGTGTAAGAAAGAAAAAGAAGCAAATTACTGATTCATGCAATATCTTGGATATGTCTCAAAGAAATCACTCTGAGTGGAAAAATTCCAGCTTTAACAACTTATGTATTGTATGACTCTATATAACATTTTTAAATGGCACTATTTAATTAATAAAGAATGGATTTGTTAGTTCCAGGGGTTAGGGGCAACATTGGGCACGGGTGGATGGGAGGTGGTGTGATTATAAAAGTGTAAGATGTAAAGATCCTTGTAATGATGGAATGTTCTATATTTTGTCTTTGGGGGTAAATACTCAAAAATACACTTGGTAGAATTACATAGAGCTAAATATACACTCGCACACAAATAAGTACAGAACAACTGGATTAATCAGAGTAAGATTGGTGAATCGTATTAATATCAGTATCCTGGTTGTGATATTACGCTCCAGTTTTGAAAGGTGTTACCGTTGGGTGGAAATGGGTAAAGAGTACACGGTATCTCCATATTATTTCTTACATTATTTTTGAATTTTCAATATATCAAAAAAATACAGCAAATGAAAAGTACATTGGATTGTACTTCTGTGCTCAGAATCCTTAAGCGCGTTGCCAGCCATGTAGGTTGCTGCTCAAAATCCCCTCAAGAGGCTGTGCCACCCGAGGAGCAGACCCGGACAAGCTCGGGCCGCGCGGCGCGGCCTTCAAGCACACCTGCACCTTGCCAGGGTCCTTTGCACAGCCTTGGGGCCTGCAAAGATATTTTCAGAACTGAGCTTTCGTCTGGAGATCTTCCTGGTGGCCAGAACTACATCCAGGTAGAAGTGTTTCCGTCTACCCTCGTTCCCTCTCACTCTCCTCTTTATCATTACAGCACAATAAACTGTTTACACTTCAGTCTCGTGCCTGCTTCCTAGAGGAAACCCCAACCCCAAGCAAAGCAAATCACTTGCAGTTGCCTGAGGGTGTTTGTAGACTCTCCACGAAATATCTGGAAGGCCATAGTCTCATCTCCTAACTTCTCTACTACCAGAGCTTTCTGTGCTCTAAGCCTTCTCTTGGTGCCTAGAATTACGCTCTTGCCACTGTGGACCCTCGTCTCTGCCATTTCCTTCTCCTGGGAAGCGCTGCCTTTCTCTCAAGTGACTCTCACTGACTTTGTGATATTTTCCTGTCACTCCTCAGAGATCTCTTTTCTGATCTTCCAGGCTGTCTGCTGTTTTCCTACAATGACACTGCTTGTCTGTGATTGCTTGATGACTGGCTCTCCCATTGCTCCCAAAGGCAGCACATTGTCTTGGCTGTTTTGTCGCATTCAGTTTCCAGCCTCCACCCCAGTGCTGGTGCATGGTTGGAACTTGGTGATATCTGTCAAGTGGATGGCCAAACTGGGTTAACTGGAAGAGGATGGCACTGTTTTCCTGACCTATAGTCATAATTACTTCCTGCACATACTGTTGTTTAGGGAATTCAGGGGGACATGCAGGGCATTAGTAACTTTGCATTCTGTGTATTTATACCTTTGTAAGGCTTATGTGTGTATTAATCTGCAGTCTTATTCCCAAAATACTTGAAGTACGTCTGTATTCCCTGGGGATCGCTTACTAACTATAATCTCTTGAGTCTGATGGTGATTTGCTAATCAAAGATTTCACATCCTCCACTAACCCCCTCCTGCAACCAAAAGGGAAAGAAGGCCATTCCAGCAATCTGGGTTCTCATCCTTAACAAACAATCCTCATAAAATATTAATTAAGTGATAAATCCAATGGGCAATCTATGAATGGCTGACTTGCATTTTTTAAGTTAATGAGTATTTGTAGTTGCTGATACTGCAGGGGTCATTATGGATTTAGTGGTGCAGTGTTTGACTGCTGGGCTCATAAACCTCCCATCTATGAGAGGAGACATTGCTCAAGCTCCGTGAAATAAACCTAGGGATGGAGTCTACATGAAATACTTTATTCTTTGAGGCTCCTAGGAACTAAAGTGTGTGGAAGCTAATTAAAAACAAACAAACAAACAGGGCAGCCCCAGTGGCTCAGCGGTTTAGCGCCGCCTTCAGCCCAGGGCGTGATCCTGGAGACCCGGGATCGAGTCCCACGTCAGGCTCCCTGCATGGAGCCTGCTTCTCCCTCTGCCTGTGTCTCTGCTTCTCTCTCTCCTCTCTGTGTATTCTCATGAATAAATAAATAAAATCTTTTAAAAAATAATAAAAAATAAAAACAAGTACTACACATGTACATACAAAAGCAAATTATACTGTTAGTGTTTCTATAAAACAGAGACCTAGTGTACTCCTAAAGTTTTAATCAACAATTGATGAATACTAATTGAAGTCTTAGACTCTCTTGCCTGGGGCTGTCATGACCACACTTCTATGACCTCCTGCCTAAGCCTCTCCATGGACCACTACTGTGCTGGTGTTCGATCTCAGCCACTTCTCAGAGTTTCCCCTTTTTTTGGAACTTCATTTGATAGAAAGTGAGAACCAGGCTCTGAAAGGTACAGAACTTGCCCAAAGTTCCAGCACAGTTAAATGGCAGGCATAGAAATTATGCACCATTCTCTGGAAACACAATTCAAACCTCCTTCGAGATGGACCTGGCCTATGTGACTCTTTTCTTTCCAGGTCTTGCCATTCCAGGTCCATGGTCTTGCTGATCCCCCTACCTGAAGCATCTCTTCAACCCATTTCAGGAGCACCTGTCCAGTCAAAACTCTTCTCTGCTTGAAGCATTTCCTCTGTCCCCAAGAAGCACAGGTGACCCTTGATTCTGCACCATCTCCCTGGTCTACCCTTGAGCTCTGAGGCCTCATCTCTGGACTCTCTGGGCAGTGTTGACTGGATGCCCTGAGAGCTTATGAGCCCCCTCCATCCTGTGAGCCAACCCTGTTCATTAGCCTCTCTCTGACACTTCCAACATTGCCCCGAGGGTGTGATCTTTTGATTGTATCATCATTAGTGGAAAGAGTAGCACTCTCTGAGTTGGCCTATATTAGTGATTTGCACACTTCCCTCCCAACTTCAAAGAATCTGGCCTTCAAAAACAGGAGCTTCAGGGATCTCACTAAGTAAAATAGCTAGAAGTGGAGGTGCTCTTTGAGGTGCCAAGACCCCTGGATACTTGGTCTCTCCCTTCCCCATTAAGGGTCCCCAAAACAACATCACATAATCCTCAAGGCTCCCTCTGAGCAAATATTGAACATTTCAGGACCAGTGATCGCTCAAATTTTTTGATTCTCAATTATTCCAAACATCTAGGAGCCTGGCTGTTGTAGGATTTTTGGAGTTCTGAGATCCTAAGGCTATCACCCTTTGGTCCCTAGAGATTTGCTCCACTCTTTCCAAGAGTCTGAGAGATTCTTCTGTATAGAGGCCAAGGACCACTAGGAATGATAACTCAGATATTCAGAGGTCAGTGCCAAATAGAACTGGGTTCTACCTGGATCAGGAATTTTCTGGAGTCTTCTCATATTCAGGTTAATATTTGGAAATAGATATTGATAGAGATAAAAAGCAAAAATGCTATGAAAGTGCATGACACTAAGAGGGCAGGTAACAGCCCTTCGTCATAGGGCAGAGAGACTAAAGCCCTTTCGTGCCAGAGGCCTTAGATGCAATAGCACACTGAAATGATTTTTGAAAGGCTAGACCCTCCACAGTTAAAGTCTGCCTGAGCTCTTAAAGCATTCAGAGGCAAGCATCTAATTACATGTCGCCAGAAGGGAAGTAGGTAATTGGGATGGGCGATGAGTCATCAGTCAATGGAAGATGTTCTCCTAAGGAACATCTGTGTCCAATGCAAGTCCAATTCAGAGGGTTTTACAGGTGTTATTTGCACCAGGGAAACAAGGATGCACATCGCCTGCAATAGAACAGAGTAAATTATTTCCAGTTTTTCAATATTGACTTATTATTTCTTTTATAAATTTATTTTTTATTGGTGTTCAATTTGCCAACATATGGAATAACACCCAGTGCTCATCCCGTCAAGTGCCCCCCTCAGTGCCCCTCACCCAGTCACCCCCACGCCCCGCCCTCCTCCCCTTCCACCACCCCTAGTTCGTTTCCCAGAGTTAGGAGTCTTCATGTTCTGTCTCCCTTTCTGATATTTCCCACTTATTTTTTCTCCTTTCCCCTTTATTCCCTTTCACTATTTTTTGTATTCCCTAAATGAATGAGACCATATAATGTTTGTCCTTCTCCGATTGACTTATTTCACTCAGCATAATTTTTTTTTCAGCACTTTGGAAATATTATCACTCTCTCCTTGCCTCCAAGAACTGCCAAGAAATCTGTTGATAGCCTTATGGAGTTTCCTTTGTATGTGACAAGCTTCTTTTCTCTTGCTGCTCCAAAATTCTATCTTTGACTTTTGATAATTTGATTGTAATGAGTCTCAGTGAAGTCTTCTTTGGTTTGGATCTGATTGGAGACTTTTAAGCTTCATGTACCTGGATTTCCATATCATTCTCCAGAATTGGGAAATTTATTTCATTATTTTAAAAATAAACTTCCTAACTCTTTCTCTCTCTCTTTACTTTCTGATGGTCTCATAATGCAAATATTGGTTTTTTATGATGTCCTATATGTAGCATAGGATATTTGCATTCCTTTTCATTCTTTTTCTCCTTTGACTTCATAAATTTGAATGACCTGTTTTAAAGTTCATCGATTTTTTTTCTGCTTGGTCAATTCTGTTCCTGAAGCTCTCTATTGTTGTTGTTGTTTTTTTGTTTTGTTTTGTTTTGTTTTTGTTTTTGTTTTTGTTTTAGGTCACTCATTGCATTCTTTAGGTATAAAATTTGTTTGGTTCTTTTTATGTTTTCTAAATCTTTGTTGAACTTCTCATTCTAGTCTTGTATTATTTTCCTAATTTTGTTGGCTTTTTTAGACCAATTATTTTTAATTGTTTATCAGGCAATTTGTGGATTTCAATTTTTTTTTTCTTTTTAGGAGTCTGTTACTGAGTTTGCTGTGTTCCTTTGGTACACAAAATTAGGAAATGTTTTTCTAATTCTTCATGATCCCTGTAGTCTTGCATAAGTTTCTGTGCATTTCAAGAAGTGGTCACTTTTTCCAGATTTTGTGTACTGATTTTGATAATGAAAGACTTTCCCTTGTATGGTGGGAGGGGAACACACAGCATGCTGTGATCTCAGGTCTGGTAGTCTAGGGCAGCAAGTGTGAGGCCAAGGGGTGGCTCTGGACCTGAGAGGCATGGTGTCTTATCAGTTCAGGAAACTGCTGCCCACAACATTGACAGATGTGTGATCATTGGTGGTGAGAACCTAAGGGCTGTGGGGGATCTGTGGTAGGTGCAAGGGTCTTGAGTTATCATGTCTTCATGTGCAGTGCCAATGGACTGAGGCAAGTGGTGAAGGTGGTGGTGTGCACATGTTTAGCTGCAGGGACCAGATGCAGGTGCCAGGTATAGGCACATTTTTGTTTTGTTGTACCATGTCCAACATCACTGGAAATATGACTTCAGCTAGACCTCTATCACCTATTTGGTACTGTTGCTTAACCAGGTATTGATTCAGCAATGTATTCTAGAATCTAAACTATTTTTAAAAAATATTTATTTATTTATTTATTCATGATAGACACACACACACACACACACACACACAGAGAGAGAGGGAGAGAGAGAGAGAGAGAGAAAGAGACAGAGAGAGAGAGAGAGAGAGAGAGAGAGAGAGAGGCAGAGACACAGGCAGAGGGAGAAGCAGGCTCCATGCAGGGAGCTTGATGGGGGACTCGATCCCGGGACTCCAGGATCACTCCCTGAGCCAAAGGCAGGTGCCAAACCGCTGAGCCACCCAGGGATCCCCCTAGAATCTAAATTCTATTTATCTCACTTTGTAAGATATTGAGAGATTACTTTGCAAAATGCCATACTCAAGGTCAGTTGCTTTTTCTTTGGAATTTTTAATAAATTGAATAGTCTGGTGAATCTGTCCCAGTGACAGGACTGGGGCCATCTTCAGGTATATGAGCAGTTACACACTTTCAGGTTGTCAACGTGCACTTCTGTGGCTTCAGGTGCATACACAGCAACAGTGATGGGTGAAGGGAGTTGGGTCTCATGACATAAAGGTGGTCTTCTATAGGGGAGAGCTATGGGAATGCATGGTGTTATAGGCCAGGAACAGAAATAGGCAATGTCTCTGGGTGCCCAATCAACTGGCTTTGGCTGTAGGACCTATCTGCAGGCATGCATATGGCAGTCGAGGCTGGTGGTAGAAGTTGGGGGCCAGTGGTATGCAGATTCATGGCTACAGAGACTATCTGCTTGTGCATGAAGCGGTGCAGGATTGTGGCAGGGGCTGGAACTAGCAACCAATGCATGAACAGCTATGGGACCCTTGGCTATTGGCATGTACTCATGACATTGCAGGGACTAGCTCTAGACATGCACACAGCAGTTGTGAGGAAGCGGTGACAGGAGTTGGAATCAGCAGTATGGAAGGGCAGTCCTGTAGGTGTTAGCTACTGGTGAGTATGAGAGGCAGTGCAGGGCAATGGCAGGAGTCAGAGTCATATCTAGGGATACAAGCAGCTACAGATGCCTGGGCTGTTGGTATGCCCTTATGCTTCTGCAGGAGCTAGTTGTGGCATATAGATGGCTGTAGAGGCCTGAGATATAAAAGTACAGAGCTACAGGTGCTAGCTGCAAGTGTGTGCACAACAATGGAGGCCTGTGAAAGGAGTCAGGGCTAGATCTGGGCCAGTGAGTAGTAGAGAACTTGGTTGTTTAATGTCTACTTGTATGGCTGCAGGGCTACCTTCAGGCTTGTGCACAACAGTAGAGGCCAATGACAAGTGTCAGGTCCTACAATGTGCAGGTCCATGGCTGCAAGGATACTCATTGGTGTGTCCACAAAAGTGAATACTGATGATAGGACTTGGGGATGGCAGCATACAGGAGCATAGCTATAAGGGTGCCAGCCAGTTATGGGAGTTGAGGCCGTATCTGAGCCCCATAGCAGTGGTTGGGGACATTGGCTGTTGGCATACACTCATGCAATTATAGGGGCTAGCTCTGGGAATGTGCATAATGATGGAGTATGATGACAAAAGTTGGTCTAGATCCTGGTGCACTAGCACCTGCAGAGGCCTGGGTTGTCACCATGCACTCATGCAACTGTAGGGGCTAACTAAAGGCATATATACACAGTGGTGGGGGTTGGCCATGGAGGTTTAGCTTAGGCTACCATCTGGATTGGTGCAGCTACAGAGACTAGGGCTGGCTGCTGGTAGAGAGCCCAGGCCCAGAGCATCTGGAGGGGTGTTGGTTGGGATGGATGGTGTGGGAAGAGGGCAGTGGGGAGGGACTTGGGAAGCTAGAGTCTGTGAACATGAAAAAATGTGGGGACCTCAGCAGTGAAAGCTGCAGGGAGTCAGTGGTGGCTGTGCTGGCCATTGGTTTCTTCAGGGGAAAAAAAACTGTTGGGATGATCTGCAAAGCAGGCTACTGGCATTCATGATGGGGTCCTCCGTGATGAAAGCTGTAGGAGTCTGCAATATCTGCAAGAGTTCTTAGGTTCTCCTCAGAGCAGACCAATGGTAGCTGTGGTCACTCCTGTCACATGACTGAGACTGGTAACCTCTGTCTTCCTTACTCGTTTCTAGATATTTCTAGATGTCTCAGCTATTCTTGTCTCTTGATGGGGTGAAATTTTAGCAGATCCTTTTGGTAGCTCTATTCTCATTTTGCTGGTGAGGGGAACTTGTTTAGACCAGAGCATTCTCTCTTAGTACTGAGCAGTGCCAGCCTTGAGGGTGGGATGATGCAGACAAAATGAAACTGTTTTCCCTACCTTTTTTGTGAGGTTATTCTCAGGTTTTTTTCTCTACTGTATTGCTGAAGTGGACAATTTTAAGTGGACTCTTAAGCTCTCTCAGAGTTATTTTTGTTCATGGATAGCTATCTAATTGGTTTCTTTGTGTGGTGTCCCATCTCACCATCTTGGTGATGTTACTTTTCAGCATTTTGTATACACCATCTTCCTGACTTGAAGCCTGCAGGGCTTCTGCTGAGAAATCTACGGATTTCATACAACGGATCCCTTGTATGTGATGAATCACTTTTCATTTACTGTTTTCAAGACTTTCTTTGACTTACAACAGCTTCATTCTAATGCATCTCAGTGTGAATTTATCTGGGTTTATCTTACTTAGAGTTCATTAACTTTCTTTTATTTATAGATCCATTTCTCCTCCAAGTTTGGCAGCCTTTTAGCCATTATTTTTTCCCCTAAGCTCTCTTCTTCCTCTCTCTTCTTTGGGACTCCCATGTTTATATTGGTCAGCTTGATGGTATCTCTTAATCCCTTTTCCTCTATTCTCCTCCTCCTCCTCCTTCTTCATCGTGGTCATTGTCATCATCGTCATCTCTTCAGTCTCGGTATTTTTACATGACCTGCCCTCATGTCCACTCATTCTTTTTTCTGCCTGTTTGAGTCTGCTGTTGAACCCCACTAGTAATTTTTTTTTTCAATTCAGTTAGTGTTTTCAGATCCAGAATTTCTGTTTGGTACTTCTTTAAAAAATCATGTTTTCTCTTCATTGATGCTCTCATTTTGCTTATGTATTTTGTTCATTTTGTTTTCCTGATTTTGCTTAGTTGTATGTCCATAGGCCTTTTTAGCTCATAGAATATGCCTGAGTATTTTTAAGATAGTTGTTTTAAAATCTGTGTCAAATAAAATAAGTCAGAAGTCATAAGTTTGAGTTCTTGAAATACACATTTCTCTTCTAATGGGCTTTTTTCTTTTTGTTTGTATGACTTGTGAACTTTTGCTGAAAATTGGGCATTAGAAAAGACTGCCACCTGTCCCATTTTTTGAAGATTAGCTCTATTCAAACTAATTAGCTCAGTGTGGAGACTTGAAGACCCCTCAAAAATTTTCTGAGGATGCATCTTCTTTGTGCCTGTGTATTTTTTCCAGTGAATACACAGCTACTATTAAATGTCTTAATTTCATTATGAATCTCACCCTTGCTTTCGTCAAGGCCTTATATTGCTAATGTATTCTTCTGCTTGAAATATATTCCTCCCTGGCAACCACGGGTCTGCAGACCCCATGCAGTTCTCACACAATGTGGCATCTGCTACTGTTTTCAGCAGCCTTCAATCTGACATTCCAAGTGGGGCACTATTCCTGTCAACTCTCTGAGTACAGCAAGACACAACTCTCTTGGGCAGTCCCCAGACAAGCCAGAATGTTGCAAGTAAATTCCATTCTTTTCCTTCTACCCTGTGGGAGAAATCAAATTACATCACTTCCTCCTAAACACATAGTGCTGTGCTGGTGAGGGAGTCATGGGATAAGGGCAGGTAGACATGGCTGAAATGTCCTATTGACTTTTTTTAAAAAAACTAATTTTTATTGCTGTTCAATTTACCAACATACAGAGAAACACCCAGTGCTCATCCCGTCAAGTGCCCCCCTCAGTGCCCATCACCCATTCCCCCCACCCCCTGCCCTCCTCCCCTTCCACCACCCCTAGTTCGTTTCCCAGAGTTAGGAGTCTTTATGTTCTGTCTCCCTGTTATTTCCCACACATTTCTTTTCCCTTCCTTTATATTCCCTTTGACTATTATTTATATTCCCCAAATGAATGAGAACATACACTGTTTGGCCTTCTCTGATTGACTGTCCTATTGACTTAAATGTGGCTTTCTCTTGCTTAGAAATCTACATGGCTGATGCAATGTCTTAATTGGTTCTATGGTTTTCTCAAAGCTATTTTGTCCCATATATTGTTGGCTGTGGAGTTATTTCCATGGGTGAATGGAGGCCTGGAGCATCTTACCCTGCCACTTTTCTGATATCATTTGATACTAAGTAATTTTGTATCTTAAGTCTGTATATTAATTTTCTGTTGCTGTTGTAACAAATTATTACAAAGGTAGTGGTTAGAAGTCTTACATAGGTCTCCCTGGGATAAAGTGAAGGTATTGGCAGAGTTGCATTCCTTTCTGGAGTCTCCAAAAGATAATCTATTTCCTTGGCTCTTCTAGTTTTTAGAGATTGCATGCATTCCTGACTTATGGCCACTTCTGTCCATTTTTAAAGCCAGCATTATTGCATCTATCTCTAGTCATTCTCATATAGTCACTGGATCATAGTGCATAAGCTTCTTTGCTCTTAAGGAATACATTAATTAGGTTGGGCCCACCTGAATAATCCATCTCAAAGGCTTTAACCATAACCATACTAACACATTCTCTAAGGTAAAATATTCACAGGTTTCAGAGATTGGGATATAAACATTTTTTTGAAATGTCATTATTCTGGCTACCATACTCAGTATGCCAGAAATTATTATATAATGCTAATAGAATAGAAATAAAACATCTAGCATCCAAACATAATACAACCCTACCTTCTAAACAGTAGAGTGTTAAACATGCAATAAGAATGAACACACACACACACACCTCAATTAACATAAAGAAGAAAAAGAATCAGAAAAATCAGGAAAAACAAAACTCAAAATAAGATAGCAGCTCTACTTGTGGTAAGCATAGTTAGTATAACATATAGAGTTTGCTGAATCACTGTTTTACACCTGAAGCTAATGTAACATTGTGTGTCAACTATACTTCAACTTAAAAAATCTATTTTCCTAGATAGGCAGGGAATGTTCCAATTGCTTAAAATGTTTAAATTGTTCTAATGTACATGTTATTAAAATTATTAAAAGCTCAAAAGTATAAATCTGAATAAAAAATTTAGTGACACTGAAATCTCCATTCAAATGTGGAGATTGCCACATTGAACAGAGATTTAAAATCCAAGTATATAGTTTATAAAGGATACATGTAAAATCTGTCAAATCACATAGCATTATTAAGACTAAAGGCCACTCTTATAATGATAAAGTAGTAAATTTTCTAAAAGATCTAACAATTCTAAACTTATATGCACCTGTTCAAAGCAGCAGTTGGCAGAACTGAATAGAAAAAAAAATGAACTATATTTAAATAGTAGATGAAATATTGAGGGATTGATGAAATAGTGGGGGATTTCAAAGCTTTCTCAGCAACAGAAAGATAAGGGAAAAAGCAATTAGTAGGGATTTAGGAGATTTAAGCAGCACAATAAACAGGCTTGATATAACATATCTTGAAATTCACAGGAAAATTACAGATTATACATTATCTTTACACACAAGGACATTTAAAAAATGATCAGACACTAAGTCATAAACAAGACATAATAAATTTCAAGGAACCAGCATCATGGGAAATAATTTTAGAGTAATTTATAATTCAATAAAAATAAATATAATTTCTATCTAGTTGTAACTTAAAACACACATTTCTAAATAATTCAATATTCAAAGAAGGAATTATAATGGAAAGTAAAATACTTTGACCTGGATGACATTGAAAACACTGTTATAAAAACTCACAGGATGATAACAATAGCATGCTTAAAGGGAAATATATTATCAGAAAGTGTGTTTACTGGAAAAGAAGAAATTTTGAGAAATAATGATGAGGTAAACATTCAACTTATTAAAATAATAAAAGAAAGAAATCAAAGTGAGGGATGAAAAGTGAGACATCTAAGATCAAGTATTTTTTAAATAGAAACAATAGAAAAAAATCAATGGTGCTAAAAGCTGTGTCTTTTTTTTCTATTTTTAAATTGAGTCCCTAAAAAGATTTATTTATTTATTTTAGAGTGGGAGAGGGACAGAGAGAATCTTTTTAAAATTTATTTTATTATTATTTTTTTACATTTAAATTCAATTTGCTAACCTATAGTATAACACCCTGTGTTCATCCCATCAAGTGCCTTCCTTAGTGCTCATCACCCAGCTACCCTATCCTCTCCCTCCCCTTCTGCAGTCCTTTGTTTGTTTCCCAGAGTTAGGAGTCTTTCAGGGTTTGTCTAGCCTCTCTAATTTTTCAACTTAGTTCCCCTCCTATCTCTTGTAACCCTTTCATTATTTCTTATATTTCATGTATGAGTGAAACCATATGATGATTATGCTTTTCCGATTGACTTATTTCAGTCAGCCTGATACCCTCCAGTTCCATCCACAATGAGACAAATGGTGGGTATTTGTCATTTCTAATGGCTGAGGAATATTCCATTGTATACAGAGACCACAGCTTCTTTATCCATCATCTTTCGATGGACACCGAGGCTCCTTCCACAGTTTGGCTATTGTGGACATTGCTGCTAGAAACATCGGGGTGCAGGTGTCCTGCTGTTTCACTGCATCTGAATCTTTGGGGTAAATCCCCAGCAGTGCAATTGCTGGGTCAAAGGGCAGGTCTATTTTTAAGGAGGTTCTTTGAGGAACATCCATACAGTTTTCCAGAGCAGCGGCACCAGTTCACATTCCCACCAACAGTGTAAGAAGGATCCTCTTTCTCCACATCCTCTCCAACATTTGTTGTTTCCTGACTTGTTAATTTTTGCTGGTCTCGCTGGTGTGAGGTGGTATATTATTGTGGTTTTGATTTGTATTTTCCCTGATGACAAGTGATACAGAGCATTTTCTCATGTGCTTGTTGGATATGTCTATGTCTTCTTTGGAGAAATTTCTGTTCATGTCTTCTGCCCATTTCATGACTGGATTCTTTGTTTCTTTGCTGTTGAGTTTAATAAGTTCTTTCTGATATGTCATTTCCAAATATCTTCTCTCACTCTGTAGGTTGTTCTTTTAGTTTTGTTGACTGTTTCTTTTCCTGTGCAGAAGTTTTCATCTTGATGAAGTCTAATACTTCATTATTCCTTTTGTTTCCCTTGACCTTATAGATGTATCCTGCAAGAAATTGCTGTGGCCAAGTTCAAAAAGGGTGTTGCCTGTGTTCTCCTCTAGGATTTTGATGGAATCTTGTCTCACATTTAGATCTTTCATCCATTTTGAGTTTATCTCTGTGTATGGTGCAAGAGAGTGGTCTAGTTTCATTCTTCTGCCTGTGGATGTCCAATTTTCCCAGCACCATTTATTGAAGAGACTGTCCTTTTTCCAGTGGATAGTCTGTCTTCCTTTATCGAATATTAGTTGACCATAAAGTTCAGGGTCCACTTCTGGGTTCTCTATTCTGTTCCATTGATCTCTGTGTCTGTTTTTGTGCCAGTACCACACTGTCTTGAGGACCACAGCTTTGTAGTACAACCTGAAATCTGGCATTGTGATGCCCCCAGATATGGTTTTCGTTTTTAAAATTCTCCTGGCTATTCGGGGTCTTTCTGATTCCCTACAAATCTTAAAATAATTTGTTCCAACTCTCTGAAGAAAGCCCATAGTATTTTGATAGGGATTGCATTAAACCTGTACATTGCCCTGCGTAACATTGACATTTTCACAATATTAATTCTTCCAATCCGTGAGCATGGAATATTTTTCCATCTCCTTGTGTCTTCCTCAATTTCTTTCAAAAGTGTTCTGTAAGTTTTAGGGTATAGATCCTTTACCTCTTTGATTAGGTTCATTCCTAGGTATCTTATGCTTTTGGGAGCGATTGTAAATGGGATTGACTCCTTAATTTCCCTTTCTTCAGTCTCATTGTTAGTGTATAGAAATGCCACTGACTTCTGGGCATTGATTTTAGATCCTGCGACACTGCCAAATTGCTGTATGAGTTCTAGCAATCTTGGAGTGGAGTCTTTTGGATTTTCTATATAGAGTATCATGTCATCAGCAAAGAGTGAGAGTTTGACTTCTTTGCCAAGTTGAATGCCATTTATTTATTTATTTATTTATTTATTTATTTATTTATTTATTTATTTATATTTTTGTTGCCTGATTGATGAGGCTAGGACCTCTAGTACTATGTTGAATAGCAATGGTAAGAGTGGACATCCCTGTCTTGTTCCTGATCTTAGGGGAAAGGCTCCCAGTGCATCCCCTTTGAGAATGATATTTGCTGTGGGCTTTTCATAGATGGCTTTTAAGATGTTGAGGAATGTTCCCTCTATCCCTACACTCTGAAGAGTTTTGATCAGGAATGGATGCTGTATTTTGTCAAATGCTTTCTCTGCATCTAATGAGAGGATCATATGGTTCTTGGTTTTTCTCTTGCTGATATGATGAATCACATTGATTGTTTTATGAGTGTTGAACCAGCCTTGTGTCCCAGGGATAAATCCCACTTGGTCATGGTGAATAATTTTCTTAATGTGTTGTTGGATCCTATTGGCTAGTATCTTGTTGAGAATTTTTGCATCCATGTTCATCGGGGATATTGGTCTGTAATTCTCCTTTTTGGTGGGGTCTTTGTCTGGTTTTGGAATTAAGGTGATGCTGGCCTCATAGAACAAATTTGGAAGTACTCCATCTCTTTCTATCTTTCCAAACAGCTTTAGTAGAATAGGTATGGTTTCTTCTTTAAACGTTTGATAGAATTCCCCTGGGAAGCCATCTGGCCCTGGACTCTTGTGTCTTGGGAGGTTTTTGATGACTACTTCAATGTCCTCCCTGGTTATTGGCCTGTTCTGGTTTTCTATTTCTTCCTGTTCCAGTTTGGTAGTTTGTGGTTTTCCAGAAATGCGTCCAATTCTTCTTGATTGCCTAATTTTTGGCATATAGCTGGTCATCATTTTTTTTTAAAATCGTTTGTGTTTCCTTGGTGTTGGTAGTGATCTCTCTTTTCTCATTCATGATTTTATTAATTTGAGTCTTCTCTCTCTTCTTTTTAATAAGGCTGGCTAATGGTTTATGTATCTTATTAATTCTTTCAAGAACCAACTCTTGGTTTTGTTGATCTGTTCCCCAGTTCTTCTGGTCTCTATTTCATTGAGTTCTGCTCCCATCTTTATTAACTCTCTTCTTCTGCTGGGTGTAGGTTTTAGTTGCTGTTCTTTCTCCAGTTCCTTTAGGTGCAAGGTTAGTTTGTGTATTTGAGTCTTTTCCAATTTTTTGAGGGATACTTGTATTGTGTTTTATTTCCCCCTTAGGACTGCTTTTGCTGCATCCAAAGATTTTGAATTTTTGCATCTTCATTCTCATTAGTTTTGATGAATCTTTTTAATTCTTCCTTAATTTCCTATTTGATCCTTTCATCTTTTAGCAGGATGATCCTTAATCTCCATGTGTTTGAAATCCTTCCAAACTTCTTCTTGTGATTTAGTTCTAATTTCAAGGCATTATGGTCTGAGAATAAGCAGGGCATGATTCCAATCATTTGGTATCAGTTCAGACCAGATTTGTGACCCAGTAGGTGGTCTATTCTGGAGAGACTTCCATGTGCACTTGAGAAGAATGTGTATTCAGTTGAGTTTGGATGTGAAGTTCTGTAGATATCTGTGAAATCCATCTGGTCCAGTGTATTATTTAAAGCTCTTGTTTCTTTGGAGATGTTGTGCTTAGAAGACCTATCAAGTGTAGAAAGCACTACGTTGAAGTCACTAAGTATAAGTGTATTATTATCTAAGTATGTCTTAACTTTGGTTATTAATTGATTGATATATTTGGCAGCTCCCACATTCGGGGCATATATATTGAGTATTTTTAAGTCCTCTTGTTGGGTAGATCCTTTAAGTATGATATAGTGTCCCTCTTCATCTCTCACTACAGTCTTCGGGGTAAATTTTAGTTTATCTGATATAAGGATGGCTACCCCTGCTCTCTTTTGAGGACCATTTGAATGGTACATGGTTTTCCAACCTTTTATTTTCAGGCTGTAGGTGTCCTTATGTCTAAAATGAGTCTCTTGTAGACAGCAAATAGATGGGTCCTGCTTTTTTATCCAGTCTGAAACCCTTAGCCCCTTGATGGGTCATTAAGCCCATTCATGTTCAGAGTTACTATTGAAAGATATGAGTTTAGTGTCATCATGATACCTATTCATTCCGTGTTTTGTGGATTGTTCCACTGAACTTCTTCTTAAAGGGGAATTTTAAGAGTCCCCCTTAAAATTTCTTACAGCGCTGGATTGGAGGTCACATATTCTTTCAGTTCCTGCTTGTCTTGGAAGCTCTTTATCTCTTCTTCCATTCTGAATGAGAGCCTTGATGGATAAGTATTCTTGGTTGCATGTTCTTCTCATTTAGGACCCTGAGTATATCCTGCCAGCCCTTTCTGGCCTGCCAGGTCTCTGTGGAGAGGTCTGCTGTTACCCTAATACTCCTCCCCATAAAAGTCAGGGATTACTCGTCTCTTGCTGCTTTAAGGATCTTCTCTTTATCTTAGGAATTTGCAAGCTTCACTATTAAATGTCGAGGTGTTGAGCAGTTCTTATTAATTTTAGGGGGGGAATCTCTCTATTTCCTGGACCTGAGTGCCTATTTCCCTTCTTAAGTTAGGGAAGTTCTCAGCTATGATTTGTTCAAATACACTTCCTGATCCTCTGTCTCTTTCACCGCCTTCTGGAACACCATTTAAATGTAGATTTTTCTTCTGAGTCTTTCATTTATTTCCCTTAACCTATCCTCATGATCTTTTAATTGTTTCTCTCTTTTTTCCTCAGCTTCCTTCCTTGCCATCAACTTGTCTTCTATGTCACTCACTCGCTCTTCTACTTCGTTAACTCTCGTCTTTAGGACCTCCAGTTTGGATTGCATTTGATTTAATTGATTTTTAATTTTGCACTGATTAGATCTAAATTCTGTAGCCATGAAGTCTCTTGAATCCCTTATGCCTTTTTTCTTTTCTTTTTTTTTTTAATATATTTTTTTTATTTATTTATGATAGTCACACAGAGAGAGAGAGAGAGAAGCAGAGACACAGGCAGACGGAAAAGCAGGCTCCATGTACCGGGAGCCCAACGTGGGATTCGATCCCGGGTCTCCAGGATCGCGTCCTGGGCCCAAGGCAGGCGCCAAACCACTGTGCCACCCAGGGATCCCCCCCTTATGCCTTTTTCTAGAGCCACCAGTAGGTTTATAATTGTGCTTCTGAATTGGCTTTCTGACATCGAATTGTAATCCCAATTTTGTAACTCTGTGGGAGAGAGTACTGTTTCTGATTCATTCTTTTGTGGTGAGTTTTTCCTTCTAGTCATTTTGCTCAGTGCAGATTGGCCAAAAACAGGTTGTACTGGAAAACAGGGAAAAAGTCATTATATATGCCCAAGAAAAGGCACATGCTTAAAAAAATATGTAATAAAACTTTAAATTTACACTTTTGACTGATCTTCGGCACCGAGACACACTATAACAGTTAAAAGAGAATATCCTCCTCCCCCAAAAATCCTGGGGAAAAGGGAGAATTTTGATTTTAAGCAGTACCATATTATAAGACTCAAATATCTAGTTTCCAACAAAAATCAGAAAACATACATAGAAACAGAAAAGTATGGCCCATTCCAAGGAAAAATCAAGTGAACAGAAACATCATTGAGAGAGACTGGGTGGTAGTCTTCCTAGAAAATGACTTTTAAAAAACATTCTTAGAGATGCTGTAGAGACAGCAGAGGAAATGGACAAATTCAAGAGAGTAATGTATAAACAAAATGGAAATGTTAATAAGGAGATATAAAACACTAAAAGCAACCAAAACTAAATTCTGGAGCTGAAGAGTACAACAATTTTAAATAAAAAATATACTAGAGTTATTGAAAAACAGACTTGAAGAGATAGAATAAAATATGGTTGAAGATATAATGATTTAGAAGGAAAAAACTTTGAGGAAAAGTGAACAGAGCTTAAGGGACCTGTAGACACCATCCAATGGAACAACATATGGTTTGTAATTGTGGGAGTTTAAAAGAAGTTAAGAGAAAGGATCAGAGACATTATCTGAAGAAGTAATGGCCAAAAAATTCCAAATCAGGTGAAAGACATGAATATGTCTTAGAGGACAAGTACTGTATAATTCTACTTATGTAAGATATGTAAAATAGTCACATTCAAAAGTAGAACAGGGAAGAAAGAGGGGAAGGTAATGTTTAATGGATACAGGGCTTCAATTGGGTAATGAAAGTATTTTGGAAATACATAATGGTGATGGTTACACCAAAATGTTTATGTACTTAATGCCACTACTTAAATAGTAAATTTTATGTTTTGACTACTTTGCCACAATTAAAAAAAAAGAGGAATGAAAGGACTGACACCAAGTATTGAGAAAGATAAGGAAAAACTAGGACTCTTATATACTATTGGTGGGAATAAAAATTTGTATATATATTCAGTTTGGTAATAGTGTCACAGCTTGTTCAAAAGCCAAACATTTATCTATCATATGATCCAGCCATTTTAGTCATTACTAGATATTTTCTTTTCCAAAGGAATGTAAATCATTACAAATACTTGTAAACAAGTGTTTATAGAGTCTCTATTTGAAACATCCCCAAATTGGAAACACAAATGTCCATCATCAGATGATTAAATAAACTATATTAATGGAATACTACTTCACAATAAGAAGGAACTAACAATTGATATATGCTATAGTATTGATGAATCTCAAAACATGTAAAATAAGTAAAAGCAGCTCAGGCAAAAATAAAAACAAAAAAACAAAAACCAAACCACAAACACTGTATGATTCCATTCACACAAAATGCTTGAAAATTCAGACTAGTCTGTATAATGGAAAGTGGAGTGGTGGATTCTTGAGGTTGGGGAGATGGAGGAGGACCAGGAGGGAGGAACTACAGAGGAGCATTTGTCAATGATTAACCTGATTAAAGAAATGAAATTGCATGCCTGCATAAAATTTGATTTCAGTTGGTTTAAAAGCTTGAACTAAAAAGCAAACCTTGTGGAACATTTACAAGAAAATCTGGGAAAAGTTATTATGACTTTGAGGTAGGAAGCATTTTCTCCACAAGGCATTAAAAAACACAAACCATAAAAAAGAAGAAAGATATAGTTAAACACTTTAAAAACAAAACAAAAATATCTCTGTTCACTAAGATTTTATGTTCACCATAAAAAAATGAAAAGACAAGCCACAAACTGTCAGAAAACATTTATAACACATAAAACAAAAAATTAGAACCTAGAATATATTAAGACCCAATTATTTTAAAGATTTATTTCTTTACTTGAGAGAGACAAAGAGAGAGGGAAAGAAAGGGGGGGGAGAGAGAGAAAGAGAGTGAGAAGGAAGGGAGGAATGAAGGAAGGAAGGAGGGAAGGAAGGAAGGAGGGAAGGAAGAAGGAAGGAAGGAAGGAAGGAAGGAAGGAAGGAAGGAAGGAAGGAAGGGGCATAAAGAGAAAGAGTCTTAAGCCGAGTCTGCGCTCAACACAGAGCCCAACACAAAGACCCAATTGTTTTAAAGAAAAATCCTAACAATCTAAAAAAAACAATAGACAAAAAGACATAAGTAAACTATTTCCTAGAGGAAACATGAAAGATCAGGATATGTTTAAAAAGCCCTCAATCGGGATCCCTGGGTGGCACAGCGGTTTGGCGCCTGCCTTTGGCCTAGGGCGTGATCCTGGAGACCCGGGATCGAATCCCACATCAGGCTCCCGGTGCATGGAGCCTGCTTCTCCCTCTGCCTATGTCTCTGCCTCTCTCTCTCTCTCTGTGACTATCATAAATAAATAAAAATTAAAAAAAAAAGCCCTCAATCTTATTAGTAATCAAGATAATACAAATTAAAACAATCTGGTCATATTCAGCACCCATTAGATTGACGAATAGAAAATAAAGGAGAACACTAACTTCTGGTGAACATATGAAGCAAAAGTCATTATTATCTATTGCTGGTGGATGTTCGCACAATGCCTTTGGAAAACAATCGGCATTATCTTGGAAGGGTGAAGGTATGTACATGTTATTATCAAGCAATTCTATGCTTACTAGAAAACTTTTCCTCTTCAAAACATTTGACACACTTGCACTGGAGGTTAATTTTCCATTATGTTTCTTAAGTTTTGGCTTATCTGCCTTCCTCTGGCTTATCCATTCTAGTATTTAGGATAAAGTAATATCTGGTTAAGTTCCAGTTAGATATTTGGTTTTCTATAGTTTCTAGACATCCTGAAATAAGAGAAGTATAGAAAAAAAGGAACAGCTGTTTTCGGAACCCATGTTTACAAAAGACCCACCCACAGCAATGCTCTAGGCTCCCTTAGTATGCAGCTCAGCCCTGGACCACCCAGGCAGAGTCACTGACGTTCCTTGACAAGGAGCTCGTCTTTCAAGGAAGGAACTATGCTTCATTTTATGGTGTGGCTAAGCACAGCCAGTGGGGACACCACAGTGCTAATGGAGAGCAAGCACCCACAGTGTGCATACCACAGTAGTGATGAAGGGTGTAGATCCCCAGTGTGGACTCAGCAGTGCTGACAATGTGCATGGAGAGCCTTGCCTGGGTTAATACAGGCCAACCCAGCTATGAGTGTGCAAAAAGCAGGTGAGATCCTTTTCCAAAGGGAGCACTTATTAAATGCTTATAGTGTGGCAGGATTGTGCTATATTCTTTGCGTGTTTTTTTTAAATTTAATCCTCCAGATTAAGTATTCTTGTACTCAATTTATAGATAAGAATATTGAGGCAAAGTGAAATGAAGACAATTTCCTGATGCTTCTGAGCTGGATTTGTCTAATGCTAAAGCCTGTGTTTTTTTCTGTTAAACCACATGACACCATTTTAAAGCTGTTGGGGTATCTTTTGGATTTGGTCAACAGAGAACATATGGACAATTTTGGCTTTAAATATTTTTTGTCAACAATAGCATTTGGCTTATTTTTTCTCTACAGAAAACCAGGTGGATAATGATCTTATTTTTTCATTCTATTTCCCTGTAAGTGACAGTAGATAAGATTTAGTGAGAGAGGAAAAATAAATAAAAAAAAAAATAACACCTTCCCCCCTACCCTGACCCACTTTGTTTTTCTGTGTTCTATGTGCCCTGGCATTAGAGGGGGCTCTGATAGTCTGCATCCCTGGATGCAGTCTTCATAGGGACTGGCTCCCAGAGGCTAACTCAGGCTATGAGAAGGGGGAGGGCAGACAGAGCTGCCGATCAGCTTCCTAGAAATCAGGAAAGGCAGGTATTTGCCCCAAAATATGTGCTGCCTAGGAGTGTGGACCTTCTTGTATGGGTCTTATAAGCAGTGATATTTCCTTCGGATCCTCATGAGTTCTGCCTTTAGTAGAAACTAAGAATGAATCAGAAAGAAAGCATACTGGGCATTGGGAATGCCTAAGAGAGAAGGGGAGAGGCTGTGCCAGGTGGTAGGTCGGCCTTGGAAAATGCAGAGGAAGCTGTGGGAGGAGGGGAGAAGAGAAGGAGAAGGAGAAGGAGAAGAAGGAGAAGGAGAAGGAGAAGGAGAAGGAGAAGGAGAAGGAGAAGGAGAAGGAGAAGGAGGGGAGAAGGAGAAGGAGGGGAGAAGCTGTGGGTTAAGCGGGAGAGAGGTCACGGGGTGAGGTGAGCATGCAGCAGGCATGGTCCTGATCTTGGATGATAGAACTGAAAGGCAATGCACTTTGCTTTAACATAATATCTGTATATGGTTATATTTTTCTTCATACTTTTCTGTATTTCCCAAAGTAAAGTAATGAATATTCATTCATTTTACAATAAAAAACTGAAAGAAGATCATAACTGTTGTATGAAGGATAGGGTGAAATCTCTTAGCACATATATGATTCGTAATAAAGCAAAGTGAATTTGCAACCACAGTATTGAAAGTGTGAGGTGGGAAATCCTGATGTGTGCTTGGCAAACAAGGAAGGTCCTGTAAATGCCGCAGGGCCTCATTGTTAAAATGCAAATATAAAGTATATAAGGTGTCTTTGGTGGCCTATTATCTTGGGAAATTTTGGAAAGCAGACCCAGCATTGGAAACTCTGATAACGTTTCTTAGGTCCAGGCTCTGTGCAGAAGAGAGGTCGCAGCCAACCTGGACAAACCTGTGTCCCCAGACGTCTGAATACAAAGCTGTAAGAAAATCATGATGTGACCTAAAGAAAAATAAGAGGCAGGGGAGAGGCTCTGTCTAGATTCACTATGTTTAGTGCCACTGAAACAAATGAGAATCATTTTTTCTTTGTGTTTTCAGTTTGCATGTTCCTAAGAATCCTGATTCGGTTTAGTAGATGGAAAAAAGGCACTTGTCAATGTTCAACTGACATTGAATTCATTTCCTTCTCCCTCCACCTTGTTCAAATCTATGATCAGAAATAGTTTTTCCATGAGGTAAGGCACTAACACTTCTGCTATGCAGCCAGGGTACACAGACATCCACTCAGTATCATCATTACAGCCTTACTTCCTTCCCAAGAATATTTTCAGCCTCAGGGTCTTCGTTGTAGTGTATGACTGCTGCTTTGGGGAGGAGCAGGTAATGTGTCCCGGAATGATGGGTCCTCCTGACTGGGGAGCAGAGATACTTAGGGATGAGGCAGTCACATGGCGATGACATTGAGCGCGCTCCCTTTGAGTGGCAATTGGTCCCGTGCCTTCTCTCAGCATGGATCTCTCTGCTTTTTCTCTACCATTCCTCCTGCCTCCTGAGCACAACACACTGCTACACCTGTCTCCTGGATTCTAACCAGCTGCTCTGTCCCTCAAATACACTTTCCCATCCGATCCTGCTAATAGAATACATTTTATTTTTTCTTCAAAGCTCAGCTTGCAGGCAGCACCTCCTCCTGGCTCAGGTGCCCCTCTTGTCTGCTCATATAGCCCTGTGGTTCTTGTCTATTTGTTCCCTTCTGTCACTCTCACCTCACTGCACTATGACTATGTATCCTTATTGAATGAACTGAGTCTTTAGATGTCAGAGTACTGTACTGGTTCACGTAACCTTGCCCGCTGCTGTCAGGGTTCCTGATCTTCAATGCACATGGCTCAGTCAAAGGTAGCCATGAACTTCTGGAATGTGCTCTCATCAGCATTTTCTTGATCACAAATGGTAGCACCCAAGCTGAAGGCCTGGGCATGGATCTGGTTCTTCATCTCCCATTTCCTCTACATGCCACCAAGACTAAGAGGCACACTTCTATCCTGCCTCCAGACATCTCCAGAATCTGTGCCTCTCTCTCCTCTGCTCACCACTCTGGTTCTGGCCACCTTCAACTCTCTCTCTGGATGAAGGAGATAGCTGTTAATGCTGTCCCTGCCTCTCCCATTCCCTCCTCCACACTGGAGCCAGGACCAGCAGCTTACATCTCTGGACCCTCAGAGGCCCTTCCCTTCTGTTGCACATCTCTGTCTCTTGCACGAAAAGCAGCCAAGTGTTTCTGTTGGCAGGAGGTGAACACTACTCCTGGGGAACAGATGAGATACTCCATGGGAGTGAATGGGCCTTGTAGAGATGGCTCTGCAATGTGTGCCAGTGACCCCACACTATCCACCTAGGCCACATAGCCAAAGACTTGAACTACAGCTTCTTAGAGTCTTGGCAGGATGCCTTATGACCTGGGAATATAGAAGGAAGGAGGCCCATGAAGCACTGCTTGGAGGTCATCTCCCACTCACCTTCCTGCCCCCAGCAGGCTATCATGGGATAGTTTCTTATGGTCTCCCAGATTCCGATGCCCCATTCCCTCAGGATGTAGCTGCAGACTTAGCTGCAGCTAAAGGGGCTTCTCAGTGGGGTATCTCCATTCACTCTCAGCCATCCACCCCTTCCATTACAGTGTAAAGAAGGACAGGGGAAGCTGGCACCCTTGGCCAGTAACCTTGCCTTGTGCTGTCCATGTCAGTAATTAACTGAATCTAAAAGCATTCTGTTGTACCTTCACCAGCTGAATCAGCCAGGCCTTGGACCTCATCTGTGTGCTTGACAGGCCTCTGTCATGGGGGAGTGGCCACTTCCCTTTATCCCGGCAGATGGATGTCCAAGCTTAGCTGACTGCAGGAAGGAGAGGGGCCTGGGGGCCCCACTCCAGGCACATTCTCTTTTCTAGGCTGTGATAACAGCAATTGAGTCCAAAGCACAGTCTCTCCCTAAGTTCACAGGCAGGTAGAGTGGGGATGTATAGTAAGTAAAGCCCCTTCCCTGCTAAGACCAGAAAGAGAAGGAAGAGGCCTAACTCCTTGTCAGAATGTTGAAGGTTGAGGATGGGCTGTTATGCTTTGGTGGGCACTGTTCTGATCATTGATTTTTTCCGTTAGGTGAATGCAAGCCTTGAGATCATGTGGGAACGCTTCAAGGTGGTCTTACATTTAACTGTTGGGTACTGTAACCTTAACCATACTTCACATGATACCTGTTGGGTTACTTCTACCATGCCTGATGGAGGGACATGAACTCTTGTAGGTGTGGAAGCATCTGGTAGAAATCAAACAGATCTCTGGGTATACATACCACTGTCCTTGTTAATGGGCAGCCCCTGGGATGGTGTTGTGACAAGATCCACAGGGCCAAGTAGTGCTGGCTGCTGGAGGTGGTCATGCGGGTAGAGCCAGTACTGCTTCACTGAGCACTTGTGTATCATCATGGACAACCCAGGAGCTACATTTTTTTGATTGTTGGATCCTAAAGTCAGTGATAACATATTAAGCCATTCACTTCTCAGCAAGGAAAGATGCATCCTCTGGGTGTATTTATGAAACACTGATGCCTTAGTCCTATGCCTAAAATGATTCAGTGGGTCTATGATATGGTCTGGATATCTGAATTTTAAAGCCCTCCCTCTCCAGATGACTCCACTGGTTGCCAAGGCTGAGAAACATTGCCTCTAGGGTCACCAGCTCATGGGGGTTGGGCAGTGTCAGTCCTCTGTCTCAGGTGCTTTGTTCTTTTGGGGGCCAGCTCCTTTTATCTTCCATCAGTTCTAATCTGGCTCATCTTTTAAGACCCACTTCCTCCAGGAAGTCTTCTTTTGACCACTCAGTCTGTTTGGTTGTTTTGTTGTGGAGGTGGCTGGTGTTTCTGCAAAATAGCTCCCTGTGTCTGGCATGAACCTTTTAGTACAGGGCAGAGGACCAAACATAAGTGCTTGAGAGTTGATGACTCGGCTGTAACTTGTGCTGAGTCTTAAACTAAACCTTTACCAACATTTCTAGAATATTAACAGTCTCGGACAGAATTCTAACTGTATATAGTTTTCCTTATAAACATTTATACACAGTTCCTCTGATTAAAGGGCATAATTCACTAATGTATTCATTATTCCTATTTAAAAGCTAGCGGATGTTTTATGGCAATAAATACATTTTTGTTAGGGATATTCTTGGTTGTGTGTATCTGTTAGATTAAATTCTACAGTGGACCTCTTGAGTATTCATTGAACTCTTAAGAGAAAAGAAGAGAGGTTCAAGAAAAGCAAAGACAAAGTCTTGCCCTCTTTGAGCTTCTGGCCACATATGAGTATGAGGAGGCATTGGAGGTAATTCCAGTAGCTCCTGCAATGGATGGCACCATAATGAACCAGACCTCACATTCTTCAAGATATCACATAACTATCCTCACAATGTTGGCACAAAAGGATCACGATCAGGGTACAGATCAATCATTCCATTTTCTAAATCCTCAACAGTCTCTGAATGAATGACTAGTGTCACCATATAGATTTTAAGTAGTAGGAGTACCCACTTGCTGATATTCTGAGTAAATAGAGGAAATAAGAGAAACAAGACATGTGTGAAGGTCACTGTGACAAAATTTATTCTTATTTAGTAGGCATTTATTGAATACCACTTTCCCCTAGGCATTAGGAAATACAGTAGATGACAAAACCATCACTTTCATGGTGTTTTGGGTTTCCTTGAAAAGACACATAATATATGTGTCATGACATTTTTTATTTAAAAAATGTCAGAGAGTAAAAGCAAAGACAGTAGGGGATATAGGAGGTGTTTGTGAGTTCATTACAATTCTAGATAGGGTGAATAGGAAGGCATGGGAGGCTGGATAATGGTCCCCTAAAATGTTTACCTCTTAATGCCTGAAGCCTATGAGTATGTTACTTTATGTGGCAAAGAGAACTCTGCAAATGAGATAGAGATGGAGAGGTTTTCCTTGATTCTCTAGATCAGCTCTCATGCCATTGAAAGGGTCTTTCATGGGAGGTAGAGGACTACAGAGGGAGGACGTAGCGATGTGATGATGGAAGCAGAGGTTAGGGAGAAATGGCCAGGGGCCAAGCAGCCTCAAGAAGCTGGAAAACCAAGGAACAATTCAACCCTGGAGCTCTGCTGACACTTTGACTTTAGTCTCCCTAAGACTTGTTTTGGATTTTTGAGCTTTATAATTGTAAGAGAATCCATTTGTGATGTGTTAAGCCAACAAGATTGTGGTCATTTCTTACAATAGAAATAGGAAATATATAGAAGGGTTCATTTCGAAGGTAAAATTTGAGTAAATTTCTGAAAAAAAATCAATCATGTGAATCACATGCAAAAGGCCTGAAGCACAATTATAAACGGTGACTGGAAGGAACTAGCATGTGAGCTAGTGGTGTGAATAGAAAGGGATGAACTTGGTAGTGTCACATTTAGATATTTCATCCATTTTGAGACTCCAAATAGCAAAGGGAATATGGAAAAAGAAAATCAGAGCTGGGGACATCACAATGCCAGATTTCAAGTTTTACTACAAAGCTGTGATCATTAAGAAAGTGTGGTACTGGCACAAAAACAGACACATAGATCAATGGAACAGAATAGAGAACAGAGAAATGGGCCTTCAATTCTAGGGTCAACTAATATTCGACAAAACAGGAAAGACTATCCACTGGAGAAAAACAGTCTCTTCAATAAATGGTGCTGGGAAAATTGGACAGCTACATGCAGAAAAATGAAAATAGACCATTCTCTTACACCATACAAAAAGATGGATTGCCAATTTCATTGATCTCAATAAACTTTTGGTTTCATTGATTTTCTTTTTTCCTTTATTTCATTGTTCTTACCTAGTATTTAATGTTTACTTTCTTCTTCTTTGTGTGTCATTTTCTCTTCTTTTTCTAATTTTAAAGTAAGCACTGAAGTTATTGATGTGGATCCTTTCCTGTTTTTGAATATAGGCATTTAGCACTAAATTTCCCAATAAATACTGCTTTAATGGCATCCTGAAATTTTTATGTTGTTTTATTTATAAAACATGTATTTTTATTTATATTTAGCTCACAGTATAAAATTCCCCTATTTATAAAAGAAAATTATTTATTTATGAGAGAGAGAGAGAGAGAGAGAGAGAGAGAGAGGCACAAGCAGAGGGAGAAGCAGGCTCCATGCAGGGAACTTGATGTGGGATCACGCCCTGGGCCAAAGGCAGACACTCCACCGCTGAGCCACCCAGGAGTCCCATAAATTTCCCTTTTGACTCCTTCTTTTGCACTTAGGTTATTGAGAAATTTTCTGTTAAACTTATAAATATTTGCAATTATATTTCAGACATTTTATTGATATCAAATTTATGGCACAAAAAATGGTGCAAAAACAGACACATAGATCAATGGAACAGAATAGAGAACCCAGAAATGGGCCATATGGACCATTATGATCCAAGAACACATTTTACATGATTGAATCCTTTTAAATTTATTAAGGATTATTTATGACTCTGAATATTGTGTCTTGATAAATTTATTCACGCACACCTATAAAGAATGTGTAGTCTGCTCTGGTTGTGTGGCATGTATTTTGAATGTTGTTTAGGTTACCACTTTGCTTGGTAATGTTTTAGTATACTGTGTGTTGTCTTTTTATCACAGAAAAAGGGTATTGAAATCTCTAACTATAATATAAGTTTTCTATTTTTCCTTGCCTTTCTGGAAAGGCAAGGAAAAAATCTTTCGGTTTTTGTTTTATGTACATTGAAACTATATTTTTTAGATGCATAATTGTTTAAGATTATTATATACACAATTAATTGACTCTTTTATTAAAATGAAATTAGCTTTGCTCCTGGTAGTATACTTTGCTATAAAATCTACTTGATGTGGGATACCTGGGTGGCTCAGTAGTTAAGTGCCTGTCTTTGGCTCAGGGTGTGATCCTGGAGTCCTGGGATCGAGTCCCACATCAGTCCCACTTGATCCTGCATGGAGGCTGCTTCTCCCTCTGCCAGTCTCTGCCTCTCTCTCTCTCTCTCTCTCATGAATAAATAAATAAAATCTTTTAAAAAATTTACTTGATGTAATATTAAAATAGCTACAACAGGTTTTTTCCTAGTGACAGTGTAGTATATCTTTTCCCATACTTTTAACCTGTTGATGTCTTTATATTAAAGCGTGTTTCTTACAATCAGCATATAGTTGGTTCTTCCTTCATCACCCATAAAGTTGCTTCTTCCTTTATAATCCAGGCTTACAATTTCCACTTTTTATTGAGTTATGGGACAATTTACACTTAATGTGATTAGTGATATGGTTAGCTTTATGTCTATCATGTTCCTATGTGTTTTTTTTGTCCCATGTATTTTTTCCCATTTTTCTTCTTTTTTAAATTAGTTCAATTATAGTTTTTTGTCTATTTTATTTCCTTTGTTGTTTATTAACCATAGCTCTTTGTTTTATTATTATAGTGGTAGTTTTATGGTTTTTTAAAATACATTCTCATAACAATCTACTTTCATGTATAATAGTATAATAGACAAAATAATAGTATAATAGTATATAATAATATATGATCTGGGATCCCTGGGTGGCGTGGCGGTTTGGTACCTGCCTTTGGCCCAGGGCACGATCCTGGAGACCCGGGACCAGATCCCACGTCGGGCTTCCGGTGCATGGAGCTTGCTTTTCCCTCTGCCTGTGTCTCTGCCTCTCTCTCTCTCTCTGTGTGACTGTCATAAATAAATAAAAATTTATTAAAAAATAATATATGATCTATTATGATAGCAGGAAATGGTCGTGTAACAATATGATACTATAACAGGTGCATAATAATGTACAACTTTATCATATAACAGTCTACTTTCAATATTATACACTTCATGTAAGTAGAAGAAATTTTAGCTGTTATTTGTCTCAAGTTTTGTGCTATTAATTCATACACTTTCCTTATACATTTGTTATAAGCCCCAAATGCATGTTACTATTTTTATTTATATAGTCAATTAACTTTAAATAAACTTAAATAATAAGAAATTTTATCTTTCCTCTGCATGCCATGTTAGTCCCTAAATCCATATGGTATCATTTCCCTTCTGATCGAAGGATTTTCTTCCATATTCTTATAATTTGGTGTACTTATAAAGAATTCTTTAAGTTAATCCTAATTTATTTTAATTTTTAGGAATATTTTTGCTCTGGGTATGAAATCGTTGGTTGACGTGTTTTTCTTTTGATACTTTAGATTTTCTTCCACTGACATTCTGCTTATGTTGTTTCCTATGAAAAGTTAGCTGTTTCCCTTATATTTGTTCTTTTTGTTCATAATGTGAATGCTTTCACGTGCATGGCTGCTTTAATAATTTTTTATTATTATTAATTGGTTTGAATGACTTGAATATGATGGACTTTGTAGTTTTTTTTCATGTTTCTGATTCTTATTGTTCAGTAGGCTTTCTGAATCTTTATATTTACATATTTAAATGAATTTGGAAAAAATTCAGCCATTTTTGTTTCAAATATTTTTTCTGCCTTCCTCTTCAGGGCCTCTAATTAAATGAATATTAGATTTCTTAAAGTTGTCCCACATCCCACTAATGCTATTTTCAGTGTTTGTTCTCTGTGTGTTTCATTTTTTTTTTGTATTTTTTTTTATTGGAGTTCAATTTGCCAACATATAATATAACACCCAGTGCTCATCCTGTCAAGTGCCCCCTTCACTGTCCATGTGTTTCATTTTGGATAGTTTCCATATATCTTCAAGTTTAGTAATTATTTTTGACTATATCTAAGTCATTCTTAGGGCTATCTAATGCATTTTTCACCTCAGACACTGTGGTTTCCATCTCCAGAATTTTGTTTGTGCTTTTTTATATATTTCCCGTATCACATCCACCATTTTAATATATAGAGGAATGACTATTTAAATATTTTTGTCTGTTGATTTTAGTATTTGTGTTAGTTCTGACTTGGTTTTCTTGATTAATTACTGTCCTCATTACGAATTATGTTTTCCTATTTCTTTGTATGCCTTTTTTTTTTTTTTGAATGGTAGACTTTGTGAACTTTACCTTATTGGGTGCCAGATATTTTTTGTCTATTTTATTTCCTTTTATTTATTCCTATAAATATTTCTGAACATTGTTCTGGATGCAGTTATTTGGAAACATTTTATTCATTTCAGGTCTTAATTCTATAACTTGTTAGGTGCATCAGGAACAGTGCTACATCTTTCACTTATTATTCACCACTACTAAGGCATAACATTCCTGAATAGTCTATGCAATGATCCATAAATTGTAAACTTTTCCACTCCAGCTAGTGAGAATAAGCGTAACTGATATCTATATGTAAGCACTGGGTATTTTCTATTATTTTTCAGGTGTTTTTCCCTATCTGAGGTAGTTTGTATTTAAAAAAATTTTTAAAGATTTTATTTATTTATTTGAGTAGAGAGAGAAAAAGTTAGAGTGAGAGCAAGAGAGAGCATGAGTGGGGGAGAGGAAGAGGGAGAAGCAGGTTCTCCACTGAGCAGGGACCCATACGCAGGGCACAATCTCAGAACCCTGGGATTGTAACCTGAGCCAAAGGCAGACCCTTAAATGAGTGACCCAACCAGGTGCCCCTATGAGGTAGTTTATTTACATGCAGGTGTTGGTCAGTATTTTTATGAATATTTGAAGGGAATCTTCTGTAGGTCTATGAACTTCTTTCTATGAACATCCCTCTCTTTCATATACTATCATGCAAACTCCAGCTGCCTTGGTCCCTCTGGGCTTTCAGCTCTATTTTGTCAATTTAGGGAGACTATCAAGGTTTGCTTGGGTTCTCCTTCTCTGTCCTCCAGCCTGGAAAATCTTTCAAGCAGTGAATTGAGGGGTTCATAGAGCATACCTAGTTTGTTCCTATCTCTCAATCTCTCAGGGATCTTTCATTGTCTGATGTTGAGGTTTTTAAAAATGTTTGATGCATTTTGTTTGTTGTTTCAGTTGGAAAGGTAAATCATGTCCCTCTTACTCCATCTTAGGCAGATATGGATGTCATAAAGGGTATCTCTGACAACATTCTTAGTTAACAAAAATGGTGTCAAAATTATATGGTTTCTGCATGCCAAGAAGTGAAGTTAAAGATTTATATTAATAAGTCATTTGATCTCCAAGATAGCTCTATAAAGCAGGCAAAACACAAGGTGACACTCTGGAGGAAGGGATGTCTCTTACCTGGCTAAAGTGATAACCTAGAAAAATAAAGATGTGGCTTTAGCTGCGGGGAGTGGAGAACAGAAGGAGGGAGCAGAGGAAACAAGTTGGATAGATAATTCCCAGTATGCATAGTATTTAGTTCCAGAGCACTAGTGTTTAGTGAGTCTGAATAAAGGATTCTGATACCACATACCTTGGTAAGTTGTGTGCTGTTTCACAATGAGGCTTCATGGTACCTAACAGCAGAATAAAGGCTCTAATAAATGTAGAGTAAGGAGAACTTCTTAACTTTATTTATTTTAATTAATTAATTGTTGGAAATATTTTTGGGCATATAAAAACCTATACGTAATTAATATATACATTTTATAAAGTTGGAGGTAAAAACACACTCATGAAATTTTTTAATAAATTTTTTTATTGGTGTTCAATTTGCCAACATATAGAATAATACCCAATGTTCATCCCATCAAGTGCCCCCCTCAGTGCCTGTCACATAGTCACCCCCACCCCCCACCCAACTCCCTTTCTACCACCCCTAGTTCATTTCCCAGAGTTAGGAGTCTCTCATGTTCTGTCTCCCTTTCTGATATTTCCCACTCATTTTTTTCTCTTTTCCCCTTTATTCCCTGTCACCATTTTTTTATATTCCCCAAATGAATGAGACCATATATGTCCTTCTCCGATTGACTTATTTCACTCAGCATAATACCCTGAGTTCCATCCACATCAAAGCAAATGGTGGGTATTTGTCATTTCTAATGGCTGAGTAATATTCCATTGTATACATAGACCACATCTTCTTTATCCATCATCTTTCGATGGACACCAAAGATCCTTCCACAGTTTGACTATTGTGGACATTGCTGCTATAAACATCGGGGTGCAGGTGTCCCGGCGTTCACTGCATCTGTATCTTTGGGGTAAATCCCCAGCAGTGCAATCGCTGGGTCATAGGGCATATCTATTTTTAACTTTTTGAGGAACCTCCACACAGTTTTCCAGAGTGGCTGCACCAGTTCACATTCCCACCAACAGTGCAAGAGGGTTCCCCTTTCTCCACATCCTCTCCAACAGTTGTGGTTTCCTGCCTTGTTAATTTTCCCCATTCTTACTGGTGTGAGGTGGGATCTCATTGTGGTTTTGATTTGTATTTCCCTGATGGCAAGGGATGTGGAGCATTTTCTCATGTGCATGTTGGCCATGTCCATGTCTTCCTCTGTGAGATTTCTCTTCATGTCTTTTGCCCATTCCATGATTGGATTGTTTCTTTGCTGTTGAGTTTAATAAGTTCTTTATAGATCTTGGAAACTAGCCCTTTATCTGATACATCATTTGCAAATATCTTCTCCCATTCTGTAGGTTGTCTTTTAGTTTTGTTGACTGTATCCTTTGCTGTGCAAAAGCTTCTTATCTTGATGAAGTCTGAATAGTTCATTTTTGCTTTTGTTTCTCTTGCCTTCGTGGATGTATCTTGCAAGAAGTTACTGTGGCCGAGTTCACAAAGGGTGTTGCCTGTGATCTCCTCTAGGATTTTGATGGACTCTTGTCTTACATTTAGGTCTTTCATCCATTTTGAGTTTATCTTTGTGTATGGTGCAAGAGAGTGGTCTAGTTTCATTCTTCTGCATGTGGATGTCCAATTTTTCCAGCACCGCTTATTGAAGAAACTGGCTTTCTTCCAGTGGATAGTCTTTCCTCCTTTATCGAATATTAATTGACCATAAAGTTGAGGGTCCACTTCGGGGTTCTGTATTCTGTTCCATTGATCTATGTGACTGTTTTTGTGCCAGTTCCACACTGTCTTGACGACCACAGCTTTGTAGTACAACCTGAAATCTGGCATTGTGATACCCCCAGCTATGGTTTTCTTTTTTATTATTCCCCTGGCTATTCAGGGCCTTTTCTGATTCCACACAAACCTTAAGATGATTTGTTCCAACTCTCTGAAGAAAGTCCATGATACTCATGAAATTATCACCACAATCTATGCCATAAACCTATCCATCACTGCCAACTTTCTTTCTGTATCCTTATTTATTGTTGTTGTTGTTGTTATCATTATTATTACTACTACTATAAGGACTTTAAGCTAAGATCTACTCTTTACAAACTTTTAAGTACACAATATAGTATTGTTAACTATAGACATTATACTGTATAGTAGGTTTTTAAGACTTATCTTGTATAACTGAAACTGTGTACCTTTTGGATAATGCTGCCCCATTTTCCCTCTACTTGGTTCCTGCCAATCTCCACTCCACATTCTGCTTCTAGAAGTTTGACTATTTTAGGTTCATCACATAAATGGTATCATGTAAAATTTATCCTTTTGTGCCTGGCTTATTTAACTTAATATAACATCCTCCAGATTCACTCATGTTACAAATGGCAACAGTTCCTTCTTTGTTAAGGCTGAATTATATTCCATTGCATGTATATACCATATTTTCTTTTTTTTTCCATATTTTCTTTATCTAGTCACCCTTTGATGGACATTTAGATTGCTTTCATGTCTTGGCTATTATAAATAATGCTTCAATAACATGGAGATGCAAATATCCCTTCAAGATTCTGATGTCAGTTGCTTTGGATCTATATATACCTACAAGTGGGTTGCCAGATCATATGGTAGTTCTATTTTTAGTTTTTTTGAAGAAACTACATACTGTATTCCATAGTGTACATTCCCACTGACAGTGTACAAGTTTTCCATTTTCTTCACATTCTTATTGACATTTGCATCTTTTGTTTTCCTGAGAGAAGCCATCCTAATAGATGTGAGGTGATATCTCATTTTGGTTTTTATTTGAATTTCCCTAATTATTAGTGATGCTGAGCACCTTTTCATATATATATATATATATATATATATATATATATATGCCATTTGTCTATCTTCTTTGGAAACATTTCTATTCAGATTCTTTCCCCTTTTTATTAACCCTTTATCAGATAATATAGTTTGCAAATATTTTATCCTGTTCCATAGGTTGCCCTTTTATTTTATTGATTTTTTCTTTTGCTGTGCAGAAGTTTTCTGGTTTGATGTAATCTCACTTCTCTATTTTTCCATTTGTTGCTTGAGCTTTTGGTGTCAAGTCTAAAAAAATCATTGCCAAGGTCAATTCCCTATGTGTTCTTCTAGGAGTTTTAATATTTCACAGATCATATTTATGTCTTTAATCCATTTGGCCTGATTTTGTGTATGGTATGATGTAAAGATCCAATCTAATTCTTTTGCATCTGGGTACTCATTTTCCCAGTACTATTTATTGAAAGGATTATTCATTTCTCATTGTCTATTCTTAGCACTCTTTGTCAAATGTTAGTTGAACACATATGTGTAAGTTTACTTCTGGGCTCTATTCTGTTCTACTGGTCTATGAATCTGTATTTGATTACTGTAGCTCACTACAGTTGGATAGTTTGATTACTATAGCTTTGTAATTCATTGAAATTAGTAAATGTGATGCCTTTGGCTCTGTTTTCTTACTCAAAATTGCTTTGGCTATTTGGGGACTTTTGTAGTTCCAAACAAATTTTTGGGATTCTTTTAAATTTATTTTTTTATTCTTTATTTTAATCAATTTTAGTTAACATATGCTATATTATTAGTTTCAGAGGTATTTTAGTGATTCATCAGTTGCATATAAAACCCAGTGCTTGGGGATCCCTGGGTGGTGCAGCGGTTTGGCGCCGGCCTTTCGCCCAGGGCGCGATCCTGGAGACCCGGGATTGAATCCCACATCGGGCTCCCGGTGCATGGAGCCTGCTTCTCCCTCTGTCTATGTCTCTGCCTCTCTCTCTCTGTGACTATCATAAATAAATAAAAATTTAAAAAAAACCCAGTGCTTGTTACATCAAGTGCCCTCCTTAATGCCCATCATCTAATTACCCTTTCCCTCCTCCCCTCCCCTCCAACAACCCTCAGTTTGTTTCCTAGAGTTCAGCATCTCTTATGATTTGCCTGTCTCTCTATTTTCATCTTACTTTATTTTTCCTTCCCTTCCCTTCATTTTTCTTTCTTAAATTCCAAATAAGAGTGAAATCATGTATTTGTCTTTCTCTGACTGACTTATTTTGCTTAGTATAATACCCTCTAATTCCATCTGCATCATTGCAAATGGCAAGATTTCATTCTTTTTCATGGCTGAGTAATATCCTATTACATATATTCTATATATCTTCTTTATCCATTTATTTGTTGATGGACATCTGGATTCTTTTCATATTTTGGCTTTTGTGGACATTGATGCTATAAACATTGGGATATATGTCCCCTTTCAAATCACTATCTGTGTATCCTTCGGATAAATACCTAGTTAGTGTGATCACTGGGTCATAAGATAGCTCTATTTTTAACCTTTTTGGGAACCTTCATACTGTTTTTTAAAGTGGCTGCACCACTTAGCATTTCCATCAACAGGTAAGAGGTTCCCCTTTCTTGGCTTCCTCCTAAACATCTGTTGTTCCCAGAGTTGTTCATTTAGATTCCTTTCCTATTTATGTAGAAAAATGGCATTGGAGTTTGATATGTATTACATTGAAGCTGCACATCACTTTAGATAGTATGAACATTTTAACAACATTAATTTTTCTAATATGTAATTGTAGGATATTTTTCTATTTATTCACATCTGCCTTTATTTATTAGTATACGCACCTTTTATTTCCTTAGTTAAATTTAAGCCTAAGTTGTTGTGTTTTTTTTTTTTTAGTTTATTCCCAAGTATTTTATTCTTTTTGGTATTGTAAATGGATTTTTTTCTTAAGTTCCTTTTGCATAATATGCTGGTTTATACAGAAATGCAACTGATTTTTGTATGTTGATTGTGTATCCTGCAACTTTGTTGAATTTATTTAATCAAACAATTTTGGTGGAGTTTAACTTTGTGTAATGTCAGCACTCTAAAGAACTGCCCTTTTTAGAGCATTCCCTAGACTTAAAATCTATTTTGAGGCTAAACTTTGCATGATTTAGTGATGATTTGGTAGAGTGTGATGAGGAAGAGTGAGGAATATGCTATATCTCATATTACTTCTTGGATGTCTAAGAATATGATAGGACAATGACAGTGAGAGAGAAATTACTACTAGAAGAACTATCTTCACATTTACTCCTTTTTTAATAATAGCAGCTTTGAAGCTGCTTTATTATATTATATTATAGCTATATTATATTATAGCTGTTTGAAGTCACCTATGGAAGTATGGAGGGCAATCCGCTTGATTCACACCTGTTAATGGTGGGGAAAAAAGGGGAGTGAGAGAAGAAAACACAGAAGAAATAGTTAAAGAGATAGGAAGAGAAGCAGAAGATGATTGAGTCACACAAACCAATGGAAAAGATCCCCTTGAGCAGGGCAAGATAGCAGAGGAATAGGGGTCCTCAACTCACCTAGCCACACCAACTTATGTAGATAAATTTCAAACCATCCTGAAAACCTATGAATTCGGCCTGAGGTATAAAGAGAGAAAAGCTGGAACACTACAGAGAGAAGGGATTTAGCTTCTAACAAGGCAGGAAGGTGGGGGAAAAAAATGAATCAAGTGGGGGAGGGGCACCATTAGGAGCCAGTCTAAAGCCACGCAGCGGGAGCCTCTGGGACAGGAAAGCCCAGACCCGGAGAAGCAGGAACTTTAAAAAATCCACACCAGATTCTTCCCAAATGGAAAGGTGCTTAGCAGGGAAATCGGGCAGAATTGCAGGAGAGGCAGGGATGCCTCCAGTTTCCCAGAGTCATTAATAGAGGAAGTGTGCCTGGAGGAAAGAGGACCATACACCATGGGCCAATCTCAGTAAAGGGCTGGAGCATGCAGCCATTGGGGCATTGGGGAGAAGCTGGTCGGTCAGGCGGGCAGTTCTGGATGGAGGGGTCTGCGCGCTGCTGCCTTCAGGAGATACGTCCCAGGAGCACAATTCTAGGAGCACAGGCCCCGGATCCTAGGGCCCAAGGAGGCACAGGCCACGATCATGCACTCCCCGGGACAGGTGGAGGTGGGGAGGGTACTGGACAGCAAGGCCTCTAATGTTGCCAGGCACCCCAAGCTGTGCAGAAGCACACCTGCCCCAGGCCAGGGGCATCTAGGCCAGTGCAGACTGGGAGACTGCAGCAGTTACTGCTGAGAGCTGACTCCAGGGGTGGAGGACTGGCCACTGGCAGTGTTGTTGTTCCTCCTTGTTACACCATGTGCAGGGCCCCAGGGAAAAGAGGCCTCAGGGGGTAAAGAGCTGTCACTAAGCCTGCCACCTGGTGGGGGGGTAGCTCCCCCAGGTACACACACCTGAGAATCTGCACACCAGGCCCCTCTTCCAGAAGACCAGCTAGAAGAAAAGGGGAATAGCAAGTTCTTGACCAAGCAGCACTGGAAAGCTCCAGGGGAAGTTGAAGGATTTACAGTATATAAAATCCGGAGGAATCTTCTAGGGTGAAATATAATAAAGTCATGGTTGATGTTCTTGACTCAGACCACTCATACAACCACTCTGTACTGAGTAAAATGACTAGAAAGAACTCATCACAAAAGAAAGAATCAGAAACAGTACTCTCTGTCACAGAGTTACAGATTTTGAATTACAATTTGATGTCAGAAAGCCAATTCAGAAGCACAATTATAAAGATACTGGTGGCTCTGGAAAAAAGCATAAAGGAATCAAGAGACTTCAAGGCTGCAGAATTTAGATCTAATCAGGCTGAAATTAAAAATCAATTAAATGAGATGCATTCCAACTGGAGATTCTAATGACAATGAGGTTAATGAGGTAGAAAAAAGAGTGAGTGACATAGAAGACAAGTTGATGGCAAGGAAAGAATCTGGGAAAAAAGAGAAAAATAATTAAAGGACCATGGTTCCACAAAGTTAAGGGAAATAAATGACAACCTCAGAAGGAAAAATCTACATATAATTGGGGTCCAGGGTGCACCAAGAGGGCCAGAGGGCCAGAAAGCATTTTTGAACAAAGCATAATTGAGAACTTCCCTAATTTGGGGAAGGAAACCGGCATTCAGATCCAGGACATAGGGAGGTCCCCCCCAAAATCAATAAAAACCATTCAACAGCTCGACATTAATAGTGAAACTTGCATATTCCAAAGATAAAGAGAAAATCCTTAAAACAACAAGACATAAGATATCTCTAATTTATATGGGGAGAAACATGAGATTAAAAGCAGACCTCGCCATAGAGAACTGGCAGGCCGGAAAGGGCTCACCGGATATATTCAGGGTCCTAAATGAGGGGGGACTCTGTAAAAGAAAGAGGAAGCCCAAAGAAATAATACACCAAAACAGGGACTGAATAGGTATTATGATGACACTAAATTCATTTCTTTCAATAGTAACTCTCAATGTGAATGGGCTTAATGATTCCATCAAAAGGCAAGATTTCAGACTGGATAAAAAAGCAAGACCCTTTATGCAAATTACAAATCTTCTAGCACCACATCTCCAAAGAAACAAGGGCTTTAAATGATACACTGGACCTGATGGATTTCACAGATATCTATAGAACTTTACATCCAAACGCAACTGAATACACCTTCTTCTCAAGGGCACATGGAACTTTCTTCAGAATAGACCACATATTGGGTCACAAATCAGGTCTTAACTGATACCAAAACATTGGAATTGTCCCTTGCCTATTCTCAGACCACAATGATTTGAAACTAGAACTCAATCACAAGAAAAAATTTGGAAGAAACTCAAACACGTGGAGACTAAAGAGCATCCTTCTGAAAGATGAATGAGCCAACCAGGAAATTACAAAAGAATTAAAAAGATTCATGGAAACTAATGAAAATGGAGATACAACCATTCAAAATCTTTTGGATACAGCAAAAGCAGTACTAAGAGGGAAATACATCGCAATACAAACATCCCTCAAAAAATTGGAAAAAACTCAAATACACAAGCTAACCTCCAACCTAAAGGACTGGTAAAGTAAAGCAAATACAACTTACACCAAGCAGAAGATTAGAGTTAATAAGGATGGAAGCATAACTCAATGAACTACAGACCAGAAAAACTGTAGAACAGATCAACAGAACCAGGAGTTGGTTCTCTGAAAGAATTAATAAGATATATAAATCATTAGCCACCCTTATTAAAAAGAAAAAAGACTCAAATTAATAAAATCATGAATGAAAAAGGAGAGATCACAACTAATACCAAGAAAATACAAATGATTTAAAAAACATATTATGAGCAGCTATCCACCAATAAATTAGGCAACCTAGAAGAAATTTCTGAAAAAGCACGTTTCCAAAACTGAAACAGAAGAAATAAAAAACCTGAACAGGCCAGTAACCAGGGAAGAAATTGAAGCAGTCATCAAAAACCTCCTAAGACACAAGAGTCCAGTGCCAGATGGCTTCCCAGGGGATTTCTATCAAACGTTTAAAGAAGAAACAATACTTATTCTACTAAAGCTGTTCCAAAATATGGGAAGGTATGGAGTACTTTCAAACTCGTTTTATGAGGCCAGCATCACCTTAATTCCAAAACCAGACAAAGATCCCACCAATTAGAATTATAGATCAATATGCCTGATGAACACACAAAAATTCTCAACAAGATACTAGTCAGTAGGATCCAACAGTATATTAAGAAGGTTATTCACCATGAGCAAGTGGGATTTATCCCTGGGATGCAAGGTTGTTTCAACACACGTAAAGCTATCAACGTGATCATAACAACCAGAGAAAAAACAAGAACCATATGATCCTGTCAATAGATGCAGAGAAAGCATTCCTGATCAAAACTCTTCAAAGTGTAGGGATAGAGGGAACATTCCTCAACATCTTAAAAGCCATCAAAGAAAAGCCCACAGCAAATATCATTTTCAATGGGGGAAACACTGGAAGTCTTTCCCCTAAAGTCAGGAACACAACAGGGATGTCCACTCTCAGCACTACTGTTCAACACATCCTAGAAGTCCTAGCCTCAGTAATCAGGCAACAAAAAGGAATAAAAGGCATTCAAATTGGCAAAGAAGAAGTCAAACTCTCCCTCTTTGCCGATGACATGATACTCTATATAGAAAACCCACTCAACCCCAAGATTGCTTGAACTCATACAGCAATTTGGCAGTGCGGCAGGATACAAAATCAGTGCCCAGAAGTCAGTGGCATTTCTGTACACTAACAATGAGACTGAAGAAAGAGAAATTAAGGAGTCAATCCCATTTACAATTGCACCCAAAAGCATAAGATACCTAGGAATAAACTTAAGCAAAGAGGTAAAGGATCTATACCCTAAAAACAACAGAACACTTCTGAAACAAATTGGAGAAGACACAAAGAGATTGAAAAATATTCTGTGTCCATGGATCAGAAGAAGTAATATTCTGAAAATGTCTATGCTATCCAGGGCTATTTACATGTTCAATGCAATCCTATCGAAATACCATGGACTTTCTTCAGAGAGTTGGAACAAATCGTCTTAAGATTTGTGTGGAATCAGAAAAGACCCCGAATAGCCAGGGGAATATTTAAAAAGAAAACCAGAGCTTGGGACATCACAATGCTAGATATCAAGTTGTACTATAAAGCTGTGATCAAGACCGTATCATACTGGCATAAACACAGACACATAGATCAATGGAACAGAACAGAGATCAGGAAATGGGCCCTCTTCTTTATGGTCAACTAATATTTGACCATGCATGAAAGACTATCTACTGGAAAAAGGACAGTCTCTTCAACAAATGGTGCCAGGAAAATTGGACATCCACATGCAGAAGAATGAAACTGGACCATTCTCTTTCACCATACACAAAGATAAACTCAAAATGGATGAAAGATCTAAATGTAAGACAAGAATCCATCAAAATACTAGAGGAGAACAGGAGAACATCCTTTTTGAACTTGGCCACAGCAACTTTTTTCAGGATACATCTATGAAGACAAGGGAAACAAAAGCAAAAATGAACTTTGGGACTTCATCAGTTGAAGAAGCTTCTGAACAGCAAAGAAACTGTCAACAAAACTCAAAGACAACCTACAGAAGGGGGGAAGATATTTGCCAATGACCTATCGGATAAAGGGCTAGTATCCAAGGTCTACAAAGAACTTATTAAACTCTACAGCCAAGAAGCAAACAATCCAATCATGAAATGGGCAAAAGACATGAAGAGAAATCTCACAGAGGAAGACATAGACATGGCCAACATGCACATGAGAAAATGCTCCGCATCACTTGCCATCAGGGAAATACAAATCAAAACCACAATGAGATCCCACCTCACACCAGTGAGAATGAGGAACATTAACAGGACAGGAAACAACAACTGTTGGAGAGGATGTGGAGAAAGGGGAACACTCTTGCACTGCTGGTGGGAATGTGAACTGGTGCAGCCACTTTGGAAAACTCTGTTGAGGTTCCTCAAGGAATTAAAAATAGACCTGCCCTACGACCCAGTAATTGCACTACTGGGGATTTACTCCAAAGATCAGTTGCAGTGAAAACCTGAGATAACTGCACCCCAACGTTTATAGCAGCAATGTGTACAATAGCCAAACTGTGGAAGGAACCTTTTTGTTATTGAAAGATGAATGGTTAAAGATGTGGTATATATATATATACACACACACATATATGTATATATACACGTATGTGCATACACATACGTGTATATATACATACATTGGAATACTACTCAGCCATTAGAAACAAGTGACGAATACCCACCATTTGCTTCAACATGGATAGAACTCACGGGTATTATGCTGAGTGAAGTAAGTCAATTGGAGGACAAACATTATATGGTTTCATTTATTTAGGGAATATAAAAAATAGTGAAAAGGAATAAAAGGGAAAGGAGAGAAAATGAGAGGGAAAAATCAGAGAGCGTGACGAACTTGAGAGACTCGTAACTCTGGGAAATGAATAGGGAGTAGTGGAAGGGGAGGTGGGCAGGGGGATGGAGTGACTGCATGATGAACACTGAGGAGGGCATTTGACGGGATGAGCACTGGGTATTACACTATATGTTGGCAATTCGAATTGCAATAAAAAAATATACAAATAAAAGGAAAAGATCACCTTAAGGCAAAGGGAATTATTAGTTGTGGCAGGCAGATTAATGGCCCTCAAAGACGTCCACATTCCAATCTCCAGGGCCTGCAAATGTGTTACCTTACATGGCAAAGGGGAATTCGCAGATATAATTAATTTAGGGGCTTTGACATGAGAAGATGATGTGCTGACTTACTCAGGTAGATCCAGTATAATTACAGGTGTCCTTAATCATTGGAGAGGCAGACAGATGAGGAGATCAAAATGATGCAATATGAGGAACTTTTGAGCACCTTACTCCCCTTTTGCTGGATCTGATAATGAAAGGGATCATGAGCCATAGGATGCAAGTAGTCTCTAGAAGCTAAAAGAAACAAAGAAATTAATTCTCAGAAATTAATTCTCTCATAGTACTTCCATAAGGAAACAACTCTAGTGACATCTTGATTTTATCCTGGGGAGACCCATGGCAGACTTCTGAACCCAAGAACTGTGAGATAGTAAGTTTATGTTTTAAGCCACTAAGTTGTCATCATTTGTAACAGCAGCAATAGGTATTCAATACACTAGCAGTCTCCAATAAGAAAAAGACCGAAAACACACTCCTTGCATTTGTAACATTAAGAGGTAATTGGTGACTTTAATTAGAGGAGTGTCCCTAAACTGTCCGGGAAAGAAGCCAGGTTTGGGGAACCATAATAGGATCAGGAAATAGAAACATAGGTGTTTGGATTAGAGAAGAGGGAGGACATTGAATGTGGAGCAGTTGTTAGTAAGGAGTCCAGATCAAGGGGGCAGACTTTGCAGAGCTGGAGACATTTCAGTATATTTAAAGAAAAATAACAAAAGTAGTGTCATTCTTACGTGCTTTGTGAATTTACTATGCGAATCTGGACTAAAAGAATCCTGCAGTACAGAATCAAATGCTGGGAACTGAAATGTCTCCATTAAAATAGAGAGAATGAGAAAAGTGGGATATCTGAAATCTCCTGCAGGAACAGCTGCTGAACATAGATTCCTCAGGGGTGCCTGTCCTGACTCCGTAGCCTACTCGGGACCTTTCCTCTATGTTCTGGATTTACCTTTATCACTGCATTTGCTTCATTGCTGTAGAATTAATGACCTGCTTGTGTTTATGGCTTCCCCACTGGCCTGTGCATCCTGGAGGATGGGGCTGTGCAGCAGTCACTGGCATGTTCTGGCCAACGTGATACCTGGCGTGCTGTACAAGGTTTTTATGTATTTGGTACATCAGCAACTGAATGGATCAGTGCCCATCATTTTGCCTCTTTTAGCATCCTCCTGCTCTTCTCTGCCAGCCCTGAGCTTGCCTGTCTTCCCAGCCTTGTTCACATCTCTCTTGCTTAAAATCCTTTTGGGTAAAGCCCACATCGTGACTTCAGGTAGGCAAAGACTTATGTGCTAGTGGTCAGGTTTCCACGTGGGTATGGCTGAATGCATGCTCATCTCCACAGCTAACACTAGTGGGTGCAGTGATCCTGGGCTCTGCAGTCTGGGGTGGTGGAAGGAGCGTGGGACCTGAGGCCACTGAACCCTCTGAGAACTGCAGCTCTGCCTTTGATCAGGTGCATGGATTACATAACTATTAGGAACCTCCTCTTCCTCAGCCGATGGGATGCTTCAATTGGGGTCTGGGGACTGTGGTAAAGATTAGAAATAATATATGGAAAGATATTCCAAGATTTTATCTGACACTCAGTAGGTACTCAATAAATTAGGAATTTCTGTTATGTACAGATGGGATGTCCATTAATTTAAGACCTTAGTGGTCACAGAGTTGCACTCAGATCCTGCCACTCATAGTCTATGTAACCTTAATAATCTTAAGTATTTCACTTAATCTCACTGTGCCTCAGTTTCCTGAAATGAAAGCAAGTATAACAAAATCTCCCTTGTGGTGTATGTAATTTGTGAATTTATTATGCAGTTCTGGAGTAAAAAAGAGCTCTGCGATATTGCAGAGAATCTGGCTCAGGATAATTCCTTTCTCTTTTCCTTTTCTGTGTTCTGAGACAGTCCCACACACATCTTTGCTCTTTAGAAGCCTGTCATCAACACAGCAGACGTGCACATGGAAGTCACTTCCTCAGTGCATGTTCATGTGAAAGGTGCCTTCTGGTTCATCTGGGACATGCTCAACCATGGCCTGTGTGGCACAGATGTATCTCGGGGTCTTACTGTGTTTAGCAAGTTAATTGCTCATTAAGAGGAAGGGACATTCACAGAACTGAACTGACACCCCGATAAACTACCAAATGACTTTCAGTGATTTATGGGCACAGACACAGCTCCTTGCTGGCTCATGTCAGAATGGGCTGGAGTGATAAGCACACACTTATCTCTGGGTCTTGATGAATGACAAGGAAACCTTGTACCATAAAGGCAACAAGGCCACCCTGTGGGAAGAGGACTGCCACGGAGAGCATTACAAAAGCCCAATCAGCCTCCTTGTGGGAGGACAATTAATGGAATTAAAAGTTAGAATTGTAATTATCATACAAATTAGAAGGAAATTAATCAGCTCATATTTTATGACTTGTCTTGGTGTGGAGCATTGCCAGTTAGGTTTTATGGCAAATCTTTGATTAATTGAGACGCAGCATGAAAGTATAAAATCCAGACTCAAGCTGCATGTTAATATCCCCCTTTCCTCCTGTGCTGGCCCAAGGTTAGATATTGGGTAAAGGAGAGATTGTATCTGAAGTAGCACACCCATGCATGCAGATGCAGGCTTCTGTTACGGCTTTCTGCAAACTGTGTGCCTTTTCACACTTCCTCAATGTGGACAAGAATCTTTTGCCCCACTTTCTCTTTTTCCTTTTTTATTTGTAATTTTTTAATGCTTTTGTGAAATTTTATTTTTATTTTTTTTAAAATTTAAATTCAATCTGCCAACGTAGAGTATAACACTCAGTCCTCATCCCGTCAAATGCCCTCCTCAGTGCCCATCACCCAGCAACTCCATCTCCACACCCACCTCCCCTTCCACAACCCTTTGTTTGTTTCCCAGAGTTAGGAGTCTCTCATGGTTTATCTCCATCTCTAATTTTTCCCACTCAGTTCACCTCCTTTCCCTTATAACCCCTTTCACTATTTTTTATATTCCACGTATGAGTGAAACCGTATGATGATTGTCCTTCAGAGAAGCGCTATTATCAGAGAAGCACTTTCTCGTTTTCATGTGGAGATCTTCAACTTCTGTTTTCTGCCTGCCAACCCTTGGTTGGGATACTCCTGAGCACAGAATCACCTGACCCTGGGCAGACCCCAGGACCAAGGGTCACTGCAGAGTCATTGGTCAGAACTCTGTATCATCCATGCATCCATCCTTCCAGGCCTTCCCAGGGCCCTGGATTAAATTAAACTTTGGTAACTGAAGAATGCTTTTCACAAGGGAAGCTCACTGAGTCTGTGGCTTCATGTCTGTCGGGTTGGGTCCCGCAAGTCAGAGTGAAAGGCTTCAGAAAGAGAAATGGACAGGTGACCAGAGCTGCCTGGGACACAGCACACAGTGAAACTTGTCACTGTTGTTCCATACACACAGAGAAGTTATGAGTTTGCAGTGACTGTTTCAGGGAGGGACTTGGGGAGAATGCAGATGGGAAGACAGTCTGTATGAGGCCAAGAGTGAGTCTCAGGTAGGAGACATCACTGACTGGACATCTGGTAAACATGTCAACTGTACTGTGTCTGCCTCTGAGCTACTGATCTGCCCTGTACCCCTCGCATCACCCCAAAACTTGTCCCTTGCAAGTTCTTCTCCATTTTGGCAAATAGAATTTCAATCCTCCCATACACTCAATAAAAATTGGAGCAATCTAATCTTTCCACAAATGTTGTAGGTCCTACAATAAAAACAAATGCAAGAAGTAACCACTTCTTACCACTCCCTTCAGACACACTACTCCACCCACTGCTGTCTGTCACCTGGGTCACTTGGGCTATTGTAGGGACTTCCTCCAAGTCCTGCTTCCATCCTTGTATATTTTGGTTGATTCTCACTATATCTGCCAGAATAAACCTGTTAAAATGTAAATCAAATCATGTCACCAAACTGTTTATAATCCCCTGAGGCTTGGGTCACATTTAGGATAAAAGTCAAAGTCTTCATGGTGATCTGCAAGGCAATGTGATCTGGCCCCTTTGACCTCTCTGACTTCATGACCCATATCCTCCCCTACTCACTTTACCTAGCCTTGTGCCCTTCGCTCTTGCTGTGCTCTCTGTCAGGAATGTTTTTCCCTCTGGCAGCCATATGATCCAGCTCTCTTTCTTCATTTAAGCCTCAGTTGGAATGCTTCCTTCCCAGGGAAGCCTTCTTAACCTCTCTGTCCAACCCAAGAGTCTCCCTGCTTCATGCTCACTGCAGCCCATTGCACCTGGGTGTCCTGATAAATGTTCAATAGCTGGCTCAGGGTTGGGAGAATGGGAGCACAAGTTTGTAGTGCCTGTTGACTTCAGCGAGGTGAATGCTTTTGTCATGACCAATTTTAAGCCACAGAGTAATGACAATTGCCTTGTAAAATTCCTGAAAATAAAACTGGCTTTCACAAGCTTATATAGGCAGTTTCAGTGTACTCTGCTTATCATCCTTTTCTTTCCCATTTTTTTCCTTAGTACCAATTCTTGACATACTATGTATTTGACTCATACATATTATGTTAGCTATTACTCCTATTAGAAGATACTTTTCATGGGGGCAGTAATTTTTTAACTATTCATTGTTGTTTTCCAGAGCTTCTAGTATAACACCACATGGTAGATACTCAATAAAATTTTCCTGAATGACAGTGTTAACTGAAGAATGAGTCCCTAGTACTCATTAGACACTGATAAATTTGGGGATACATAAATGAATAAGACTAGATCTTTGACTTCTGTCTAGTGGTGAAGACAAGCTTCTGTAATATAATGAAATCGGGACTAAAATAGAGGTTGTTCCTTGTAGATGTAAGAATATAGAACAATCATTGAGATTAGTCTCAAATATGACTTGATTGATTCTGATGTGAATGGGGGTGTGATCTATAACTATTAATAGTGTTTGACAAACAGTCCCTGGAGTGTTTAACTTCTAATATCCTTTCTTTTCATTAAATTCCAGATATATGCTCAAGACACTCTGATGCTTTAGGAAATTGTCAAGTGCTTCTCAAACCTTATACAAGGTTCTAGCTAGATGGAAGCACATAGCTTATTAGGTCAAGGCCCACGTTGTCCAGTTTTACCACCCAGCCAAACCTAGAGCCAGACTTAATTTTAAAAAGCCGTAATGCTCCAGAATGATGTAAAGTGAGGGCAAGTTACGTATGCCTGCCTGGGAATATCCTGCGGTCCTCTACTTGTGTGGTGTCATGGGTGGCAAAGACTTTAGGGCAGGTCACATCTCCTTGCATGCTTTTTAAAACAGTGATCTTATTTACTAGCAAATGTTGCAAAAGAACATGACTCCGTTAGGTCAGTTTCTTCATTTTGAAGAAACATGAGGAGGGAATGAAGAGAAAGGTGATCCTTTTCCTTCCCTTTATGGATCGTTAGTGATTTAACACACAATTTATCACAATGACAGATGCATTTTAAAATATGGCAGGATGGAGGAAATGAACATTTATGGGCAATGCTAAGTTACTTTGTTAGACACTAGACACGCATATATAGACCAAGAGTTTTGTTGATAAATTCCTGAAATCCATTAATATGTTCATAACCGATGTGGTAATTTGGAACAGAGCATAGCAATTCTGTGGGTGAGAGTTTCTTGGTGTTTATTCTTCGTGCTGTGTGCACCAAATACCTTCTATTTGTCCCTCCGTATGCATTCTCCTCCAAGACAGTTTTCCCATTTCCAAACTTCTGGTTGGGTTGGGCCAATGTGAAGCCCAAGGGGAAGATCAGAGGGAGGAAAGAGAGAAAGCCAAGGTATTTATTCTGGGTCCCTCTTGCAGAGATACCGATACACCTGCCTACCATGGGTCAGAGCTGCTTTAGGTGGCACACTCTATAATGTGGAGAGTATCTCTGACTGCTTGATGGCTGTCTTAACACATTTTGTGGGGATTGCCTCAAGACGAGGATGGATGTGGCCTCCTTCAGAGGAGTATGGCATTTTCTGTTTCCATTTGTGAGCACCATGGGTAGGGACCACCTCAGACCAGCTGTGTATCCTGAGGTTCCTTGGTGGGCAAGACAGATTATATCTTTGCAAAGTATAAATATATGTGAAGATCAGAACATCTCAGGGGCTTTTAATTTTGTTTTTCCATATTTTCTTTTACTTTTTCTGCTCTGCTTCCTCAAGACAGTTTTCTGTACATATCCCAGGGGTTTGAGGAAGCAGGGCCTGGGAACAATTTGTCTTGCAGTTACCATGAAGGTGAAGCCAGGAGACTTAAAACTACACCTATGACAGTTTCTAACTTGAATGGGTCGTGGGCCATATCTCCTGAAAAAAACTTCTGCTTTTAAAAACACCTCCTTTCTCCTTTATCAAGAAGATCTGCAGAAGAACCTCCTTCCCCTTGGGGTAGGGGAGTTTCAAAAAGCAGAGGGCACAAAGCATTCCAGAACAATGATCTCATCTTGGTAATGATGATTTCAGGTATATTTGGGTTAAAAGTATTTGAAGATCCAGGGATACTTGGGTTAAAAGTATTTGGTATATGGGACGCCTGGTTGGCTCAGCAGTTGAGCACCTGCCTTTGGCTCAGGGCATGATTCTGAAGTCCTGGGATTGAGTCCCACATCAGACTCCCTGCATGGAGCCTGCTTCTCCCTCTGCCTGTGTCTCTGCTTCTCTCTCTCTCTCTCTCTCTCTCTGTCTCTCATGAATAAATAAATAAAATCTTTAAAAAAATTTTAAAAAGTATTTGGTATAGATAAAAATAACAATGGAATAACATCTTAATCTATAAATTAGAAAATGTTAAAAAGATAATTCATTCCAGTGTGACAAGACAGTCACTCTCACTTATTAGCATGGAGTGGAACACATTTGGAATGAATTTGACAACATGAATATAAGCTAGAAGATAATTATACCTTTGGGTCTGCAATTTAACTCCTAGGAAATTATCTTAAGTAAAATCTAAAATGGTGAAAAAAAGCACTGTGCATAAAGATTTATTTATTCAGTAAATATTTATGAAAGTTACCATGTAGCAGATATCTTTTTAAGTATTTGGAATTCAGTAGTGAATTAAGAACAAAAATGACCTGTGCATAGAAGTACCCCTTCAAGTCAGGGATGAGAGTCATTTGATCAAAAACAAAAACAAAAACAAAAACAAGGAATTAGAAGATAATGTATCATTAAAATGTTCTTAATATTGTCCATTTATGGCAAAAATGAAGTAACTGGACTGTAGCTTATTTTTCACAGTGGTCACAACAAAACACACCAGACAAAATACAAAAGCAACTGCCTAAGAACTCATAACAGCAAGGGAAGGGAGTCAAAGCTCCCAACATGAAAGATGACTGAAAAGTATGGTTGTGAGTTTCATGTTTGTTTAGTTTGGTTTCCCTCTTTTAAGTGTCAGTGACTCAAAGACAGGTCAAAATAGGAAACTATATGGCAAGCAGGTTTGGCAAAACTGTAAGAGTGGTCTGTCCCTCAGGACAGAGGATAAGGAAAAGAGTCCCCATGAACCGGGAGTGTGGAAAGAAGCCTCATAGTTTTTCTCTTTTCCCTGGTTTTCTTTTCTTTTTTTTTTTTTCTTTCCTGGCTCTGCCCCAAGACCTCTCCCAGTCATTCTATCATGGGTTTGGCAGAGCAACTAAGACCCCAAGAGGAAGAACATCTTGCTGGAAAGAGGAACTGAGAAAAGCATTTCATGAAGAGTGTGTGGGGGTATCCCAGGTATATATTTTCCCTCTTTTTTCACTCTATCCAAAAGCAGTCACTGTAATGTATAACAGCACAAATGGTTAAAACTCTGAAGGAACTCTGTCTTCCTGGCTATAGGAACCAGGAAAAGGAGCCCCTAGGGTAGAGAGTATAGGAAAAATGTTGAGAGGGGGCATTGGAGATCATTAGTCTCTGTGTGAACTGCCCCTAAACTGAACCCATGCAGAGCACACCCAGATAATTCCAGCAAAGGCTTTCAGAACTGAAGTTCCATAGAAAACAAATCCTAGTCCCAATCCAAATCTTGATGGTGCATGTGAGGGATGGAGTAAGCAGCACAGCAATGGCTGTGAGAAATGAGCTTAGGTTGGAATTAACACTCAAAGAGGGTAAAATTTGCAATGCACATGCAGTTGGGTTGACTGCTGGCTTAACAGAAAATCAATGTTCTTCAGAGAATTTCAACATGATGCATGATATTTAAAATTTTAAGGAAACAACACAAATTTTCAAGTGAAAAATAAAATCAAAAGGGCAGCCTTGGGATGACCCAGATATTGGAATTGTCAGGTAGACTTTAAAGCCGCCATTCTAACAGTGATCCAGGTGGTAAAGTGAATATTTTTGAAACAGATGGAGATATGAGAATGTTCAGTGGAGAAATAGAAATTATAAAAACAGAACCAAATCTGAATTTTAAGACTATGAAATGCAATATCTGAAATTTATGAAATTGCTAGGTTGACTCAGAGATGATAAAAGAATCAATGGACTTGAAGACAGAGGAATAAAAATGACTCCATCTGAAGGACATAAATTAAAGAGATTGAAATTAAAATGAATAGAGCCTTAGATGCCTTCAGGACAATGTGAGAAGGTCAGGCATTTTGTCATTGAAATCTCTAAGATTAATGAAAAAAGGGTGCAATACTAAAAACCATGATGATATAATGGATGAAAACTTCCTAAATTTGATGAAAAAGAAAAACTTATAAATTCAAGAATCTCAGTAAAATCTAAATAGGTTAAATGCAAAAAACTACCATTCCCATGAAAAAGAAAGAAGTAGAACCTCTATCACACACCATATACAAAATTAACTCAAAATGGATCATAGACAAGTGTAAAAGTTAAAAATATAAGATTCTCAGAAGAAAACATGGATATATTTATTGTAACCTTGGATTAAGCAGTAGTTTATTAAATATAGTAACAGAAGGACAAGCAACAGGAGGAAAAATTGATAAACTGGATATCATTAAAATAAAAGCCTTTTGTGCTTCAGAACACAGCATCAAAAAATAGAAAAGACAGCCCATAGAATGGTAGAATATATTTCCAAGTTATGTATCTAATAAGACTTGTATCCAGAGTAAATCAATAACTATTGTAATCCAATAATAAAAAGATAATTCAATTTTTAAAAATGGGAAAACAATCAGAATAGATGGTTCTGCAAAGTAGATAAAATTTCAGCAAATACATAAAAAGTTGCTCAGTATTATTAACCATTAGGAGAATGACATTAAAAAGTAATGACCTACCACTTCACCCCCATTAAGATGGCTATAATCAAAAGGACAGAAAATTAACAAGTGTTGGTGAGAATGTGAAGAAATGGGAACCTTTATATATTACTGGGGGGAATGTGAAATGGTTCAGTTGCTTTGTAAAGTCTTATAGTTTCTCTAAAGATTAAATATAGAGCTGTTGGAGATCCTGGGTGGCTCACCAGCTTAGCACCTGCCTTCAGCCCAGGGCATGATCCTGGAGTCCCGGGATCGATTCCCATATCAGGCTCCCTGCATGGAGCCTGCTTCTCCCTCTGCCTGTGTCTCTGTCTCTGTCTCTCTCTGTGTTTCTCATGAATAAATAAATAAATAAATAAATAAATAAATAAATAAATAAATAAACTTTTAAAAATATATAGAGCTACTGTGTGACCTAGCAATACTACTCTGAGATATATACCCAAGAAAAATGAAAACATTCACACACACACACACACACACTTTGTACACAAATGTTCAAAGTAGCATTATTCATAATAGCCAACAAGTAGAAATAATCCAAATGTCCACAGCTTGATTAATGGAGGAATACAATATAGTATATCCTTATAATGAAATATTATTTGGCAATAAAAAGTAAGAAGTACTGATACATAGTACAACATGGGTAAACTTTGAAAACATTATTCTAAGTGAAAGGAGCCAGACAGAGGGACACATTTGTATGATTCCATTTACATGAAATGTCCAGTGTAGGCAAATATACAGAGACAGAAAGTGGATAAGTCACTTCCTAGGGTCAAAGTTGATGAGATAAAAGTTAAAAGGTAAGGGGGCAGTTTCTTTTTGGGACAATTATAATGTTCTATAGTTTCTTTGATGATGGTTTCACAACTTTATGAATATATTAAAGTCCTCGAATTTTAATAAGTGCGTAATTGCATGGTATGTGAATTATATCTCATTTAAAGTGTTAAAAAAGAATAACATTCCCAGGCATATTATAATCAAATTTCTAAAAATCAAACTCTTTAATGCATTCAGGAAAATACAAACATATCATGATGGGGGAAACAAATTTTATGAATGCAAATTTTTCATCAGAAATCAAAGAAGCCAAAAAGTGGAGGAACAGTATTTTCAAAGTGCTAACAGAATAAAATTACTGACCCAGAATGCCATACCCAGTGAAATTATCCTTCTAGAATGAAGGTGAAATAAAGGCATTCTTAGATGAAAGGTGACAAAGAATTTGTTGCCAGCAGACTTGCTGTAAAATGAATGGTACAGGAAATTCTTCAGGAAAAAGGGAAATCATACCAGGGGGACACCTAGACCTTCAGGAATGAAGGAAAACTTTAATAGTAAAGATCTAGGTGAATATAACAGACTATGTTTCTCTTCTTAAGTCCTTTAAAATATGTATAATAGTCAAAAGCAAGATCATAACACTGGGGAGTTTCAGTGTATGTAGACACAAAATATATGATGTAAAGGAAAGAGGGCAGAGATCTATGTGATTGATTAGCATGTGTTTGTGAGAGAGACTGTGGGGTGTGTGGAGGGTAGGAGGGAGGGAGGAAAAAAGAGGAGGGGGCTAGAAAGAGATGACAACGTAGATGGCTCCTTACACTGCAGTAGAGCTGTTTATTTGAGCTGGAGGTCATGGGACGTGGACGAGTGTATATATAAACATGTAAGAAAACACAACAGATGTGATGTATAAAGCCACAGAGCAAAGTGAGGTCACCATTGAAGGGGGTGAAGGGAGAGAAGGGGTCGCAGGAAACTCTGGGATGGTAGAAAGAGGAGCCAGGAGAGTAGTCTAAGAAATTGCTGTCAGTGGGGTGAGCAGAAATCAGGAAAGCATAGGTTTGTGACGCCAAGGAAGGGGTATTTCCAGAAGGAAGGAACCCCTGTGTAATTAATTATACCGGGAGATCATTTATGTCAAGGCCAGAGAGGTGTCCTTTGCTTTTGGCAATGTGGAAATCACTGGAGTTCTTGACATGAGGAAGGACTCATGTGGTGGAAAAGTGAGTAGTGGGGAGGGAAGCTAGCTAGGCTGGCTAAGTAGAAGGTGGTTTAAAATAAGTTTGTTATGAACGAGGAGGGGTGGAAGGTACTGGCTATGTATTGTGCAAAGGATGGTATCATGAGGAGCTGAAGAAGGACTTGCTTTTTAGGTAAAAGAGATTTTATGGAATCTGCAGGACACAGAACTCTGGCTTACTTGGGAGGGTTTAGTTTCTCCAGCTGGTATGGCCAAGCAGTCCTAAGCAGACCTGGTGTTTTGTGGGTCACTGTTGCCTCCCATTGCTGTTGCTATCTGAAGGGCACCCTGGCCTGGGAGGCAGCAAAGCTGTATCTTGGCGGCTTGTGGGAACAGCCTGGGGATGGTAGCAGTTCTTCAATCAGTGCTTACATTTTTCCTTTTGCTCCTTGCTCTTGCAGAGGGGAATCTAGCTATCACAGGGTACAGCTAGAGAATATGGACTCCCAATTACCCGTAAGAAACAAAACCCTATTAAACTTTACTTTAAAAAATAATCCTTCGAAGGAAGGAAGTTTATCTTTCCTGGGATTCAAACAGCATCCTGCACACTAGTGAAGTTTCCATCATTTCTGTTGATATTTGATGGCATAGTTTACCCCATATAACGATGGCTAAATTTGGTTAAATGTGTTTTGTATGTCAGAAACAATTCTAACTGCTTTATATGCATTAACTCACATAATCATCACAACAAATTTAAAATCCCATTTTACAGATGAGGAAACTGAGATACAGTTAGATTAAGAAATTTTTCAAAAGTTGTGGAGGTAGGTTTCCAGCTTTAGCCTGCTGCCATATGCTATATTCTGAATTATTACATGCCCTGCCTCACGTTTGAATTACACATTTTTTTAGGGAACTCACTGGGGAAAACAATAAATGGTCCACTAATTCCACAATGTATTAGGTTTATTCAACAGCAAGAGAGCTTTTGTATTCTTTAAAAATATGCAACGGTTAGTTGTGTAGGGAGGTAGGGAAAAAAGTAAAGAGAAACAGAAACTGTCATCAACATTCCCCACTCTTGACGGGAATTATTTGGGCATCTTGCAAACACATTACTTAAAAACACAAGTATATGTGACATTATGTGTGTCATTTTTATATCACCTGGCGTGGTGCTTGCCATAAATGAATATTCAGGAAATATTTGTTATTGATGATGATATTTAATATCATATTTAAGCCAGGGATTGGCAAACTCTTTGTGGAAAGGGCTGTATAGTAAATATTTCAGGCTCTGTGATTCCTACAATCTGTGTCTAGTAACTACTCACTCTAATGTAGCTTGAAAACAGTCATGGAAAATATGTAAATAAATAGGCTGTCTGTGTTCCAGTAAGGATTTATATACAAAAAGAAGTCGAGGCCAGATTTGGGCCACAAGGCACAATCTAGTCTTGGCTAATATTGGTAATTACACACACACAGACACACACACACACAACCATTATGTATGTACATGTGTTATGCCTGCGTACGCACACGCATGGATAGATAGAACTATGAGGAATGTTCAAAATGACAAGTCACTGCTAGTACCTAGAAGCCTATTTTGTATGCAAAGAGCCTTATGCTCTGCCTCTGTGGCTTTCCTTCAGCCCTCAGTATGCGCTCCCTGTCTCAGTCACTTAGAATATGGCCAAGGGTGTGGCAGCCGGTAGCCCACAGATGGGTGTCACTGTTACCTTCTCCTGCAGGGGGTTAATTCTGATCCCAAATCAGAATAGCCAGACAAGGGGCTCCTTTGACCCCACTTGGGAAGGGTGTCGGTCCTTCTTATGGACGCCATGAAGGAGAACCATAGAGAGAAGGGACGACCTGAGCAGAGACATTCATACACAGGGCTTTTCACTGGGGCTGATGTCAGCTCATCTGCTGCTAAGAACCAAGTATTTGCCACATTATGGAGACTCATAGGTAGGTTCCTGTCCCCTCCTGATGTGCTTTTTCAGAAATGGGAGAGATCCATCAGCGACACAAAAGAAACGCTGGCGTTGAGACCAGAACACACACATCAAGAGGAAAAAAAGCCTCCACATATTTGTATTTGATTTATTTGGCTAGTTTTTAAACTACTTTTGAAAATCTTTACGTATGGTCTGAACTAAGTAAATGTCTTATATTGCCTTTCAACAGACATGAATGAAAATGGCATTTTTGCCAATTTTAGCAAGATTGCTTGAGTTATATTCAACTATGGAAAGGTAGTTTCTTTGTTTTTTGTTTTCTTGTTTTTAAAGAAACAATTTGTATCCTCGCCCTTTACCCTTTAAAATTAACAAATAGTCATAATTGGCAGGATTCGAACCTGGGTCTGGCTGGGTGTTTTGCCAATGGTCCTTCTGCTGTTGTGTCTCAGAAAGCATAAATGGAACAGAGAAGGTAAAAAATTTTAAAGACATTTGATCTGACTCCACTATTACTACTGCCGCCACGGAGGAGAGGGTCAGAGAAGGAGGGGGAGCACAAAAGAAGGGGGAGTAGAGAAGAAATTATTCTTGAAGGTATCGTTTATTGAGTACTTATTATGTGGCAGAAATGGAAATAAGTAGTTCATATAAATTACCTCTAATTCTCATGATAGCCTTGTGGGGGAGGCTTTATTATCCACACTTAAAAGAACAGGAAGCAGAATCAGGGAGGTGAAATTAGTTTACAAGGTCACAGAGCTACTAACTGACGGTGCTGAAATGTGAAACACACATTATCTACATAGATTATGCTTTTACTGCCACCCCGGCCCATTTCCTTTTTTTTGCTTAGTGCTGTTCATGTCTAAATGAGCCTCTTTTTCTGTAAGCATTCAGAAATAGCGCAATCATCAGACGTAAGTGGCATCTATCTGTTTTATGGCACATCCAGCACCAAGATTTCACGAACCTAATAGAGTATTCTAGGAGAATCCCAAAGAAATGGTATCTCATGGAACAGATTTTGATAGATTCTGCTTCCCACTGACTTCAGAGAGGGGATTAGTTCTCAGCAACATCAAAGCAAACCAAACCAAACCACTTTCCCAGTCAATGGATGGATTTAGGAGCTGTCAGTTCTGAGTAGGGGTCTGAAATGAAAAATTGGACATGGTTGGAGTAAGTTGTCTCCAGACCTACAGCACTGCATATCCCCCACAAAAGCCCTGGTGTGCATCCCCAGAGTCCAACTCCAGCTACCAGTATCTTGAACAATTAGCTTTCTGCAACCTGGTGGGGTAGCCCTTAATTCAAAAATGATTTTTTTATTTTTATTCTGGCATCCAGAGCACAATTCCCTGTTATTTACATGTGTTAATGTCTTGAGCATGGTCAGTTGTTTGGCTTGGCTGACATCTGGACTAGAGCCCGCCCTCTGGAGAAGAAGTGATAGGCTTAGATCCATGCAGGCCTAGCCACAGATCAGTGGGTGGGACAGAATGAACTTTCCCTTCAAGGCCTTCCTAGATCTTTCTTTTGAAACGTGCTGCCTGAGAGTAGACTGTTTCACTTTACTGAAAAAGGAGCCTTGTTCTGAGCTCTTCCCAGGCTGTATCTGGATTCATGAACTGTTCTGTGGAGAAAAGTCTGAAAGCCCCATCTACCCTTGGTATGAGCCTGGCTATCACTGGTGTTCTGGTATCTTCTGGCGTGGATTTGAGTGGAGTCCTGAAGGGACCTGGCTATCTAGCAGGGATGTGGGAGCAGTGCCTCGGGTGCTACCCCTGACCTAGGTGCCCTTGCTCCAGCTGCGGAACTGTCTGCCAGACTCAGCCTTAGCTTCATTGCTTCACAACTATCCTGGGTGTATCTAGAAGGCTTCTATGATGAGAATACAAAGTCAGACTTAATAATGGTCAATTTCCTCATTGAATTTGGTCCTCACCACAAGCTCATATAGATGTTATGATTTCCAGGGTGGAATACATAAGAAATCTATGAAGATAAATTCAATGAGAGGGTTTGAACCCTGGTCCACGGACACTCACCAGCCTGCATTGGGTCCACCATGATGGTGGCTCCTCATAGGCATTACCAGTCTTTAAAGAAGAGAGAGTCGTCTGATCTTGGCTACAGTAAAGACAAAGAGCAGTTGTAAGTGCCTTAGCCTATCGATTGTTTCCTCTCACTTAGGATTTTCTTGTGTTCTACCTTTTAAAAGGCCATGATTTTGGGCCAGCAAAAAAAGCTGGTGGTGGACAAGACCTTGCTCTGGGACCTCAGGATGTTGGGTTCTACAGTGAGCCTGTCTGTTGTTTGTCATGTAATTTTGGTCACTTGACCTCTCTTGGGCTTTAGTTTCTTCTTTTGTGAGATTAAGGGCTTGTACTGGAAAAACTTGTGAGGTTATCTTTGGATCTAAATTTTGTAATTCTGTGCATAGCCTTGTGTTGCTCTTGACTCACTGATGTTCATCTTAATAAGTGTTGAATTATACCTTTGAATAGTAACTTTAGTAATGGTGTTTGTTTAATACTATCTGATTTCAGATTTATAGTATGAGGTGTCTAAAGCATGAGTAATTTGCCCAAGTTCTCAGAGACGATAGTGGTATTGCCTCTTAGAAACCCAGGTCAACCTGATTCTATGTCTAGGGCTTGATGATGGAATCCCTGGCATCAGCAAAGGAATGAAGTAGTTTAAGAGGCTTTCCAGAGCCTCCAGGATCTTTAGGTGTTGTAGGTGCTTAGTTCACTACCCTTTGCACATTCTGTGCAGAAAAGCGTTGTCATGCCCAGCTTGTGACAGCATCAATGATGAAGACAGCACAGAACAAGCAGGTGGGTGACCCTTGACTTCAGAGACTTGATATAATAGTGATATCAACATAAAAATATGAAGAAACCCAGGTCCTCATTGGCTATGAGCCCAGGCACCCTCCAGTTTATGGTTGAGGCAAGGGAGCTCAGAGAGGCCACTGAATTGCTGAGACAGAAGAGCCATGTCAGAGCTCTTCTCTTCCTCTCCCTGGCCCCCATCCTTCCTGACTGACTCCTGTTGCTTACTCTACAGTACACTAATTTGTACTTTCTAAAGCTTCTCCTAATTAGGAAGGCCACTCAAGAATGGTGAATATCAATATTACCAATACTGAACGCCAGGTGTTCAATATCACCCTGTTCATTTGTCTAGGAAATGGTTGGACTGTTTGGGATATCCTTCATTTTCTGGTACCTTGGAAAGATTTCCTGAGCTGTGTCTCCATGAGCCCACACACATACCTGGCTTTTCTGTAGATCTGCAGATACTCATTTCCAATCCAATGGCTTAGAACAACCATGTAATCCTTTCTACAGGGATGTTGTCTCCTCCCCTGTGAGAGGCACAAACAGGAGGTAGATACACATCCTGTGCCCACTCTTCAGGTGTGACATGTTGGATTATAGAGAGATTCTACTTTCTGGAGTCTCTGCACTTCCTGTAGGTGTTAATTGCAGACAAAAGAGGATCTGGATGGTTGGCTGAGGCCATCTATTCCAGGCCAGATCTTCATAATGCTGTGGTGAGCTTTATGCTCAGTATAATCACAATTGCACCATGAGAAATTCTTTAATGCTACAGAGCTGATGGCCATCAGAACATGTGGCTTTCACGAGAATTGATTGTTGCTCTCTGGTGCAGGCATCCCAGAGAAAACTGGAATGTGGACCAATGATGTCTCTGCATCATGGTTATTAAATCACCCAGACTACTACCAGATGTTAAGGTCTGTGCTCTTGAGGGGCTTCTGTGCTTCATTTGTATCAATAAAGGGCTTTGCCTAATATCTTTGTTATTTAAAGACAGCCTGTAGCCTCTCTACCCTTCCCTCCCTCTTCTTGCCCTTGTGGGTTGAGTACCATTCTATTGAGTTCTTGCAAAGGACAGTGGCAGACAACACTATATAGTAAATTACTCAAAACCAACTACATTTATTCTTGATGTGCTCCCTATTATCTAGCTCCTATCTATTAATTTCTGACTTTGCTTTTGTCTTCAAGTCTTTGGATTTTGGAAATGTGTGCTCACTTTGGCAGCACATATACTAAAATTGGATTTTGGAAATGTAGCCAACCTCCATCCTTGATCTTGACTTTGGTGTCCTGCCTCCCCTTTCTCTTCTTTTGGATAGGTGGTGTCCGTCTGGAAAACTTCTTTTTACAACATGGTGATGCTGAATGATCACTTTACTTTAGCTGTATAGGTAAATCTTTGGGAACTGGGTTTGTAATCTAATTCTGCAGCTTGTGGGTTGGTTTTATTGCGTTATTTCCTGTATTTACTTATTTATTTTTAAAATATTTTATATATTTATCTGAGAGAGAGAAAGAGAGAGAGAGAGAGAGAGAGACAGAGACAGAGAATGAGCAGAGGGGAGGGGCAGAGGGAGAGGGAGAAGCAGGGACCCCGCTGAGCAGGGAGTCCTGTGCAGGGCTTGATCCCAGGATTCTGAGATCATGACTTGAGTTGAAAGCAGGCACTGAACTGACTGAGCCACCCAGGTGCTCCTCCTGCATTTCATTTTTAATGATACAGAGTACATATTATAAAGGATGGAGAAGTGAGCTGCGCATTTGTTCTGATTGGCAGGGGGTTGCTTGTCAGCTTTTCTTATTAAAGCCCTAGTTAGTGTTGCAGTATGTCCTTTTTATTTATTTTTAATTTTTTTATTGTAGTTCAATTTGCCAACATATAACTTATCATGCAGTGCTCATCCCATCAAGTACTCCCTCAAGGCCCATCATCCAGTCAACCAAACCCTACGTCCACCTCCCCTTCCACTACCCCTTCTTCATTTCCCAGAGTTAGGTGTCTCTCATGTTCCATCACCCTCACTCATATTTCCCACTCACTTTCTCTCCTTTCCCCTTTATTCCATTTCACTATTTTTTTAATAAATTAATTTTTATTGGTGTTCAATTTACCAACATACAGAATAACACCCAGTGCTCATCCCGTCAAGTGCCCCCCTCAGTACCCGTCACCCAGTCACCCCCACCCCCCACCCTCCTCCCCTTCCACCACCCCTAGTTCGTTTCCCAGAGTTAGGAGTCTGCCATGTTCTGTCTCCCTTTCTGATAGTTCCCACTCATTTCTTCTCCCTTCTTTTATATTCCCTTTCACTATTATTTATATTCCCCAAATGAATGAAAACATACAATGTTTGTCCTTCTCTGATTCACTTACTGCACTCAGCATAATACCCTCCGGGTCCATCCACATCGAAGCAAATGGTGGGTATTTGTTGTTTCTAATGGCTGAGGAATATTCCATTGTATACATAGACCACATCTTCTTTATCCATCATCTGTCGATGGACACCGAGGCTCCTTCCACAGTTTGGCTATTGTGGACATTGCTGCTAGAAACATCGGGGTGCAGGTGTCCCGGCGTTTCATTGCATCTGAATCTTTGGGGTAAATCCCCAGCAATGCAATTGCCTGGTCATAGGGCAGGTCTATTTTTAACTCTTTGAGGAACCTCCACACAGTTTTCCAGAGTGGCTGCACCAGTTCACATTCCCACCAACAGTGCAGGAGGGTTCCCCTTTCTCCACATCCTCTCCAACATTTGTGGTTTCCTGCCTTGTTACTTTTCCCCATTCTCACTGGTGTGAGGTGGGATCTCATTGTGGTTTTGATTTGTATTTCTCTGATGGCAAGTGATGCGGACCATTTTCTCATGTGCGTGTTGGCCGTGTCTATGTCTTCCTCTGTGAGATTTCTCTTCATGTCTTTTGCCCATTTCATGAGTGGATTGTTTGTTTCTTCAGTGTTGAGTTTAATAAGTTCTAAATAGATCTTGGAAACTAGCCCTTTATCTGATACGTCATTTGCAAATATCTTCTCCCATTCTGTAGGTTGTCTTTAGTTTTGTTGACTTCTTCTTTTCCTGTGCACAAGCTTTCTATCTTGATTAAGTCCCAAAAATTCATTTTTGCTTTTGATTCCCTTGACTTCATAGATGTATCTTGCAAGGAGTTGCTGTGGCCAAGTTCAAAAAGGGTGTGGCCTGTGTTCTCCTCTAGGATTTTGATGGAATCTTGTCTCACATTTAGATCTTTCATCCATTTTGAGTTTATCTTTGTGTCTGGTGCAAGAGAGTGGTCTAGTTTCATTCTGCTGCATGTGGCTGTCCAATTTTCCCAGCACCATTTATTGAAGAGACTGTCTTTCTTCCAGTGGATAGTCTTTCCTCCTTTATCGAATATTAGTTCACCATAAAGTTCAGGGTCCACTTCTGGGTTCTCTATTCTGTTCCATTGATCTATGTGTCTGGTTTTGTGCCAGTACCACACTGTCTTGATGACCACAGCTTTGTAGTACAACCTGAAATCTGGCATTGTGATGCCCAAGGCTCTGGTTTTCATTTTTAATATTCCCCTGGCTATTCGGGGTCTTTTCTGATTCCACACAAATCTTAAGATGATTTGTTCCAACTCTCTGAAGAAAGTCCATGGTATTTTGATAGGGATTGCATTAAACGTGTAAATTGCCCTGGGTAGCATAGACATTTTCACAATATTAGTTCTATCAATCCGTGAGCATGGAATATTTTTCCATCTCTTTGTGTCTTCCTCGATTTCTTTCAGAAGTGTTCTGTAATTTTTAGGGTATAGATTCTTTACCTCTTTGGTTAGGTTTATTCCTAGGTATCTAATGCTTCTGGGTGCAATTGTAAATGGGATTGACTCCTTAATTTCTCTTTCTTCAGTCTCATTGTTAGACCATAAAAATGCCACTTATTTCTGGGCATTGATTTTGTATCCTGCCCCACTGCCGAATTTCTGTATGAGTTCCAGCAATCTTAGGGTTGTGTCTTTTGGGTTTTCTATGTACAGTATCATGTCATCTGCAAAGAGGGAGAGTTTGACTACTTCTTTGCCAATTTCAATGCATTTTATTTGTTTTTGTTGCCTGATTGCTGAGGCTAGAACTTCTAGTTCTACGCTGAATAGCAGTGGTGAGAGTGGACATCCCTGTCTTGTTCTTGATCTTAGGGGAAAGGCTCCCAGTGCTTCCCCATTGAGAATGATATTTGCTGTGGGCTTTTTGTATATGGTGTTTAAGATGCTGAGGAATGTTCCCTCTATCCCTACACTCTGAAGAGTTTTGACCAGGAATGGATGCTGTATTTTGTCAAATGCTTTCTCTGCATCTATTGAGAGGATCATATGGTTCTTGTTTTTCTCTTGCTGATATGATGAATCACATTGATTGTTTTATGAGTGTTGAACCAGCCTTGCATCCCAGGGATAAACCCTACTTGGTCATGGTGAATAATCTTCTTAATGTACTGTTGGATCCTATTATTGGCTAGTATCTTGATGAGAATTTTTGCATCTGTGTACATCAGGGATATTGGTCTGTAATTCTCCTTTTTGGTGGGGTCTTTGGTTTTGGAATTAAGGTGATGCTGGCCTCATAGAACGAGTTTGGAAGTACTCCATCCCTTTCTATCCTTTAGAACAGCTCTAGTAGAATAGGTTTGGTTTCTTCTTTAAACGTTTGATAGAATTGCTCTGGGAAGCTATCTGGCCCTGGACTTTTGTGTCTTGGGAGGTTTTGATGACTGCTTCAATTTCCTCCATGGTTATTGGCCTGTTCAGGTTTTCTATTTCTTCCTGTTCCAGTTTTGGTAGTTTGTGGTTTTCCAGAAATGTGTCCATTTCTTCTATATTGCCTAACTTATTAGCATATAGCTGCTTATATTAAGTTTTTTAAATAGTTTGTATTTCCTCGGTATTTGTGGTGACTCTCCTTTTTCTTTTTTTATTTCTTTTTTTATTGGAATTCAATTTGCCAACATATAGTATAACACCCAGTGCTCATCCCATCAAGTGCCCCCTCAGCGCCTGTCACCCAGTCACCCCCATCCCCCCACCCACCTCCCCTTCCACCACCCCTTGTTCGTTGTTTGGCGACTCTCCTTTTTCTTTTGTGATTTTATTAATTTGAGTCTTTTTTCTTTTTAATAAGACTGACTAATGGTTTGTCTATCTTATTAATTCTTTCAAAGAACCAACTTCTGGTTTTGTAAATCTGTTCTACAGTTCTTCTGGTCTCTATTTCATTGAGTTCTGCTCTAATCTTTATTAACTCTCTTCTTCTGCTGGGTGTAGGTTTTAGTTGCTGTTCTTTCTCCAGTTCCTTTAGGTGCGACATTAGCTTGTGTATTTGAGTTTTTTCCAATTTTTTGATGGATGCTTGTATAGTGATGTATGTCCCTCTTAGTACTGCTTTGGCTGTATCCCAAAGATTTTGAATGGTTATATCTTCATTGTCATTAGTTTCCATGAATCTTTTTAATTCTTCTCTAATTTCCTGGTTGTCCCTTTTATCTTTTAGCAGGATGCTCTTTAATCTCCACATGTTTGAATTTCTTCCAAATTTCTTCTTGTGATTGAGTTCTAGTTTCTAAGCATTATGGTCTGAAATATGCAGGGTACGATCCCAATCTTTTGGTACCAGTTAAGACCTGGTTTGTGACCGAGTATGTGGTCTATTCTGGAGAAAGTTCCATGTGCCCTTGAGAAGAAGGTGTATTCAGTTGCGTTTGGATGCAATGTTCTGTAAATATCTGTGAAATCCATCTGTTCCAGTGTATCATTTAAAGCTCTTGTTTCTCTGGAGATCTTGTGCTTAGAATATCTGTCATTTACAAAAAGCACCATGTTGAAGTCTCCCAGTATAAGTTTATTATTATCTAAGTATGTCTTAAATTTGGTTATTAATTAATTGATATACTTGGCAGCTACTCCGTTAGGGGCATAGATGTTCATAATTGTTAGGTCCTCTTGTTGGATAGATTCTTTAAGTATGATATAGTGTTCCTCCTCATATCTTACTATAGTCTTTGGGATCAACTTCAATTTATATGATATGAGGATTGCTACCCCTGATTTTTTTTGAGGAGAATTTGAATGGTAAATGGTTCTCCAAACTTTTATTTTCAGGCTGTAGGTGTCCTTAATTCTAAGATGAGTCTCTTGTAGACAGCAAATAGAATGGTCTTTCTTTTTCATCCAGTGTGAAACTGAGCCTTTTGATGGGGTCATTAAGCCCATTCACATTCAGAGTTACTATTGAAAGATATGAGTTTAGTGTCATCATAATTCCTATTCAGTCCTTGTTTTTGTGGATTGTTTCTTTTGGGCTTCCTCTTTCTTTTACAGAATCCGCCTTAATATTTCTTGCAGAGCTGGTTTGGTGGTCACATAGTCTTTCAGTTTCTACCTATCTTGGAAGTTTTCTCTCTCCTTCTATTCTTAATAAGAGTCTTGCTGGATAGAGTATTCTTGGCTGCATGTTCTTCTCAGTTAGCACCCTGAATATATCTCCCCCTGCCCTTTCTGGTTTGCCAGTTCTCTGTGAAAAGGTCTAGGGTTAATCTAATATATCTCCCCATAAAAGTTAGGGAGCTCTTGTCTCTTGCTGCTTTAAGGATCTTCTCTTTATCTTTGGAATTTGCAAATTTCACTATTAAATGTCGGGGAGTTGAATAGTTTTTATTGATTTTAGGGGGGGGGGATCTCTATCTCCTGGATCTGAATGCCTGTTTCCTTCTTCAAATTAGGGAAGTTCTCAGCTATGATTTGTTGAAATACACTTTCTCATCCTCTTTCCCTTTCAGCGCCCTCTGGAACCCCAATTAAACATAGATTTAATGTCCCTTAACCTTTCCTCATGATCTTTTTTTTTTTTAACATTTCTTTTTTTAATTTATTTATGATAGTCACAGAGAGAGAGAGAGAGGCAGAGACACAGGCAGAGGGAGAAGCAGGCCCCATGCACCGGGAGCCCGATGTAGGATTCGGTCCTGGGTCTCCAGGATCGTGCCCTGGGCCAAAGGCAGCCGCCAAACCACTGCGCCACCCAGGAATCCCTCTTCATGATCTTTAATTGTTTTTCTCTTTTTCCCTCAGCTTCCTTCTTTGACATCAACTGTCTTCTATGTCACTCACTCATTCTTCTACCTCGTTAACCCTCATCGTTAGGACTTCCAGTTTGGATTGCATTTCATTTATTTATTTTTTAATTTTTTAAAAAAATTTTTATTTACTTATTTATGATAGTCACAGAGAGAGAGAGAGGCAGAGACACAGGCAGAGGGAGAAGCAGGCTCCATGCACCGGGAGCCCGATCTGGGACTTGGTCCCGGGTCTCCAGGATCATGCCCTGGGCCAAAGGCAGGCGCTAAACCACTGTGCCACCCAGGGATCCCGGATTGCATTTCATTTAATTGATTTTTTAATTTCTGTCTTTTTAGTTCTAAATTATGCAGTCATGAAGTCTCTTGAATCCCATAGGCTTTTTTCTAGAGCCACCAGTATCTTTATAATTGTACTTCTGAACTGGCTTTCTGACATCGAATTGTAATCCAAATTCTGTAACTCTGTGGCACATAGTACTATTTCTCTTTCTTTCTTTTGTGTGAGTTCTTCTTTCTAGTCATTTTGCTTGGTGCAGAGTGGCTAAAAATAAGTCATACTGGAAAAAGGAAGGAAAGAAAAAGAGGAAAAAAGAAGAGGAAAAACAAAACAAAACAAAAAACAAAGAACATAAAATAAAAAAAAAAAAAGAAGGAGGGGTATCTTTTGATTCGATATACTGTAAATCTCTTGACTTCCCCTGGAGCTTTCCAGTGCTGCTGGGTCAGGAATTTGCTCTTCCCCTGTCCTTCCAGCAGGTCTTCTGGGGGAGAGGCCTGCTATGTTGATTCTCAAGTGTTTGCACCTGGGGGATCATCCCTCCCACTGTCACTTGCGTGGCTCAGTGGGAGCTCTTTATCCTGTGAGGCCTCTGTTTCTGACAGCCCCCACCCTCCCAGGCGCAGGGTGATACCAGGAGGAACAACAAGACTGATGGCGGCCAGCTCTCCAGCCCTGGAGTCAGCTCCTGCAGTCACTACCGCAGTCTCCCAGCCCACAGTGGCCTGGATGCTCCGGGGGTGGGAGGCATTGATCTACACAGCTCCGGTGCACCCAGCAGCAAGAGCGTCTTCACTGTCCTGTGCCCTCCCAGGTTCCACCTGTTCCTGTGGGAGTGCAGGATCCTGGGCTGTCCCCCAGCGCCTGGGATCTCGGGCCTGCACGGTCGGAATCGCACTCTGGGGCTGCGCAGCCCCCTCCATGTGGAACCGCTGACTGAGCTTCTTCCGAGGTGCTGCCTGGCTCCAACCCTTTACGGTGTTCAGCCCGCTGTGTGCCGCACACTCTCCCCCGGGGGGAACTTCCTCTGTTTTTGAATCTGGGAACCTGAAGGCTCCCCTGCCCCTCCTGGGATCCTGCCGGAGTTCCCTGGGAGCACCTTTCCCTTTGGGAAGATTGTAAAAGTTCCTGCTTCTCCGGGACTGGGCTTTCCTGTCCTGGAGGCTCTGGCTGCCTGGCCTTAACCAGTATCCTCATGGGGGCCCCTCCCCCACTGAATTCTTTTTTATTTATTTATTTTTCCATCTGCCTACCTTGTTAGAAGCATGAACTCTTCTCTCTGTAGCATTCCAGCTGTTCGGTCTTTAAATCTCAGGCTGAATTCATAGGTTTTCAGGATGATTTGGATGTTATCTAGGTAAGTTGGTGGGGACAGATGACTTGGGGACCCTACTCTTCCACCATCTTCCCCCACCCCTCCAGGGTGTGCTTTTTAAACAGAGGCACATAGAGGTCCTCCTTCAGGCTTCTCATGTTCAGGAGCTAGGGCTTGTTTAGTCAGGATTCTTTTCAGTTGTTAGGAAAAAAACAACAAACCAAAACTTGAACTGTATGAGCAGAGTGGGGATATGTTGACTCGTGTTATTGAGAAGTCCACAGAGAAGTTCAGCTTCAGGCATGGCTCAATCCAGGAACCCAAGATAATGCATCTTACTCTGCATTTCTCTATTTCTTGGTGCTTTTATTTTCTGTTATTTTTATTTTCATTATGCTGACAAACTCTTCCAGGTAGTGGGTGAAGTTAACTGTTTGCTTCCCCAAATTTTCCTATTTCCCAATTCTGGAAAAAACAAAACAAACAAACGAAAAAACAAACTTCAATTATTTCTGTGACTGACTACATGTGGGAAATTATATCTATATATCTATATCTATATCATTTATATCTATATATATGAAGATATCACTGCTTTCAAGAAAAAGGAGTAGTATAATTTGTCCAGACCTGGGTCAGTAGACCACTGCTATGATCATGAGGTTTGAGCTTATAACCAAAAAGAATAGTCTGCAAGGAAAACCACTACTAATAGCAGCAACAGTCTCTCAAATGCAACCATGTAAGACATCTCAACCTATGGTGGAACACAGAGAGAGGATGTTCCTCTCAGTCTTTCTGCTCACCTAGGGCCTTATTCAATCATTTCTTTTATCAACAAAGCAATGAGTTTATACATAATTGCAGTTACCCATGCTCTTTGTCTCTGCAGTCCCTGAAATTCCAGAGGGAGGAATTATCTTTCTCCAGCCACCTGGAGAAACTAGATGGCCATGCTCGCCCTTTTGCTGCAGCCAAAGAAGGCACCCCAGACAATTCAATCATAATGTCATTAGTCACACTTTCTACAACAGCTTGTATCATCCATCAGTATCATCAGCATCTTCATTAAGAGGGAGAACTGAATATGATTTTCTTTAATATAGGGTATAAACAAGCTTACTATCTATGACTGAAAAATGACTTTGTATTTAAGGAGTTTGCAATCTTACACATTAGCTACTCCAAAGAAAAGCAAAAACATTAGGATAGTTGGTTCCCAGCAGAAAGAACACAAGCACATTTGCACAGAGTGCCAGGAAACCATTTTCATTTGAATCTCAACATCTTTTCACAGATGGTCTGTTAGCCTGATGCATTCATTAGAGGTATGATTTTACACAAGGGCCTCTATTACACTGTGCCATTGCTTAAGTGGTTTCTTCCCCATTCCCTTAAAAAAAAAACATATAAAGATCCTCAAAAATAACCTGCCATAGAGCTAGCTCTGGTTTACTTGTGTGAGTCTTCTCACAAAGGACACTTATTTTTGCTAAGAATAAGATACTTATTGCTTTACATTAAGCCATGTATAGATTATTTATTATCTTTGTTAAAAAGCCAATTTTCTTCTCAGTGTTGGTAATTGAATCTGAAGCCCTGCTATGCATCATCAGTCCATGTCTTTAAGGAAAAACAAGAGATAATGTGCAAACTGAAGCTGCAAGGCACCTGCAGGAAAAGGCACACACTCATAACATATTTTATGCATCTCTCACTTCAATTAGCAAAATATGCTTATTTCTTCCTTTCATCTATGTTAATCTCCCCCTAATAAACAATCATGTCGCATCCTTCAGTAGGGAGAATACATCTTGTAGATACACCAATTTGCAATAGCTGTCATCCAGAAAACTAAATCACAGAATAAATAACATGGATGGAGTAAGCAGAGAGCTGGAGGCCCTTTTTTGGCAAGTCGCTTTTATGTTGTGTGTGTGTGTGTGTGTGTGTGTGTGTGTGTGTAGTGTTATTTCTAACAAGACATTAACATGGCTACGAGGGCTGTCAGCTGCTGAAACCTTGTAATGGTTTGCTATTTGTCCTTGCTGCAAGAGAAACAGAAAGTTTTCTACGCCACTGCATTAGGAGAGCCCATCTCAGTGACAATTTTCGTAGTTAGAAAAGACCTTAATGTACCTGACAATTTTTAAAAAGATATTATTTATTTATTCATGACAGACACAGAGACAGAGAGGCAGAGACACAGGCAGAGGGAGAAGCAGGCTCCATGCAGGGAGCCCGACGCGGGACTTGATCCGGTGTCTCCAGCATCACGCCCTGGGCTGAAGGCGGCGCCAAACCACTGAGCCATCCGGGCTGCCCTGGAACTGACAATTTTTGACAGACAATGTTTCCATAGAAGGTTTGTGTTTCCAACTCTCTCATTTCCAGTGACTTATAACTGACATATTAAACAGAGGAAGACAAATTTTATCTGTCTGCTTATGTTTTTGAAAGAAAAAAATAGGGACAATGGGCAGGTGCAGGAGTGATGATATAGTTGTAATTTCTTTTAATCTGGACACACCTCTTGATGTTTTATCTGGAAACTACATTCTTGGTGACCTAAGCCCACTCAGGTTAGTCTTCCCATCTTCAGGGCAAGTATTTGGAGGACACATGATGAGTATTCTAGAAAATTTCAAGACCTGTACATTAATCTGAGAACTAAACAGAAACGTTTAGAAGCTTGAAAATGCACTTTGAACGTGAAGTGGACTGGCACGACCCAGGAAGTGTCCTTGTCACTTGTTGGTCCTGTGCTTATGGTGGTAAACTAAAGGTTGTAAGATGGCAGACATTATGGGGCATAGATAAGACCACAAGCCAAAACTTGACTTCTGCCTCAGGGGTACTGCTCCCTAGCTGCAAGAGTGTGAACAAATAGTCCAACCTCTGGCTTTGTATTCCTCCTCTGGGCAGATTAGGCTAAAGCTACCTATCTTCCCGCCCCACAGATTGCAGAAGACCTGAGGAAATGATGGGTATTAGAGTGATTTGGAAAGTTGGGGGGTTTAGGGACATATAAATTCACAGGCTAACGAAAATCATGTTCATTAAAGAAAAGCATTCAGAAATTTAACATTTAGCAAACACCACCTAGTGTGCCCACATAGCTGGGTCCCGAGCATCTACCATCTATGTTCTACCTTTCTCTGATCCAGATCTACTTCCAACATTGTCTATGGGAAGAAAGTTGAGTCAGTCTTCGGAGACTGTGTCGTTTTCTAGTTACTTGTCTATGAAAAGGAAGCGATAATAGCTTATTTTGTGATGTTATGAAGATCAAGTAAGATAAGGTAATGCTGAGTGCCCAGCACATAGTAGGCACATGTAGATGTTATGTAAGTTAGTGCACCCTAAGCAGAACAAAACATGAATGCATTGGTATAGAGGGCCAGGAAAACACTTTTATTATTTCAGCTGTTTCCCCACTGCTAAGATTTGTATTCTTCCTTCATTACTCATTCCCTGTGAGCATCTGAAAGGCCCACCTGGAGTGTCTCTGTGGGAGATCAATCTCCTGACAGCCTCCCTGTAATTCCCCTGGTTGTCAGATTCTGGTTAGTGGAGATCAGGGTATTATCCAGCAGGCTCACCCAGGGCTTGCTGTACAACTGGTCATGATTACAGAGGCCACTCAAGCTTAAACAAGGTGGGGTTGTAGTGAGAAGGAGATCTTTGGTCCCTCTTCCTTGAAAGGGTGGTGATGCCAGCCAGGCTGAGAAGGTGTATACCCGGCTAAGTTCTGCCAGCCTTTAGGTGTGGGACAACATTCTTAGGGCTGTGTAATTCCCTGAGAACAGTGTGGAGATAAACAGCCAGATCCTGAAATGAGAACTGCTTCCAAGAAATAGGACTGGCCTTCAGAGACCCAGAATCCCCCTGTAGAAGGGAGGAGGTGTAAGTGTGTCTATATGTCTATGATATGAGTTTAGTTTGCTGCATATATGAATGCATGTGTGTGTGCTGTGTGCATGTTTGCACGTTTGAAGGGCTATCAGAGCTTCCTGGCTCTGTAGGACAAACTGGGTACCTCAGCTTCTTTGTATCTCATTTCTGCAGTCATGTTCACTGATAAAACTGAAGAGAAACAAGGGGGTAGGGCAAGATGGTGGAGGAGTAGGGACCCTCAACTCACCTGGCTCCACCAACTTACCTAGATAACTTTCATATCATCCTGAAAAACTATGAATTCGAACTGGATTTATCTCTCTCTCTCTCTCTTTTATTTTTTTATGATGGTGAGAATAGTTAGAAGTTGAAACTGTGTTTTTGTGTGTGTGTGTGTGTGTGTGTGATTTTATTTATTTATTCATGAGAGACATACAGACAAACACACAGAAGCAGAAACACGGGCAGAGGGAGAAGCAGGCTCCTCACAGGGAGCTCAATGTAGGACTTGATCCAGGACCCTCGGGTCACACCCTGAGCCGAAGACAGATGCTCAACTGCTGAGCCACCCAGGCATCCCTTGACCTGAGAGAACAGCTGGAATGCTACAGAGAGAAGGGTTTTTTACTTCTAACAAGGTAGGAAGTTGGAAAAAATAAAAAGAATCAAGTCGGGGAGGGGCCCCGTGAGGAGCCAGGCTAAAGCCCAGTGTTGAAAGCCCCCGGGGAAAGGAAATCCCAGCACAAGAGAAGCAGGAACTTCAAAAATCCACACTGGATTCTTCCTGGATGGAAAGGCACTCAGCAGGGAAATTGGAGAGGAGTGGAGCCTCCAGTCTCCTGGAGTCACTAACAGAGGAAGTGTGCCTGGGGGAGAGTTTGCCATGGACTGCAGGCCAATCTCAGTAAAGGGCTGGAGCATGCACCTGGCGGGGCCTCAGAAGAGGCTGGTTGGTCAGATAGGAGCTCCAGATGGAGGGGTCTATGCCCTGCTGCCTTCTGGAGCTGCAACCCCAGAGTACAATTCCAGCAGCACAGGGCCCCGGATCCCAGGGCGCTGGGCAGACAAAGCTGGCGATCCTGCACTACCCCAGGACAGGCAGAGGTGGGGAAGGCACAGGACAGCGAGGACTCTCCTGCTACTGGGGCCCCCAAGCTGTGCAGATCAGTGTGCCCACAGTGCCCTGGGAGCATCTAGGCCAGTGTGGACTGGGAGCTGCTGCACTTATTGCAGGGATATGACTCCAGGGCTGGAGACCTGGCTGCTGCCAGTGTTGTTGTTCCTCCTGGTGTCACCATGTGCCTGGGAAAGGAGAGGCTGCCAGGGGACAGAGGCCTCACAGGGTAAACAGCTCCCACTGAGCCCAGCACCTGGCAGGGGGAGTGAGGCAGCTCCCCCAGGTACACACACCTGAGAGTCAGCACAGCACACCGTCTCCCCAGAAGACCAGCTGGAAGAATAGGGGAAGAGCAAGTTCTTGACCAAGCAGCTCTGGAAAGCTCCAGGGGAAGTTGAGGGATTTACAGTATATAGAAACAGAGGGTACCCCTCTCTTTTTTTCTTTCTTCCCTTTTCCAGTACAACTTGTTTTTATATCAGACTGAAAATATCTAATTTTTTTTTCTTTTCCCACCTTACTACAATATTTTACCACCTCTTCATTTTTAAGATTCTTCCTTTTTGACTTTCATATTTCTACAATTACAAGTCCTAGATATATTTTCCACTTCTAGATTCCCTTCAACATCCTCAACCTAATTTTGGGAGACATACAAGATATGTTTTTTGTTTTGTTTTGTTTTGTACTTTTTCTTTTCTCTGCCTCATTTGTTCTACAATGGCAGAAGTTTATACATTCTAAAACATGACCAGTATGCACACAGAACCAAGTGGTATACCATGCTGGTTCATTCTGTGAGATTTCTCATTCCCATTCTGTGCCCCTTCTTTTATCTCATTTATGTTTTGGAGGTCAATGTTGGGGCCCTCTACAAGTATTTCTGGTTTATATAAATTTGGGATGGAACATCTTCTAACATACAGAACTTAATATACTCAGAAACAAGAGGATCACCTTCTAGAACCCCTCAAGTGGACTGCATTATCCCTCCACTACAACTTTATCGCCACCACCAACTCCAAGAGCCACCCCCTTTTTTTTCTTCTCCTTTTTTTTTCATTTTTCTGTTTCATTTCTTTCTTTTGTTCTCTTCTTCTCTAGGATTCCTGGCCTTTTATTTTTTACTCTTTGTTTTAAAATTTATTTTTCACTTTAGTGGTCCTTTTGTTTTATTTCATTCTGACCCTTGTTTTCACTTTATGATCTCTGACCTTGGCAGAATCAACTAGGGTGAAATTTACATAGGTTGGGGTTGATATTCTTCACTCAGCCCACTCTTACACCAACTCTGCACTGAGAAAAATGACTAGAAAGAAGAACTCACCACAAAAGAAAGAATCAGAAACAGTACTCTGTCACAGAGATACAAATTTGGATTACAATTCGATGTCAGAAAACCAATTCAGAAGCAAAATTATAAAGATACTGGTGGCTTTGGAAAAAAGCATAAAGGAATCAAGAGACTTCATGGCTGCAGAATTTAGATCTAATCAGGCCGAAATTAAAAATCAATTAAATCAGAAGCAATCCAAACTGGATGTCCTAACAACGAGGGTTAATGAAGTAGAAAAAAGAGTGAGTCACATAGAAGACAAGTTGATGGCAAGGAAGGAAGCTGAGGAAAAAGAGAAAATAAAATGAGTAAAGGTTAATAGAAATAAATGATAGCCTCAGAAGGAAAAATCTACATATAATTGGGGTTCCAGAGGGCACCAAGAGAGACAGAGGGCCAGAAAGCATATTTGAACAAATAATAGCTGAGAACTTCCCTAATTTGCAGAGGGAAACAGGCATTGAGATCCAGGAGATAGAGAGGTCCTCCTATAAAACCAATAAAAACGGTTCAACACTTCTACATTTAATAGTGAAACTTGAAAATTCCAAAGATAAAGAGAAGATCCTTAAGCCGCAAGAGACAAGAGATCCCTAACTTTCATGGGGAGATAGATTAATAGCAGATCTCTCCATAGAGACCTGGCAGGCCAGAAAGGGCTGGCAGAATATATTCAGGGTCCTAAATGAGAAGATCATACAGCCAAGAATACTCAATCTGGCAAGGCTCTCATTCAGAATAGAAGGAGAGATAAAGAGTTTCCAAGATAGGCAGAAACTGAAAGAATATGTGACCTCAAACCAGCTCTGCAAGAAATATTAAGGGAGACCCTGTAAAAGAAAGAGAAAGCCCAAAGAAACAATCCACAAAAACAGGGACTGAATAGATATTACGATGACACTAAATTCATACCTTTCAATAGTAACTCTGAACGTGAATGGGTTTAATGATCCCATCAAAAGGTGCAGGATTTCAGACTGGATAAAAAAGCAAGACCCAACTATTTTCTGTCTACATGAGATTCATTTTACACCTATGGACACCTCCAGCCTGAAAATGAAAGGTTGGAGAACCATTTACCATTCAAATGGTCCTCAAAAGAAAGCAGGTGTAGCAATCCTCATATCAGATAAATTAAAGTTAACCCCAAAGACAGTAATAAGAGATGAAGAGGGACACTTTATCACACCTAAAGGATCTATCCAACAAGAGGACCTAACAATCATGAATATCTATGCCCCTAATGTGGGAGCTGCCAAGTATATCAATCAATTAATAACCGAAGTAAAGACATATTTAGATAATAACACAATAGTACTGGGAGACTTCAACATGGCACTTTCAGCAAATGACAGATACTCTAAGCAAAACTTCTCCAAAGAATCAAGATGCATGCTTTTACATGTCCATGTAAATGATACACTGGACCAGATGGGTTTCACAGATATTTACAGAACTTTACAACCAAACTCAACTGAATACATTCTTCCCAAGTGCACATGGAACTTTCTCCAGAATATACCTCACACTGGGTCACAAATCAGGTCTCAACTGATACCAAAACATTGGGATTGTCCCCTGTATACTTTCAGACCATAATGCTTTGAAATTTAAACTCAATCACAAGAAGAAATTTGGAAGAAGCTCAAACACATGGAGGTTAACAGCATCCCACTAAAAGATGAAAGGGTCTACCAGAAAACTAGAGAAGAATGAAAGGTTTCATGAAAAATAAATAGACTGAAGATACAACCATTCAAAATCTTTGGGATACAGCAAAAACAGTCCTGATAAGGCAATATATCACAATTCAAGCATCCCTCAAAAAATTGGAAAAAAATTCCAATACACACGCTAGCCTTGCACGCAAAGGAACTGAAGAACAGCAAATAAAACCTATACCAAACATAAGAGAGTTAATAAAGATCTGAGCAGACCTCAATGAAATAGAGACCAGAAGAACTGTGGAACAGGTCAACAAAACCAGGAGTTGGTTCTTTGAAAGAATTAATAAGATACAGAAACCATTAGCCAGCCTTATTAAAAACCAAAGAGAAAAGACTCAAATTAGTAAAAACACGAATGAAATAGGAGAGATCACCACCAATACCAAGGAAATACAAACGATTTTAAAAACATATTAGGAGCAGCTATTTGCCCAATAAATTAGGCAATCTGGAAGAAATGGACACATTTCTGGAAAACTACAAACCCAAAACTGGAACAGGAATAAATAGAAAACCAGAACAGGCCAATCACCAGGGAGGAGATTGAAGCAGTCATCAAAAACCTCCCAAGGCACAAGAGTCCTGGGCCAGATGGCTTCCCAGGGGAATTCTATCACATGTTTAAAGAAGAAATAATACCTATTCTTGTAAAGGTGTTCCAAAAGATAGAAGAGATGGAATACTTCAAAACTCGTTCTATGAGGCCAGCATCACCTTAATTCCAAAACTAAACAAGACCCGACCAAAAAGGAGAATTATAGACCAATATCCCTGATGAACACAGATGCAAAATTTCTCCCCAAGATATTAGCCAATAGGATCCAACAGTACATTAAGAAGATTATTCACCATGACCAAGTGGGATTTATCCCTGGGATGCAAGGCTGGTTCAACACTCATAAAGCAATCAACGTGATAGATCATATCAACAAGAGAGAAAACAAGAACTATATGATCCTCTCAATAGATGCAGAGAAAGCATTTGACAAAATACAGCATCCATTCCTGATCAAACCTCTTCAGAGTGTAGGGATAGAGGGAACATTCCTCAGCATCTTAAAAGCCATCTATGAAAAGCCCACAGCAAATATCATTCTCTTTTGGGGAAATGCTGGGAGCCTTCCCCTGAGATTAGGAACACGACAGGAATGTCCACTCTCACCACAGCTATTCAACATATTATTAGAAGTCCTAGCCTCAGTAATCAAGCAACAAAAAGAAATAAAAGGCATTGAAATTGGCAAAGAAGAAGTCAATCTCTCCCTCTTTTCGGATGACATGATACTCTACATAGAAAACCCAGAAGCCTCCACCCCAATATTGCTAGAACTCATACAGCAATTTGGCAGTGTGGCAGGATACAAAATCTATGCCCAAAAATCAGTGGCATTTCTATACACTAACAATGAGACTGAAGAAAGAGAAATTAAGGAGTCAATCCCATTTATAATTGCACCCAAAAGCATAAGATACCTAGGAATAAACCTAACCAAAGAGGTAAAGGATCTATACCCTGAAAATTACAGAGCACTTCTGAAAGAAATTGAGAAGACACAAAGAGATGGAAAAATATTCCATGCTCATTGATTGGAAGAATTAATATTGTGAAAATATCAGTGCTACTCAGGTCAATTTACACATTAAATGCAATCCCTATCAAAATACTATGGACTTTCTTCAGAGAGTTGGAACAAATAATCTTAAGATTTATGTGGAATCAGAAAAGACCCCGAATAGCCAGGGGAATATTGAAAAAGAAAACCAGAGCTGGGGGCATCACAATGCCAGATTTCAGGTTGTACTTTAAAGCTGTGATCAAGACACAATGGTACTGGCACAAGAAGAGACCAATTGATCAATGGAACAAAATAGAGAACCCAAATATGGGCCCTCAACTCTATGGTTAACTAATATTTGACAAAGTGGGAAAGACTATCCACTGGAAAAAGGACAGTCTCTTCAATAAATGGTGCTGGGTAATTGGACAGGCCCATGCAGAAGAATGAAACTAGACCACTCTCTTGCACCAGACACAAAGATAAACTCAAAATGGATGAAAGATCTAAATGTGAGACAAGATTCCATCAAAATCCTAGAGGAGAACACAGGCAACACCCTTTTTGAACTTGGCCACAGCAACTTCTTGCAAGATCCATCTCTGAAGACAAGGGAAACAAAAGCATAAATGAACTATTTGGACTTAATCAGACAAAAAGCTTCTGCACAGCAAAAGAAACAGTCAACAAAACTAAAAAGCTACCTACAGAATGGGAGAAAATATTTGCCAATGACCTATCAGATAAAGGGCTAGTATCCAAGATCTATAAAGAACTTTTTAACTTCAATAGCAAAAACAAAAACAAAAACAAACAAACAAAAAAACCCACTCCTAACATGAAATGGGCAAAAGACATGAACAGAAATCTCACAGAGGAAGACACAGTCATGGCCAACAAGCACATGAGAAAATGCACCGCATCACTTGCCATCAGGGAAATACAAAGTCAAAACCACAATGAGATACCACCTCACATCAGTGAGAAGGTGAAAATTAACAAGAGTGGAAACAATAAATGTTGGAGAGGATGTGGAGAAAGGGGAAACCTCTTGCACTGTTGGTGGGAATTGAACTGATGCAGCCACTCTGGAAAACTGTGTGGAGGTTCCTTAAAGAGTTAAAAATAGAACTACCCTACGACTCATAAATTGCACTGGTGGAGATTTACCCCAAAAAGACAGATGCAGTGAACCCCCGGGACACCTGCACTCCAATGTTTATAGTAGCAATGTCCACAATAGTCAAAATGTGGAAGGAGCCTCGGTGTCCATCAAAATATGAATGGATAAAGAAGATGTGGTTTATATATACGATGGAATATTGGTCAACCATTAGTAATGACAAATACCCATCATTTGCTTCAAGATGGATAGAACTCAAGGGTATTATCTGAGTGAAGCATGTCAATTGGAGAAGGACAAACATTATATGGCCTCATTCATTCAGGGTATATAAAAAATAATGAAAGGGAAAAGAGAGAATATTTGTGGGAAATATCAGAGAGGGTGACAGAATGTGAGAGACTCCTAACTCTGACAAATGAACAATGGGTAGTGGAAGGGGAGTTGGGTGGGGGATCGGGTGACTGGGTGATGGGCACTGGTGGGTCACTTGATGGGGTGAGCACTGGGTGTTATGCTGTATGTAGGTAAATCGAACTGCAATTGAAAATATACAAAAAATAAATAAAAAAACAAAAGATAACAAAAAGCAAAAAACTACAAAAAAAGACATCAAAACAAAACAAAACAAAACAAAACACCTGAAGAGAAACAAATTAGTGGCCCAGAAAACCATACGAAGGAGTATTTTTCATCTCAGATTAAAAATGCCAAGATATGGAAATCATGAGGGTGACAAATTGAGACCGAAAGGATAGATCCAGAAGATCCATCACATGCAAAATATAAAATCCAGAGAGGAAAGAATAGATGGGCAAGATCCAATGATTAATCACATCGTAGAAGAAAGAATTACTGATGTTTTCTGATTAAAAAGGCTGGGTTCTAGACAAGATGGATACCCTTCTTGATAAATTTCTGCCGTCTAAGAATAAAAGGATGCTCCTGAATTAAGACTGTAATAGTTACATACTAATAAAGGAAAATGGATTTTTTTTCTCATCTCCAACAGTTGAAACTAAAAGACAATGCAAAAACCTTATAGATCACTTAAGAAAATAGATAAAACTCTAAAACTTTCAATCTAGTTCAACCACCATTCTCTAGCCAGGCCAGAAGGAAGGTATTGGTGGATGTCCAAGGAGTCAAAGAAATAAAGTAGAAATTACCACATATATGAAAATCAGTAAATAGAGGGATTGCATATCAGGACCTATACATAACATTATATTCAGGTATAAACTTATAGCCTCAAATGTCTTAATTATTAAAGACTGATAATACAGGAACCAAGAACATATTAAAGGTAAAAACAAAATATTGATAAAGAGAGGAAGTTGATTTTGAAAAAATAATAATTAAATGAAATTTTGAAACTAATTGCAACATGAACAATAATTTCTACTTTTATTTAAAGGCCAACAAAACAAATGACTCTCATAAGGTCAGCTAAATGAAAAAAGTGATGTGGAATAAGAAAAGCAAAACAAAATCATATATTTTGAAGAACAAAATTATGGAAATATTTGTGTAATGCTGGCTGGAAAAAAAAGTAGAAATGGTTAATTTCCCTAAAAAATATATAACATCAAACATTATATGGTCTCATTCATTTGGGGAGTATAAAAAATAGTGAATGGGAATAAAGGGGAAAGCAAAGAAAATGAGTGGGAATATCAGTGAGGGTGACAGAACATGAGACACTCCTAACTCTGGGAAATGAAGAAGGGGTAGTGGAAAGGGAGGTGGGCAGGGGGATGAAGTGACAGTGAGGGGGACTGAAAGGGGCACATGATGGGATGAACAGTGGGTGTTATACTATATGTTGGCAAATAAAACTCCAATAAAAAATTTATAAAAAAATGAAATTCTAATAAAGGCAGTTACTAATGTAAATTTGGAAAGAATGACTAGCAGGATACCATTAAGGAGAGAGTATATGAAGAGATATTATACAGCTGTTTACCTAACTTTTAAATCATATACAATGTCCATGATTTAATACAATGTATCTAAATAACCAGATCCGGTTATTTATTCTATGCCACAGTTACTCTCAGTGTGGTACTCAGACAACAGAAATGCAAATTTTCAGGTCCTCCAGTCCCTCCAGGTCTACTGAATCAGAAGCCCTAGAGATGGGACCCAGGAACCTGTGGTTTAATGAATGAACTAATAGGTGATTCCAGTGCACACTTAAGCCTAAGAACCATTACTATACTAGACCACAGAAAAAGTGTGAAAAGTCCCTGTGGTGGGTCCACTTTTCTCTATTTATCTATCATCTATCATCATTGTCTATCTCTATATTTATCACTATATCTATGTATCTATCTTTGTCAATCTATGTCACCTATCTATCCATCTTTTTATTTTAAGTATGCAGATTGCACAAGTTCCTAATTGCTAGAAATTTTCTTTTTTAATTTAAAGATAAAGGAGTGTTGAATTTCATGAGGTACTTTCTCAAATCTGTTGAGATGATCATATAATTTTTCTTCTTTATTCTGATAATATTTTATTTAATTTTACATTAACAATATTTTTATTCTTGGGTTGTCTGGATTAAGTGGCTGACTCTTGGTTTCAGCTCAGATCATGATCTGGGGTGGTGAAATCAAACCCTATGTCAGGCTCTGCGCTCAGCAAGGAGTATCCTTCAGGATTCTCTCTTTCCCTCAGTCCTTCTCCCCCACTTTCTGTCTCTCTTGCTTTCTATCAAATACATAAATAAATCTTTAAAAAGAATGCTTTATTCTTGGGGCACCTGGGTGGCTCAGTCCATTAGGTATCCTACTTGATTTTGGCTCAGGTCATGATCTCAGGGATGTCAGATCAAGTCCTTCATCTGCCTCTGTGGTAGGCCTGGGGTCTCCTTAACATTCTCTCTCTCCATCTCCCGCTGTCCACCCTCCCTCCTTCCATTTGCATGGGTGTGCTCTCTCTCAAAAAAAGTTTTATTCTTGCCTTAAAGCTTTTTTGATCATGATGTATTATACATTTAAGACATTTTTTATTTAAATTCAGTTAGCCAACTTTATACATCATTAGTTTCAGATGTAGAGTTCAATAATTTATCAGTTGCATGTAACACCCAGTGCTTATTACATCACCTGCCCTCCTTAGTGCCCATCACACAGTTACTCCATTCCCATACCCACATCACCTCCACCAATCCTGTTTGTTTCCTAGAGTTAAGAGTCCCTCATGGTTTGTTTAATGAAGTTTTGCGATATTTTGTTTTGGATTTTTGCAGTACTTTCTGATGACTAATTTCCTTTTTAGAAATACACTGGTGAGATTTTTGTATAACAGGGTTATACAGGAGGCATAAAGATGACTTGGGGAGTGTTTCTACTTTCTCTTTCTGTAAAGGAGTTTGTAAAATAGTGATATTATTGCTTCCTTATTTGGTAGAATTTGCCAGTGAAACCACTGGACCTAGAGTTTTCTTCAGAAAGATTTTAATTAGAGATTTAATTTCTTTTTTTAAAAGATTTTATTTATTTATTCATGAGAGACACACAGAGAGGCAGAGACATAGGCAGAGAGAGAAGCAGGCTCCATGCATGTAGCCTGATGTGGGACTTGATCCTGGGACTCCAGGATCACCCCCTGGGCTGAAGGCAGATGCTTAACCACTGAGCCACCCAGGTGTCCCAGAGATTTAATCTCTTTTAAGAAATCACACAATCATTTGTGTTTTCATATTTTTAATTCAGATCTCCTATTCTTCTTGTGTCAGTTTTGATAAATTGTGTTTTTTAAGTAATTCATCTAGTACATCTAAGTTGACAAATTAGTTATCATAAAGTTGTTTAAAACATCTATTAATCATTTAAACATACTAGACATATAATTCAGTTACCATAAAATTTACCTTTTTAAGGTATACAATTCATTGGCTTTTAGTACATCCAAAAAGTTATGTGACCATCATCCCAACCTAAGTAAATATGATTTTTACCATTTGAAAAGAGAAAATCTATGTCTTTTGGCAGTCACTTGCCTTCCTCTTTCCCAAAACCTAGGTAATCACTAATCTAATTTCAGTGTCTGTGGATTTTTCAATTTTGAATGTTTTATATCAATGAAATCATATATGTGACCATTTGTGATAAATTATTTTGTTTAGCTTAGCATAATACTTTCAAGGGTCATCTGTGTTGTGGCACTTGTCAGTACTTCATTCTATTGCTGAATAATAAATCACTGTGTGAGTATACATCATATTGTTTATTTGTTTATAATTTGATGGACATGAGTTATTTCCACTGTTTCGTTATTATGAATTATGATGCTAAGGCCCTTTGTGTAAAGTGTTTTGTTTTAGTGGGTATTTGTTCACATTTATCTTGAATATATATCAAAGGAGAGATTTGCTGAGTAATATGGTAACACTATTGATATAATTAAATCTACTTTTGGATATTTGCACATATTCCTTGGATGAGTGAATGTCTATTGAGTTCCATTGCCCAATTTAAAAAAAATAGGTTACTTGTATTTTTCTTATATAGTTGAAAGGTAACTGGACTCAATTTCTTTATGAGATATAGAATTCACATGTGTATTTCTCATTCTGTGGGTTACTTTCCTTCACTGTTTTGGTGGTACTATTTCAGCACAAAGGTTTTAAATTTTAAGGTACTCAAATTTATATATTTTTCTTTTACTGCTTATGTTTTAGAGTCATAGTTAAAAAGAAGTACCTGAACCAAGATGATGAAGATGTACTTGTAAATTTTCTTCTTAGAGTTTTATAATTTTAGCTCCACATTTAGCCTTGTCATCTACTTAAGTTAATGTTTGTGCAGGTAGAGAGTACAAATTCATTATTTTTCAAGTGAAAATCCCGTTGTCCCAGCATCATTTCTTTAAGATTATTCTTTCATCCATTGATTCATCTTTTCTTCCTTGTCAAGATTAAATTGATATATGAATTTATTTCTGGAATTTCAATTCTATTTTATTATCTATCTATCTATCTATCTATCTATCTATCTATCTATCTATCTACCTAACATCTATCTAGCATCTATCTATCCTTATCTTATAGCATACTATCTTAATTCCTATAGTGTTATGGTAAATTTGAAATTAGGAAACATTAATCTTCCAAATTTATTCATCCTATTCAATGCTGGCTGTTTTTTGGTCCCTTATGTTCCCTAATTTTAGGATCAGTTTGCCAATAGGCAAAAAAAAATAAAAAATAAAAATGGGATTCTAATAGGGATTTCATTTAACCTGTGAATAAATTTGTGGAGTATTGCCATTTAAACAATATTAATTATTTTGATCCATGAACATGAGATGGTTTTCTCCTTATTTAGTTCTTTATTTTCTTTCAAAAATGTTTATAGTCTTAATGTACAAGTCTTATATTTTAATATAAGACTTATTCCTAAATATTTTATTCTCATGTATGCTATTTCAAATGGATTTTTAAAATTCCATTTGTGATTATTTATTGTTAATGTATAGAAGTACAACTGAATGAGATAGCACTTCACACCTGTTAGAATGGATGAGACCAACAACACGAGAAACAAAAGCTGTTGTCTTGGATGTGGAGACCCTCCTGCATTGTTGGTGGGAATGAAAACTGGTGCAGCCACTCTAGAAAACATTATGGAGTTTCCTCAAAGAGCTAAAAACAGAACTTCCCTACGATCCAGCACTTTCACTACTAAGTTTACCCAAATAATACAAAAACCCTAATTCATAGGGGTATATGCACCCCAATATTTATAGAAGCATTATCTACAATAATCAAGCTACGGAAACAGTACAAGTGTCCACTGACTATGAATGGAGAAAGAAGACATGGCATATATACAATGGAATATTACTAAGCCATAAAAAGAATGAAATCTTGCCATTTGAAATGATGCGGATGGAGTTAGAGTGTATTATGCTAAGTGAAGTAGGTCAGTCAGAGAAAGACAAATGCCATATAATTTTACTCGTGTGGAATTTAAGAAATAAAATGAGCATGGGGGAATAAAGAGAGAGGGAAGCCAAGAAACAATGTCTTAATTATAAAGAAGAAACTGATGGCTATTAGAGGAACGGTGGGTAGGGGGATGAGTGAAATAGTTGATTGGTATTAAGGAGCACACTTGTGATGAGCACCAGGTATGATATGTGAGTATTGAATCATTACATTGTACACCTGAAACTAATGTTACACTGTGTGTTAACTAACTGGAATTTAAATAAAAACTGAAAAAATACAACTAATTTTTGTGTATTAATCTTATATGCTGCAATATGGCTGATCTCAATTATTGGTTCGATTAGTTTTTAAAATGTACTCCTTAGGATTTTCTATAAATAAGATTACAAAGATAATATTTACTTCTTTTTGTTAACTAATTTACCTGACTAGAACTCAAGTGCAATGGTGAATACGATGGGAGTAGACATCCTTGTTTTTTTCCCCAATCTTACAGAGAAAGCACTTAGTCTTTCACCACAAAGTATGATGTTAGCTATGGGGTTTTTGTAGATGCCTTTTGCCAGGTCAAAGAAACTTCTTTCTATTCCTGGTTGTTGAGTTTTTAACTGTTTATTTTTTTAATTATGAAAGGCTATTAGATTTTAACAAATGCACTTTATTTATTGAGATTATAATTTCTTTTAAAATTGATTTGCATGTCTTAATTCCACTTGCTTCTAGTGTATAATCCTTTATATGTGTTGCTGAATTTCATTTCTACTATTTTGTATAAAATTTTTTTTATCTACACTCATAATGGACATTGACCTGTAGTATATTTTTCTTATGATATATAAGTTAAGAATCTCTTGTTTCATGCTGCTGAAGGATTTTTTCTTTATCTTTGAAGTATGCAAGTTTCAGCATTAAATGTTGAGGTGTTGAACATTTTTTATTCATTTTGGGTGGTCCTCTCTTCCTCTTGGATCTAATGCTTGTTTCCTTCCCCAGATTTGGGAAGTTCTCAGCTATGATTTGTTCAAGATTCTTTGGGGTCCTCTCTCTTGCTTGGCCTCTTTTGGAATCCCCATCAGACATATATTCTTCCTTCCCAAAGCCATCACTTATTTCCCTAAGCCTTTCCTCTTGGGTTCTTCATTGTTTTTCTCTTTTTTCCTCAGCTTCCTTCCTATTAACTTGTCTTCTATGTCACTCACTTTCTATTCCACCTTATTAACCCTAGCAATTAGAACATTCAGTTTGGATTGCATCTCATTTAATTTATTTTTAACTTTGACCTGATTAGATCACAATTCTGCAGTATCAAAGTCTCTAGAGTCCTTCATGCTTTTTCTAGAGCCACCAGTAGCTTTATAATTGTACTTCTGAATTGAGTTTCTGACATTGTATTGAAATCCAAGTTCTGTAATTCTGTGCAGAGAGTACTGTTTCTGATTTTTTCTTTTGTTTTTTTTTATTTTTTTTAATTTTTATTCATTTATGATAGTCACACAGAGAGCGAGAGAGAGGCAGAGACACAGGCAGAGGGAGAAGCAGGCTCCATGCACCGGGAGCCCGACATGGGATTCGATCCTGGGTCTCCAGGATCGCGCCCCGGGCCAAAGGCAGGCGCCAAACCACTGCGCCACCCAGGGATTCCCTGATTTTTTCTTTTGTGGTGAATTCTTCCTTCTAGCCATCCAGTACAGAGTGGGCTGCATCAAAAATATCAACCATGACCTAAATAAAATACTCCCTAGATGATTTTGAAGAGATCAGAGACCAGAGACCAGAAAATAAAAGAAAAAGTAGGGAAGAACAAAATAAGAGGACCACTAAAGTGAAAAACGAATTGTAAAACAAAGTAGTAAAAATAAAAAGTCAAGAAGAAAAAAGAAAAAGAGGAAAAAAAAGTAAAGAGGAAAAAGAGAAAATTAAAGGGGGTGAAGAAGTGGTAGTAAGGAGAGAATGTAGTCTACCTGAGGGGTCCTAGAGGGTGATCCTCTTGGTTCTCAGTGTATTTTCTTCTTTATGTTAGAAGGTGCTCAATCTCAAATTTTATATAAACCAGCAATACTTATATAAAGCCCCAGTATTGATCACCAAAACATAAACAAGATAAAAGAGGGGTTAAGAATGGGAAGAAAGAGAGAATATAATCTTACAAAATGAACCAACACGGTGTTCCACTTGGTTTTGGGTGTATGCTGGTCATGTTTTAGAAGGTACTAGCTTCCACCACTGTAAAACAAAATGAGGCAGAAAAAAACGAAAAACAAAAACCCATATCTCATATATCTACCCAAATTAAATTGACTACGTTGAAGGGAATCCAGAAGTGAAAAATGTATCTAAGTCATGTAACTGCAGAAATATGAAAGTCAAAAAGGAAAAAAACTTTAAAAATGAAGAGCTGGTAAAATATTGTAGTTAAGGTGGGAAAAGAGAAAATAATTGGAAATTTTTATTATGATGTAAGAACAAGTCATAATGAAAAAAGAAAAAGAAAAGGAAGAAAAAAGACCCTCTAGTTCTACATACTATTTTCCCTCGGTCCTGGAGCTTTCCAGCACTGTTTAGTCAAGATCGTGCTCTTCCCCTGTTCTTCCAGATAGTGTTCTGGGGAAGGGGTCTGCTGTGCTGAGGTGTCTGTGCCTGGGTGGAGATGCCCTGTGTGCTTGCCAGGTGCTAGGCTCAGTGTGAGCTGTTTATCCTGGAGGCCTTTGTTCCCTGATGGCCCTGCCTCTTCCAGGCATACGGTGAAACAAGGAGGAACAATAACAATGGCAGTGCCCGGAATTCCAGCTCTGGACTCAACTCCCTGCTAGTACTAATGCAGTCTCCCAGTCCGCACTGTCCTAGATGCTTCCAGGGCACTGCTCTGCACAGCTTGGGGGTGCCCATCAGCAGGAGAATTCTCACTGTCCTGTGTCCCTCCCCACTTCCACCTGTCCCCGGGGGAATGCAGGATCACGGGCTTTGTCTGCTTGGGCGCCCTGGGATCTGGGGCCCTGTGCCGCTGGACCCATGATCCCAGGGGCCGCCACTCCTGAAGGGAATGGGGTTTAGCCACCTCCATCCAGAGCAGACCGACCTAACCAACTGGCTTCTCCCAAATGCCCCGAGGGCTGTGATGCTTCAGCCCTTTACCCATATCCGACCACCGTTTGCAGGGAGCTTTCCCCTGGGTGCCCCTCCTCATTTATAGCGACTCTAGGAATCTTGAGGCTTCACTGCCCCTCCTGCGATGCCACCCGATTTCCTTGTTAAGCACCTTTCCATCAGGGAAAACCCTGGCGCAGATGTTTAAAGTTCCTGCTTCTCCTCAGCTGGGCCTTCCTGACCTGGAGGCTTTTGCCACTTTGCTTTAGCCCAGCTACTCGCGGTGCCCCTCCTCCACTTTATTATTTTTTATTTTATTTTTTTTCAGCCTTTCTACCTTGTTAGAAGCAAAAACTTTTCTCTCTGTAGCATTCCAGCTGTTCTCTTTAAATCTCAGGTTGAATTTGTAGTTGTTCAGGATGTTTTGAAAGTTATCTAGGTAAGTTTGTGTGACCAGGTAGGTTGAGGACCCCTACTCTTCTGCCCTATTGCCCCCTATCCTGGTATTGGTATTATGGTTATGTTTTTATCTGTTAAGAGCCTTAACCAAAATAAGAAGGTAAACTAGGTAAACTTAAATTACTAGTAATAGAATTTATTTGGGGATAGCAGAGGGACTATGACGATTTGGAAAACATATGCTCTAAAAGCAACAGATGAGTCTGTTTAGGGTGGACTATCTTTATTTTTCCTTATTTTTGTTATTAATTATTTTGTGTATTTGGGTGCTCCCATGTTGGGTGCAGAAATATTTACAATTGTTATATCTTCTTGTTGGGTTATTCCCCTTATTATTATATAATGTCCTTCTTTGTATCCTGTTACAGTCTTTCTTTGATAGTATTTTGTCCAATAGAAGTATTACTACTCTGGCTTTCTTTCCACATCCATTTGCCTGATACATGTTTCTCGATCCAGTCAACTTTCAATCTGCAGGTGTCTTTAGGTATGCAATGGTCTCCTGTTGGCAGCATTTAGATGGGTCTTTTTTTTTATTATTCACTCTGTCACTATGTTTCCCCCCCCCCCAAGATTTTATTTATTTATTCTTGAGAGTCAGAGAGAGGCAGAGACATAGGCCGAGGGAGAAGCAGGCTCCCTGTAAGGAGCCCCATGTGGGGCTCGATCCCAGGACCCTGGGATCACGACCTGAGCCGAAGGCAGACACTCAACCACTGAGCCACCAAGGTATGCCTGTCACTATGTCTTTTGATTGGAGTGTTTAGTCTATTTACATTCAACATAATGCCTGATAGGTATGTATTTATTGCTCTTTTGTTACTTGTTTCATGTTTGTCTCTGTAGCTCTTCTCTGTCCCTTTCTTTTCTTGCTCTCTTTTCTCATGGTTTGCTGGATTTCTTTAAATATATATGTGGATTCCTTTCTTTTCAACTTTTCCCATATCTATTACTGGTTTTTGATCTGTCATTACCATTAGGTTTGTATACAACCTCTTCTGCATACAGCAGTCTATAGTAAATTGATGTTCGTTTAAGAGTGAAGCCGTTCTTTAGTCCTCTTCCCTCATGTATTAGATATGATACAAAATTTTATTTTGCATAATTTTATTTTGAGATTTTTACAGATATACCTATTTGTAGTGTTTTTATGCTTCTATATTTCATACTATACTTGTGGTCTTTCTTTTTACATATTTTTGCTGGGCTACTTTAGTGGTCATGAACTCCTTTAACTTTTGTTGTCTGGGAAACTCATGTGTTCTATTCTGAATGATAGTCTGGCTGGATAGAGTATTCTTGGCTGCATATTTTTTTTGTTTCAGCACTTTGAATATATCATACCATTCCCTTCTGGATAGCAAAGTTTCTGCTGAAAAACTCACTGTACCCTAGGGGTTTTTCTTTGTATATAACTATCTTCTTTCCTTATTGCTTTTAGAATTTTCTCTTTATCACTACATTTTGCCATTTTAATTACTATTTGTCTTGGTGTGGCCCTCCTTAGGTTGATTTTGTGGGGAGAATCTCTGTGTCTCCTGGATCTAGATATGTTTCCTTCTCCAAATTAGGGAAGTTTTTAGCTATTATTTTTTTGAATAAATTTTTTTTTTGCCCCCTGTTCTCTCTCCTTTTGAGATCCTTACAATTTGAATGCTATTATGTTTGATGATGTTGATGAGTTCCCTAAGTCTATTCTCATTTAGTATAATGTTTTTTCTTTTACTTGCTCAGATTGAGTCCTTTCCACTACTCTGTCCTTTATGTGGATAATTTATTCTTCTCCTTTAGCCTGCTATTTATTCTATCTAGTTTATTTTTAATTTCATTTATTGTGTTCTTCACCTCTTATTGGCTCTTTTTTATCTCTTAGGGGTATCACTGATGTACTCAACTCTTTTCTCAAGTCCAGTAAGTCTCTTTGTGATCATTACTTTAAATTCCTTATCATTCATATTATTTATCTTTGTTTGCTTAGGTCTCTTGTTGTGATTTTTTCCTACTTTTTCTTTTGGGACATATTCCTCTGTCTTCCCATTATATCTAATTATGTCTGTTTCTCTGTGTTAGGAAGGTCAGGTATATCTCCTGCTCTGGTAAGTAATGGCATTTTGAGGAAGAGGTCCTGAGTGCCCTGCAGGGAAGTTTCCCTGTTCACCTGGCATTTCAGGGGGACTCTTCTATATGTGTTGTGTACACCCTACTATTGAGTCTTGGCCAATTTTCCTTCAGTTCAGTCATCTATAGTGTCTTTCTTTGATTGTTGTGAGCAGTGTTTAGTCCCTGTGGTGTAGTGGACCAATCTGAGGCCACTTTGGGCTTGCATTTATTCAGATCAGGTGTTTGCCAGAGGCGCAGCTACACCAAGCTGCAAGTAGCTCTCTCAGTGTGTGTCCCCAAGAAGCATTATTTGGCATGTGGGACCTGCAATCAGATGAGCTGTCTGCCCCCAGCAGTATGTCAGGCCTTCTTGCACATCCCTGGATTTGTTGCCCCAGTTTGAATTGCTCCAGCCCAGAGCATATTGGAGGGGGCAGAGCACACAATGCCCACAATGTGGGGCCAGTGAGAACATTTAAGTCTTTAATCAATTTTGAGTTTATTTTTGTGTATAATGTGAAATAAGGGCCTAATTTCATTCTTCTGCTTGTTGATACCCAGTTTTTCCAACACCATTTATTGAAGAGACTATCCGTTCCTCATTATGTGTGCCTGGCACCCTTGTTTAAGATCAGTTAACTATAAATATGTGTGTTTATACCTAGGCTCTATATTTAGTTCCATTGATCTCCATGTGTCTGTTTTTATGTCAGTATCATAATGTTTTGATTATTATAGCTTTGTAATGTATTTTGAAATCAAGAAGTGTGGTGCCTCTAGTTTTTTTCTTCTTTCTCAAGATTGCTCTGCTATGCAGTCTTTTGTGGTTCCTTATGACGGCTAGGATTGCTTTTTATATTTCTGTAAAGCATGCTATTGAGATTTGTATAGAAATTGCATTGAATCTGTAGATCACTTTGGGTAGTATGGACATTTAAACAATATTAATCCTTCCAATCCATGAACATGAGATGTCTTTACATTTAATGTCTTCTTTAATTTCCTTCATCAATTTTTTTCTTTTTTTTTTTTTTTTATAATAAATTTATTTTTTATTGCTGTTCAATTTACCAACATACAGAATAACACCCAGTGATCATCTTCATCAATTTTCTAATGTATTCAGTGTACAATTCCTTGCATAGGCTCATTTCTTTTTTTTAATAATAAATTTATTTTTATTGGTGTTCAATTTGCCAACATACAGAATAACACCCAGTGCTCATCCCATTAAGTGTCCCCCTCAGTGCCTGCCAACCAGTCACCCCCCCCCCGCCCTCCTCCCCTTCCACTACCCCTAGTTCGTTTCCCAGAGTTAGGAGTCTTCCATGTTCTGTCTCCCTTGCTGATATTTCCTATCCATTTCTTCTTCTTTCCCCTCTATTATTTATATTCCCCAAATGAATGAGACCATATAATGTTTGTCCTTCTCCGATTGTCTTATTTCACTCAGCATAATACCCTCCAGTTCCATCCACGTCGAAGCAAATGGTGGGTATTTGTCGTTTCTAATGGCTGAGTAATATTCCATTGTATACATAGACCACATCTTCTTTATCCATCATCTTTTGGTGGACACCGAGGCTCCTTCCACAGTTTAGCTATTGTGGACATTGCTGCTAGAAACATCGGGGTGCAGGTATTCTGCTGTTTCACTGCATCTGTATCTTTGGGGTAAATCCCCAACAGTGCAATTGCTGGGTCGTAGGGCAGATCTATTTTTAACTCTTTGAGGAACCTCCACAGAGTTTTCCAGAGTGGCTGCACCAGTTCACATTCCCACCCACAGTGCAAGAGGGTTCCCCTTTCTCCTCATCGTCTCAAACATTTGTGGTTTCCTGCCTTGATAATTTTCCCCATTATCAATGGTGTGAGGTGGTATCTCATTGTGGATAGGTTCATTTATAAGTATTTTATTATTTTTTGTTGCTATATGAATTAAATTATTTTCCTAAATTCCTTTTCAGACAGTTGGTGGTGTATAGATTCAACATTTTCTTATGCTGATTTTGTACCCTAAGTATACTTAATTTATTAGTTACAGTGGTTTGTTCTTGTTGTCATTGAATCTTTTGAGTTTTCTACATATATGATTGTGTCTTAACAAGATGAAAGATAATTTTTTTCCTACTTTCTAATTTGAATTCCCTTTATTTCTTTTTCTTGTCTAATTTTTGTAGCTAGGCTTCCAGGATGATGTTGAATAAGAATGGTGAGAATGAGCATCTTTGCCTTGTATTGGGTCTTAGAGAAAGAACTTTCAAATTTTCCCAACTATGATGTTAGCTGTGGACCTTTTAATATATGGCTTTTATCATATGGAGGGGTTTTTATTCTACACCCATTGTGTCTTTTTTTTTTAAATTGTGAATGGACGTTAGCTTTTGTAAAATGTTTTTATCTATTGAGATAATTATAAATTTATCTTTCATTTTGTTAATGTATATCACGTGGATCAATTTGGGTAAGTTGAAACATTCTTGGAAAAAATCCATTTGGTCAGAGTATATAATCCTTTTAACATGCTGTTGAATTTATTTTGCTAGTATTTTATTGAAGATTTTTGCATGTAAGTTCATTGGGAGTATGAGCCTATAGTTTTCTTTTTTTGTGTGATGTCTTTCTCTGGCTTTGGCATCAAGGTGATGCTGGCTTCAAAAAATGAGTTTTAAAGTGTTGATCTTCTACATTTTTTGCAAGAATTAAGAAGGATCAGCATTAAGTCTTCTTCAAATATTTCCTAAAATTCCACCCACGAAGCCAGTTGGTCCTGGGCTTTTATTGTCAGGAAGGCTGTTGATTAGTGCTCTTCCTGGTTTATTCTCCTTATTTATTTTTGGTCTTATCAGGCTTTCTGTTTCTTGATTTAGTCACTGTAGGTTGTATATTTCTAGGAACCTATCCATTACTTCTAGAGCATATAATTTTTTGGCATGTAATTGTGGGTCCCTTATGATATTTTTTAGTCCTGTGGCATAGATTAAAATATCTCTTCTTTTATTTTTAAAATTTCATTTATTTAAGCCTTTGTCCTTTTTCTTTAGTGTAGCTAAGGTTTTGTTGATTTTGTTTACTTTTTCACAAAATAAATTATTAATTTTATTAGTTCTTTTTCTATTCTGTATTTTATTTTTTTCCTGTTCTAATGTTTACTATTTTCTTTCTCCTGCCAATTTTGGGCTTAGTTTCTTTTCTTTTCCTTTTTTCTTTTCTTTTCTTTTCTTTTCTTTTCTTTTCTTTTCTTTTCTTTTCTTTTCTTTTCTTTCTTTTCTTTTCTTTTCTTTTCTTTTTCTTTTCTCTTTCTCTCTCTTTCTTCCTCTCAGTTCTTAAAGTGTAAAGTTAGGTTGTTTATCTGAGATCATTCTCTTTTTTTTGGTTCAGTTGTGTTTATCACTATTAACTTTCCTCTTAGTACTTCTTATGCTACATCCCATAAGTTTAGTTGTCTCCAGAGACAAAGGTCTTTCTTTAATATAGAATGTTTTATCCATTAATGAGAATGAGGTGGTGAAATCTCCTAGTACTGCTTTCAATTTATTTTTTCATATATGTCAATATTTGCTTTATATACTGAGATGTTATAATGTTGGGTTCATATATACTGAAAATTGTTATATTTTCCTGCTGAATCCCCTCTTTATAAATACATAATGACCTTTGTCTCTGGAAATTGTTTTTCTCTTAAAGTCTATTTTGTGTAAGTATAAAGCTGGTGTTTTTGTTGTTGTTGTTGTTGTTGTTGTTACCACTTATGTGTAATGTATTTTTTTAATTGCTTTACTTTCACCCTATATGTGTCCTTGAATCTAACATCAGTTTCTTATAGATAGCATAAAGCTGGATCTTGCTTTTTTATTCATTCAACCACTCTGTAAGTTTTGATTGGGGTATTTAGTCCTTTTACATTTAAAGTAATATTTGATAGGGGAGGATTTACTATTGCCATTAAAAAATATTTTCTGTTTGTCCTGTAGTTCTTTTCATCTCTCTTTTTCTCTCTAGCTGTCTTCTTTTGTGCTTGCTTATTGTATTAATAGGTTTCTCATTTTCTTTCATGTAACTTCTGTGGGTATTTGTCTTGTGATTACCACTGGGCTTGCATGAGATATCAGTCTATCCTAAGCTGACAATAACATTTCTTGCAAAGAAAAACTTTCCATTTTTACCTCTTCTTCTTCCACCTTATATACTGTTGACATCATGATTTATACCTATTTATATTTATATTCATTAATATCATTTAATTATAGTTATTTATTATTATTTAACTTTTATACTAGCATTAACAGTGATTTTTACCACCACAGTTTTAGTAATGCAGTAATATGGTAATAAAGTAATTCTGTTTTTCTCTATATATTTACCTTTAATTACAAGTCATATATTTTTCTCCCCTTGAGTTATGTGTAGCATCCTTTCATTTCATTTTTTTAAAAGATTTTATTTATTTATTCATGAGAGACACAGGGAGAGAGAGAGGCAGAGGCATAGGCAGAGGGAGAATCAGGCTCCATGCACTGAGCCCGACGTGGGACTCAATCCCCGGTCCCCAGGATCAGGCCCTGGGCTGAAGGTGGTGCTAAACCACTGAGCTACCTGGGCTGCCCAATTCTTTCATTTCAAATTGAAAAATTCTTTTTAGCATTTATCATAGAGAAGATCTAGTGATGATGAACTCCTTTAGCATTTGTTTGAATCCATTCATTTTTTTGAAGGATAGATTTGTTAGGTACAATAGTCTTGTTTTTGATTGACAATCTTTCTTTCTTTCTCTCGTTCTTTCTTTCTTTCTTTCTTTCTTTCTTTCTTTCTTTCTTTTTCTTTCTTTCTTTCTTTCTTTCTTTCTTTCTTTCTTTCTTTCTTTCTTCTTTCTTTCTTTCTCTTTCTTTTTTCTTTCTTTCTTTCTTTCTTTCTTTCTTTCTTTCTTTCTTTCTTTCTTTCTTTCTTTCTTCTTTCTCTTTTATCATCCTTATATCATCCTTCTCTCTTTGGCATGCAAGTATTTTTGATGAGAAATCTGCCAATAGTTTTATCACATTCTCCTGTACATAAAAAAACTGCTTTTCTCATGCTGTTTTCAAAATTATCTTTGATTTTAAATTTGACAGTTTGAGTATGTGTCTCCATATTTCTTTGGATTAATTTATTTGATTTCATTGGGATTCCTGGATATGAATATCCATTTATTTTTACCTGGGTTTGGGAAATTTTAACTATTATTTCTCTGAATAACCCATCTGCTCTCTTTTTTCCCTCTTCTCTTCATAACACATATCAGTTTTCTTAGTGAACCTCATAAATCTCTTAAGCTATCTACACATATTGTATTCCTTTTTCCCTTCTTCTGACAGGATGATTTCCAATGATCTTTCAATTTAATGATTTTCTAAGATTAATCTAATCTTCTGCTCAACTCCTCTATTGAATTTTTCAACTTAATTACTGTATTTGTCAGCTCTGTGATTTTTACTCGGTACTTTTAAATATTTTCTGTGTTGAAATTTTCACTTTGTTCATATATTGCTTTACTGGCTTTGGCAACATTTTTTATGACTTTTATTTGAAATTATATGTCAAGTAAATCACATGCCTCCATTTCACTCATGTTTAAATTTGTCTTGTTCTTTTATTTGGAATATATTTCCCTGTTTCTTCATCTTCTTTAACTTTGTATGCTTTTTTCTACATATTAGATAAAACAGCTCCTATTCCAGTCTACAGACTCACCTTATGCAGGGAATGAACCTCACCAATCAATCTGACCAGATTCTAGGTGTCACCCCCTAAACTACTTTGTGCTTGACCAAATAAATATCTTTGTTCTTAATGGTTTCCAGAATAGTATAGTACCCTAAGTCTTGTCAGTGCCCTGAGACAGGCAGGATAGAAGTCTGTCCCTTACATAGCAGCCCAAAGTGGGGACATAGATATGTGGTTAAATTCCTTCTTATCTCAGAAAGAAACTGGGAACTGGAGTTTATCACTTATTTGCTCTGCACTGAACCAGGAAGAAGAGATGTGGAATACACTCATTCAGGCCATGCTCTTTTAAAAACTATTGTTTTACTTTTTTTAGCCCTAAGAGGCTTAGAAAATACCAAGGACAGTCAGCTCATAGAGACTGGTGTGTTAGAAGATAGGCCCTTGGGTAACAACTGCAATAGTCAGGGCACTAGGTGTATAGTCCAACTCCTTCCAGGTAGAAGCTGAAGTCTCAGTTTTATTGGAAGAATCTGGATGAAGAAGCTGCAGGAAGTGCCCAAACACCTGTTCAAGCTCCCAAAGGACCTCATTAGCTCCCAGGTACAGACAAGTTAGAAACTAAACCCTTAGGCAGCAGCTTAAAAACTCAGAGCATTAGATGTTCAGTCTAAACTTTCAGGGAAAAACAGAAAGCTAGACTGTGTTTGCAGCTTGCTTGTGTTCAGCCAGAAGAGTCTTATGAAGTATTTGAATTACCACTTGAAACTGCTATTTTTTCTGTGGTACCAAGGAATTTGTAAATATTATGCCTTCTCAGCTCCCAGTTAGGCAAGTTTGGAGTTAGTCCTTCAAGTGGCACCATAAAAGCTGGTGCACTAGATGTGTCAGGCCATTCCTTCCAGGGAGAAACTAGAGGGTTTATCACTGGAGTGAGCTGGGGAAAAATAATGCAGGAAATACCATACACCAATTTAAGTGACCAAAGGATCCTGTCAGCTTCCAGTTGCAAGCTAGTTCAAAGCTAGATCTTTGGATAGCAGCTAGAAATGTCAGGATATTAGATTTGCAGCTCTGAAGGTGAGACATCCCAATGGTATACCTTTCCCACTGTGATGGCAAGGACAAACCATTTGGGTGTCTCTTATTCAAATATCCCCAAAACATAGCACAGAAGCTATACCCAAGGTACAGTAGGTGAAGGATACTGGATCCTATCACAGTCACCCTAACCACAGATGACTATGTATTCCAAATAATGAATAACAAACCAAGATGGCCAAGGTTATTATTCATCCAATAGCTTCCCTTCATGGAAGAGTGATGTCACTCTGGGAGATGTGGATGGTTATCCTCTGCAGAGGTTTTACCTACAAAAGGAAGTATGTCATAATGACAAAAAGAACTCCCCAGCTCTGCCTGAGAGAACAGGGTTTATTTTAAGCAGAACATTTAGAATACATAAGGATGTTATTCTCAAGATGGAATCTGAATGAGGAACAACTAAAAGGGTATAGGTAGCTCCATGATAGTAGCAGCATCAGAGCAGAGCAACCAGAAGTTTAGCAGACTGGATCACAGTCCATCTTTCCACTTGAGATTCCTATATGCAAGTGCTAGACTGCAATCAGAGCAGATGTGGGGCAGGTGTGAAAGCATTTCTCAAATTGCACACAGATACATCACCAAATAGTGTAGTTCTAACTGGCATGGGAGACTTAAGCACAGTCTCTAATTAGACACTGACTGAATAAGTTACTCTGACACAAAGACAATGTCTAAGATGCCAAAACTGAGAAGTAAAATTACACACATACCTGGCAGTGTCAAAGTCTGTGTGAATGAACAAGGCTGGATTCACTTAGGAGTAAACAGCAAAGGAAAATCCAACTTCTTAGTCTCTGATGAACAAGATCAAAAACGTAAACTCCAGGACTGTGATAGCAATCTCCAACTCATACATACATAGATATTAATTTTTTATCCAATGATAAAAAATACATATCTATTTTCCAAGGAAACTTAGGCACAACCATTGACCAAAATTGACATAGGCTAACTGTGGGACAGTCCCTAGGTAACCAGGCTAAAAATTAATAAAAATGAGACTAATAAGCCTTAGCAGATATTTTAGAAATATAGATGGATGCATATTACTGGATAGACCATATGATAGGTCATAAAGCAATCCTCAACAAATGTGAAAGGATTAAAATCATACAAAGTATATTCTCCAATCACAAAAGCATAAAATTAGGCAATAAGAAAAAGGATTCTAAAAAATTTACAAATATGTGAAAATTTATCAAAACATGTCAAAATAAAAGATATTTAGATCCACAGAACAGAATAGAGAGTCCAGAAATAAACCTACATTTATATGGTCAATTAATTTTTTTTTAAAGATTTTATTTATTTATTTCTCAGAGACAGAGACAGAGAGAGAGAGAGAGGCAGAGACACAGGCAGAGGGAGAAGAAAGTTCCATACAGGAAGCCAGACGTGGGACTTGATCCCTGGTCTCCAGGATCACACCCTGGGCGGAAGGTGGCGCTAAACTGCTGAGCCACCCAGGCTGCCCCGGTCAATTAATTTTCAACAAAGGAAGCAAACATACAAAGAGGAAAGGACAGCCTTGTTCGAAAAATAGTGTTGAGACAACTGGACAGCTCTATGTAAAAAACAAAAACAAAAACAACTTGACCATTTCTCATACCATATACATACTCAAAATAGATTAAAGACAAGCCTAAGACTGAAAACATAAAATTCCTAGAAGAAAGCATAGGCAGTAATCTCTTTGACATTACTTTTAATAATATTTTGTTTTGCTTTTCCCAACCTCTTCTCAGCAAAAATAAGCAAATGGGACAAGATCAAACTAAAATGCTTTGGCACACTAAAAGATTCCATCAACAAATGCAAATGGGGATATACTAAATGGGAGAAGATATTTGCAAACGATAAAATTTAATAACAGGTTAATATCTAAAATATATTTTAAAAACCAGGAATATTTACTCACACAATTTTTATTCAACATGGTACTGGACGTCCTAGCTGCAACAGTCAGACAAGTGAAAGGAATTAAAGGAATCCAAATTAGTGAAGAGGTAAAATTTTCACTATTTGCAGATGATAAGATATTATATATAGAAAACCCTAAAAACTCCGACAAAAAACTATTAGAACTGATAAATGAATTCAGTATAATTGCAGGATACATAATATGGAGAAATCTATTGCATTTTTACATTAATAATGAAGCAGCAGAGAAATTAAAACAACACCATTTACAATAACACCAAAAATAAAATACTTAGTAATAAATTTAACCAGGAAATGAAATACCTGTACTCTGAAAACTATAAAACACTGATGAAAGAAGCTGAAGATGACACAAATGGGAAGACATTCCATGCTCATGGATTGGAATAAACATTATTGCTAAAATGTCCATACTTCCTAAGTCAATCTACAGATTTAATGCAATTGCTATCGAAATATCAATACTATTTTTCACAGAACTAGAATAAACCATCCTAAAATTCACATGGAACCACAAAAGACCCCAAATAGACAAAGCAATCTCGAGAAAATACAAATCTAGAGGCATCACAATCACAGATTTCAAGACACACTACAAAGCCGTAGTACTTACAGCAGTATGGCATTGGCACAAAAATGGACACATTGTTCCATGGAACAAAACAGAGAGCCCAGAAACTCACACTTATATGGTCAATTAATATACAACAAAGGAGGCAAGAGCATACAATCAGGTAAAGACAGTCTCTTCCACAAATGGTGCTGGAAAATCTAGACAGCTACATGAAAAGAATAAAGCCAGACCACTCTCTTACACCTCACACAAAAATAATCTGAAAGTGGATTAAGCTCCTAAATGCGAGATCTGAAACCATTAAACTCCTCGAAGACATGGTCAGTAATTTCTCTGACATTGGCCACAGAAACGTTTTTCTAGATGTATTTCCTCAGGCAAGGGAAACAAAATAAAAAATAAACTATTGGGACTATACTGAAAAAAAAAGAAAAGCTTTTACACAGTGAAATAAACCAGAAACAAATAGAAAAAGGCAAACCAGTGAATGGAAGATATTTGCAAATGATATATCTAACACAGCATTAACTTTAAAAACATATAAAGAGCTTATACCACTCAACACCAAAAAAAAATTTTCTTTGACTAAAAAATGGCAGAGTTCCTCAATGATATTTTTCAAAGAAGATATACAGATAACCAGCAGAAACATGAGAAGATGCTCAACATTCTAATGATCAGGGAAATGCAAATTAAAATCACAATGAGATGTCACTTCACACCTGTCAGGATGGGTAAAGTAAAAAAAGATACAAATGACACGTATCCATGAGGATGTGAAGAAAAAGGAGCTCTCATGCACTGTTGGTGGGAATGCAAATTGATGCAGCCACTGTGGGAAAACAGTATGGAGTTTCCTCAAAAAGAAATACCATGTGACCAAATAGAAATACCATATAACCCAGTAATTCCATTACTATTTACCAAAAGAATATAAAAACACTAATTTGAAGGGATATACGCACCTCTCTGTTTATTGCAACATTATTTACAATAGCCAAGATATGGAAGCAACCAAAGTGTCCACTGATAGATGAATGGATTAAAAAAAATGTCACACACAAAATGGAATATTACTCAGTCATAAAACAGAATAATGTCTTACCATCTCAAACAACATGGATGTACCTAGAGGATATAACATTAAGTGAAATAAATCAGATGAAAAAAATACTACATGGTTTTATTTGTAAGTGGAATTTAAGAAATAAAATAAATGAACAAACAAAACAAATTCATAGTTAGAAGTATTTGATGGTTGGCTAGAGGGCAAAGGGCTGGTAGAAAGGCAAAATAGGGGAAGGAAATTAAAAGATAAAACTTCTAGTTATAAAATGTTTAAAATAGTCACAGAGATGTAATGTACAGCATACGGAACATAATCTGGCATCTTGTATCAACTTTGAGGGTGGCAATCACTTATCGTGGTGATCATTTCATAATGTGTACAAATGTTGAATCATGATATTGTACACTTGAAATGTAATGTTGTATGTCAACTGCATTTCCATTTTTAAAAAGCACTACAAAATAGCTGATGAATCAAAGAGAATTCAGGGTGGAAATTAGAAAACACTTTGAAAGGAAAGATGGAATATTGTGGTGGAGTAGGCTTATTCACCTTAGGCTCATCTCAACCCATGAACACAACTAAATATCAAATCATCCTAAATACCTCAGAAATTGTCATGAACAGACTCCACAGCTAGAAGGAGTGAAGAGAGGTATTCATTGAAGAAGGTAGGAAGTGTGGAGAGGTGGTTTAGGAGAGAAACAGATCTCAAGTGCCGTGTAGCGGAGCGGGCAGAGTTTGCAGAGAAGGGCACAGAGAGGAACACACAAGGAGAAAATTTATTCAAAGCCATTAGCTAGGAAAATGAGAGGGGCTGAATTGCAGGAATTCTTGCAACCAGTGGGGCTTAACACCTAGAGTTTTAAAGATCAGCAGTCGTGGCTGGGATAGAGCCCTAAGGGCACTGTCCTTCTCCTGGAAAGAAGACAAGGAAACAACCCAGGGGCAGAGAGCCTGGAGACAGTAATCTGAAAAGTCCCTGGGGCTCACAGCAGGGAGATTATTCACTCTTCCCAGAGCCTGTCCCTGAAAGGCAGCATTCACCAAGATGCTACCCTGGGAACAAAATGCACCATTTCCCACCACCACCCTCTGTATAAACACAGAGCCTCCTGCAGGAAACAGTGTAGTTGGACACTGGGGCTGCTTAATTTACTTACATCAAGTACCATCCCAGTTTGCTCTAGTGGGACTTTTCTCAGCAGAGCAGGCCTCTCCCCCAGAAGACCTGCACAAACTGCTACCCACAACACACATCCTGACCAGAGAGTTCTGCAGGTCTTCAATTCTGGTGGAAGTGGTGTTAGTTCTCATTTCACAATCAGAACAGAGCATACCTACTTAAAGGTTGTTGCATTCAGGCCAGGGACTAAACATTACCCACAGCAGATAAGGGAAGTCTCTGCAGGCGACTGGCCTGAAGGATAGAGAAGCCAGAACACAACAGATCACACACTACACATACCAGAGACACTCTCTGAAGTGCCAGGCACTGAACACTACATGAACTTTTCTTCGTAAAGCCACTACTTTCAGGAGCAAGAAACATGACTAACACAGAGAAAAAGGCAGAGACTGAGACAAAATTCCAACAGATGAATTTATCCCAAATGAACGTACAAGATAAGACCATGGCCTAAGATCCAAGTGAAACAGATATAATAACATGCTTGATGGAGAATTTAAAGGGACAATCAAAGAATACTTACTGGGCCTCAGAAAGCATAGAAGACTTCAGTGAGAACTTTGTCACAGATATAAAAGAGATAAAAAATAATCAATCAGAGATGAAGAACGTAATTAACAAGATTGGAAGCAGATTTGATGCAATGAATAGCAAAATGAAGAAGAATGAATTAGTGATATAGAAGACAAAATAATGGAAAATAATGAAGCTGAACAAAAGAGAGAGAATTATGCAACATGATAGTAGACTTAAGGAACTCAGTGATTCTATCAAACATGATAACATTTCTATCATAGGAGTTCCATCAGAATCAACAAAAGCAGGCTAACACCAAGACATATTATAGTTAAGTTTGAAAATATGGTGATAAAGAAAAAAAAATTAAGAGCAGCAAGAGAAAAGAAGCCCGTAACTTACAAGGAAAGACCTAGAGACCTAGCTAGAGATCTCTCAATAGAAATTTGTCAAGCTAGAAGGGAACAGTATGATATAGTCAATGTACTGAATAGGAAAAATCTGCAGCCAAGAATATTCTATCCAGCAAGGTTGTCATTCAGAATAGGAGGGATAAGAGTTTCACAGACCAACAAAAATGAAAGGAATTCCTGACCACTAAACCAACCATGCAAGAAATATTAAAGAGGACTCTTTGAGTGGGAAAGAAAGACAAAAAATGACAAGGATCAGAAAGGAATGTAGGAAGTCTCCAGAAACAATAACAAAACAAGTAATACAATGTCAATAAATACATATCTATCAATAATTACTTTGAATGTAAAGGGCCTAAATGATCCAATTCAAAGACACAAGTGACAGAATGGATAAGAAAACAAGACCTATCTATATGCTGCTTACAAGAGACTCATTTTAGACCTAAAGACAACTGGAGATTGAATGAGAGGGGGTGGAAAAACATTATGCAAATGGATGTCAAAAGAAAGCTGGAGTAGCAATATTATTTCAGACAACCTGGACTTTAAAACAAGGACTATAACAGAGATAAAGAAAGGTACTATATCATAAGTAGAGAACAATCCAACAAGAGAATATAATAATTGTAAATATTTATGTACCTAATATGGGAGCTCCCAGATATATAAAACAATAATGAACAAAAAGGCACTAATTATTAATAATACAATAATAGTAGGGGACTTGACACCCCACTTGCATCAATGGACAGATCATCTAAAGAGAAAATCAATAAAGGAACAAAGGCCTTGAATGACGCCCTGGATCAGATTGCCTGAAAAAATATGTTCAGAACATTCCATCCTAAGCAGCAGAATACACATTATTTTCAAATGCACATGGAGCATTCTCCAAAATATATTACATATTAGGTCATAAATCATACCTCAACAAATACAAAAAGATAGAATTCCTACCATGCAGCTTCTCTGATCACAATACTATAAAACTGAAAGTCAAGCACAAAAAAACTGGAAAGACTACAAATACATGGAGGTTAAAGAACATGCTGCTAAACAATGAATGGATCAACAAGGAAATCATAGAAAAATTTTTAAAAAATACTTGGAAACAAATGAAAATGAAAATACAATGGTCCAGAACCTTTGAGATGCAGCAAAAGTCATCTTAATAGGGAAGTATTAGCAATACAGACTTTCCTTAGTAAGCAAGAAAAATCTCAAATAAACAAACTAACCTTATACCTAAAGGTGCTAGAAAAAGAACAACAAACAGCCTAAAGCCAGCAGGAGGGAAATAATAAAGATTAGAGCAGAAATAAAGGACATGTAAATTAAAATCAATAGAATAGATTAATGAATCTAGGAGGTGGTTCTATGAAACAGATTACAGTTCATAAACCCCCCAGCCAGACATATCAAAAAGAAAAGAAAAATGACCCAAGTAAACAAAATTACAAATGAAAGAGGAGAAGTAACAACTGACACTACATAAATACTAGCAATTATAACAGAATATTATGAAAACTGGATGCCAGCAAATTGGACAACCTAGAAGAAATGGATAAATTCCTACAAACATAGAAACTACCAAAACTGAAACAGTAAGAAATGAACATACCAATAGCCAGCAAAGAAATTGAATTAGAAATGAAAAACTCCAAAGAAACCAAAGTCCAGAGCCAAATGGCTTCACAGGTGAATTCTACCAAACATTAAAAGAGGAGTTAATACCTATTCTTCTCAGACTATTGCAAAAAAATAGAAAAGGAAGAAAACTTCCAAACTCATTTTATGAGGCCAGCATTACTCTGATACCAAAACCAGAAAAAGATTCCACTATAAAAGAGAACTATAGTCCAATATCCCTGATGAACATGGATATAAAAATTCTCAACAGAATACTGGCAAACCAAATCCAGCAACATGTTAAAAAATCATTCACCACAACCAATGGGATTTATTCCTATGTTTCAAGCATGGTTCAATATTTGTAAATCAATCAACATGAAAGGCCACGTTAATAAAAAAAAGTATAAGAACTATATGATCCTTATGATAGATGCAGAAAAAGTGTTTGATAAAGTACAACATCCATTAATGATAAAAAGTCCTCAAAAAAATAGGGATAGAGGGAACATAACTAAAAATAATAAATACCATATATGAAAAACCCATAGCTAATATCATTAATGGGGAAAAAACTGAGAACTTTTCCTCTATGGTCAGGTATAAGACAGGGATGTCCACTCTCACCATTGTAATTTCACAAGGTACTGGAAGTCCTGGCAATCAGACAATGAAAATAAATAAAAGAGATCCAAATCCGCAAGGAAGAAGTCAAACTTTCACTCTTTGCAGATGGCATGATACTCTATATAGAAAATTCAAAAAGCTGTAAAAAATATTGCTGGAACCCATACACGAATTCAGTGAAGTTGCAGGATACAAAATCAATGTATAGAAATCCGTTGCATTTCTGTACATCAATAATGAAGCAGCAGAAAGAGGAATTAAGGAATCAACTCCATTTACAATTACACCGAAAAATTGTAAGATACTTAGGAATAAACCTAACCAAGAATGTGAAAGATTTGTACTCTGAAAACTATGAAACACTGATGAAAGAAGTTGAAGATGACACACACACAAAATGGAAACAGTCAATGCTCATGAATTAGAACAAATATTTTAAAAATGTCTATCCTACTCAAAGCAACCTACACATTTAAATGTGATCCTTATCAAAATTCCAATAGTATTTTTCATGAAGCTACAACAAATGATCCTAAAATCTGTGTGGAACCAAAACATTGAATATTCTTTCCTGCTTTGTTGAAGATTAGTTGACCATATAGTTGAATGTCCATTTCTGAGTTCTCCATTCTGTTCCATTGATCTATGTGTCAGTTTTGCACCAGTACCATACTGTCATGATGATTATAGTTTTGTAATACAGCTTGAAGTCTGGAATTGTGATACCTAGCGTTGGCTTTCTATTTTGGGATTACTTTGGCTACTTGGGGTCTTTTTTGGTTCCATTAATATTTTAGGATTATTTGTTCTAGCTCAGTGAAAAATGTTGGTGGTGTTTTGATAGAGATTGCATTGAATGTGTAGATTGCTTTGGGTAGTATAGATATTTTTACAATGTATGTTCTTGGAATCTGTGGGCTTGAAGCAGGAAAGAATATCCAATGAAAAAAAAGGTAGTCTTATCAATAAGTGGTGTTGGGAAAATTGGACAACAGCTTGTAGAAAAATGAAACTAGACTACCTTCTTGCACTATATACAAAAATAAATTCAAAACGGATGAAAAATCTCCATGTGAGACAGGAAACCATCAAAATCCTATAGGAGAACATGGGCTAAGTAACCTTCATGACCTCAGCAATAGCAAGTTTTTACTAGGCACATCACTGGGGGCAAGGACAACAAAAGCAAAAATAAACTCTTAGGACTTCATCAAGATAAAAACCAGAAGAAGACTTCAGTGAGAACTTTGTCACAGATATAAAAGAGCTAAAAAATAATCAGAGATGAAGAATGTAATAAACATATCAATTTCATTGTCAGAAAACCAACCATAAGAACATTATAAAAGCAAAGTAAGGCACAGCCAAGGAAGTAATCAGTAATCAGTAAAACTAACAGGCAGCCTATGGAATGGGAGAAGATATTTACAAATGGCATATCTGATAAAGGTTCAGTATTCCAAATTTATAAGGAATTTATCAAATTCAACACCCTCAAAACCCAAATAATCCAGCTAAGAGTTGGGCAAAAGACATGATAATTTGATAACAGCATTATCAAAAATAGCCAAATTACAGAAAGAGCCCAAATTACCATCAAATGATGAATGGATAAGATAAATATAGGAGAAGCGGGGCAAGATGGTAGAGGAGTAGGGTCCTCAAGTCACCTGGCTGCACCAACTTACCTAGATAACTTTCAAATCATCCTGAAAACCTACAAATTCGATCTGAGATTTAAAGAGAGAAGAGCTGGAATGCTACAGAGAGAAGAGTTTGTGCTTCTAACAAGTACTACTCATTTTTAGCCACTCTGCACTGAGCAAAAGGACAAGAAAGAAGAACTCACCACAAAAGAATGAGTCCTCTCTCCCACAGAGTTACAGAATTTGGATTTCAATTCTATGTCAGAAAGCCAATTCAGAAGCACAATTATAAAGCTATTGGTGGTTCTAGAAAAAAGCATAAAGGATTCAAGAGACTTCATGACCACAGAATTTAGATCTAATCAGGGCAAAATTAAAAATCAATTAAATGATATGCAATCCAAACTGGAGGTCCTAACAACGAGGGTTAATGAGGTAGAAGAAAGAGTAATATAGAAGGCAAGTTGATGACAGGGAAGGATGCTGAGGAAAAAAAAAAAGAAAAACAATTAAAAGATCATGAGGAAAGGTTAAGGGAAATAAATGACAGCCTCAGAAGGAAAAATCTACGTTTAATTGGGGTTCCAGAGGGTGCCGAGAGGGCCAGAGGGCCAGAAGGCATATTTGAACAAATCATAGCTGAGAACTTCCCTAATTTGAGGAGGGAAACAGACATCCAGACCCAGAAGATAGAGAGTCTCCCCAAATCAATAAAAGACTTTTACACCTCCAAATGTAATGGTGAAACTAGCAAATTCCAAACATAAAGAGAAAATCCTTAAAGCAGCAAGAGACAAGAGATCCCTAACCTACATGGGCAGAAATATGAGATTAACAGCAGACCTCTCCACAGGCATCTGGCAGGCCATAAAGGTCTGGCAGGATATGTTCAGGGTCCTAAATGAGAAGAACATGGAGCCAAGAATACTGTATCCAGCAAGGCTCTCATTCAGAATAGAAAGAGAGATAAAGAGCTTCTAAGATAGGCAGAAATTGAAAGAATATGTGATCACCAAACCAGCTCTACACTAACAAACTGAAGAAAAAGCATTTAATGAGTCAATCCCATTTACAATTGCACCCAAAGCATAAAATACCTAGGAATAACCCTAAGGAAAGAGGTAAAAGATCTATATCCTAAAAACTACAGAACACTTCTGAAAGAAATTGAGGAAGACACAAAGAGGTGGAAAAATACTCCATGCTCATGGATTGGAATAATTAATATTGTGAAAATGTCAATGCTACCCAATGCAATCCTTATCAAAATACCATGTACTTTCTTCAGAGAGTTGGAACAAATCATCTTAAGATTTGTGTGGAATCAGAAAAGACCCCAAATAGCCAGGGGCATATTGAAAAAGAAGACCAGAACCAGGGGCATCACAATACCAAATTTCAGGTTGTACTGCAAAGCTGTGATCATCAAGACAGTGTGGTACTGGCACAAAAACAGACACATAGATGAATGGAACAGAAGAGGGAATCCAGAAATGGGCCCTCAACTATATGGTCAACTAATATTTGACAAAGCAGGAAAGACTATCCTCTGGAAAAAGCACAGTCTCTTCAATGAATGGTGCTGAGATAATTGGACACCCACGTGCGGAAGAATGAAACTAGACCATTCTCTTACACCATACACAAAGAAAAACTCAAAATGGATGGAAGATCTAAATATGAGACAGAATCCATCAAAATCCCAGAGGAGAACACAGGCAACACCCTTTTTGAACTTGGCCACAGCAACTTCTTGCAAGATACATCTATGAAGGAAAGGGAAACAAAAGCAAAATGAACTATTGGGACTTCATTGAGATAAAAAGCTTGTGCACAGCAAAGGATACAGTCAACAAAACTAAAAGACAACCTACAGATGGGAGAAGATATTTGCAAATGACGTATCAGATAAAGAGCTATAAAGATCTATAGAGATCTATAGAGAGTGCAGATCCAAGATCTGTAAAGAACTTATTAAACTCAACACCAAAGAAACAAACAATCCAATCATGAAATGGGCAAAAGACATGAAGAGAAATCTCACAGAGGAAGACATGGACATGGCCAACACGCACATGAGAAAATGCTCTGCATCACTTGCCATCAGGGAAATACAAATCAAAACCACAATGAGATACCACCTCACACCAGTGAGAATGGGGAAAATTAACAAGACAGGAAACAACAATTGTTGAAATGGATGTGGAGAAAGGGGAACCCTCTTGCACTGTTGGTGGGAATGTGAACTGCTGCAGCCACTCTGGAAAACTGAGTGGAGGTTCCTCAAAGAGTTAAAAATAGACCTGCCCTACGACCCAGCAATTGCACTGCTGGGGTTTTACCCCAAAGATACAGATGCAATGAAAAGCAGGGACACCTGCACCCCGATGTTTCTATCAGCAATGTCCACAATAGCCAAACTGTGGAAGGAGCCTCGGTGTCCATCGAAAGATGATGGATAAAGAAGATGTGGTCTATGTATACAATGGAATATTCCTCAGCCATTAGACACGACAAATACCCACCATTTGCTTCAACGTGGATGGAACTAGAGGGTATGATGCTGAGTGAGGTAAGTTAATTAGAGAAAGACAAACTTTATATGGTCTCTTTCATTTGGGGAATATTAAATATAGTGAAAAGGAATAAAGGGGAAAGGAGAGAAAATGAGTGGGAAATATCAGAGAGGGAGACAGAACATGAGAGACACCTAACTCTGGGAAACGAACAATGGGTGGTGGAAAGGGAGGTGGGTGAGGGGTTGAGGTGACTGAGTGATGGGCACTGAGGGGGGCACTTGACAGGATGAGCACTGGTGTTATGCTATATGTTGGGAAATCGAACTCCAATAAAATAATATACAAAAAAAATGAAATGGGAATGCCAAAAAAAATTAATGTACCTTAGTCTGCTTTCACTGATTTTACTTGGTAAGTAAGTAAATAAATTTCCCACTTATAGCTACCATAAAAATAATGTTCCTAGGAGACACCTTAACAAACTATCCTTCTTTAATAACTATAAAGTGCAGCAGAAGTGAGACTCAACCTCACCAAATGATCTACAGCCTTCCATCTTTTTTTGTGATGTCAGTGTATTGCCTTACTTTGCTTTTATAATGTTCTTATGGTTGGTTTTCTGACAATGAAATTGATATGTTCTTATAGAAATTTTTGAAGCCACAGGAAAACATAAATAAGAGAACATAAATCATCAATCCCACTCTCAGAAGCAATCCCTATTAATATGGTGATAGCAATCTTTTTATACATTTGTTAAGTTAAAAATGTGATATATGCTCTTACAAATTTGTATCCTAATATTATACCTATTATTTCATGAAAATTCTCAGGGTCAATAAATTATTTTAAACATATTTATTATTACTTTATAATTTTAAATCTTATTGAAGTAGCTCATTTATTCTATATTTCTATTCTCCTATGTTTGAATATTGGTTTGCTTAACATTTTAAAAATCGAACTATTTACATTTTTCTTGCCTATTAATCATTCTTAATATATTCCTTAGCACTGCTACAAAGAAGTGAAATCACTAGAATGTTTCTATGCTATCTCCCTCTGAAATAGCGTGGAGTCGGATAAGTGCTCCATGATATTATGAATTGCATAATGATTATGAATTGCATAATTAAGTCATTTTGTGCCTGTTACCTCTATTCCCCTGCACTTGTCCGATTTGTCGGGGAAAATGGGGTCTGAAGAATATTGCTGATCTCTGGAATTCATTGACCTGAAGACCAGAAGCCTCTGAGGGGACACTGCACTGTGTGTTCTGAGCCAGGTCAGAGAGGCTCGGGGCCCTACAGCTACCGACGCCTGAAGAGCCGCAGTGAGTTCCAAGGCTGCCAGAACACCTTCATTGCTCATGAACTGTCGGCATCGTTAGTTCTAGCGAGCTGTGATTTTCATTACTGCTGAAGCAGAATGGCGCCTCTCTCTTCCCCAACAGGCTGCCTTCCCAAGCAACCAACATTCAACATAAGTGTCCCCCCACAGCATCCAATATGCTTACTCCAACACCCCCCTACCTCTCTAATCCTGCCCTCCTTTCACAGTCTCAGGGACAGCCAAGGACCTCACACTTCCCTCTGATCTTAATACCTCCCTCAAGTGCAACCTGTCTCTCACCATCTCTCTCCTCTCTCCTCCCTCCTCCCACCCCCTAATCAATGCAGCACATACATAAAGCATAACATTTACTTCCCCCTGCACTATTTCAGTATGAGTGCAAATCTCCTGAAATAAGCAGATATTCAATTGTTTTCATGGGAGCACCTGCCAGTCAGTCATACGGTGACATAAGCTGGGAGTGGGGTGGGGGTAAGTGTCTCTACAGACAACCCTCCATATCTTCAGCTGACATTCCAAGCATGAAGGAACAGACAGGGTGATGTTAGGGGGATTAGGCATGTGTGTATGCATCTGTACACCGTGAAATTGTAAGGAAATAAGTTGTTTCACATCTCAATGACTTCGTGCCATTCTTACGTTTCTACTCTTGACTAATTTCTACTTATGCCACAAGACTTGGCCTAGAGATTTCCTTTCCGAAATTATTCTTTGACTTTCATCTCGTGGGCTCCAACAGCATCCTCACATACCTCTCACATTGTAGTTTCTTTGCTTTTCTCATGAGTTATTAATTACTTTTGTATTCCCAGAATAGCACCTATCATATACTATGTGCTCAGTAACTTTTATCGTCATAAATTGGAAAGGTATAGAATTATCAACTCACAACCTGTAATTTCCTAGAAGAAAATGGCCATAGTTGCTTGTTCTCCCTTAATTATTTTTGTTAAAGGTTTTATTTAAGTTCTACGTGATAGAATTTAACAATGTAATATTAGTTTCAGGTGTACAACATAGTGACTCAATACTTCCGTACAACACCCAGTGCTCATCACAACAAATACCTCCTTAATCCTCATCACCTATTTAACCCATCCCCCACCCACCTCCTCTATGGTAGCTATTATTCTGTTCTTTATAGTTGAGACTGTGTTCCTTGGTTTGCCTCTCTCTTTCCCTTTTTTTCTCCTTTGCTCACTTGTTTTGTTTTTTAAATTCACATATGAGTGATATCAAAAGGTATTTGTCTTTTTCTGATGGACTTCTTTCACTTAGCATAATACATTTTAGGCCTATCCACATCATTGCAAATGGCAAGATTTCATTTTTTCTGATGGCTGAGTAATATTCCATTGCATACATGTACCACTTCTTCTTTATTCACCAGTCAATGGATACCTGGGCTGTTTCCATAGTTTCACTATGGTTCTCCCTTAATTCTGATCTCTAGGTGCTAAAAGTGCCATTTGTCACAGTAGGACAATAAAAATTCCACTTTATCTTATAATTTTTTAAAAATTTAAATAGCAAAAATTTGTCTCACAGTTCCAGAGACCAGAAATCTGAGATCAAGGTGTCAGCAAAGTTGGCTCCTTCTGAGGCTGGAAGAGAGACCACGTCCAGACCTCTCTTGCTGACCTGTTGATAGCTTTCTCCCTATATCTCTTCACATTGTTTTCCCTTAATGTGAGCCCATCTCTGTGTCCACATTTCTCCTCTTATAAGGACACCAGCTATGTTTTATTAGGGCCCTTTCTAGTGACCTTGGGCTCAATTGCAGGAAGATGAGCCACACCACAATTTACTAATGACACAACTTTATTACATGACTTCACTAATTGTATCTGCAGTGACCCTATTAGTAAACAAGGGCATATGCAGAGGTCCTGGGGTTAGGACGGGAACATATGGACCTTGGGGGTAGATAATATTCCATCCATAATGAATGCCAAATCAAGACAAAAATTACTCTTCTGGGCCCCAGCCCTAATTAAACCCAACACCAGTCAAGTGCTTCCTAGATAGAGGATGCTGGACTAAGACAGTAGAGTGAAAGAAATACAAGTCTCTCTGCCTTCGAGGATCTGGGAGTGATGTATGTGGGAGAAAGATGCCAGTATAATAGGGCCTATCATGGTTCCTGGTACCACAGGAGGCGTCCTATAAATTTATAAATAAATAGATTCCTAGGCATCCTAGGAATATGGTCTTGCTGTGGGAGTCAGGAATCCTACATTTTAGACAACTGGCTTTGCCACTTGTTTGCTGTGAAGCACTGGGGAGCCATTTCCAGCCTCTGAGATCTTGTCATATAATTTAAATCAAGTAAAGAATGGGGGTGATTACAGTAGGATTCAGTGACAATTGAAATAAAGCCATTCACTGAGGGAAGAGCATCATTGCCTGTGACATTAATCAGTTTGTACATCATGTTTGCTAAACAGATTCTAATTTTTTTTCCACCAAATCAAGTGAGAGTTTTTATTTTTCATCATAATTTTTTATAAGGAGCATTAAGGTATGTTCTAAATTACAGATAGCTTTCCCTTTTTCAGGCCACAGAATAACATGTTAGTATTCTTTTTTTTTTTTAACATTTGTAAGCTTTTATTTATTTTTTTTCTTTTTATTTATTTTTTTTCTTTTTATTTATTTTTTATTAATTTTTATTGGTGTTCAGTTTACCAACATGCAGAAAAACACCCAGTGCTCATCCTGTCAAGTGTCCACCTCAGTGCCCGTCACCCATTCCCCTCCAACACCCGCCCTCCTCCCCCCTTCCACCACCCCTAGTTCGTTTCCCCGAGTTAGGAGTCTTTATGTTCTGTCTCCCTCCTGATATTTCCCAACATTTCTTTTCCCTTCCTTTATATTCCCTTTCACTATTATTTATATTCCCCAAATGAATGAGAACATACACTGCTTGTCCTTCTCCGATTGACTTACTTCACTCAGCATAATACCCTCCAGTTCCATCCACGTTGAAGCAAATGGTGGGTATTTGTCGTTTCTAATGGCTGAGGAATATTCCATTGTATACATAAACCACATCTTCTTTATCCATTCATCTTTCGATGGACACCGAGGCTCCTTCCACAGTTTGGCTATTGTGGCCATTGCTGATAGAAACATCGGGGTGCAGGTGTCCCGACGTTTCATTGCATCTGAATCTTTGGGGTAAATCCCCAACAGTGCAATTGCTGGGTCGTAGGGCAGGTCTATTTTTAACTCTTTGAGGAACCTCCTCACAGTTTCCCAGAGTGGCTGCACCAGTTCACATTCCCACCAACAGGGCAAGAGGGTTCCCTTTTCTCCGCATCCTCTCCAACATTTGTGGTTTCCTGCCTTGTTAATTTTCCCCATTCTCACTGGTGTGAGGTGGTATCTCATTGTGGTTTTGATTTGTATTTCCCTGATGGCAAGTGATGCAGAGCATTTTCTCATGTGCATGTTGGCCATGTCCATGTCTTCCTCTGTGAGATTTCTCTTCATTTCTTTTGCCCATTTCATGATTGGATTGTTTGTTTCTTTGGTGTTGAGTTTAATAAGTTCTTTATAGATTTTGGAAACTAGCCCTTTATCTGATATGTCGTTTGCAAATATCTTCTCCCATTCTGTAGGTTGTCTTTTAGTTTTGTTGACTGTATCCTTTGCTGTGCAAAAGCTTCTTATCTTGATGAAGTCCCAATAGTTCATTTTTGCTTTTGTTTCTTTTGCCTTCATGGATGTATCTTGCAAGAAGTTACTGTGGCCGAGTTCAAAAAGGGTGTTGCCTGTGTTCTCCTCTAGGATTTTGATGGACTCTTGTCTCACATTTAGATCTCTCATCCATTTTGAGTTTATCTTTGTGTATGGTGAAAGAGAGTGGTCCAGTTTCATTCTGCTGCATGTGGATGTCCAATTTTCCCAACACCATTTATTGAAGAGACTGTCTTTCTTCCAATGGATAGTCTTTCCTCCTTTATCGAATATTAGATGACCATACATTTCAGGGTCCACTTCTGGGTTCTCTATTCTGTTCCATTGATCTATGTGTCTGTTTTTGTGCCAGTACCACACTGTCTTGATGACCACATCTTTGTAGTACAACCTGAAATCTGGCATTGTGATTCCCCCAGCTATGGTTTTCTTTTTTAAAAATTCCCCTGGCTATTCGGGGTCTTTTCTGATTCCACACAAATCTTAAAATAATTTGTTCTAACTCTCTGAAGAAAGTCCATGGTATTTTGATAGGGATTGCATTAAATGTGTAAATTGCCCTGGGTAACATTGACATTTTCACAATATTAAGTCTGCCAATCCATGAGCATGGAATATTTTAGTATACAAGGACTGCAAGTCCATGGTGAACATCCAGTTCATGGGGAAACTGAGACACTGGCCACACAGGCAACATAATGATTCCATCTTTTAGTGGTGTAAGGAAGCTGACTGGGGGAAGAAAATGAGCACTCTTTTCCTGGTTTAAAATGAAACAAAATATAGAATGTAAGCTGGTGCAGCCAGTCTGGAAAACAGTATGGACATTCCTCAAGCAGTTAAAAATAGAGCTACCCTGTGATCCAGCAATTACACTACAAGGTATTTACCTCAAAGATACAAATGTATTGATCCAAAAGGGCACCTGCACCTCAATGTTCATAGCAGCAATGTCCACAATAGCCCAACTATGGAAAGAGCTCAGATGTCCATCAACAGATGAATGGATAAAGAAGATGCTGTATATATACACAATGGAATATCACACAGTCACCAGTAAGGATAAATACTTATCATTTACATCAATGTGGTGGAACTGGAGGGTATTACACTAAGTAAAATAAGTCAATCAGAGAAAGACAATTATATGGTTTCACTCATATGTGGAACATAAGAAACAGCACAGAAGATCATAGGGGAAGGGAGGTAAAACTGAATGGGGATTCATCAGAAAGGGAGACAAACAATGAGAGATTCTTAACTCTAGGAAACAAACTAAGGGTTTCTGGAAGGGAGGAGGATAGGGGGATGGGGTAAATTGAATGATAGGCACTAAGCAGGGTACATGATGTGATGAGCACTGGATGATAAATTACTGAACACCACATCTGAAATTAATGATGTGCTATGTGTTGCCTAATTGAATTTAAATTTAAATAAATGAGTAAATAAAAAACAAAATAAGCCCAACTAATGGATAGGATTTACTAGCATTTTTGTAGGTCTTACCTCCCCATAACTCTCCCACAAACCTAAGCCTGTTCCAATATCAGGCAAAAGTAATTCCCAAAAAGGATCTCATGCATGGGGAAAGGGAGGGAGATAATTCTTCCAAAAAGTTGCATAAGAAAACTTCCAAGTCTGGCTAGGATTTATTAAATAATAACACCAATCTTCCCATTGTAGCAACTAAAAAAAGAAGAAGATGAAGATAAAGCAAAACAATGTATGTATATAACAATGTATATTATATATATATATATATATATATATATATATTTTTTTTTTTTAATATACCAGAGAAATGTGGATACAAAGAAGCCTAAGAGAAATACATTCCAAGAAGGGATAATCTTTTCTGCCCTCTGTGGGGCATCTGCTCAGTCAGGATGTTGACTGGAAGATTTGGCTTAGTTAAAAGTGAATGGATTGGAATCTGTAGGAGACTCAGATGCAAGAATGAATTTCTCCCTTTAGCACATTCACCCTCAAAGAACATTTGCTGAATGTAAGAAATGCCAGAATGGAAGACTGGGACCTGGGTATGTAAAGGAAGACAAAGTATTAGAATTGTGGAGGAAACTAGAGAATATGTTTATTCTTCTAGAAGTGTTTTTATTTTTTTAAAAATATTTTATTTATTTATTCATGAGAGACACAGAGAGAGAGAGAGAGGCACAGGCAGAGGGAGAGACAGGTTCTGTGCAGGGAGCCCAACATGGGACTCGATCCCATATTTCCAGGATCAGGCCCTGGGCTGAAGGCAATGCTAAACCGCTGATACCTGGATTGCCCCTCTAGAAGTGTTTTTAAATAGCTTTATTGACATATCTTTGAAATATAAAAAGTATCTATATTTAAGGTGTAAAATGATGTTTTGATACATGTATACATTGTGAGAAGGCCACTACAATCAAGCTAATAACTTATTCATTTACCGCCATATAATTTTATCACTGTTTATGTTGAGACTTATTTTTTTAAAGATTTTATACATTGAATAAATAAAGGGAGAAGCAGAGACATAGGCAGAGGGAGAAGCAGGCTCTCCATAGGAAGCCTGATGTGGGACTCCATCCCAGGACCCCGGGATCACACCCTGAGCCAAAGGCAAAGGCTCAACAGCTGAGCCACCCAGGTGTCCCTATGTTGAGATTTAATTGAAGATCTACATTCTTGGCAAATTTCAATCACGAAATATACTACTGTTAATTATCATCACCATGTTATATGTTAGATCTCCAGGGCCCAATGATCTTGCATAAGTTAAACTTTCTACGCTTTAACCAACATCTTAACATTTCATCCTCCTCAGTTATTCCACTGCCCCACAAACTGGAAACTACCATTCTACTCTCTATTTTAAGAGCTTGACTGTTTTAGAGTCATTATCTAAGTGAGATATGCAGTATTTGTCTTTCTGTGTCTTATTTCCCTTATAATAATATTCTTCAGGTAGATTTACGTTCTTGCGAATGGCAAGGTTTCCTTCTTTTTAATGTTGAATGATATTCCATTGTATATATGTACACCACACATGCTTCATTAATTTATCCATTGATAGACTTATAGATTATTTCCATATCTTGGCTATAGTGAATGGTGCTGCAATAAGCATGGAAGCGCAGCTATCACTTTGAGATCGAGATTTCATTTCCTTTGCATATATATATCCAGAAGTGAGTTTGCTGGATCATAGGGCAGTTCTATTTTTAATTTTTTCGGGGACCTCCATACTGTCTTCCACAGTGGCTGAACCAGTTTCTATATCCACCAACAGTACAGGAGGGTTCCTTTTTCCTCCACATCCGAGCCAATATTCATTGTTTCTTACCTTTTTTATTTTAGCCATTCTGACATGTGTGAGGTTGTATCTCCTTGAAGTTTTGATTTGAATTTCACTAATGATCAGTGATGTTGAGCATCTTTTTATGTGTCAGCCATCTGTATGTCTTCTTTGGAAAAATGTCTGTTTATATCTTATGTCTCATTTTTAATTGGATTGTTTTTTTTTAGTATTGAACTATAGACGTTCTTTATGTATTTTGGATACTAGCCCTTTATGAGATATGTCATTTGCAAATATCTTCTCCCATTCAGTAGGTTGCCTTTTAGTTTTGCTGACTGTTCCCTTTGCTGTGAAGAAACTTTTTATTTTGATGATGTCTCAATAGTTTATTTTTGCTTTTGTTTCCCTTGTCTCAGGAGATATAGCTAGTATGAATTTGCTATGGCTGATGTCAAAGAGGTCACCTGCATGTGCTCTCATCTATGATTTTTATGGTTTCATGTCTCACATTTTGGTCCATAATCCATTTTGAATTTATTTTATTAATGGTATAAGGAAGTGATCCAGTTTCATTCTTTTACATGTAGCTGGCAGTTTTCCCAACACCATTGGTGAAGAGACTTTTTCCCATTGCACATTCTTTATTCCTTGTCAAAGATTATTTGACCATGTAGTTGTGTGCTCATTTCTGGGTTTTCTATTTTCTTCCATTGATCTACATGTCTATTTTTGTGCCAGGGTCATACTGTATTGATTACTACAGCTTTGTAATAACTTGAAGTCTATAGTTGTGATACTTCTATTTTCTTTTCCTTTTTTTCTGTACTTTTATTTTGTTTTATTGTTTTTAGGAATAGAATTTAGTGACTCAGCACTTATATTTAAAACTCAGTAAAAAAAAAAAAAAAAAAAAAAAACCTCCGTGCTTAACATGACAAGTACCCTTCTTTTTTTTTCATTTTTAATTGAAATTCAATTTGCCAACATACAGTATAACAGTCAGTGCTCATCCTGTCAAGTGCCCTCCTCAGTGCCTGTCACCCAGTTACCCCATCCCCCCACTCAACTGCCCTCCTCAATGCTAATCCATCACTCACCTCCTTCTTCAACTCTCATTTTTTCTCTATTGTTAATAGTCTCTAATGGTTTAATTCCCTCTCTCTTTCTCCTCCTTCCCATATGTACAACTGTTTTGTTTCTATAATTCCACACATGAGTGAAACCATATGGTATTTGTCTCTCTGACTGACTTATTTTGCTTAGCATAATACATTCTAGTTCCATTCATTTCAGGACAAATGTCAAGATTCCATCCCTTTTGAGGAATAGTATATATATTTATTTTTTGTATATTTTTTATTGGAGTTTGATTTGCCAACATATAGCATAACATCTGGTGCTCATTCCTACAAGTGCCCCCCTCAGTGCCCGTACCCAGTCACCCCAAACACTGCCCACCTTCCTTTCCACTACCCCTTGTTCATTTCCCAGAGTTAGGAGTCTCTCATGTTCTTTCAGCCTCACTGATATTTCCCACTCATTTTCTCTCCTTTCCCCTTTATTTCCTTTCTACTTTTTATATTCCCCAAATGAAAGAGACCATATAATGTTTGTGCTTCTCCGATTGACTTACTCATTCAGAATAATACCCTCCAGTTCTATCCATGGTGAACAAAAGGTGGGTATTTGTCATTTCTAATGACTGAGTAATATTCAATTACATATATAGACCACATCTTCTTTATTCATTCATCCTTCGATGGACACCAAGGCTCCTTCCACAGTTTGGATATTGTGGATATTGCTGCTATAAGCATTGGGGTGCAGGTGTCATGCCGTTTCACTGCATTTGTATCTTTGGGGTAAATACCCAGCAGTGCAATTGCTGGGTCGTAGGGCAGGTTTATTTTTAACTCTTTGAGGAACCTCCACACAGTTTCCCAGAGGGGCTGCACCAGTTCACATTCCCACCAACAGTGCAGGAGGGTTCCCCTTTCTCCGCATCCTCTCCAACATTTGTGGTTTCCTGCCTTGTTAATTTTCCCCATTCTCACTGGTGTGAGGTGGGATCTCATTGTGGTTTTGATTTGTATTTCCCTGATGGCAAGTGATGCGGAGCATTTTCTCATGGCTTGTTGGCCATGTCCATGTCTTCCTCTGTGAGATTTCTGTTCATGTCTTTTACCCATTTCATGATTGGATTGTTTGTTTCGTTGCTGTTGAGTTTAATAAGTTCTTTATAGAACTTGGATACTAGCCCTTTATCTGATACGTCATTTGCAAAAATCTTCTCCCATTCTGTAGGTTGTCTTTGAGTTTTGTTGACTGTTTCTTTTCCTGTGCAGAAGCTTTTTATCTTGAAGAAGTCCCAATAGTTCATTTTTGCTTTTGTTTCTTTTGCCTTCGTGGATGTATCTTGCAAGAAGTTGCTGTGGCCAAGTTCAAAAAGGGTGTTGCCTGTGTTCTCCTCTAGGATTTTGATGGATTCTTGTCTCACAATTAAATCTTTCATCCACTTTGAGTTTATCATTGTGTATGGTGCAAGAGAGTGGTCTAGTTTCATTCTTCTGCATGTGGATGTCCAATTTTCCCAGCATCATTTATTGAAGAGACGTCCTTTTCCCAGTGGATAGTCTTTCCTGCTTTGTCGAATATTAGTTGACCATAGAACTGAGAACCCATTTCTGGACTCTCTATTCTGTTCCATTGATCTATGTGTCTGTTTTTGTGCTAGTACCACAGTGGCTTGATGATCACAGATTTGTAGTACAACCTGAAATCTGCCATTGTGATGCCCCCAGCTCTGGTTTTCTTTTTCAGTATTCCCCTGGCTATGCAGGGTCTTTTCTGATTCCACACAAATCTTAAGATGATTTGTTCCAACTCTCTGAAGAAAGTCCATGGTACTTTGATAGGGATTGCATTAAATGTGTAAATTGCCCTGGGTAGGATTGACATTTTCAGAATATTACTTCTTCCAATCCATGAGCGTGAAATATTTTTCCATCTCTTGATGTCTTTCTTAATTCCTTTCAGAAGTGTTCTGTAGTTTTTAGGATATAGATCCTTTACCTCTTTGGTTAGGTTTATTCCTAGGTATCTTATGGTTTGGGTGCAATTGTAAATGGGATTTACTCCTTAATTTCTTTCTTCAGTCTCAGTGTATAGAAATGCCACTGATTTCTGAGTATTGATTTTGTATCCTGCCACACCGCCGAATTGCTGTATGAGTTCTAGCAATCTTGGGGTGGAGTCTTTTGGGTTTTCAATGTACAGTATCATGTCATCTGCAAAGAGGGAGAGTTTGACTTCTTTGCAATTTGATTGCCTTTTATTTCTTTTTGTTGCCTGATTGCTGAGGCTAGGACTTCTAGTACTATGGTGAATAGCAGTGGTGAGAGTGGACATCCCTGTTGTGGTCCTTATCTTAGGAGAAAGGCTCTCAGTGTTTCCCTATTGAGAATGATATTTGCTGTGGGCTTTTCTAGATGGCTTTTAAGATGCTGAAGAATATTTCCCCTAACCCTACACTCTGAAGAGTTTTGATCAGGAATGCATGCCGTATTTTGTCAAATGCTATCTCTGCATCTATTGTGAGGATCGTATGGTTCTTGTTTTTTCTCTTGTTGATATGATCTATCACATTGATTGTTTTATGAAGGTTGAAGCAGCTTTGCATCCTGGAGATAAATCCCACTTGGTCATGGTGAATAATCTTCTTAATGTATTGTTGGATGCTATTGGCTAGTATCTTGTTTAGAATTTTTGCAACTGTGTTCATCAGGGATATTGGTCCGTAATTCTCCTTTTTGGTGGGGTCTTTGTCTGGTTTTGGAATTAACGTGATGCTGGCCTCATAGAACTAGTTACAAAGTAATACATCCCTTTCCAACTTTCAGAACAGCTTTAGTAGAATAGGTATTGTTTCTTCTTTAAAAGTTTGATAGTATTCCCCTGGAAGCCATCTGGCCCTGGACTTTTGTGTCTTGCGAAGTTTTTGATGACTGCTTCAATTTCCTCCCTGGTGATTGGCTTGTTCAGGTTTTCTATTTCTTCTTGTTCCAGTTTTGGTAGTTTGTGTTTTTCCTGAAATGTGTCCACTTTTTCTAGAGTGCCTAATGTATTGGTGTATAGCTGCTCATAGTATGTTTTTAAAATCGTTTGTATTTCCTCTGTATTGGTGGTGATCTCTCCTTTCTCATTCATGATTTTATTAATTTGAGTCTTTTCTCTTTTGTTTTTAGTAAGGCTGGGTAATCGTTTATCTATCTTATTAATTCTTTCAACGAACCAACTCCTGGTTTTGTTGGTCTGTTCTACAGGTCTTCTGTTCTCTATTTTATTGCGTTCTGCTTGAGTCTTTGTTAACTCTCTTCCTCTGGATTGAGTAGGTTTTTATTTTTTAAGATTTTATTTATTTATTTATTTATTTATTTATTTATTTATTTATTTATTCACTTATTCATTCATATATTCATTCATTCAGGAGATACACACAGAGAGAGGCAAAGACATAGGCAGATGTAGAAGCAGGCTCCATGCAGGAAGCCTGATTCGGGTGTCCATCCCAGGATGCCGATATCTCACCCTGAGCCGAAGGCAGTCACTCAACCACTGTGCCACCCAAGCAACGCTGGGTGGTTTAGGTTTTATTTGCCTTCTTTCTCTAGTTCCTTTAGGTACAAGGTTAACTTGTGTATTTGAGTTTTTTCCAGTTTTTGAGGGATGCTTGTATTGTGGTATATTTCCTTCATATGACTGCTTTGGCCTTTTCCTAAAGATTTTGAACCGTTGTATCTTCATTCTCTTTAGTTTCCATGAATCTTTTTAATTCTTCTCTAATTTCCTGGTTGGCCCTTTCATCTTTTAGCAGGATAGTCTGCAACTTCCTGGTCTGCCAGGTCTTTGTGGAGAGTTCGGCTCTTAATCTAATATATCTCCCCATATAAGTTAGGGATCTCTTGTCTCTTGCTGCTTTAAGGATCTTCTCTTTATCCTTGTAATTTACAAGTTTCACTATTAAATGTCGGGTGTTAAATGGTTTTTATTGATTGTAGGCGTGGGTTATCTCTCTATCTCCTGGATCTGAATGCCGGTTTCCCTCCCCAAATTAGGGAAATTCTCAGCTATGATTTGCTCAAATATGCTTTCTGGTCCTCTGTCCCTTTCAGTGTGCTCTGGAAACCCAATTAAACATAGATTTTTCCTTCTGAGGCTGTCATTTATTTCCCTTAACCTTTCCTCAGGGTCTTTTAATTGTTTTTCTCTTTTTTTCCTCAGTTTCCTTCCTTGCCATCAACTTGTCTTCTATGTCACTCACTCATTCTTCTACCTCATTAACCTTCATCTTTAGGTCCTCCAGTTTGGGTGCATCTCATTTAATTGATTTTTCATTTTGGTCTGATTAGATCTAAATTCTGCAGTCATGAAGTCTCTTGAATCCTTTAGGCTTTTTTCCAGAGCCATAAGTAGGTTTATAATTGTCCTTCTGAATTGGCTTACTTACATCGAATTGTAATCCAAATTCTTTAACTCTGTGGCAGAGAATACGATTTCTTATTCTTTCTTTAATGAGGAGTTCTTTTTTCTAGTCATTTCTTCAGTGCAGAGTGGCTAAAAACAATTTGTATTGTAAAAAGGAAGAAAAAAAGAGAGAAAAAGGGTGAAAAATCAAAGAACAAACAAAGAAACAAAAACAAAGGACAAAAACAAAAACTAAAAACAAGGAGGGTGTCCTCTGGTTCTATACAGTGTAAATTCATCAACTTTCCTTGGAGCTTTTCAGTGCTTCTCTGTCAGGAACTTGCTCTCCCCTGTCCTTCCAGCTGGTCTTCTGGGAGGGAGGGCCTGTTATGCTGATTCTCAATTGTGTACCTCTGGGAAGCTGCTCTGCCCCCCCTGCCTAGTACACGAATCCATGTGAGCTGTTTGTCCTGTGAGGCCCCTATTCCCTGGTGGCCCTGATCCTCCCAGGCACAGGGTGACACCAGGAGGAACAACAACAGTGGTGGTCACCAGCTTCCTAGCCCTGGAGTCAACTCCCACGGTGACTACCACAGTCTCTCAGTCTGTAGTGGTCTGGATGCTCTGGGGGTGGGGGACCCTGGTCTGCACAGTTTGGGGTGCCCAGCGGCAGGAGTGTCCTTGCTGCCCTTGCCCTCCCAGCCTCTGCCTGTCCTGAGTGGAACATAGGACCTGGGCTGTGTCCCCTAGCACCCTGGGTACTGCTTAAATTGGGCTCCCAAGGCCGCGCAGCCCCCTCTGCCCAGAGATGCCGACTTGGCTTCCCCTAAGGCTCTGCTGAGCAAGTGCTCCAGCCCTTTCCTGTTCTTCGCCCATGGTGTGTCGTGTGCTTTCCCCTTGGGCGCACTTCCTCTGTTAGTGACACCAGGATCCTGGAGGCTCCACTGCCCCTCCTAGGATCCTAACCAAATTCTCTGGGAGTGACTTTCTGTCTGGGAAGATTTTAAAAGTTCCTGCTTCTGTGGACTGGGCTTTTCTGTCCTGCAGGCTCTGGGTGCCTAGCCTTAGCCTGGCTCTTCAGTGGGCCCCTGGTTTCCTTTCTATTTCTTTTTTTTTTTCCATTTTCCTACCTTGTTAGTTGCATGAACTCTTCTCTCTGTAGCATTCCATCTGTTCTGTCTTTAAATCTCAGGCCAAATTCGGAGGTTTTCAGGATGATTTGAAAGCTATCTAGGTAAGTTGGTGGGGACAGGTGACTTTGGGACCGTATTCCTCCACCATCTTGCCCCATCCCCTTGATGGGATGAGCACGGGGTGTTATGCTATATGTTGGCAAATTGAACTCCAATAAAAATAAATTTAAAAGATAAAATAAAATGAAATAAAAACATAATTTGAGCAGTTATACACTAATAAATTAGGTAATCTAGAAGAAATGGACACATTACTGGAAAACCACAAACTACCAAAATGGGAACAGGAAGAAATGGAAAACGTGAACAGGCCGATAACCAGAGAGAATATTGAAGCAGTCATTAAAAACTTCCCAGGGCAATAAAGTCCAGAGGCAGATGTCTTCCCAGGGGAATTCTATCAAACGTTTAAAGAAGAAACAATACCTATTCTCTTAAAGGTGTTCCGAAAGATCGAAAGGGATGGAATACTTCCCAACTCATTTTGTGAGGCCAGCTTCATGTTAATTCCCCAAACTAGACAAAGACCCAACCAACAAGGAAAATTATAGATCAATATCCCTGATGAACACAGTTGCAAAAATTGTCAACAAGATACTAGCCAATAGGATCCAACAATACATTAAGAAGATTATTCACTATGACCATGTTGGATTTATCCCTGGCATGCAAGGCTGGTTCAACCCTCATAGGACAATCAATGGTCATATCATATGGTCATATGCAAAAGAAAAAACAAGAACCATATGATCCTCTCAATAGATGCAGAGAAAGCATTTGAAAAAATACAGCATCCATTCCTGATCAAAACTCTTCAGAGTGTAGGGGTAGAGGGAACATTCCTCAACATCTTAAAAGCCATCAATGAAAAGCCCACAGCAAATATCATTCTCATTGGTGAAACACTGGGGGCCTTTCCCCTAAGATCAGGAACAAGACAGGGATGTCCACTCTCACCACTGTTATTCAATATAGTACTAGAAGCCTTAGCCTCAACAATCAGGCAACAAAAAGAAATAAACGGCATTCAAATAGGCAGAGAAGTAGTCAAACTCTCCCTCCTTGTAGATGACGTGATACTGTACATAGAAAACCCAAAGTTCTCCACCCCGAGATTGTTAGAATTCATATGGCGATTCGGCAGTGTGGCAGGCTACAAAATCAATGCCCAGAAATCAGGGACACTTCTATACACTAACAATGAGACTACAGACATAGAAACTAAGGAATCAGTCCCATTTACAAGTGCACCCAAAAGCATAAGATACCTAGGAATAACCCTAAGCAAGGAGGTAATGGATATCTACCCTACAAACTACAGTACATTTCTGAAAGAAATTGAGGAAGACACAAAGAGATAGAAAAATATTCCATGCTCATGGATTGGAAGAATTAATATTGTGAAAATGTCAGTGCTATTTAGGGCAATTTACACATTCAATGCAATCCCTGTCAAAATACCATGGACTTTCTTCAGAGAGTTGGAACAAATAATCTTAAGATTTGTGTGGAATTAGAAAACACCCGAATATCAGGAGAATATTGAAAAAGAAAACCAGAGCCATGGGCATCACAATACCGGATTTCAGTTTTAGTACAAAGGTGTGATCATCAAGACAGTGTGGTTCTGGCAAAAAACCAGACACACAGATCAATGGAACATAATAGAGAATCCATAAATGGGCCCTCAGCTCTATGGTCAACTAATGTTCAACAAAGCAGGAAAGACTATCCACTGGAAAAAGGACAATGTCTTCATAAATAGTGCTGGGAAAATTGGACATCCACATGCAGAAGAATGAAACTAAACCATTCTCTTGCACCATACACAAAGATAAACTCAAAATGGATGAAAGATTTAAATGTGAGAGAAGATTCCATCTAAATCCTAGGGGAGAACACAGGCAACACCCTTTTTGAACTTGGCCACAGCAACTTCTTGCAAGATATGTCTATGAGGGCAAGGGAAACAAAAACAAAAATGGACTATTGGCACTTCATCAGGATAAAAAGCTTCTGCACAACAAAAGAACAGTCAACAAAACTAAAAGATAACCTACAGAATGGGAGAAGATATTTGCAAATGGTATATCAGAAAAAGGGCTAGTATCCAAGATATATAAAGAACTTATTAGACTCAACAGGAATGAAACAAACAATCCAATCATGAAATAGGCAAAAGACATAAACAGAAATTTCACTAAAGAAGACATAGACATGGCCAACAAGCACATGATAAAATGCTCTGCATCACTTGTCATCAGGGAAATACAAATCAAATCCATAATGGGATACCACCTTACACCAGTGAGAGTGGTGAAAATTAACAAGACAGGAAACAACACATATTGGAGAGGATGTGGAGGAAAGGGAACCCTCTTGCACCTTTAGTAGGAATAGGAACTGGTACAGCCACTCTGGACATCTGTGTGGAGGTTCCTTAAAGAGTTAAAAATAGAACTGCCTTATGACCCAGCAACTGAGCTGCTGAAGATTTACCCTAAAAATACAGATGCGGTGACACAGCAAGACAACTTGGTGTCCTTCGAAAGATGAGTGGATAAAGAAGATGTGGTCTATATATACAATGGAATATTACTCAGCCATTGGAAATTACAAATTCCCACCATTTGCCTCAACGTGGATGGAATTGGAGGGTTTTATGCTGAGTGAAGTAAGTCAATGGGAAAAGGTCAAATATGCTCTCATTCATTTGGAGAATATAAAAAATATAAAAAATAGCGAAAGAGAAAATGAGTGGGATATATCAGTGAGGGTGACAGAACATGAGAGTCACCTAACTCTGGGAAATGAACAAGGGGTGGTGGAAACAGAGGTAGGTGGGGTTTGGGGTGACTGGGTTTTGGGTACTGAGGGGCACTTGATACGATGAGCACTGGGTGTTATGCTATATGTTGGCATATAGAACTCCAGAAAAAAAAATATATACAAAACAGAATCGTTATTTATACAATAATGAATTGTAAGAAGAAGAAACTGGCAAAATACTTAGAAAAAAGCTTCTAATTTGGGTTCAGCTTTTTTTTTTAATTAATAAACTTATTTAATCATTCACTCCTAAAACATATTTTGACTATCTTCAGGTGAACACTCATAAGACTAGAATGAACCTGGATATTTTCTGCCTTTATGAAACTTGCAGACTTCTGAGAGACATAGATATTCCCATAAATAATTGCAAGGAGCTTTGCGGGGAGAAATTCCTGGCCTGGATAAAAGCATCTAGAAAAGATGGTATTAGAGCTGAGTTTAGCCATTTGAGATGAGTTTAGCATTTTTAAGAGACATTTCAGGACCTATAGAGTAATCTGGTATATAGGGGGATGATTTTGTGTTTCCAGGGACAGAGGAGGCTTGAGCTTGGAGGGTGAAATAAACAAACCTTGCAGGCCCACCTCACATTATCCCACAGCTGAGCATACTCTTGTCACTTGGGGCCTGGGCCCAGCCACTAAGGGCTGCACAGCCAATCACTTTTAAGCATTTATTCATTTTCTGTCATGCTCACAGTCTTGGAGGTGGAAGGGAGATGTAGAGGTAACTGGCATGTTGTCTATCAGCAGGTCCCTACATTGAGTCTGAAGGAAGAAGCCTGGATTGCCCTGGCCAGAACCAGAGACTCTTGTAACACTCCAGTGGCGGGACCGTAAAGTGCAGAAGGACCAGTGATAATCACGTGCTCTGACGGGGTGAATCATGAGAAGAACTAGAGGTCCTTCTGTGAGGTCAGGTGTGTAAAGTGAAGGCATGGATGGGCTGGATCTGTCTCAGGTGGAGCTCAGTGGGAACATGCACTTTGTTACGGTGGCAACAGTACCAGGTAACCATAGTTCGCAGAGGGCATGGATTCCTGCCTGTAGATGTGTTTTTCCTATTAAGCTATTCTGCAGAAATCATTTAAGGTATTTCCCAATGTTTATTAGAAGAAAAGTGCTGGTGGACAATTTTGTATTTGTCTCCTAGTGTGAATGAATAAGAGCTTTTGGGATCAGAGTGCCTTTCGAATAGCAAGTCTAGGCTTATTAGTGGGTCATAAAAACATGTAGTGGTCAAAGTCAGCATAACAAAGAAGGTGGCATGATAGAATACAAAATAAACAGTACTCACATGTGGAAAGGGTAAATTTTTTCATGAAATACATATTTACATCATACACACTTATGTGTTCTGTACTTTAGGTTATAGCGTAAATAAAGTGGGTTTTCTACATGAATTCAGATAAAAACCATTTGCTGGGATCCCTGGGTGGCGCAGCGGTTTGGCGCCTGCCTTTGGCCCAGGGCGCGATCCTGGAGACCTGGGATCGAATCCCACATCAGGCTCCCGGTGCATGGAGCCTGCTTCTCCCTCTGCCTGTGTCTCTGCCTCTCTCTCTTTCTCTCTGTGACTATCATAAATAAAAAAACAAAAACAAAAACAAAAACAAAAACAAAAACATTTGGAAGCTCACATTCTGGTTATATACCTAAGAGTGATTGGCTGATCACATGGTAGGTGCATCTTTTACTATGCCTGATATTTCCTGATTCATCACCAAAGTGGTCATGTTAATTTGTGTACATCTTGCCCATTTTTAAATCAATCTGTCGGTTAAGAAATTGTAACTCATTATGATTTTAATTTGCTTTTCCTGGATTAGTGGTCTAGGCTGAGCACTTCACCATATTTATTTCCTACTTAAGTTGCCTGCTCATCTTTTTTCCACTTGTTTATTGAGTTATTTGCTTTTTTTCTTTACGATTTGTTAGGCATATGTATTTGACGTAAATCCTTTTCCAGTTACATGTACAGTTAACCTTCTCCTTGTCTATCTTATCTTCTCACATTATTTAGTATGTCTTTTGTGTACGTTTGTATTTTAACATGTCAAAAATGATCTTTTCCTGTATGACTTGTTCTTTTTGAAACTTTTAGGGAAATCTCCCTATCTGGAGGTCAGAAAAATATTATCCTGTGTTTTCTATTGAAACATTCAAATATCTAATTTACTCTGTTCCATCTATCAAATAGCCCATCCCTCTTCCACTGGTGTATTACATACTATGCATCCATGATTGTGTGTTTGGGTTCTCTGTTCTCACCTTGAGTCTACCTCTGCCTCTACATCAGCGCCCCATTGTCTTAATTGCATTACCATCTGCCCTGATAGGGTCAGGCACCCACGTTCTTCTTCCTGAATACTGTCTTCATTGTTTCTGTCCCTTTGGCCCCTTTATAAAAATTATAGAATCATGTCAAGTCCCATGAAAATTTTATGGCATTTTTATTATAATGTCATTGAACTTATAAATTTGAGAATAATTGACACTTTTATGATATTGAACCTTCAAATTTATGGACGTATTTCTCCATATACCCAGGTTTTCTTTGATGGTTTTCAGTCATGATTTTTAAGTTTTCCTACCACTGTCTTTCACATATTTATTCCTATCAGTATGAATAGTTTTTGTAACTATTTTTGCAAATATTTTTATTACATATTATAATTGGTAATTGTTGATTTGCAGAAGCATGATTTATTTTTGAATGTTGCTCTTATATCTAGTCAGCATGTTATTCTCTCCCCTTAGTTATGATTTTATCTATACTTCCTTTTTTTTAAAGATTTATTTATTTATTTATTTATTTATTTATTTATTTATTTATTATAGACAGAGAGAGAGAGAGGCAGAGACACAGGAGGAGGGGAGAAGCAGACTCCATGCCAGGAGCCCGACGTGGGACTCGATCCCGGAACTCCAGGATTGTGCCCTGGGCCAAAGGCAGGCACTAAACCGCTGAGCCACCCAGGGATCCCCTATACTTTCTTTTTTATTTTTATGTAGTGTATCATAATTTCAAAAAAGTATGATTTAATTACTTCCTTCACATTTTTGATACTTTTTTGTTTAATTTTTACACTCACATCTTTAATGAACATATTTTCTTTTCAAATTTAAATGTCACACACACACTGATTAAAAGATTATCAACTACAGAAAAGTGTAATGAAGAAAATGAAGCCCATAATACTGTTATCAGAGTGGACTATTGTTAATTTTTTTTTTTACAATTTAAAAACTTCAAAATCTATATACAGTAAAATTTATTGTTCTTTGAGTGCACTTTTGTGAATTTTGACAAATATATAGTCTTAAAACCATCACTACGTTCAGGATACTGAAGAGTTCCCTCATCCCCAAATTTTCCTTCTTGCTGCTCCTTTGCAAAAAAAAACTCCTGTCACCTCAATCTCTGGCAAACATTGACCTATTTTCTCTCCTTACAGCTTTACCTTTTCCAGAATGTCACATAAAAGGAATCATATAGTACGTAAGCTTTTGCTTCTGACTTCTTTCACTTTCAATAATGTATTTTAGATTTATCTATTGATGTGTATATCAATCATTCATTTTTTGAATGCTGAGTAGTGTTGCATTATATAGAGGTACAACCATTTGTTTATCCATTCAACTACTGAAGGATTTGAATTGCTTCAGTTTTGGCAATTATGAATTGATGCTGCTATAAACATCCAAATGGAGGTTTTTGAGTGAACGTAATTTTTTTTCACTTTTTAAGGCATATGATAAGTATATGTTTGAAATATTCTTTAAAACCTGAAAACCAACCCCCCCCAAAACAACAACAGCAACAAAAAAAACAGCGAAACTATTTTCCACAGCAGCTTTAGTGTTTTTCAATCCTTCCAGCAATGTATGAGATTTCTAAATGTCTTGTATCCTTACCAGCACTTGGAGCTGCTTTTTTAAAAATCTGTACTCTTCTAATAGGTGAATATTGGTATCTCATTATGATTTTACTTTTAATTTTCTAAATGACTAATAATGTTTAGAATCCATTCATAAGCTTATTAATAGTAGCTTATTAATATTAGCTTATTATGCCCAATAAGCTTATTAGCCACCTGTCTTCTTCAGTGAAGTGTTTGTTCAAATCTTTTATCAATTATTTAATGGTTCTTTTTCTTTATTGTTGAGTTTTGAGAGTACTTTATAAATTCAGAACACAAGTCCTTTGTCACAATTTTGATTTGAAAATATGTATTTTAGTTTCTAGTTTATTCTTCCATCTTTTGAGAATGTCTTCCATAAGGTGAAAGATTTTTTTTATATTTTAATAAAGTCCAATTATTATTTTTTCTTTTGATTATTATGCCTTTGGGGATATATCTGAAAGTCTTCACTAATCTGAGGACACAAAGATTTTCCTCATTTTTTTTCCTAAGAATTTTATAGTTTTACCTATGAACTTTAAGTCTATGATCCATTTTAAAGTACTTTTGTATAAAGTGAGAAGTATAGGTCAAGTTTATTTTAAGGGATGCACAGCTATCCCAAGATCATTTTGGAAAATACTTTTTTTACCCATTGAATTGCTTTTAATCTCTGTCAAAACCGCTTTGGCCACATTTGGTGGCTCTATTTCTGGACTCCATTCTGTTCTGTTGATACCTGTGTCCGTCATTTCGTCAGCACAACAGTCTTGGTTACTGAAGCTTTAAGCATTATCTTCCTTGAGGATTACATTTCCAACGGGTAGTTCCCGGGTTCTTGAGGAAGACATTTCTTGAGTTGCAGAACTAGCAAGACACTGGGAGAAGATTTACATATGGATCAAAATGGACAGAGAGGGTACTTACAAGTTTTCTAAAAATAATGATCTAAAGAATGGAAGGTCAGGGGACTACAGGCAGAAAGACTAAGGCTTAGTCAAGCTAAGGGACCCTTGAAGGATGTCTTGCCCCCTCCCCCCCGTGAGAAACAATTTTATTAGTAAGAACTCAGTGCTTATGTGCAAGAATTTTTTTTTGCCATTATAGATATCACACATTTTCAAAATTATTTCAGTCAGGAACTTTCTCCACTCCCTTCATTAAAGTTGTTCTATATGTTTGTAATAGAGATAGATTTTTTTTTTTTAACATTCTGCATTTCATGCTGGGATCCTTTGACCTTCTAAAAATAATTTGCATATATTAAAGTTTACTTTTTAGGTGGTGAAGTTCTGTGGGTTTTGAAGACGACATATTATGTTTCCTATTATGTTTCCTAGGACTTTAAAGTACCACAGGATGGGAAGTTTAAACAACAGAAACTTATTTTCTCACAGTTCTGGAGGTTGGAAGTCCAAGAACAAAGTGTCAAAGATTGGGTTTCTGCTGAGTCCTCTCTCATTGGCTTGTAGACAGCCACCTTCTTCCTTCTGTGTTCCTCTGTGTCCTGGTTTCTTATGACACCATCATATTGGATCAGGGCCCACCCTAATGATCTCACTTTAACATAATTACTTCTTTACAATCCTGTCTCCAAATAGTCATTTCCTAAAGTATTGTGGGTTAGAACTTCAATATATGAATTTTATGGAGACACAACTCAGCCCATATCTACTATTAGAGTATTATGGAGAATAATTACATTGCCTTTATTTTATTTTTTAAGGTTTTATTTACTTATTTGACAGAGAGAGAGAGAGAGAGAGAGAGAGAGAGAGAGAACACAAGCAGGAGAGCAGCAGGCAGAGGGAGAAGGAGAAACAAGCACCCTGCTGAGCAAGAAGCCTGATGTAGCGTGCAACCCCAGGACCCTGGGATCATGACCTGAGTCACAGGCAGATGCTTAACCAAATGACTGAGCCACCCAAGAGCCCCATTACACTGCCTTTAAAAATCTCATATGTTTCATTCATTCCATTGCCTCCCCAATCCAAACCCTGGCAACCACTGATTTTTTTTTTTAATTTTCTCTGTAGTTTTGGCTTTCCTGGAATGTCATATAATAAAATCATGCTATATGTGGTAGCCTTTTCAGACTAAAATCATTCAGTTAATGATATGTATTTAAGATTTAAAATAATATATTATTTTTTAGAGAGAGAGAAGAAGGGAGAGAGAGAGTAAGGGGAGGAGCAGAGGGAGAGGGACAAGCAGACTCCACATCAAGTGCAAAACCCAATGCAGGGCTTGATTTCAGGACCTTGAAAACATGACTTGAGCTGAAATCGAGTCGGGAACTCAACGAATTAAGCCACCCCAGGTGTCAATGTATTTAAGATTCATCTATGTCCTTCTATGACTTGATACCTCATTCGTTTTGGTTGCTGATTCATTTTATCTATTTGATGAATGCACCATAATTTACATACTCATCATTTACTGAAGATTATCTTTGTTGCTTTCAGTTTTCGTCAAATATGAATAAAGATACCATAGACACACATGTGCAGGCTTTTATTTGGACATAATTTTTCAAATCAACTAGGTAAATACTCAAGGGGCACAATTTCTGGATTATATGGTAAAATAATATAGCTCTATAAGACACTGCCAACGTGTCTTCAAGAGTAGCTATACAATTATTTTTTTTAAATTTCTCCATCAATTAATGAGGGTTTTTGCTCCACCTCCTTGTTTGCATTTGGCATTGTTAGTTTTTGGATTTTAACCATTCTAGTAGGAATGTAATAGATCTCATTGTTTTAGTATGAAATCCCCAAATGCCAAATAATGTTGAGCACTTTTTTAAATATGCTTATTTTCTCCCTAATCCATATGTATTTTGTGGGATGTCTGTTCATGTCTGTTGCTTGTTATTTATTTGTTTAATTATTTATTCATTCATTCATTCATAAATTTATTTTGCTAGTATTTTGTTGAGGATTTTTGCATCTATTTTAACAGTGATATTGGTTTATATCAATAAATTTGGATATTGGATTATATCAATAAATTTGGATATTGGATTATAGTTTTCTTTTTTAGTGGAGTCTTTATCTGGTTTTGATATCAGGATGATACTGGGCTCAAAAAATGAATTTAGACATTTTCTTTCTTTTTCATTTTTTTGGAATAGTTTGAGAAGAAGTGTTTGTAGAAATCCCCTGTGAAAATGTCTGGTTCTGGACTCTTGTTGGCAGATTTTTTATTGCTGATTCAAATTCTTTGTTGGTTATTGGGCTATTCAAGTTTTCTATTTCTTCCTGCTTTAGTTTTGGTAGTTTATATGTTTCTAGAAACTTATCTATTTCTTCCATGCTGTCCAATTTGTTTTCATAATATTCTCTTATAATTATTTGTATGTATATGATGTTGATATTTCTCCTCTTTAATTTTGATTATGAGTCTTTTTTTCCCTCATTTTTTATGAGTCTGGCTAAAGATATATCAATTTTATTGATGTATTCAAAGAGCCAGCCACTGGTTTCATTGATCTGATTTATTGAAAATAATATGTATTCTGCTGCTTTAGGATGAAATGTTCTGAATATATATCTGTTACACCCATCTGTTCCAATGAGTCACTGAAAACCAGTTTCTTTTTGTTGATTTTGTTTGAATGATCTGTCCATCTATGTAAGTGGGGTGTTAAAGTCCTCTACTATTATTGTGTTATTATCAATAAATTCCTTTAGGTTTATTATTAACTATCTTGTGTATTTGGGTGCTCCCATGTTGGATGCATAAATACTTGCAATTGTTATTACTTCTTGTTGCATTGTTCCCTTTATTATGATATAGTGTCCTCTTTGTCTCTTGTGACAGTCTTTGTTTTAAGGTCTTTTCTCCCCTAATATAGGTATTGGTGGTCTGGCTTTCTTCTGGCATCCATTTGTATGATAAATGTTTCTCCATCCCTTACTTTCAATCTGTAGTTATCTTTAAGTCTAAATAAATCTTCTGTAGGCAGCATAAGGATGGGTCTTTTTTTTAATGCACTTTTTTACTCTATGCCTTTTGAATGGAGTATTTAGTCCATTTGCATTCAAACTAATTTTTTATTGATATGTATTTATTGCCACTTTGCTACTTGTTTTGTGATTATTTTTGTTTTTCTCTGATGCTTTCTTCTATTTCTCTCTATCAAAATTTACTGGTTTTAATGATTTACTTGAATTGCTTACTTTAATTTTTCTCATACCTATTACTGTTTTTTGATTTGTATTTACCCCGTGGTTTATATAAAACATCTGCATATAGAAGTCTATATTAAGCTGATGGTCAGTTAATGTTGAATTTATTCTTTATTCCTCTCCTCTCTACATTTCATATATTTGGTATCATGTTTTATATCCTTTTGTGATTCTCTTGACTGATTTTTACAGGTATGTTTATTTTATTTATTTGTTTATATTTTGCTTTTGTATTTCCTTTTTTTTCTCTTTTACTCTTGGTTTTTGTTTTCTAGTTGTAGGGTCCACCTTAATATTTCTTGTAGGGCTGGTTTAATGGTCATGAATTCTTTTGACTTTTGTTTGTCTGGAAAACTCTTTATGTCTCCTTCAGTTCTGAATGACATCCTGGCTGGATAAAATATTTTTGGTTGCAGATTTTTCCCTTTTAGGGAATGCCAATTTCTTCTGGCCTGCAGAGTTTCTGATGAAAAATCAGCTGATAGCCTTTCCTTTGTATGTAAAGTCTTTTTTTTTTCCTCTGGCACCTTTAAATTTCTTTCTTTATCATTATTTTGTTGTTGTTGTTGTTGTTGTTATTTTAATCACTATGTGTCTTAATGTGGACCTCCTTGGGTTGAATTTATTGGGCAATCTCTGTGTTTCCTAAATCTGGAGCTCTGTTTCCTTCCTCAGATTCAGGAAGATTTCAGCTATTATTTCTTCAAATACATTTTCTGCTCTCCTATCTCTCTTTTCTCTTTCTGAGATCCCTATAATGCAAATGTTATTACACTTGATGGGGTTATGGAGTTCTTTAAGTCTATTCTTATTGTATAGTATTTTTTTTTTTTTTTTTTTTTGTCTCTCACTTGTTCAGCTTGGTTTCTTTCCATTACTCTATCCTCCAGGTCATTGATATATTTCTTTGCTTCCTGTAGCCTACTATTTAGTCCATCTATTGTATTTTTAATTTCACTTATTGAATGGCTTTATTTTTATTTTTTAGTAGTGACTTTATGAAAAGAGGTCCTGTGGTACCCTGCAGTTCAGTGTCCCCTGTTCACCAGAACCTGGCACTTCAGAGGAGTCTCCTGTGTGTATTGCTTGTCTCCTGTTATTATGTCTGAGTTACTTTATCTTTCAGTCTATATGTCTGCACTGACTGTCTGTTCTGAGCTATGATTCTCTCCTAGTGAGACTAAGGCATGCCAGTCCTGAGGGAGCATAACCAGAAGGCCTAGAGTAGGGTGGTGGTATTAGCAAAATTTGCACTGAGCCCCTAGACCTAAGATGGATTCCCCAAACATAGTGGCTTCCAGGAAGCATGGCACTCAGCAGCCAGGGTACATTGTCTGTGCAGGTGGTTGTCTGGGTGGGACACACACAGTATTAACAAAATTGGTGCTAAGCCCAGGGCAGAGGCCATCAGGTTCGGAGTGTTCAGGTCCTAAAGAGAACTTGTGGGTGGGGCACATGGCTAGCAGTTTAGGTGGCAAAGTTCTGTGCAGTGTCTCCTTCCACAGGTTGTTTCCTATTTTTTAGTTTGTTTCTTTTGTTATTTTCAAATTTTAACAGTTTTTTGGTATATTTTGGATACATACCCTTTATTAAATTTATATTTTTCACATATTTTCTCTCATTCTGTGACTTATTGTTTCATGCTTTTAATATTATTTCCATAGTGCATAACTTTTAATTTTAATAAAGTTGCATTTATCCATCTTTTGTTTTTCAAGGATCATTCTTTGTAGTTGCATGTAAAAACTCCACACCAAATCCAGTCTGAGTTGAGTCCACAAACATTGTTCTCCTTATTCAGAATTGTGTTAATGATTCTAGGTCTGAAGAAGAGATCCTGTAGTGCCTTTCCACATACACTTCAAAATTTGTTGTTTATGGAAAAACTTGTTGGTGCATAAAATTTCTAGGGACCCCAGGTATCCAAAACAATATTGAAAAAGGAGAACAAATTTAGGGCAGTCGCACTTTCTGGTTTCAAAGTATACTACAATGTTACAATGATTAAAACAGTTTGGTACTGTTATAAGACTAGACATAGAGACCAGTGGACTAAACTGAGATTCCAGAAATTAATCTATTATACTTATGGTCAGTTGATCTTTAACAAGAATGCCAAGATCATTTTCAATAGGGAAAAGTGTAGTCTCTTGAATAACTAATGCTAGGATAACTGTTACGCATATTCAATACAATTAGTTTGGGCTTTTATATCACAACAAGTACAAAAATTGACTCAAAATACAACAAATACCAGATGTAAAAGATTGGACTATAAAACTCCTAGGAGAAAACATAGGAGCAATTATTGTTGATCTCAGATTTTGGTTCTGGATTCTTAAATATGGAACCAAAAATACAAGGAACAGTAGCAAAAAATAAATACATTAGATTTAATTAAAGTTAAAAATGTTTGTTTATTAAAGGATGATATTAAAAATATCAAAAGTTAATCTATAGTATGGAAGAAACATTTGGAAATAATATATCTGACAATGGTGCAGTATTCAGAATATATTAACTCTTAGGCCTCAACAATGAAATTATAAACAGCCCAATTAAAATCTGGGCAAATAATTTAAATAGATATTTCTTTAAAGGAAATATACAAATGGCCAAAAAGCACCTGAAAAGATGTTCAATATCATTAGTCTTTAGGAAAAGAAAAATAAAACCACAATGGGATAATACTGCACACCTACTAGGATAATTATAAGAATTTAAAAATAGAAAAAAAATATTGGTGAGGATGTGGAGTAATTGTAATTTTTGTACATTCCTGGTGGGGGTGTAGAATGGTGCAGCTGCCATGGAAACAGTTTGCCAAATGCTCAAAAAATTAATGTAGAATTCTTTTTTGACCTAGAAATTCCACTCTTAGGAATATACCCCATGTTGTAAACATATATTCAAATAAATGAAATGCTGTGCACAAATGTTTATAGCAGCACTATATAGTATCCAAAAGGTGGAAACAACTGAAATGCACATCAATAGATGAATGGACAAACAAAATGTGGTATATTCATACAATGGAATATTACTCAGTCATAATAAAAAATGAAGTACTGATACATGCAACAGTGGATGAGCCTCAAACAAATAATGTAAATTGAAAAAAAGCCAGGCACAAATGGTCATATATTAAGATTCCTTTTGTATAAAATATCCAGAAAGATAAATCCACAGAGACAGAAAATAAGTTAGTGGTTTCCCAGGAATGGGAAAGAGAGGGAATGAGAAGTAACTGCTTTAAGGGCAAAAGTAGTAACTGCTTTAAGGGTTTTGAGGTGATAGAAAAGTTCTGTAATTTCGGTATGAAAAAATGAGAAAGCTCTGGAGATAGATGATTATAACAGTCACACAATGTTGTGAATGTACTAAATGCCACTGAAGTCACATACTTTAAAATGGTTAATTTTATGTTATTTTAATTTTATCGCAGTAAAAAATGGCGGAATTTTTATATTTATTACTTTTGAGATAATCTTTTCATCATTTCTAGTACATTTTCTATGGATTTTTCGTATTTATATGACTTATGTAGATTTTTAAAACATTTTTTAAAAATTTAAATTCAATTTGCCAATGTATAGTATAACACCCAGTGCTCATCCCATCAAGTGCCCTCCTCAGTGCCCATTACTCAGTCACCCCATCCCCCTGCCCACCTCCCCTTCCACAGCCCCTTGCTTGTTTCCCAGAGTTGGGAGTCCCTCATGATTTATCTCCGTCTCTAATTTTTTCCACTCAGTTCCCTTCCTTTCCTTTATAATCCCTTTCACTATTTCTGATATTCCATGTATGAGTTAAACCGTATGATGATTGTCCTCCAATTGACCTTATGTAGATTCAATTATATCAATAGTTTTTCGTTTTTCCTATAATTCAGTTTCCAATTCTGGTCATTTTGTCTTTTATTTTCTGAATTCTATGAATTTCTAACATTTTTCTATTTTCTGTCTATTTATTCTGTAAGATTTATTTTTTGTTGTTAATACATTTCATCAGGTTCCTTCTTAACTGTATTTACTCATTAAAAAATATGTTGGAGGGGTACCTGCATGGCTCAGTGGTTGAGCCTCTGTCTTTGGCTCAAGTCTGATCCAGGGTCCTGGGATCGAGTCTTACGTCGGGCTCCCCACAGGGAGCCTACTTTTCCCTCTGCCTATGTCTCTGCCTCTCTCTGTGTGTCTCTCATGAATAAATAAATAAAATATTTTTTAAAAATTAAAAAAAAAAGTTGGAATGTTTTGTTTCTATTTTCCTCTTATTTGTGGCAGTGTTTTCTGGTTTTATTTTGCTTCTAACAATCTCTGAATTTCTATTTTTAGAAATTCTGTCTTTATGACAATGTGGCATTCTTTTGTATTAATAATTGAATGAGTTGACTCATCTTGGATCACTTATTACCAGAAAAACAATATTGTTGGTGGTATTTAAAGCCATTTCCCCCATTTCCCAAAGATCTCTCTTTTCTATTTTCACAGGGAGGATTCTTTCTTTCAAATATAGCTATTTTTTAAATTTTCCTACACTTCTATTATCTCAACTCTTCTTTTTCTTTTGTCTACTCTACTGGTTCATTTTTTTTAAAGGGAACAGAAGTTCCTCAAAAAGTTAAACGCAGAACTATCTTATGATTCAGCAACTGCACAACTAGGTATTTACCTAAGTATACAAAAAAACTGAATCAAAGGAATATATGCACCCTGATGTTTATAGCAGCATTATCAACAATAGCCAAATTATGGAAAGAGCCCAAATGTTCATCAACTGATGAATGGATAAAGAAGAACTGGTACACACACACACACACACACACACACACACACACAGTGGAATAGAATATTGCTCAGCCATGAAAAAGAATGAAATCTTGTCATTTGCAATGACATGGATGGAGCTAGAGAGTATTATGCTAAGCAAAATAAGTCAGTAAGATAAAGACCTCATTATTTCACTCATATGTGGAATTTAAGAAACAAAACAGGGACTAGAGGAGGCAAATTATAAAACAGTCTCTTAACTATAGAGAACAAACTGAGGCTTGCTGGAGGGGAGGTGGATGGGTTAAAAGGGATGATAGTAAGGAGGGCACTTGTGATGAGCATAGGCTTTTGCATGTAAGTGATGAATCACTAAATTCTATACCTGAAACTAGTGTTACACTGTATACTAATTGGAATTTAAAGAAAAACTTGAGAAAAAAATAAATATCAAAAGGTGGCACCTTCATCGTGATCCAATCATGATCAACAACTACGACTAGTTTGTTGAGTGTTTTTGTTGTGAAAAGATGATGGATTTCTGAAATGCTTTTTCTGTACCAATTGAGATGATCATGTAGCTTTTTCCTTTATTTTATTAATGTCATATACTACATTGATTGATTTCCATGTACTGAACCACTCTTATATTCCTAGAAAACCTACTTTGTCAGAATGTATAATTGTTTTTAATGTGCTGCTATATTCATTTTGCTGGTATTTTGTTGAAGATTTTGAACCTATATTCATACAGATATTGACCTGCAGTTTTCTTTTCTTGTGATGTCTTTGTCTGTGTTTGGTACCAGGGTAATTCCGACTCCATAGAATGAGTTAAGAAATTTTATCTCCTCCTCTATTTTTTTTTTTCCTCCTCTATTTTTTTTTTTCCTCCTCTATTTTTTAGAAGAGTTTGTAAAGCATTGGTATTAAGTCATATTTAAATATTTGATAGAATTCACCAGTGCAGTCATCTGGTAATAACTTTTAATTTTTGTAATGTTGTTGATTATTGGCTTAAAAATCTTTATTTCTTGGGACACCTGGGTGCTTGCTTCTCCCTCTGCCTGTGTCTCTGAATGAATGAATGAATAAATAAATATTTATGAGAGAGAGAGAAGAGAGAGAGAGAGAGAGAGAGAATTTCCCTGCAAGGAGCCTGATGTGGGATCATGCCCTGAGCTGAAGGCAGACACTCAACCGCTGAACCACCTAGGTTCCCCTAAATAAATAAAATCTTTAAAAAATAAATAAAATTTTACTTATATATTTATTCAGATACTCTCTTTTTCCTTTAGTCAATTTTGGTGGTTTTAGGTTTTTAGGAATATGTCCATTTCGTGTAGGTCATCTAATTTTTGGCATACAATTGTTTATGGTATTCTCTTAAAATGCCTTCTTTTTCTCTAAGGTAATAAATCCATTTTCATTTTGATTTTAGCAGTTTAAATTATTGCTCGTTTTTCTGATAAGTCTAGATAAAGGTTTGTCAATTTTGTTAATAGTGTAAAAGAACCAACTTTAAAAAAAAAGATTTATTTATTTATTTGAAAGAGAGAGCAGGAGAAGGGGCAGGGGGAAGCAGACTCCCTGCTGAGCCGGGAGCCCAACATAGGGCTCAGTCTTCTGACCGGGAGATCATGACCTGAGTGGAAACCAAGAGTTGGATGCCTCACTGACTGAGCCACCCAGATGCCCCACCAACTTTTGGCTTTATTATTTTCTCTATTGTTTCTGTATGCTCCATTTTGTTTATATTTGATCTTTATTATTTGCTTGCTTCCTACAAGTTTTGACACCATTCTTTCTTTTTCTAATATTTTAAGGTATAAAATTAGGTTTCTGATTTGAGATTTTTCTTTATATTTGGACACTTACAGCAAAACATTTCCCTTGAGCATTTGTTTCACTACTTCCCATTTGTTCTGATATGCTGTGATTTCACTTCATTCATCATGAAGTATTTTCTAATTACTCTTGTAATTTCTTCTTTGACCTCTTTACTAGGAGTGTGATGCTTAATTTTCACATATTTGTGAATTTTCCATTTTCTCTTGTTTTATTGATTTCCAGTTAAATCTATTGTAGTTGGAAAGATATTTTTTTTATGATTTCAGTTCTTTTAAATTTATTGAATCTTGTTTTCAGGCCTGATGTATATTCTATTCTAGGGAGTATTTTATGTGCACGTGAAAATAATGTGCATTTTGTTGGTTTGGGTGAATTATTCTATCTATACCTGTTCGGTTTCATTGGTTTGTAGGGGTTTTTCAAGTCCTCTATTTTCTTGCTGTTGTCTGTAGGTGTTCCAACCTTATTGTAAGTAGGATATTCAAGTATCTGTTACTGTAGAACTATTTTTCTATTTATTTCTGTCACTGTGTGTTTCAGATATGTTGAAACTCCGTTGTTAGGCATCTATATGTTTATAATGGCTGTATCTTCTTCACCGATTATTCTTCAAAGTCCTTTAATTCTTATAAAAATATTTAACTTAAAGTCTATTTGTCTAATATTAGCATAGTTACTTCCAAATTCTTTTATTACTATTAGCAAGAAATTCTTTAAAATTTATTTTACTTTTAACCTATTTGTGTCTTTGGATTTAAAATGAGACTATTGTAAACAATATGTGGATGGATTCTGTTATTTTATTCATAATTTCAATCTCTACCTTTCAGATAGAGGTTTTAATCCACGTACATACAAGTAACTACTGATAAAGACAGATTTATTTCTGAAATTTTTGTTTCTTTTCAGTTAAGATCTTAAACTTATAACAACTAATTTAAATAAATACCAATTCAGCTTTGATAGTATGCATAAAGTCAATTCTATTAATCTTTGTGCCTCCCTCTTTTGGTTGTTATTGTCACAAAATATATTTTTTTATATTGCCTGTGCATTGGTATAGATTTACAATGATTTGTTTTTGCATTGGTTTTTAAAAACTAATTCATTTCATTTTATTTAAAATCAATTAATTAACATAAGTGATTATTAGTTTCAGAGGTAGAGCTTAGTGATTTATCAGTTGCATATGACACCCAAGTCTCATTATATCAAGTGCCCTCTTTAATGCACATAGTTTAAATATGTATTGACCATTATATTTTATCTGTACATTGAAGAAAGTATTTATGCTCTTTCAGATTTTGTTTTTACTGCTTGTAAGTATATTGTTAGTCTAAATTATAATTCCATTGAAGGTGATATGATTTTTTAAAAAAATGTCAGCTTTTAAAATTTTACAGTCTTTGAAATTTTTCAATTTTTACTACAATGTACCTACCTACATATTATCTTCTTTTGGTTTAGTTGATGAAATTGTTTTTCCTGAATTTGAGAAAGTATATTTTTAATCAAAGATGAGAAATTTAAGCTGTTTTCTTTTCAAAATATTGCTACTCTACTATTATACGTTTCCCAAAATTTATGTAAGATATAAATTAGATCTTGTAAGTCTATCTTCCAAATCTTGTAACTTTTTCTATATCTCTACAATGGCTTTAATTCCTGTTTTTTTTTTTTTAATTTCAGAAAATAATTTTCTCTGAGTGTTTTTGTCCTGGTTGTTTTGATTTCCTTTATGTGTTAATCATTTTATTTTATTTTTTAAAAATATCCTATTTATTTATTCATGTGAGACACAGAGAGATGGGCAGAGACACAGGCAGAGGGAGAAACAGGCTCCCTACTGGGAGCCCAATGTGGGACTCGATCCCAGGATCCCAGGGTCACGACCTGAGTCAAAGGCAGATGTTCAATCGCTGAGCCACCCAGGTGCCCCTAAACATTTTATTTTTAAGTAACCTCTACACCCAACACATGGCTCGTGTGATCAAGAGTCACACACTCTACTAACTGAGCCATCCAGGCATCATTTTAAATGTACTGTTTGAATACTCTTTTATTATCTGAAAATCGGATAGCTATTGATTTTGATTCTGACCAAAGATCATGAAAGATTATTTTTCTCATGCATTGTATTACTTTGGATTGTGGACTCATTTTATTTTTTTAAGTTTTATTTATTTAAGTAATCTTTACACCCAGTGTGGGCTCAGACTCATAACCATAAGATCAAGAGTATCATGCTTTTGACTGAACCAGAAGACCCTATGGATTGATTGTGAGTTCATTTTAAAATGGATTCATTTTAAATAAATTCCTCCTCTGGGAGTCCTTCATATTCTGCACTGAGAACTTTCCTAACAGTAAGCTCTATAAGGGGCCCTAGAAGCATTATCAGACTAAGACCATTTTTTATGTTAATGTTAAAACACAAACCATGAATTATTCCAGATTCTCCAGTAAATAGAACGCATAGGCTATCCATCTATCTTTCTATATATTATCTATGTATATTTCTACCTTCTACCATCTTTACTTATCTATCCATCTATTATATTCATCATATATAAAGAGACTGATCATAAGGAACTAGCTAATGCAATTATGGAAGTCAGCAAATTCAAAATCTACCGAGCCAATGTCCCAGGTTGAGTCTGAAGCCAGAAGATGCTATAGAACCAGGAAGAATTGATATCCTTAAACTTTGAGTTTAAGGCTAGGTTGCTGCTGTAGAACCAGGAATAGTTGCTGTTCCAGTTTGAAGGTACTCAGGCAGGAGAATTATCTTTTACTTTTTGTTCTACAGGATTTAAAATGATTGGATGAGGCACACCTACATTATAGAAGGTAATTGCTTTACTCAGCCTACTTATTTAAATGTCAGTATCATCCAAAGCATATTCAGCAAAATATTCAGAATAATATTTCACCAAATATCTGAAAACCCGTAGCTGGGTCAAGTTGACACATAAACTAACCATCACAGACTCTATCTGTCTATCTATCTATCTATCTATCTATCTATCTATCTATCTATCATCTATCTATCTATCTAATGGCCTTAGTTCCAATTTCCTAATACTCCTCTAGGACATAGTCTATTTTCTCCAACATGGTATTAAATCCCATTTCTTTTTTTTAAGATTTATTTATTTATGTTAGAGGTGGGAGGGGTTAGACTCCCCATCAGCAGACTCCCCTCTGAGTGCAGAGCCCAATGCTGGTCAGATCTCAGAGTCATAAGATCATACCTGAGCTGAAATCCTGTTGAATTCTTAACTGACTGAGTGAGCCATCCAGGTGCCCCTAAATTCCATTTCTTGAGTAGCAAAGACTGGCGATTTCCTCAGTCTGTCCATCTCCTGGCACTTGCTGCATGAATTCTTGTGGGTTTTGTTTGTTTGTTTTGTTTGTTTGTTTGTTTGTTTGTTTTTGGTCTTTATCTCTTTTCTCTTAGATTCTGGATTTTTTTCATCACTCACATTATATTGTGCAAGCTGATTTCCTTATTTAGTGTAATGTTTTTAAAATAATTTCCTAGCATTTCTAGGTGCTTGTCATAGGAAATTTTCAGCATATTTATTATCTATTATGTTAATACCAAGAAGGCAAATTGATTATTGTAATTTTGTGATTTGGGGAATAAATTTACACAAATGTAGTATTAGTATGTTATAAAGCTAGTGGAGTAGAACCGGTAGTTTCTGGAGCTACCTGAACCAAATGATGATCCCATTTAGTTTAATTCCTTTCTTTATTGTAAGATTTATGTATTCTGTCCTTCCAAACTTTTCATTTTTTTAAAGCACTGTTTAATTGTAAAATTTTACCTGGATAATTCGGCAAACATTCTTTCCCTTTGTTTATCCTCATAGTTATAAAATCATGATTAAAGGAAAAGAGATAAATATTTTTATTTTATTTTATTCAGAACATTTTTATGTTTGATATTTTTATAATATTTAGTAGGAAACAAAAGTATAAGCTTTAATAAAACCTCTTGATACTTACTTGATGCACAGCAGCCTGTGTTTTAAAAGTCAATAGGGTAAGTGAGATTTTATTCCCAAGGATGATATATTATTCCCTATATGGTCACCCTGGACCCAGAATGATAAAATACTCTTTGCCTCAATTCTGCTGAGTCCCTTGTATGGAGACTTTTAATTAGATTCTGGTGTTGGTTTGATCTTCCACAGAGAGAAAGGATTGCTGAATGTGGTTATTCATTGCAGAGTTAGAGCTCAAAGCAGCTGGCAGATTCAACTGAAAAATTGTAAAAAATATGGATTCCAACATGGCATTTTCAGAGAAGGCCTAACAGGAATGGTCCAGAGTTACTTGGGCTACTCAGGAAATGAAAAGTAAGGCTACTTTTCAAACTTACAAAATAAGCTATTTTACAATGGATTTTTGGTTTACAAAAATGTTGCAATACAATACATAGATTTCTCTGATAATATAGATTCAGCTTTACTTATTAATAATACAATAGTAAGATAAAATTTCTCAATTAATGAACTACATCAATTAATGAATACATCATTATTACCTAAAGTTCATACTTTTATTTAGAATTTTTGTGTTTTACCTGTAATCTTCCAGGATCCCACACAGGATAACACATTACCATATATATAGTCATCAAGCTGCTTTAGGCTCTTCTTGGCTGTGATAGATTTTCATACTTTCCTTGTTTTTGATGAAATTGAGTTTTTAGAAATACTGGCTAATTGGAGTTTTCCAGGTGTTTTTATCATGACTGAGATGGAGTTATGAGTTTGGGGAAAGACTACAGATGTGAACTGCCATCTTTATCACATCATATCAAGAGTGCACACTGCTGACATGACATAACTATTGAAGTTAACCTTGATCATTATGCTAAAGTAAGGTTGCAAAGTTACTTTTTCTTCTTTTTTCAATACCATACTCTTTGGAGGGAAGTCACTATGCACAGTTTGGACATAAAAATATATACTCCACCTACTTGAACGTATAGTACCTGCATAAATTATTTAGTATTCTGCTTAAAATAACTGTTTATATTTCCCTTTTTATAGAATTAATCTTAATTAATTTAACCTTTTTTTGTCAGTATAGACTTATGGATATTTATATCATACTTAGGGTTATAATTCAGAACTATGTTACTTGGTCTTTTGTTTTTGCAATTTATTTCCCAGTTTAGGCATTAGGAATCATTTCTATTGGCTATGTCCCTTGCACATATTCCTATCAGTGTGGTTAGTTTGTTTGAGAACTTCCTTATTTTTTGAATTCCCCACACTGATCTTGTGTATTTCCTAATCCAGTCTTAGAATCAACCATTTTTCCAAGGATCCATAGTTCCTTTTATTGGATAATGGTATCAGAAACCAGAATCTAGGCACTTGTTATGCTCATTGTCTCAGAGGTATCATGGTTTCAAGACTCTCAGCTGACAGAGAAATATGTATACGTGTGTGTATATATACATATATACAATCAGTATATATATGTGTGTGTGTATATATATATACAATCAGTAAATCTGTGTGTTTTAAAAATCTATGTAAAAATAAACATAAGTTTATACCGATGTCTCCAAATCCAATTCATTAGCTGTCCCTACTTATCTGCAACCTTCCACTCCACAGTGAGAAATTATCTGCCACTATCTGCCATGCATATATTTAATTTTTCAATTATATCACACATGTATACTTTATAAAATTGTTTAATTCATACCCCATGTGAAACTACTTTATCATTTCTTACTATTATTATGTGCAGATTCTTTTTCCTTTAGTTTATAGACTCCACACTTCCAAAGTTACATAAGTTAATAACTTTCCTCACATTCCTTTCCCTCACATTCCTTTCCATAATGGAAGTTCGGTTATCATGTCACATTCTGGATTCTATCCTGAGGTCTGCTGATCTCCACATTTTTAAAACTTAGTGTATATAAATATTCATACTTTCAGCTATAGAATTTGATGAGGTTTGACAAATGCTTAGTGTCATACATCCCTTATCAAAATACTGTCACCACTCTAATAAAAGTATTCTATTCATCTCCTATTGAGTATTTCTCTGAACCAGAGGCAACCACTGATCAGTTTATCACCTCTTTAGTTTTCCATTTTCTATAATGCCATATAAATTGAGTCATACACTATACAGCCTTTTCAAACTGATTTCTTTCACTTAAAAATATTCATTTATTTATCATATCTTTAATTGATTGGATAGTTATTTTCAATGCTGCAGAGTATTGCATTGCATGGATGGATATACCACAATTTGTCAACTCCTTTAATGAATATTGGTGGCTTCCAGGTTTTGATGATTATGAACAGCTGCTACAAACATTACCTTGTGAGTTGTGTGTGAACAAAACTTTCAAATGAGTAAATGTGTAGGTGCACAATTAATTACTGGATTATATGGTGTGGTAAGGTGAATAAAGACCCTCAAAGTAATCCAGGACCAAATACTTTTTATTTTTTATTTTTTGGTAAAACTAGACTTTATTCCAGATTGCCATGCTCTTATCTAAAAATCCAGTCTCCATTACAATGGAAGGAGAGGAGAACGGATATTGGGAGAAAATGAACAGTTTCTGCTAAAGATATTACTTTATCATTGCCCAAACCACCAGTCATGTTCTTTGGTTACCATAGTAATTCCCTTTCCCCTTTTTTGACCCTCATAAGTACTCACTTCTTCTGGTACTACTTCTTCTTATTTTCTTTTTTTAAAAATATTTTTTAATTGAAGTTAAATTTGGCAACATATAGTATAACACCCAGTGCTGACCCCGGCAAGTGGCCCCCTCAGTGCCTGTCCCCCAGTCACCCCATTCCCTTGCCCACTTCCCCTTCCACTACCCCTTGTTCCTTTTCCAGAGTTAGGAGCCTCTCATGTTTTGTCACACCCCCTGATTTTTCCCACTTATTTTCTCTCTGATCCCCTAAATCCCTTTCACTATTTGATATATTCCCCATATGAGTGAAACCATATAATGATTGTCCTTCTCTGGTTGACTTACTTCACTCAGCATAATACCTTCCAGTTCCATCCACGTCAATGCAAATGGTGGGTATTCATCATTTCTAATGGCTGAGTGATATTTCTTTGTATATATAGACCACACATTCTTTATCCATTCATCTTTCGATGGAGACAAAGGCTCCTTTCACAGTTTGGATATTGTGGACATTGCTGCTAGAAACATTAGAGTGCAGGTGTCTTGGCTTTTCATTGCATCTGTATATTTGGGGTAAATCCCCAGGATTTCAATTGCTGGGTCATTTTTAACTCCTTGAGGAACCTCCACACAGTTTCTCAAAGTAGCTGTACCAGTTCACATTCCCACCAGCAGTGTGAGAGGGTTCCCCTTTCTCCACATCCTCTCCAACATTTGTGGTTTCCTGCCTTGTTAATTTTCCCCATTCTCACTGGTGTGAGGTGGCATCTCATTGTGGTTTTGATTTGTATTTCCCTGATTGCAAGGGATGCAGAACATTTTCTCTTGTGCTTGTTGAACATGTCTATGTCTTCCTCTGTGAAATTTTTGTTCATGTCTTCTGCCCATTTCATGAATGGATTGTTTGTTTCTTTGCTGTTGAGTTTAATAAGTTCTTTATAGATCTTGGATACTGGCCCTTTATCTGATAGGTCATTTGCAAACATCTTATCCCATCTGTAGGTTGTCTTTGAGTTTTGTTGACTGTTACTTTTGCTGTGCAGAAGCTTTTTATATTGATGAAGTCCCAATAGTTCATTTTTGCTTTTGTTCCCCTTGCCTTCATAGATGTATCCTGTAAGAAGTTGCTGTGGTCAAGATCAGAAAGGATGTTCTTCTGTTTCTCCTCTAGGATTTTGATGGATTCTTGTCTCACATTTAGATCTTTCATCCATTTTTGAGTTTATCTTTGTGTATGGAGCAAGAGAATGGTCTAGTTTCATTCTTCTACATGTGGCTGTCCAATTTTCCAGCACCATTTATTGAAAAGACCCTTTTTCGAGGGAATAATCTTTCCTGCTTTGTCAAATATGAGTTGACCATAGAGTTGAGGGACCAATACTGAGTTCTCTATTCTGTTCCATTGATCTATGTGTCTGTTTTTGTGCCAGTACCACACTGTCTTGACAATCACACCTTTGTAGTATAACTTGAAACCCAGAATTGTGATGCCCTCAGCTCCGGTTTTCTTTTTCAATATTCCCCTGGCTATTTGGGGTCTCTTCTGATTCCATACAAATCTTAAGATGATTTGTTCCAACTCTCTGAAGAAAGTCCATGGTATTTTGATAGGGACTGCACTGAATGTGTAAATTGCCCTGGGTTAGCATAGACATTTTCACAATATTAATTCTGCCAATCCATGAGCATGGAATATTTTTCTCTCTTTGTGTCTTCCTCAACTTCTTTCAGAAGTGTTCTGTAGTCTTAGGGTATAGATCCTTTACCTCTTTGGTTAGGTTTATTCCTAGGTATCTTATGCCTTGGGTGCAATTGTAAATGGGATTGACTCCTTAATTTCTTTCTTTAGTCTCATTGTTGGTGTATAGAAATGCCACTGATTTCTGGGCATTGATTTTGTATCCTGCCACGCTACCAAATGGCTGTATGAGTTCTAGCAATCTTGGGGTGGAGTCTTTGGGTTTTCTATGTACAGTATCATGTCATCTGCGAAGAGGGAGAGTTTGACTTCTTCTTTGCCAATTGGAATGCCTTCTATTTCTTTTTGTTGCCTGATTGCTGAGGCGAGGACTTCCAGTACTATGTTGACTAACAGTTGTGAGAGTGGACATCCCTGGAGTGTTCCTGATCTTAGGGGAAAGGCTCTCAAAGTTTTTCCCTCATTGAGAATGATATTTGCTGTGGGCTTTTTATAGGTGACTTTTAAGATGCTGAGGAATGTTCCCTCTATCCTTACACTCTGAAGGGTTTTGATCAAGAATGGATGCTGTATTTTGTCAAATGCTTTCTTTGCATCTACCAAGAGGATCATACGGTTCTTGTATTTTCTCTTGATGCGATCTATCACATTGATTGTTTTATGAGTGTTGAACCAGGCTTGCATCCCTGGGATAAATCCCACTTGGTCATGTGAATAATCTTAATGTACGGATGGATCCTATTGGCTAGTATCTTGTTGAGAATTTTTGCATCCATGTTCATCAGGGATATTGGTCTATAATTCTCCTTTTTGGTGGGGTCTTTGTCTGGTTTGGGAATTATCGTGATGCTGGCCTCATACAATGAGTTTAGAAGTATTCCATCACCATCTTTCAGAACAGCTTTAGTAGAATATGTATTGTTTCTTCTTTAAACATTTGATAGAATTCCCATGGAAAGCCATCTGGCCCTGGACTTTTTGTGTCTTGGGAGGTTTTTGATGACTGCTTCAATTTCCTCCCTGGTTATTGGCCTGTTCAGGTTTTCTATTTTTTCCTGTTTCCATTTTGGTCATTTGTGGTTTTTCCAGAAGTGTATCCATTTCCTCTAGATTGCCTAATTTATTGGTGTATAGCTGCTCATAATACATTTTTAAAATCATTTGTATTTCCTTGGTATTGGTGGTGATCTTTCCTTTTTCATTCGTGATTTTATTAATTTGAGTCTTTTTGCTTTTTAATAAGGGTGGCTAATGGTTTATCTATCTTATTAATTCTGTCAGAGAAACAATTTCTGATTTTGTTGTTCTGTTCTTCTGGTCTCTATTTCATTGAATTCTGATCGAATCTTTATTATCTTTCTTCTCCTGCTTGGTGCAGGTTTTATGTCCTGCATAAAAACCTTCTTTCTCCAGTTCCTTTAGGTGCAAGGTTAGCTTGTCTCTTTGAGGTTTTTCCAATTTTTTTGAGGGATGCTTGTATTGCAATGTATTTCCTTCTTAGGACTGCTTTTGGTGTATCCCAAAGATTTTGAACAGTTGTATCTTCATTGTTATTTGTTTCCATGAATCTTTTTAATTCTTCTCTAATTTCCTGCTTGACCCTTTCATCTTTTAGCAGGATGGTCCATAACCTCCATGTGTTAGAGATTCTTCCAAATTTCTTCTTATGATTGAGTTCTAGTTTTAAAGTTTATAGTCTGAAACTATGCAGGGGACTATACCAATGTTTTGGTATAGATTGAGACCTGATTTATGACCCAGCATGTGGTCTATTCTGGAGACAGCTCCATGTGTCCTTGAGTAGAATGTGTATTCAGTTGGTTTCAGATGAAAAGTTCTGTAAATATCTGTGAAATCCATCTGGTCCAGTGTATTACTTAAAGGCCTTGTTTCTTTGGTGATGTTGTTCTTAGAAGATCTGTCATTTGCCGAAAGTGCCATGTTGAAGTCTCCTATTATTAGTGTATTCTTATCTAAGTATGCTTTTACTTTGGTTTTAAATGATTGATAAAGTTGGCAGCTCCCACATTAGGAGTATAATATTCATGATTATAATATTCATGATTGTTAGGTATTCTTATTGGATAGACCGTTTAAGTATGATATAGTGTCCTTCTTCATCTCATACTACACAGCCTTTGGGATCAACTTTAATTTATGTGATATGAGGATTGCTACCCCAGCTTTCTTCTGAGGACCATTTGAATGGTAAATGGTTCTCCAACCTTTCATTTTTAGGCTGGAGTTTTCCTTAGGTCTCAAATGAGTCTCTTGTAGACAGCAAATAGATGGGTCTTGCTTTTTTATCCAGTCTGAAACCCTGATGTTTTTTTGATGGGATCATTTACCCCATTCATGTTCGGAGTAACTATTTAAAGATATGAATTTAGTGTCATCGTAATACCTATGCAGCCCCTGCCTTATGGATTATTTCTTTGACCTTCCTCTTTCTATTACAGGGTCCCCCTTAATATTTCTTGCAGAGCTGGTTTGGTGGTCACATATTCTTTCAGTTTCTGCCTATCTTGGAAGCTCTTTATCTCTTTTTTTTAAAGAAGATTTTATTTATTTATTCATGAGAGATACAGAGAGAGAGAGGCAGAGACATAGGCAGAGGGAGAAACAGGCTCCATGTAGGGAGCCCAATGTGGGACTCGATCCCAGAACCCTGGGATCACGTCCTGAGCTGAAGGCAGACACTCAACTACTCAGCCACCCAGGCATCACTTTATTTCTCCTGTTCTGAATGAGAGCCTTGCTGGATAAAGTATTCTTGGCTTCATGTTCTTCTCATTTAGGACCCTGAATATATCATGCCAGCCGTTTTCTGGCCTGCCAGGTCTATCTGTGGAGCATTCTGATGTTTCTCTAATATTTTTCCCCATATAAATTTAGAATCTCTTGTCTCTTGCTGCTTTAAGGATTTTCTCTTTATCTTTGTAATTTGCAAGTTTCACTATTAAGTGTCCAGGTGTCGAATGGTTTTTATTGATTTGTTTGGGGGGGGGGGTTGAGACCTCTCTATCTTCTGGATCTGAATGCCTGTTTCCCTCCCCAAATTAGGGAATTTCTTAGCTATAATTTGTTGAAATATGCTTTCTGGCCCTCTGGCCCTCTTGGCGCTTTTTGTAACCCCAATCATATATAGAGTCTTCCTTCTGAGGTTATCATTTATTTCCTCATGGTCTTTTAATTGTTTTTCTCTTTTTTCCTCTGTTTCCTTCAATGGCATCAATTTGTATTCTATGTTGCTCACTCTTTCTTCCACCTCATTAACCCTCCTTGTTAGGACATTCAGTTTGGATTGCATCTCATTTAATTGATTTTTAATTTCAGCCTGATTAGTTGTAAATTCTGCAGTCATGAAGTCTCCTTTATGCTTTTTTCAAGAGCCACCAGTAGCTTTATAATTGTGTTTCTGAATTGGCTTTCTGACATTGAATTAAAATCCATATTCTGTAACTCTGTGACAGAGAGTACTGTTTATGATCCTTTCTTTTGTGTTGAATTCTTCCTTCTAGTCATTTTTCTCAGTGCAGAGTGGGTGTATGAGCAGGCTGAGTCAAGAATATCAACCATCATTTGTTTTGTTATAGTTAACTTTTAAAAAAATATGTTATTTATTTATTCATGAGAGACAGAGGCAGAGACATAGACAGATGAAGAAGCAGGCTCCATGCAGGAAGCCTTATGTGGGACTTGATCCCGGGACTCCAGGATCACACCCTGAGCCAAAGGCAGACACTCAACCACTGAGCCACCCAGGCGTCCCTGTTACAGTTAACTTTTAAAAGTTTTTTTTTTTTTTGTATATATTGAGTACAAGTTACTTATGATGTATAGATTTTGCAAATATTTTCTTCCAGTCTATAATCTGTATGTCTATTCTCTTACCTGTGTGTTTCATAGTGCAAAGGTTTTTAATTATAATTAATTCTAATTTATCAATTTGTTCTTTATTAGATTATGTTTTTGGTGTCATATCTAAAGAGTTACCATTAAAATAAAATCACCTAAATTTTCTTCTATTTTTTTTCTGTAAGTTTTAGAGCTTTGTACTTTCCACTTAATTTTATAATACATTTTGAGTTAACTTTTGCATGAGTTATAAGATGTGGATATTGGATAATTTATTTTTGTATATTGTGGTAGAAATTTTGAATATAAGATTTAGTATTATGCATCGTGTTACATCTTATAAATTGAGAAGGCCTTGGATAGTCTAACTGCAAGTCTTCTTCCCCAAACTGTTCACATGGATATGGTTTCCAGCCAAAAAACACTTCATTATCATGGAAACAAGGCATAGTGCTTTGTTATTCCCAAGTAGTGGGCTTCAGTTCGCTGCTAGCCTGAGGAATTATTCAAACAAAGCTTGATGGGATGAACACTGGGTGTTATACTATATGTTGGCAAATAAATTCCAATAAAAATATACAAAACAAAACAAATAAAAAAAAAAAGCAATCAAGTTCTCCAGAGGTGACCATGTCTCTTTATATCTTTTTGTTAATGCAAAGCCTGCCTCACAGCCCCTGACTTTTCAGAAAAGTATAAATCCTTTGTGACACTGCAGGGCTCAGTAACCTTTTCTCCGGTCTCTGTTCATATATGACTGGTAAAGTGCTGTCAATCTCATCTGTCTAGTGTCAGATGTATTGTGTTTGGCTTTCCAAAGGAAGAGTAAGGGAATCCTTCACTCACCAATAGGTTGAAGATGAATCCAGGAACATTTGTTAAAAACGCTATGCTTTTCCCATTTGATTGCCTTCATTTTTCTGAAATGTCAGTTGATTATATTGTTGTGGGTCTATTTATGAATTCTTTATTCTAATTCATGGATCTACATACCAATCTCATGCTTCACCTATACCACACTGTCTTAATTACTACGCTTTTGCAGGAAATCTTGAAATTCTATAGAGTGCATTCTTCAATTTTCTTTTTGTCCTTCAGATTTTCATTCTAGGTCTTTTTCTTTTTTGTATAAATTTTAGAATCGGGGCACATGGGTGGCTCAGTGATTGAGCATCTGCTTTGGCTCAGGTTGTGATCCTGTGGTCCTGGGATCTGGGATCTAGTCCTGCATCAGGATCCTTGCAGGGAGCCTGCTTCTCCCTCTACCTGTGTATCTGCCTCTCTCTCTGTGTCTCTCAAGATTAAATAAATAAAATCTTTGTAAAAAATTTAGAATCATTTTGTCAATATTTACAAAGTAGTTTGTGAAGAATTTGATTTATATTGCATTGAATCTATATATCAATTTGGGAAGCCAGGCAGCCCAGGTGGCTCAGCGGTTTAGTGCTGCCTTCAGCCCAGGGTGTAATCCTGGAGACCCAGGATTGAGTCCCACATCAGGGTTCCTGCATGGAGCCTGCTTCTCCCTCTCCTGTGTCTCTGCCTCTCTCTCGGTGTGTCTCTTATGAATAAATAAATAAAATGTTTTAAAAAATTGGGGAAGCCTTGAAAACTTAACAGTATTATGTATTTCAATCCATGAACATGGGTAATCTTTTTATTTATTTATATCTTTGGTTTAATTCCTCAGGGTTTTATAACTTTCTGCATTTAGATCCTATACATATTTTTGTTAGATTTATACCTAAATACTTCATTTTTAGAGTGCTAATATACAATTCATATTTTTAAAATTTCAAATTTCAATTGCTCATTGATGATACATAGGAAGCAATTTTTTAAATGTTGACTTTACATCTTTTTAAAAAATATTTTATTTATTTATTCGTGAGAGATACAGAGAAAGAGAGAGAGAGGCAGAGACACAGGCAGAGGGAGAAGCAGGCTCCATGCAGGGAGCCTGACACGGGACTCGATCCTGGGTCTCCAGGATCACACCCTGGGCTGAAGGCGGCGCTAAACCGTTGAGCCACCCGGGCTGCCCGACTTTACATCTTTTGAACTTGCTATACTTAATATTTGAAATTTTTTTTCTTGGTAGATTTTTAGTGGTTTCCTATGTAGCTTATGTCCTTTATAGGCAAAAACAGTTTTGTTTGTTTTCTTTTAAATCTGCATACATTTTATTTCTTTTTCTTGCTTTGTTGTGCTGGGTAGGAATTCCAGAATGATTTTGAATAAATAGTTATGGTGAGAGAGGATTCTTACCTTATTCCTGACTTTAGCATGAAAACATATCCCTTTACATGATTAAAGTATGACCTTAGGTGTCGTATTTTGGTGTGATTTTCTTTTTCAAAGTGACGAAGTTTACTTATATAGCTAGGTATCTGAAATTTTTTTAGCCATAATTGGGCACTGCATTGCATCAATTTTCTATGTGTATCAGTAACATAATTATATATTTTTTCATATTTTAAAATATTTTCCTTTTGGATTACATTGATTAAATTCCCTCCTTTGATTTTTTTTGTTATAATAGATAAAATTGTATATATTTAAAGTATACAATGTGATGATTTGATATACATTGTGAAAGGAATACTAAAAATTAACACATCTATCATTTCACAGTAACATGTTGTACCTTAGATCTTCAAAACTTATTCATCTTAAAACTTAAAGTTTGCACTCTTTGACCAACATTTCTCTATATCTTCTGCTTACCAGCCCTTGACCATCACCATTCAATTCTATGTTTATGAGTTAGTTCTTTTTAAAAAAATAAGATTTCATGTAAAAGAGATATTACATAGTATTTGTCTGAGTTGTCTATTCTGTTTCATTGTTTATGTGTCTATTTTTATGCCAGTACCACACTGTGTTGATTGCTATATTTTGTGATATAATTTGAAATAAGGAAGTGTAGTATCTCCAGATTTGTTTTTTCAAGACTTGTTATTTGGGTTATTTTGTGGTCCTATGCAAATTTTAGGATATTTTTTATTTATGTGAAAAAATGCCATTGGAATTTTAATAGAGATTGCATTGAATCTCTCAATCACTTTAGTTGTATAAGGATTTTAACATTAATTTTTACAATCCAAGAACCTGAGATATCTTTCTTATTTGTGTCTTCTTCAATTTCTTTCAATGTTTTATAGTTTTCAGTGTGTCTTTTGTCTCCTTGGTTAAATTTATTCCTAAGTATTTTATTTATTTTTAATGTTATTGTAATTGGGATTGCTTCTTTACTTTCTCTTTTAGATAGCTTGTTGTTAGTGATAGAAGACTAACTGAGTTTTATTCATTGGTTTTGTATCCTGCAACTTGCATTTATTAGTTCTGATAATCTTTTGCTGAAGTCTTTGGGGTTTTCTCCATATAAAATTATACCATCTGAAAACAGATAATTTTACTTCCTCTTTATAATTTTGTTGTCCTTTATTTCTTTCTCTTGCCTAATTGCTGTGATTGGGAATTTTAGTACTATGTTGACCAGAAATGACAAGAGTGGAAATTCTTGTCTTGATCTTGATCCTAAAGGAAAAGGTTTTAGCTTTTCACCATTGATTATGGTGCTAGTTTTTGGCTCACAAAACGTAGCTTTTATTATGTTGAAGTATGCTTCTTATATATCTATTTTGTTGAGTTTTTTTCCTGAAAGAATGTTGAGTTTCTCAAGTGCTTTTTCTGCATCTTTTGAGATTATAATATGATTTTTATTCTTTATTCTGTTAATGTAGTATATCACATTAACTGATTTGTATACACTGAACCAATCTTGATTTCCAGGGATAAATCCCAGTTGATCATGATGTATGATTCTTTCATTTTTTTTATTTTTTATTTTTGATTCTTTTATTTTTATTTTATTTATTTATTTTAAAGATTTTATATATTTATTTATTCATGAGAGAGAGAGAGAGAGAAAGAGAGAGAGAGAGAGAGGTAGAAACACAGCAGAGGGAAAAGCAGGCTCCATGCAGAAAGCCCAATGCAGGAATTGATCCCGGGACCTGGGATTATGCCATGAGCCAAAGGCAGACACTCGACTGTTGAGCCACCCAGGCGTCCCATATGTTTCTTTCAATATTCCATTGAATTCAGTTTGCTTCTAGTTTGTTGGGGATTTTTGTATATATGTTCATCAGGAATATTGTCTTGTAATTTTTGTTTCTTGTGGTCTGCATGTCTGGTTTTAGTATCAGGGTAATTGTGATCCTGCAAAATGAATTTGAAATTGTTCCTTCCTCTTAATTTTTTTGGAGAAAAAGCACTGGAGAAGTGTTGCCTTTAATTCTTCTTTGAATATTTGGTATAATTTACCAATGAAACTATTTTTTTCCAGGTGTTTTCTTTTTTGAGAGATTTTGACTACTGATTTAATTTCCTACTAGTTATTAGTCTTTTAAGATTTTATTTTTCATCATGATTCAATCTTGGTATGTTGTATGTTTTTAGGAATTTGTCCATTTCTTTTTTTTTTAATTTATTTTTATTGGTGTTCAATTTACCAACATACAGAAAAACACCCAGTGCTCATCCCGTCAAGTGTCCACCTCAGTGCCCGTCACCCATTCCCCTCCAACACCCGCCCTCCTCCCCTTCCACCACCCCTAGTTCGTTTCCCAGAGTTAGGAGTCTTTATGTTCTGTCTCCCTTCCTGATATTTCCCAACATTTCTTTTCCCTTCCTTTATATTCCCTTTCACTATTATTTATATTCCCCAAATGAATGAGAACATACACTGTTTGTCCTTCTCCGATTGACTTATTTCACTCAGCATAATACCCTCCAGTTCCATCCACGTTGAAGCAAATGGTGGGTATTCATCGTTTCTAATGGCTGAGGAATATTCCATTGTATACATAGACCACAGCTTCTTTATCCATCATCTTTCGATGGACACCGAGGCTCCTTCCACAGTTTGGCTATTGTGGCCATTGCTGCTAGAAACATCGGGGTGCAGGTGTCCTGACGTTTCATTGCATCTGAATCTTTGGGGTAAATCCCCAACAGTGCAATTGCTGGGTCGTAGGAATTTGTCCATTTCTTTTAGGTTATCTAATTTGTTAGTGTATAATTCTTCATAATACTTTCTTATAATCATTGTATTTCTGTGCTATCAGTTGTAATGCTTCCTTCTTCATCTCTTAATTTTATTTACTGTCTTTTTTATTCTTAATCTACTTAAAGGTTTGCCAATTTTTATGTTTTCAAAATGACAACTTCTCATTTTATTTATCTTTTCTATTGTGTTTCTATTCCTTATTTCATTTATTTCTGCTCTGATCCTTGTTATTTCCCTATTTTGCCTACTTTAGGCTTCTTTTTTTTTCTTTTTATAGTTTCTTGAGGTTAAAAATTAGTCGGTTTATTTAAGATCTTTAATTCTGAATGTGGGCATATATCAATATAAGCATCCTTAGATGTACATCCTCAATTTAGGTATTATAATTCTCAGAACTGCTTTTTTTTTTGCACCCATTAGTTTAGTATATTATATTTACATATTTGTTTGTTGTAAGATATTTGCTGCTCATGAGAATTTAAACTTCCACATATATGTCACTCTTCCAGTTATTTTCCTGTTACTAATTTCTAGTTTCATACCATTGTGATTAGAGAGGTTATGACAGAATCTCAGTCTTCTCAAATTTGTTAAGACTTCTTTCATTACCTAACATAGAATTTACCCTGAAGAATATTCTCTGTTGTGCACTTGAGAAGAAAGTGTAATCTGTTGCTATTGTGTGGAATGTTCTATTCCATATTTTGTCCAATATATTCAAGCCTAATATTTCCTCATTGATATCCTATCTAGATTATCTACTAATTGTCAAAAGTGGGGTATTGATTCCCTGCTATTGTGTTGCTTTCTTTTTTCCCTTTAATTGTTATTTGCTTAATATATTTAACTGCTGTGATGTTCAGTGCATACATACTTAGAATTGTTAAATTCTTCAGTGATTTGATATCTTTATCATTATATCATAACTTCCTTTGTCTCTTGTTATTTTTTAATTTAAATTTTATTTTATCTAATATAAGTATAGCCACTCCTGTTCTCTTTTGGTTTTCATTTGCATGGAATATTATTTTACATCCCTTCACCTTAGACCTTTAAAGCTGAAATGAATCTCTTGTAGGCAACATGTAATTGAAACTTTAAAAAATTTTTTTTTTAAGATTTTATTTATTTATTCATGAGAGACACAGAAAGAAGGCAGAGACATAGGCAGAGGGAGAAGCAGGCTCACTGCAAGGAGCTCCATGTGGGACTCAATCCCAGAATTCTGGGATCAGGCCCTGAGCCAAAGGCAGATGCTCAACCACTGAGCCAGCCAGGTGACCTGAATCTTTTTTTTTTTTTTAAATTGCATTCATGCACTCTATGTCTTTTGTTTGGCTAATTTAGTCTATTTAACAATGTAATTGTTGAGAGGTGAGGACTTACTCTTCCCATCTTAACTATTTCATAGTTCCTTTCTTCCTCTTTTGCTGTCTTTCTTTGTTTTTGAGGATTTCTACAGTAATATGCTTTGATTCCTTTTCTTAATCTTTTAACTTTCTATCACAGGTTTTTGCTTTGTTATTGCCATGTAGCTTACATAAAATGTCTTATGCTCATAACAATCCATTTTAAGTGGATAACTTCAACTGTAGATAAAAACTGCACCCTTTTATTCTCTCTCCACATTTTTGTTTTTGATGTAAAAATTTACATCTTTTTGTATTTAGACAACAAATTGTTGTAGCTTTATTTATTTATTTATTTATTTATTTACTTACTTACTTACTTACTTACTTACTTATTTTTGGAGGCTCACCTGTGTGGCTCAGTGGGTTAAGCATCTGCTTTTGCCTCAGGTCATGATCCCAGGGTTCTGAGATTGAGACCCTTGTTAGACTCCCTGCTCAGTGGGGAATCTGCTTCTACCTCTCCCTCTGCAGCTCCCCCTGCTTGTTTGTTCTCTCTCTGTCAAATAAATCAATAAATAAAATATTTAAAAATTTGTTTTTTAACTTTTTTTTTACTGGGGTTAAGTGATTTACACACTAACATTACATATTAGAGTATCTTGAATTTGACTATATACTTATCAATGAGTTTTATACTTTAATGTTTTCATGTTACTAATTAGTGTCGTTTTATTTCAGCTTGAAGAATTCCCTTTAGCTTTTCTGGTAAGACTGATCAAATGGTGATGAATTCCATTGGCTTTTGTTTGGGAACATATTTATCTTTTCTTCGTTTTTGAAGGAGAGCTTTTTTGGGTAAAGTATTCTTGTTTGGCAGGGTTTTTTTTCCTTTCAGTGTTTTAAATATACCAACCTACTCTCTTCTTGCCTGGAAATTTCTCTTTTTTTTAAGATTTTATTTATTTATTCATGAGACAGAGTGAGAGGCAGAGACATAAACAGAGGGAGAAGCAGGCTCTTCACAGGGAGCCTGATGTAGGGCTTGATCTCGGGGCCTCCAGGATCACACCCTGAGCCAAAGACAGATGCTCAACCACTGAGCCACCCAGGTGTCCCTTGACTGGAAATTTCTGCTGAGAAACCCACTGATAGCTCTATAGAGTTCTCTTGTGTGAGATGATTTTTTTTCTCTTGCTAATTTGTAAGACATTAAACATTAAACATTCAGTTTATTTTTTCCTTGTGTGTATTTATGGTCATTTGTATCTTTTGAGAGGATACAAATTTTATTTTCCATTTTATTTAAATTATAAAAGTTGAAAGAAGTCATCCATAGCTTTATTTTATTATTCGTTTTATTATTCTTTGTCAGTTTGATTATAATGTGTCTTGGTGAAGTCTTTGGTTTGAATCTGTATGGAAACCTAGAAGTTTCATGTACATGGAATCCATATCTCCTCCCAGATTTGAGAAGTTCGGACATTTCATTTTCTGTTTTACTTTATTTTGCTTTGTTTTGGAGGGGTGGAGGGACAAAAGGAGAGAGGGAATCCAAGCAGGCTCCATGCCCAATGCAAAGCCTGATGCAGGGTCAGTTTCACAATCCTGACATCATGACCTAAGCCAAAATCAAGAACTGGACACCCAACTGATTAAGACACCCAGGCACCCCACAGCCTCTCTTTCTTTCTTTCTTTCTTTCTTTTCTTTCTTTCTTTCTTTCTTTCTTTCTTTCTTCTTTCTCTTTCTTTCTCTTTCTTTCTTTCTTTCTTTCTTTCTTCTTTTTTCTCTTTCTTTCTTTCTTTCTTTCTTTCTTCTTTCTTCTTTCTTTCTTTCTTTCTTTCTTTCTTTCTTTCTTTCTTTCTTCTTTCTTTCTTCTTTCTCTTTCTTTCTCTTTCTTTCTTTCTTCTTTCTTTCTTCTTTTTTCTTTCTTTTTTCTTTCTTTCTTTCTTTCTTTCTTTCTTTCTTTCTTTCTTCTTTTTTCTTTCTTCTTTCTTTCTTTCTTTCTTTCTTTCTTTCTTTCTCTCCTCCTCTTTCTTTCTTTCTTTCTTTCTTTTGGGCAAAGGCTGGTATTTCTTATTCTGCCATCTTGCTGATAGCACTCAGCTTGCAGTGATTGATTTTTGAATGTTGAACCAGATTTACATTTCCATAATATATGTCATTTAGGTGAGTATAATTATCTTTTACATTGTTGGATTCAATTCACTAATAATTTGTTGAGGGTTTTTACATGTGAGATACTGATTTGTAGCTTTCTTTCCTTGTATATTATCTTATTTGGGTATTAACATAATGTCAGCCTTATAGAATAAATAGGAAATGTTTACTCTGCTTCTGTTTTATGGACATGATTGTCAGGATTTAGTATTATTTCTTAAATATTTGGCAGAATTCACTAGTGAAACCATCTTAGTTTGGTAATATATTTTTTGAAGAGTAATTAATTCAATTTCTTTTATAGATGAAAGGCTATTTATTTTTCCTTGTGTGTATTATGGTCATTTGTATCTTTTGAGAAATTGTTTGTTTTATTTGTTATCAAAGTTGAAAGAAGAGTCATCCATAGCTTTCTTTTATTATATTTTAAATATTCAAGCCTTTAGTTATGATGATTCCTTTTCATTTCTGATATTCGAATTTTCTAATTCTCTTTTCTCTTGTTTAGCTTAACAGAAGGTTTATCATCTTTGTTGATCTATTCAAATAATCATTCTGTTGATATTATCTATTGTCTTAGTTTCAATTTCATTGATTTATACTCTGATTTTTATTATGTATTTATTCCTCTGCTTGCATTAAGCTTAAATTGCTCTTATTTCTCTAGTTTCCTAAGGTGGGAGTTCATGTTATTGATTCTGGATTATTCTTCTTTTCCAATACATGTATTTAGTACTACAAATTCCCTAAAAGTATTGCTTTCGCTCCATACTACAAATTTGTATGAGTTTTCATTTTTTACTTAGTTGAAAATACCAAAATTGTTTTGAGGATTATTAAGAAGTAAGAAGTAATATTTTATTAAGAAGTAATATTTAAGTTTTAGACATTTGGGGATATTTCAACTATCTGTTACTGATTTCTACGTTAATCTCACTGTCATCGGAGAATATACCTTGCATGATTTCTATTCTTTTAAATTTGTTAAAATATGTTATATGGCCCAGGTCTTGTTGAATGTTCCACTTGATTTTTATAAGAGTATGTGTTCTGCCATTGTTGGATAAAATATTTATATATGTCAGTTAGATCTAGTTGATTGATGGTGTCATTCAGGTCAACTCCATTATTACTGATTTTCTGCCTGCTTTATGTATCAATTACTTTAAGAGGGATGGTGAACTCTATAATAGCTGAATTGTCTAGTTCTCCTTCAGATTTATCTTTTTTACTTCATGTGTTTTCTTTTTTTTATTTTTATTTTTTAGGTACATATGTTTCAGATTCTTGTCTTTAGTAAATTAAACCCTTTGTCGTTATGCAATATCTCTCTTTATCCCTGATAATATTCCTTGTTCTGAAGCTTGTTTTGTCTGAAATTAATTTAGCTATTCTACTTTTCTTTTGATTATTGGTATTTTTCACCATTTCTTTACTTTAACCCTATCTCAATCTTTATTTTAAAGTGGCTTCCTTGTAAATAGCCTATATTTGAGTCTTGTTTTCTTTTTTAATCAACTCTGACAATCTCTGTCTTTTCATTAATGTTACTAGACCATTCACATTTAAAATGATTATTGAATAGATTGATTGTCTATATAAGTGTTTGCTATTGATTGCTTTTCTTCCTCTTGTTTTTCTCCTCTTTTCCACCTTTTCCTGTTTTATTTTATTTTAATTTTTTTTAAAGATTTGATTTATTTATTTGGGAGATATATAGGGAAAAGCATGAACAGAGGGAGGGGCAGAAAAAGAAGCAGACTCCCCACTGAGCAGGGAGCCCAGTATGATGCTGAACACTGGGATCATGACCTAAGCTGAAGGCAGATGCTTAACCGAGCCACCCAGGCACCCCCTGCCTTTTCTTCTTTTATTTGAGCATTTTTTATAAAGCCATTCAATCTCTTTTCTCACCACATCACAAATTTTAAAAATGTAGTGGTTGCTTAGGGTCTACAATATACATTTTAAGCTAATAAAAGTCCACTTTTAAATAACAGTATAGCACTTCATATGTAGTGGAGATACCTTAGAGAAGTGTGTTATTTCTACCTCTGACCATTTTTTGGGTGTTACTGTCATTCATTTCACTTGTTCATAAGTTATAATCAAATACATTGTTACTATTGTTGCTTTACTTTTTTATTGAAGTATAGTTCAATAAAACATTGTAACATTGTCACACAATGTTGCATTAGTTCCAGGTGTACAACAAAGTAATTCTACTACAACTTCATATACTATGCTATGCTCACCACAAGCGTAGTTACCATCAGTTACCTTGCAATACTATTATTACCACTGATTATATTCTCTATACTGTGCCTTTCATCCCTGTGACTTATTCATTCCGTAACTGGAAGCGTGCATCTCCCACTTCCCTTCACCTATTCCCTATCCCCTTTCCCCTCTGGCAACTACCATTTTGTTCTCTGTATTAATGAGTCTATTCCTGTTTTTTATTTGTTTGTTCATTTGTTTTTTAGGTTTCACATATGAAAGTGAAATCATATGACAGTTGTTTTTCTCTCTTTGACTTATTTCATTTAGCATAATTTCTTCTGTGTCCACCCATGTTGTCACAAATGGCAAGATCTCATTTTTTTATGGCTGAGTAATATTACTTTGTATATATATTATATATGTATACATATATATGCTACATTATACATGTACATACATATGTTACATATATATTTGCCCAGGAAAATCAAAACCAAAACCAAAAATTCTCAACAAATGAAAAGGCAATTTACAGAATGAGAGAAAATGTTTGCAAGTGATACATATGATGGGTAAACATCCAAAATATACAAATAACTTATACAACTCAACACCACAAAAATAAATAACCCACTTAAAACATGAAGAATAGGGCAGCCTGGGTGGCCCAGCAGCTTGGTGCCACCGGCCCAGAGCATGATCCTGGAGACCTGGGATCGAGTCCCACGTCGGCCTCTGCATGGAGCCTGCTTCTCCCTCTGCCTGTGTCTCTGCCTCTCTCTGTCTGTCATGAATAAATAAATAAAAACTTAATTTTTTTAAAGATTTATTTATTTATGATAGACAGAGAGAGAGAGAGAAGCAGAGACACAGGCAGAGGGAGAAGCAGGCTCCATGCACCGGGAGCCCGATGTGGGATTCTATCTCAGGTCTCCAGGATCGCACCCTGGGCCAAAGGCAGGCGCCAAACCGCTGCGCCACCCAGGGATCCCAAAACTTAATTTTTTTTAAATGAAGAATATCTGATAGATATTTTTCCCAAATGGACATATAGATTGGCAACAGACACCTGAAAATATGTTCAACATCACTAATATTCAGGAAAATGCAAATCAAAACCACAATGAGTATCACCTTACATGTGTCAAAAAGACAAGTAACAATAAGTTTTAATTAGTATGTAGAGAAAAGGGAACTGTTGGTGGGAATGTAAATTGGTTCAACCACTGTGGAAAAAAGTATGGAGGATTCTCAAAAAATTAAAAATAGAAATATCATACAATCCAGTAATACCAATAGTGGTTATTTATTCAAAGAAAACAAAAATATGAATGCAAGATATACGCACCCTTATGTTTATTGCAGCATTATTTGCAAATGCCAAGATATGGATGCAACTATTATTGCTTTAAACAAAGTTATCTTTTTGATCAATTAAGAATTTGAAAAGAAAAATAAAATATCTTGCAGTGATTTATCTATTTTATGAAGATTATCCTCACTTAATGTATGTTCTGATGGCTGATTTAGATAATTTTTCTCCTATCTGAAAATTCTTTTTTTTTTAATTTTTTTTTATTTATTTATGATAGTCACAGAGAGAGAGAGAGGCAGAGACACAGGCGGAGGGAGAAGCAGGCTCCATGCACCAGGAGCCTGATGTGGGACTCGATCCCGGGTCTCCAGGATTGCACCCTGGGCCAAAGGCAGGCGCCAAACCGCTGCGCCACCCAGGGATCCCCCCTATCTGAAAATTCTTTCATTCTTTCAGCACTTCTTGCTGAGCAGCTCTGCTGTTGTCAAATTTTTTCCTCCCACCACCATTTTTTTTTTTTTTTGGCCAAGAAAACTTAATTTCTCTTTCACATCTTGAACATTGTTTTGCTCAATATAGAATTCTAGGCTATTTTTCCTCTATACTTTAGATATTTCATTCTACTGTCTTCTTGTTTCATGGTTTCTGATGAGAAGTCCACTAAAATTCTTATCTTTCCTTTATATGTAATCCACTCAATCACTCCACAGTTCTGGCTGTTTTTTCCTGTTTTTCCTCCCAATTTTAATATGTCTGTATTTGGAGAGAGAGCAGTACTTATCCTGCTTGATGTTTTCTGAGCTTCCTAGATCTATGGTTATTTCTTGTTTATTTTACATTTTGGAAAGTTCTTGGCCATTATTACTTCAAGTATTTCTTCTGCTCCATTCAGTCATTTCTATTTTTCTGATATATTAATAACTCGTATACTGCATCTTTTGATATTATTCCACATTTTCTGAATAACTTGCTCAATTTTATTTGATGGTAATGATAATTACTATTATTAATTATTTTCTTGTTCTTCTTTCCTTTGCACTTCAGTTTGGCAAGTTTCTATAGTTTTGTCTTCAAGTTCACTCATTCTTTCCTTGGCTTCAAATTTATTATTGAGCCCATGAAGCAGGATTTCGCTTAATGTTCACTGAAGCTATGATACCAGGGCCATCAAATTCCTCTTATGTCCTTGTTTTTGCCTCCATGCGACCTTAGTGTTTTACTATGTACTCCTCCTCAGAGAGTGTGTGTCTTATAACTTTTTAACCTTTAATTTATGGCTATTACATTATATTATAGTCTTACTGGTGTAATGATAAAGTGTGGATTAGGAGTAGCATTCTAGAATTCTTTTTTTCATTAAGTCTTAGTTTTGTTCATTTGTTTTTTTATTTTGGCATGTGACATGTGAAAATATTTTTCCATTGGCCTAGCTTTTTGTTTTTCTGTTCTCTACCCCATTCCTTGACTGCAGTATTCACAATCTATTTTCTTAAAGCTCTGACTCCTTTTGATTATTTTCTCCCCCTTAGATAAGACATAAAATGTAGAGGGGTATGGAGTGGGAGTAATTCCCTTTTTCATGTAGGATAAGTCTCTGGCAAAGTGCTTCTCCTTGGAGATTAGGCTTTTGTTATAGAGAGGTCTGTGGATTGATTTCATATAGGTTTATCTTACTGTCTCTCTGCTACAGCCCTGAGGATATCTTTCTAGATCTTCATATGAGAATCTAGTAATTTTCCTAGAGATAAAGCTCAGAAAATTCTAGTGTCCCCTAAGATGTGGCCCCTAGGAGCTTTTCAGTCTTAAACTAGTCTACACTTGACCTCTAGCAATTTGTCTAAATTAGTATTTACACATTTCTACTAGGCTTTGGTTCCAGCAACTTCTGCTCAAGGTAAGGAAATCTCCACTGTGTCTGACCCTACTGGTTTCTCCCCATTATGGGATGGCGATTTGTCCTGCAATGTCATTTCTCTGATGGGTCTAAGCAAAGTTGTTGGTTTTCAGTTTGACCTATTTTATCTTATAGTGACGATGGGTGTTACTATCCAAGCTCTTCTCATATTAGAACTGAAACTGGAAATTACAGATAAAAATTACAAATAAATTTTTATTTAGTATTTTAAATAAAAATACTTAAAAATATTTTTAAATTTACTTTGGAGTTTGGGTGTAGCTTCTGCCATTCTACTTGAAAGTGCCTGAGTCTGTTCATAGTTTTTTGTTTTGTTTTGTTTTTAACATTTTATTTATTACACATGAGCCTGAGGGCTTTTATTTTAATCCAAAACAGTCGCACAAAAGGAAGAAAAATGGAATTGAATGATGAAAAGTAGTGTTAGAATTGGGAAATAATCTTAAAGTTGTTATTTAAAAACAAACAAAGTATTGTATATTTAATAGTTGTGTGTTGATATTTTAATGCCTGAATCCACTTTGCCTCTCACTAAATCCTTTCCTTACCTCTGGGTCCCCAGTGAGTAATACAGCAATAGCATTAAACTACTGTTTTAAATTAATATCTGGGCAAGTTTTTGTCACCTCAAAACCAGGTGCTAGTGAAAGTTAGACTGGAGAATTTGGTTTTGGTTAGCCTTCACCTTCTCCACATGTGTGTGAGGCTGAAACAACAGGTGAGAGACAGAACTAAGGGATGATATTGAGTACTCTGAAGTACTCTGAAATAAAGGGATGTGTTTATAGACATCCCTTTGTGATTCCAGAATCTCAAGTGTCTATGGAAGGCAATAAAGTAGTCTTCCCAGTGGATCACTCACATACAGCAAATAACTTGAAGTGATGGAAAGCATCAACTTTTGAGCTATGCAGACTGGGATCAGGTGACAGTACTGTCACTCTACTCTTATGGCAGCACTGCTCAGACCTCTCTGCAAACAGTGAAGTTAACTGACAGTCCTCAGATGTTAAAAATGCCAAGATCCAGTTTCAGCTTCCAAGCTGAGACTGCTGTCCCTGGATAGCTTCAGTCAATGGCTACACATGGCTATGATACCAGAGTCTGGCCATTCCTATCTAATAATGAAACTCCTGCATCAGACAGTCTTTTTCCTGAGCTCCCAGTTGGATTGGCTGATATTGTCAGATGTCATTGAGATGTAAGACACACTATGTTCCATCCTAATGTCTTAGTTTCATGTTTATTCCCAAGTGTTGATCTTTTCCTTCTGAACTTCTTACATTCCTCATTCTTTCTCAATGATGGCTTCTACAGAACATTCCAGAAACAGTGTGTGATCTTGGGCAGCTTATATAACATTATAACTATAAATTAAAAAACAAGATTATCATTACTTCAAAAGTTTGTTGTGAAAGAAACAATGAGATGTGGGGAAAGTATTAGGGAATCTCTGGTTCCAATCCTGTAGCTCTTTTACTTATATGTCACCTAACAAGTAGGGTATACCTCCCTTTATAGATATACATATATATGCTGTGTATATACTCTATATTGTAAGATGAGTGTTCAAGCTAAATTGAAATGAAAATGGGAAGCAAAAGAAGAACTAGATCAGGAGGCACAAATGGAAGGGGGGAAAGATGACTGATTCTGCAGATTAAATTTACCACTAAAATGCACTTATTAATGAATATTGGGTCTAGTTGTGGAATAACTAGGTATTTGTCCTGCTTTGCCCTGTAAGAGTCATCTGATTTAATAGGGTAATTTATTTTTGCTTCTTTAAACAACTCATTGTTAAGAGGGTTGGAAAAGAAAGTAGTTAGAAGTCCTGGGATTCAAGATAAACATCAGTGAATGAAATCTGAGGTCTGCAGAAACTCCCCAGGTTGGGGTCATCAAAATAAAAAAGTGCATGTGGTATCTTAAATATTACAACAAAATTGTCTCAAAAATAGTTGCCAAAATATAATATAAATTGCTGATTGTCTTTACAAAAGTCTTTCAAATTAGATCATTTTCTCTATTTTTTAGAAGAGTAATATCAGGCCACACCCCTTTCCCAAAGTTATACATGGGAAATGATTGTCCAAACTAAAAGTAAAATCAATGGCATCTGCACCATCACCTTTATTTCAACATGATCCTCTTTAAAGCAAAACAGATTGTCTGTGCCACATCTGCTTGGAAGACTTTATTTTCATAGTGGAGGAAGAATTTCATCTTTGAGTTAGGATTATTTACTAAATAAAGAAACCATGAACTTTTCCCATCAGAGAATCTGGAAAGTGATGTAGGTAAATCTTGGACCTTCCTTGGACTGGCAGGTCAAGAAAATTGATCAATAAACACAGTTCCAATCACCCTGTGTTATAGCCACTGGTGGTAGTGGGGTTTGTCAGCTGCAGCTCCAGGTGCCTTGTGCACTGCCAGTTCCTGTCCTGTTCTTGGAGATTCTCCACATGGACATTTAATTCATTTAGCCAGGCAAGAGTTTTACAAAATGTAAACTTATTTCCAAGTTAGTAAAACAATTATATAGCACACCAATTTCTAATATCTAGCCTAAATCTGGTATACACTAAATGCTCAAATGCTTCTTTAAAGAATGAATAAAATATTTAATATTAGGATATTTCTTTCTTCCTACATAGCTTCCTAAAAAGGCAAATATTTGTTAATTAGATATGGTTTTAATGAAGATTAAGCAAAATCATTAATATTTATCAAATGTTTGTACTCATGTTCTTCAAGTATATCATTTATACAATTTCATTTAATCCCCACAATTATCTTGAAAGCTGTTTTTTTTTTTTTTACAGGAAAGAAAAGGGATAATCAGATAAATTAAATGACATACCCACAGTGATCTGCAAGTAAATGGCGTTGAGAGAATTTGAATCCAGCACTGACTAACTTCAAAACCAAAACATGTATCCTATCATACCAGGGGTTTCTAGGTATGGACCTTGGCCAGCAAGATCAGCATCACTGAATTGGAAACTCTGGGGATAGGGCCAGCGTCTTCGTTTGGGCATTCAAGGAGATCTCGATGCAACAGAGCAGGAAAGCCATTAACTTTGTGTCCCAACTTCTCCATTACAATCTTCTGGCTTTTCACCATGTCTTTCCTCTATATTTATGTACATTGTACCAACAAAAGAATAACTTCTCTTCGTTTCAGGAAGTCGTCAGAGAATTTCTGCAATGAAAATGTTTTCCTCACATAAGAACTGAATTACATGGCATACTTCTGGGGATAATACATATCTTGGAAAACACAACTTTTAAATGGTCACAAAGATAACTGCTACCCTTTATAGTTTTATCACAAATCTTTTTTTAAAGATTTTATTTATTTATTTAGTCATGAGAAGCACAGAGAGAGAGGCAGAGAGACAGACATAGAGAGAAGCAGACTCCTTGCAGGGAGCTGGATGTGGGACTCAATCCCTGGACCAGGATCACGCCCTGAGCTGAAGGAAGACAATTAACCACTGGGCCACCCAGGCATCCCTTATCACAAGTCTTAATAGAGTTTTGTTTTACTTATCAATTATTTCAGCATGGAAAATGATTCTACAATTAAATACTGTAGTGATGCAGTGATGTACTGTGCAACATTTTCTAATAAAGATAAGAATGATCAAATAAGTAAACAAATCATTGATGTGGGACGTGTTCACCACCACTGCCAAATGATTCTTGTGCTTATAGGTATGAGCTGAAGTGATGCACACTCTGTGGGTAGTCTCTATCTTCCCTCACCCACCATAAAGCCAGAGTCAGCATTTCACTGCATCCATCATTGACTAACAAAAAAAACGCAGCAGCAGAAGTCTTTTGGGTTTTCTATGTAGAGTATCACGTCATGGGCGAAGAGGGAGAGTTTGACTTCTTCTTTGCCGATTTGAATGCCTTTAATGTCTTTTTGTTGTCTGATTGCTGAGGCGAGGACTTCCAGTACTATGTTGAATAGCAGTGGTGAGAGTAGTACCTCCAGTTTGGATTTACATTTGATTTAACTGATTTTTAATTTTGCCCTGATTAGATCTAAATTCTGCAGTCATGAAGTCTCTTGAGTCCTTTATGCTTTTTTCTAGAGCCACCAGTAGCTTTATAATTGTGCTTCTGAATTGGCTTTCTGACATTGAATTGTGATCCTAATTTTGTAACTCTGTGGGAGAGAGGACTGTTTCTGATTCTTTCTTTTGAGGTGAGTTTTTCCTTCTAGTTATTTTACTCAGTGCAGAGGCCAAAAACAAGTTCCACTGGAAAAAGGAGAAAAAGAGAGGGGGAAAAAAAACAGGGGATGGGAAACAAACAGAAAACAAAAAACACGGGGGAGTATCCTCTGATTCTATAAACTGTAAATCCCTTGACTTCCCCTGGAATTTTCCAGTGCTGCTTGGTCAATAACTTGCTTTTCCCCTGTCCTTTTTGCTGGTCTTCTGGGGGAGGGGCCTGCTGTGCTGATCTCAGGTGTGTGCACCTGTGGGACCTGCCCAGCCCCCTCCCAGGTACACGGCTCAGTGGGAGCTGTTTATCCTGTGAGGCCCCTGCTCAGTCCCAGGTACAAGGTGACACCAGGAGGAACAACAACAGTGGCGGCGGCCAGCTCTACAGCTTTGGAGTCAGCTCCCACAGTAACTACCTCAGCTCCCAGTCCGCAAGGGCCTGGATGCTCCGGGCGCGGGGTCCCCAATCTGCACAGCTGGGGCCGCCCAGTGGCAGGAACATCCTTGGTGTCCTGTGTCCTCCCAGCCTGTCCCGGGGGGAGCGCTGGATCCTGGCCTGTGTCTCCCAGTGCCCTGCCTGCACCGCTGGAATCGCGCTCCCGGCGCTGGGCAGCCCCCTCGGTGCAGAGCCGCTGCCGGAGCTGCTCCCGGGCCCCAGGGGCGCGGCGCTGCAGCCCTTTAGGGAGCTTGGCCCGCCGGGTGTGGCGCACTCTCCCCTGGGGCACAGCTCCTCTGTTAGTGTCCCTGGGAGCCTGAGGGCATCCCCGCCCTCCTGGGTCCTGCTCTAACTCCCTGCAAGGCCTTTCCGCCCGGGAAGGTTGGTGCAGCTCCTGCTTCTCCGGGACGGGGCTCTCCTGTCCTGGGGGCACTCGCCCCGGCCTCAGCCCGGCTCCTCATGGGGAATCCTCCCCCTTGGATGCTTTTTTATTTCTTTATTTTTTTCCCATCTTCCCACCTTGATAGAAGCACAAACTCTTCTCACTGTAGCATTCCCACTTCCCACTGTTCTTTAAATCTCAAAAAAAAAAAAAAAAAAAAAAAAAAACCCTCAGACCAAACTCATAGGTTTTCAGAATGATTTGAAAGTTATCTAGGTAAGTTGGTGGGGACAGGTGACTTGGGGACCCTACTCTTCTGCCATCTTGCCCCGCCTCCCCTCCCTGACTTTCTAACACCACACACATTCTTCCAAACTCAGAAACTCTTCAAAAGACTCTAGCATGTCTTTTGTCCTCATCTTGTTTTTTATTCCCAATTCTACTTTACAGAGGTTAAACAGTTTAGGAAGAAAGTCTCTCCCTCCTTGAATGGTGGGAGAAGGGAATAGGCTGAGCTCTGCTCAATAGGGAGAAAAGCAGAGGCTAGAGATTTTCATACAAAGATCTCCTTTATCCTGTAGTATGCAAGACAGGTAAAAGTGCATGTGGTCATTTTAACTAAAGAAATGGTAGAGGAGGGCAGCCCAGGTGGCTCAGCGGTTTAGTGCTGCCTTCTCCCCAGGGCATGATCCTGGAGACCTGGGATTGAGTCCCACATCGGACTCCCTGCATGGAGCCTGCTTCTCCCTCTGCCTGTGTCTCTGCCTCTCTCTCTTTCTGTTTCTCCTGAATAAATAAATATTTTAAAAAAAGAAAAAGAAAAGGTAGAGGAGGGCCTTTTATCTTCAACCCATCATTAGTATCTCTGTCTTTCCACTGGTCTCCCTCGAACTGCATGGACTTTGGAAGGTACTTTTGTAAGGAACCTAGCACTTAGCAGGGCACCAGTTTGAAAAACACTTCCAGGTATATAGATAATGCAAAACTGCAGCATTACAAATTGATGGAAGAGAGTATAGACTCCTCAGCATGCAGGAACAATTGGCTTGCTTATGGTAAAACAAAATAAAATTAGCTCACACTACACAAAATGTGTATTCTTTGTGGGATAAAGATTTAATATTTTTAAAAAGATTATATTTTTAATATTTTTACACAAAACATAAAGGAAAAGATAAGTTTGATGCATTAAAGTAATAAGATGGTTATGCTCTAAAAATTCAAAATAAGCAAAAAATTTTTTTTTAAAAAAACTGCTAGGTAGGAGGAGATTTTGCCAAGCAAACTTATTATCATAGCCAGAATACATCAAGAACTCCTACAAATCAGAGTGTAAACAGCAATGCAACAAAATAAATGGACGATGATATGTGCAGGCAATTCATAGAAGAAAACCCCAGCTGGCACATCAACATTTACTAAGATGCAAACACTCCTTAGAAATCAGAAAAACTCAATAAAAACAACTAAAGGATACCACTTCATTCTCATTATATTGGAAAAAACAAAACAGAACAAGTCTGACAGTCCAAAGTGTTGGCAAGGATGCAGGCTTGGAGGCTCTGCTAGGAGAAAGGGAGACAGAACATGAAAGACTCCTGACTCTGGGAAACGAACTAGGGGTGGTGGAAGGGGAGGAGGGCAGGGGTGGGGGTGACTGGGTGATGGGCACTGAGGGGGGCACTTGACGGGATGAGCACTGGGTGTTATTTTGTATGTTGGCAAATTGAACAGCAATAAAAAATTAATTTATTAAAAAAAGAAAAGGAAAAGTGCACATTGGTATAACGGCCTCAGAAAGAAGTATGGGGATGTCTACCCCAATGAAGATGCACATTCCTTAAGTCTAACCAATTGTGCTTGCAGGTAAATGCTCTCCAGATATTCTTGCTTGTGTGCACAAGGAAGCATGTTAACGAAGTTCACTGGAGACTTGTTTGCAGTAGAGTGAAAAACAAAATAAAACATAAACACCAGCAAGAAAATAGATAATTAAGTTTTAGTAAATTAATACAATTAAATGTCATTCAGACTTAAGTGCGTGATCTAGATCCACATGAATAAATCTAGGAACATAAAATCAAGTGAAGAAAGCTTATTAGAGAAAAAGCATAGTATGCCGTTTTTTACTCAGAAAATGGGTACCAAAATACCCAGGGAGATATAAAATGCTGCTTGTGAATTTATATACATGAGGTACTAGTATAAAAAAATTAACTTCAGAATAGTGATTAGGGAAGGGAGAAGAGGAAGGATGGGGGTCTGGTAGAGGTGTTAAGGATGTTATAACAATTCAAAATGTTTTATTTGTAAAATAAAACATGAAGCAAATATGACAAACATGTCAACACTTGTCTGCCATGCAACTTACTCTGCTTTTTGAATGTTTGAAATATTTACCAATAAATACAAGGAAAAAGAAAGGAAAGGAAGCAGGCTGCTGCAGGATGAAATCCAACTGCTATGGGCATTCCAAGTCCCAAGGACATGGCTCAGCCTTCCTGTTCAGCCTCATCTTTGTCCACATCCTGGCTCAAATCACATTCATGCTTTTAATGTACGAATCTTCTGTGGAGGACTCCCATCCTCCCTCACACCTTCATCCTCCTGATCCTGCTGGGTCCTCAGTCTTTTCCTCTTTGAGAAGTTGATCTTCTTAGCTGGGCAGTAACTCCTCCCTAGGTCATGTTTTCAGATGACTCCATAACAGTCATTAAAGGTCAGTCCCATGGATAGACTGAGAACATGCTGAGGGCTGAGCTTGTGTTTAAATCCTACCTAGACCCGAAATTCAGTCCAGAACCCAGTGGAGCTCAATGTTTGCTGAATTCCGTTGACTTGATCTTAGGCATGCAACTGACTGTCTTCTGGTCTCTCAGCGGGAGCAGCCACAGAGCTCAGTGCTTCCTGGCCTGCCTCTGTTCCTGAGGGACGATGACAATCATGTGCCTACAGGGGAGCTATTACAAACAAAGCTAACCTTGCTTCCTCTCTTCTGGGGATTTTCCTAAAACTTTTTAAAATGACTTTTGTTTATGTTTCGGCTTTCACATCTCATTAGAGGCTTACCTCTCGCCCTCACCAGCCTGCTCACACCTTGGCTGCTTGCTTTCAGGGACTGGATTCATTTTTGATGCTCTAATGATTGAGAAGCAACTTATTGCTGTGGGTCTTTGCTCTCTATCAAGCACTTTCCATAATTATGTCATTTAATCTTCTGGCTTCCTTGTTAAGTGTATAATCATTGTTTGCATTTCACAAATGAGTAAACAGAGATTCAGAAAGGCAAAATGACTCGTGCAGTCACACAGCAAGACCCAGGTCCAGAAATTCTTCCCTAGATTGTGTGATTCTGCAACCAGGGCCCTGCTATCTCCCTTCCAGCCTGTTCCTCCCCTGCAGTTCCCCACCTCTCATTTCTCCTGCCTCCTGGGGTCAGCAGCCCTCATTGTCAGTGGGATTGAACCAGCAGAATAGACATGACAATAGGATAGATGTGTCTAAGCCTGGGGGAAAGACAGTTAATAATGAACAACCTTGTTACTCTGGGACAATTGCACACAATTAACAGATCTGCTAATTTCAAATTTTTACCTTTCCAAAAAATATGCAGTTTCATCTAGGAAGTTGTTGTTCATTTATTAACACGAAATTGCTCTACTGTGAAGTATAAGTGAAAAAGCAATGGGAGGGGGCTGAGCCATTTCCAGGTGTCACATGTGCAAGGGCAGAATGTGAACTCTTCATAGGCTTTATCAGTAAACTGGCATCTCTGAGGGCAGAACACTCTATGTAGATGGGATCATTAGCAAAATTACATAGCTAATGAAGGGAAAATTAATGAAACTCTGTAACATTTTATAAGCTTGTACAAACACCAACTTGTCATACATCACTGGGAAATAATTGCCGGAGAGTTGCTTGGACTGTACTCATTAAGTCTTAACAATACCAACTGGGCAGTTTATCCCCACGGAGCAGATCATTCAAATGCGCTTCTCTTTTTATCTCAGGCTCTGAGAATTGGATTTCAGTTCTCAATCTCAAGTAGCCTCACTTCCCACAGTGGGATGGGCATATTTGAGGAAATCATCTTAAAAGCCAAAGGAGGAAGAGAAATATGTCCCACTCCCCAGCAAAGGGCACCAAGACATCAAATGGCAAAAATGTTGTATGTGTTGTTATGAAACAATTCATGCTCTGTTCTTGCTTTCTTATAAGTAAAAGACGGCAAACAACAAAGCCATGATAATACCTGCTTAGATCAGTGAGCACTCCTGGCTGCATTTGGCCCAGCTCCTGCAGCCCTGTGATATATCATGTGGTAATAATAATCTTAGAGCATAGCATGCACGCAGATACATGTCTTAAAATAGTTAGCATTCTTGCCATGCACTACCAATATGTTGGAATATAACTAGCTTAAAATTAAAAATTCTTTTACAAATATTCATGAGGCCTCAAATTAAGATGTTCTTTGTGGAGATGCTGGTGGAAACAAAATTGCAATAAGCCTAAAGACGTCCATATGTTGGTCTTGCTGTGCATGAGACCAGTGTGGATGGATGTGTGTAGTTAGATCGCTGTGTCTGTCTTCTGGTGTCAGCCTGTTGCGGACCCTGTGGGCAGGTTAGTGTCATGGTTCTGTGGGATAGACAAGGATGCATGCGAGACATTCGTGGTTACTGCATTAGGAGGAAGAAAAAAAAGAACAAAACAAAGGAAACACTGTGGGTACCTCGTTGTTAAGGTCTTGGAATCTATCTCCCACTTGAGGTCAGCAGGAGAGCACCAGACAGGCTCTGACTGAACATTGAAGTGGTCTGTGCAGTGACAGGTTCTGAACTGATGATTACAACTATCCCTTGCAGGATCAGAAGAAGCAGAGGCCGTGTGGAAAGAGCCAAGATGTCCATCGACAGATGAATGGGTAAAGAAGAAGTGATACATGATAAGAAGGACATGGACACACACGGGGAAGTCCATGTGAAAATACAGGGAGGAGACAGCTATCTGCAAACCAGGGAGAGGCTTTAGGAGAACCAACCCTGCCTATACCTTGATCTTAAACTTACAACCTTCAGAAGTGCGAGAAGTACATTTCTGTTGCCGAAGGTTCTCATTCTGTGGCACAAACTAACACAGACTAACACAGTTGAGAAACTAAATGTGACAGGTGTGGTCTTGACTAAGTGTTAATTAGGGTAAGACACCAACACCCTGAACTCCTCTGGTGTCACAGTCTTGGGGAAACATGAACAAGTGTACCTGAGTGCCCCTGGGTTTTACACACCCCCATTTACCCAGCTCCTGTGCTTGTCACAAAGGACCCCAAGTGTCCCATGAACCACCCCACGGTTGCTGTAATCAAACCTGTGGAGAGCAGTATGCTCCTACACCCTCTGTGAAGGACCTTACATTGGCCAGCCTTTCTGTGGCCACTGCAGTCTGGGATTGTCGAGCCTGAGTTAAGCAGCAAGGTAGTGATGTGCACCTACAGAGGTAAAAAAACGCCTTCTTCCAACTGTCCGTTTCCTAACAAGGATATTGAACACTAATGCTAGGTGCTTTTGCCCTGATGACTTAAAGTATTGAAGCTAAAATGGTTCTCCGGTTTTTACTGACAGTTTCCTGCCTTTCACACTTCTTTTTCATCCTCTCTCCTCCAGGGTCTCCTTTCCTAGGCAGTGATGGGTGCTAAGGGATGTTTGGATTAAGGAGAAATTGACTTCAGGGAGGAAAGGATTATTTCTGCTTCTAGTGGATCCTGAGTCCGTGCTTCTCAAACTTGAACTGCCTCAGACTCACCTGGGGAGCCTATTGATAAAGTCCAGATTCATAGGCCTCGTGTCTAGAGTTTCTGATTTAGCAGGTATGGAGCAAGGCCTGGGGATGTGCATTTCTTAAGGCCCCTGGAGGGCTATTGCTTCCTGTCTGAGGACCACCGTTTATTTTTTACTTTTGAAGGTTTGTACACAGCACAGTTTTAATGAGTTTAGCATAAGTCTGTGCCCATAGGCTTCTACACATAAGTTTGCAAACACATATCTTGTGTGTGTGTGCATGTGTGTGTGTGTGTGATACTGTGATTTATTCTAATTATTTTGTAAGTTTTTATTTAAATTGCAGTTAGTTAAAAGATAGCATAATATTAGTTTTAGGTATGCAATATAGTGAATTAACAATTCCGTACATCACCTGTGCTTATAACAAGTGCACTTTTTTTTTTTTTTTTAACAAGTGCACTTTTTAACCCCCATCACCTATTTAACCCATCCTTCCACCTACTTTCCATCTGGTAATCATTAGTCTGTTCTACATAGTTAAGAGTATGTTTCTTGGTTTGCTTCCCTCTCTTTTTTTCCCCTTTTCTTGTTTGTTTTGCATCTTAAATTCCACATATGAGTGAAATCATATGGAATTTGTCTTTCTCTGACTCATTTCACTTAGCATAATACTCTGGTCTACCCACATGGCAAGATTTCATTCTTTTTTAAGGCTGAGTAATATTCAATTACATATATCTATATACCACAGCTTCTTTATCTATTCGGTTGATGGACATTTGGGTTGTTTCCATAATATGGCTATTGTAGATAGTGCAACTATAAACATCAGGGAACATGTATCCTTTTGAATTAGTATTTTTGCATCCCTTGGATAAATACTTAGTAGTGCAATAGCTGGATCATAAGGTAGCTCTATTTTTAACTTTCTGAGGAACCTCCACACAGTTACCAGAGTGGCTGCACCAGTTTACATTCCCACCAACAGTGCAAGAGGGATCCCTTGTCTCCACATCTCCACCAACACCTGTTGTTTTCCTGTCAGTTTAGCCATTCTCACAGGTGTGAGGTGATATTTCATTGTGGTTTTGATTTGCATTTCCCTGATGATCCATGGTGCTGAGCATCTCTTCCTGTGTCTGTTGGCCATCCGAATATCTTCTTTGGAGAAATATCTGTTCACTTATTCTGTCCATTTTTTTCTGTCCATTTTTAATTGCATTTTTCATTGTTGGGTGTCAAGAAGACTGTCTTTTAAATGGACTGTACTTTTTAGTGGTACAAAAATCTCGGACTTCCCTGACAGATGAATTGAGCAAGAGGAGCCAGGTCTTGATTACCCTTTGCTTCTTAAGAAAACACTGAAAAAAGAACCATGCTTCCTTGTGTAATTTGCTATAGAAAATGTAAGAGGAAAAGGTGCTGTAGTGTAGAGGGGGACTTCTTTGAGTCAGGGCCTGAGTCATAATATTCCAAATCCTCATGACATTGAAAACAAGTATGGCAAAATCATCCGGAAAACCTACGAATTCGGCCTGAGATTTAAAGAGAGACCAGCTGGAATGCTGAAGTGAGAAGAGTTCGCGCTTCTATCAAGGCAGGAAGACGGGGAAAAAGAGAAAAAGACACAAAAGGCCTCCAAGGGGGAGGGGCACGCGAGGAGCCGGGCTGAGGCCGGGGCGAGTGTCCCCAGGACAGGAGAGCCCCGTCCCGGAGGAGCAGGAGCTGCACCAACCTTCCCGGGGGAAAGGGGCCTGCAGGGAGTTGGAGCAGGACCCAGGAGGGCGGGGATGCCCTCGGGCTCCGGGGACACTAACAGGCACCTGCGCCCCGGGGACAGGCAGAGGCCAGGAGGGCCCAGGACAGCGAGGACACTCCAGCAGCCAGGCTGCCCGAGCTGAGATCCGCCCCGCCCCCAGAGAGGCCAGGCCCCTGCGGACTGAGAGCTCTGGAGTTACTGCAGGAGCTGACTCCAGGCCTGGAGAGCTGCTATTGTTGTTGTTCCTCCTGGGGCCTCACAGGATAACCAACCCCCACTGAGCCGCACAGTGACCTCACCGGATAAGCAGCTTAAACATCTTTCCCTGAGCCCTGCACCAGGCAGGGGGCTGAGCAGCTCCCCCAAGTGCTAACACCTGAAAATCAGCACATCAGGCCTCTCCCCCAGAAGACCAGCTGGACAGACAGGGGAAAAACAAATTATTGACCAAACAGCACTGGAAAGTTCCAGGGGAAGTCGAGGGATTTACAGTATACAAAATCAGAGAATACTCCCCTTTGTTGTTTTTTCTTTTTTACTTGTTTGCTTCCCCCCCCCATTTTTTTCTCTTCTCTCTTTTTTTTTCTTTTTCTTTTCTTCTTTCTCTCCTCTCTTTTTCTCCTTTTCCCAATACAATTTGTTTTTGGCCACTCTGCACTGAGCAAAATGACTAGAAGGAAAACCTCACCTCAAAACAAAGAATCAGAAACAGTTCTCTCTCCCACAGAGTTACAAAATCTGGATTACAATTCAATGTCAGAAAGCCAATTCAGAAGCACTATTATACAGCTACTGGTGGCTCTAGAAAATACATAAAGGACTCAAGAGACTTCATGACTGCAGAATTTAGATCCAATCAGGCAGAAATTAAAAATCAATTGAATGAGATGCAATCCAAACTAGAAGTCCTAATGACGAGGGTTAACGAGGTGGAAGAACCAGTGAGTGACATAGAAGACAAGTGATGGCAAAGAGGGAAACTGAGGAAAAAACACAAACAAAAGATCAAGAGGAGAGATTAAGGGAAATAAGTGACAGCCTGAGGAAGAAAAATCTATCTTTATTTGGGGTTCCTGAGGGTGCAGAAAGGGACAGAGGTCAAGAATATGTTTTTGAACAAATAATACCTGACTACTTTCCTAACCTGGGAAGGAAAATAGGCATTCAGATCCAGGTAATACAGAGATTCCCCCCCCTAAAATCAATAAAAACCATTCAACACCTCGACATTTAATAGTGAAGCTTACAAATTCCAAAGATAAAGAGAAGATCCCTAAAGCAGCAAAAGACAAGAGATCTCTAACTTTTACAGGGAGAAATATCAGATTAACAGCAGACCTCTCTACAGAGACCTGGCAGGCCAGGAAGGGCTGGCAGGATCTATTCAGGGTCCTAAATGAGAAGAACATGCAACCAAGAATACTTTATCCAGCAAGGCTCTCATTCAGAGTGGAAGGAGAGATAAAGAGCTTCCAAGATAGGCAAAACTGAAAGAATATGTGACCTCCAAACCAGCGCTGCAAGAAATTTTAGAGGGGGGACTCTTAAAATTCCCCTTTAAGAGGAAGTCCAATGGAACAATCCACAAAAACAGACTGAATAGGTATCATGATGACACTAAACTCATATCTTTCAATAGTAACTCTGAACGTGAACAGGCTTAATGACCTCATCAAAAGGTGCAGAGTTTGAGATTGGATAAAAAAGCAGGACCCATCTATTTGCTGTCTACAAGAGACTCATTTTACACATAAGGACACCTACAGCCTGAAAATAAAAGGTTGGAGAACCATATACCATTCAAATGGTCCTCAAAAGAAAGCAGGGGTAGCCATCCTTATATCAGATAAACTAAAGTTTATCTTGAAGACTGTAGTGAGAGATGAAGAGGGACACTATATCATACTTAAAGGATCTATCCAAAAAGAATACCTAACAATCATCAATATATATGCCCCGAATGTGGGAGCTGCCAAGTATATCAATCAATTAACCAGAGTTAAGACATACTTAGATAATACTACACTTATACTTGGTGACTTCAATGTAGTGCTTTCTACAATCAATAGGTCTTCTAAGCACCATATCTCCAAAAAACAAGAGCTTTAAATAATACACTGGACCTGATGGATTTCACAGATATCTACAGAACTTTACATCCAAATGCAACTGAATACACATTCTTCTCAAGTGCACATGGAACTTTCTCCAGAATAGACCACCTACTGGGTCACAAATCAGGTCTGAACCAATACCAAATGATTGGGATCATGCCCTGCATATTCTCAGACCATAAAGCCTTGAAATTAGAACTAAATCACAAGAAGAAGTTTGGAAGGACTTCAAGCACGTGGAGGTTAAGGACCATCCTGTTAAAAGATGAAAGGGTCAACCAGGAAATTAAGGACGAATTAAAAAGATCACTTAAACTAATGAGAATGAAGATACAACCATTCAAAATCTTTGGGATACAGCAAAAGCAGTCCTGTGGGGTAAGTAAATAGCAATACAAGCAGCCATCCAAAAACTGGAAATAACTCAAATACAAAAGCTAACGTTACACATAAAGGAGCTAGAGAAAAAACACCAAATAGATCCTACACCCAGCAGAAGAAGAGAGTTAATAAAGATTCAAGCAGAACTCAATTATATAGAGACAAGAAGAACTGTGGAACAGATCAACAAAACCAGGAGTTGGTTCTTTGAAAGAATTAATAAGATAGATAAACCATTAGCCAGCCTTATTAAAAAGAAAAGAGAAAATACTCAAATTAATAAAATCATGAATGGGAAAGGAGAGATCACTACCAACACCAAAGAAATACAAACGATTTTAAAAACATATTATAGGCAGCTCTACGCCAATAAATTAGGCAATCTAGAAGAAATGGACGCATTTCTGGAAAACCACAAACTACCAAAACTGGAACAGGAAGAAATAAAAAACCTGAAGAGGCCAATAACCAGGGAGGAGATTGAAGCAGTCATCAAACACCTCCCAAGACACAAAAGTCCAGGGCCAGATGGCTTCCCTGGGGAATTCTATCAAAGGTTTAAAGAAGAAACCATACCTATTCTACTATAGATGTTTGGAAAGATAGAAAGAGATGGAGTACTTCCAAACTCATTCTATGATGCCAGCATCACCTTAATTCCAAAACCAGACAAAGACCCCACCAACAAGGAGAATTATAGACCAATATCTCTGATGAACATGGATGCAAATATTCTCAACAAGATACTAGCCAATAGGATCCATCACTACATTAAGAAGATTATTCACCATGACAAAGTAGGATTTATCCCAGGGATGTAAGGCTGGTTCAACACTCATAAAACAATCAATGTGATTCATCATATCAGCAAGAGAAAAACCAAGAAGCATATGATCCTCTCATTAGATGCAGAGAAAGCATTTGACAAAATACAGCATCCATTCCTGATCAAAACACTTCAGAGTGTTGGGATAGAGGGAACTTTCCTTGACATCTTAAAAGCCATCTACGAAAAGCCCACAGCAAATATCATTCTCAATGGGGAAGCACTGGGAGCCTTTCCCCTAAGATCAGGAACAAGACAGGGATGTCCACTCTCACCACTGCTATTCATCATAGTACTAGAAGTCCTAGCCTCGGCTATCAGGCAACAAAAGGAAATAAAAGGCATTCAAATTGGCAAAGAAGAACTCAAACTCTCCCTCTTCGCCAATGACATAATACTCTATATAGAAAACCTAAAAGCCTCCACCCCACGATTGCTAGAACTCACACAGCAATTTGGCAATGTGGCAGGATACAACATCAATGCCCAGAAGTCAGTGGCATTTATATACACTAAGAATGAGACTGAAGAAAGAGAAATGAAGGAGTCAATCCTATTTACAATTGCTCTCAAAAGCATAAGATACCTAGGAATAAACCTAACCAAAGAGGTAAAGGATCTATACCCTAAAACCTACAGAACACTTCTGAAAGAAATTGAGGAAGACACAAAGAGATGGAAAAAATATTCCATGCTCATGGATTGGAAGAATTAATATTGGGAAAATGTCAATGTTACCCAGGGCAACTTACACGTTCAATGCAATCCCTATCAAAATACCACGGACTTTCTTCAGAGAGTTGGAACAAATCATCTTAAGATTTGTGTGGAATCAGAAAAGACCCCGAATAGCCGGGTCCCGACGTGCGCGCTGCAGCCCTTAGGGAGCTCGTTGCTCTCTCCCGGGGTGCAGGTGCCTGTTAGTGTCCCAGGGAGCCCGAGGGCATCCCCGCCCTCCTGGGTCCTGCTCCACCTCCCTGCGAACCCCTTTCCGCCTGGGAAGGTTGGTGCAGCTCCTGCTTCTCCGGGGCGGGGCTCTCCTGTCCTCTGGATACATTTATTTTTAAGAAACCTAATTACATACAGCCAATGAAAATTTTCCTAAGGACATACAACAAACGGAGAACTATTTCATTAAACAAGACCTACTGTATCTTGGTAAGAACAGACAGTGTGTGTGTGTGTGTGGCATTTGAGCCAATGCCAGCTCTCTCAATATTCCTCTCAGCTTTCTTATGGAAACTACCTTGAGCACTCCATACAGATGGATATAGCCAAAAAGGTGGGGGTCCTTTTCTCTATCTCCCAGTCTGGAATTGTGTTTATGTTCAGGAAGGAGCAGGCTGGTGACATTTCTCATTTCTTCCAGTCCCATAAGGTAGAAGCTCTATTCCAGGGGGGGCACTGTTGAGAAGAGTCTCTTCTCCACCCAGCCTCTACTCATAAGGTGCATGCTCTACTCCAGATGCAGAAGGCTAAGAGTACAAGAATTCCAGCCCCCCTCTCCCCACAGTAAGAATAGCTTTTATGGGACAGAGGTTCTATATCAGGAGAGGCAAATCAAGAAGACCAGGGGCTAACATTCCTTACCCCCAGCGCCTGCTCACAAAGCAGGGGTGCCACTCTTCAATCCCCACATCAGGTCCTGTGTAGTGCAGAATTTCTGCCAGAGGGGGTATGGGGAGGAAGGCCAGTGGGACTAAATGCAGTACAGCTGTGTCTTGGGGGCTGACTTTATTTGGAAGAGAGTACAGAACTGCATGATTAAAGATGGTGCCAAAAAAAAAAAAAAAAAGAAAGGAGATCTTGGTAGAAAACAATTATGAGGACAGCTTTAGCTCCATAATTTTAGTAGCAACAGTCTACTAGCATCAGAGAAACTAGAGTTAATTAAGATAATCAGGAAGAGAAAAAGCTAAGGCTGAGAAAAGCCCTCTGAGGATCATGGTAAACCCTGAGTGCTGAGACGGCGGTGTAGAAATGCTGAGCTCCATCAATCAGAATAATGCAGAAAATGATGTAATGGGTAAGACTTGAAAACATTCCCAATGCCTGACACAGGTCAATCAGCAGAGGGTTGAAGCATTGTTTGTCCTAGGGGCTGGAGTACAACCTCTGATCAAACACTAAGCTGCTCTGATACAAGGTGACTCTTGGGAAGCCAGGTTTAAAAATAATATTACTGTCATTCCTCAGTCTGAAAGACTGTGTGTATGCCCAAAGCTACACTATCTCACTATTAATTAAATTAAAAATTCAAGTTATTAACAGTGAGCAAGAAAACACACACACACACACACACACACTCTCACACAAACTTCTTGAAGTGTGACATCAGCCTATAAGATACATCCAATGGTAAATGGTAAAAATCTACCTTGGCAAAGGGAATTAAGTGCAACTTTTGACCAAAAAGAGCCTTATGCTGACCCAGGAGTGACCCTTAGAGAGCTAGACTAAGAAATAACAAAAATATCTTAAATATGAGCAGTCATCAGTGGCTGCACTCTTCAAGGTTAGTTCAGCCACATTACTACCCTGAAAAAGGAGTGACTAGGCATATAACAACATCAGCTCTGGGGGAGGTGATGACCAGTATTCAGAGCTGCTACAATATATTATCAAAATTGTCTAGTTTTAACAAAAAATAATGTACATGGAAAAAAACACTAAGATGTTATCCATACACAGGTAAAAATTCAGGCAAGAGAAACTTTTTGATGAGACTTAGCAAAGATTTCATTAACAAATATAAATATATTTAAAGAACTAAAGACAGCCACACACACACACACACACACGCACACACAAACACACACAGAAAGAAGCTTTGTTTCTCTGGAGAACCTTGACTAATACAGTGAATTTTTAACAAATATATGTATAATAATAACATCCCAAATAGTAGGATGAGGATATAGTGCTATACAGAAGTAAAGTTTCTATGTGTTACTAGAATTAAGTTATTATAATTATGAAATGGATTTTTTTGAAATTAAGATGTACACAGTCAGCTTGAATTTGGCTACTAAAATAATAATTTTAAAACAGAATTAAATTAGTAAGACATTAAAATGTTACAGTAGAAAATACCCATTTAATCAAACAAAAATATAATGAGGGTGGAACAGAGGAACAAAAATGACATGGCATACCTCATAAAAAGGAAAAATGACAACTATAAATCTAACCATATCAATAATAACATTAAATGTGAGTAGATTAAACAATCCAATCCAAAGACAATTTAGGATTGAATAGTAAAACAAGAGTCAACTCTATGTCACTTACAAGAGATATTGTTTATACACAAAGATACAAGAGTTGAAAGTAAAAGAATAGAAAAAGATGTACCATGTAAATAGCAGCATAAGAGTTTTAATGATTATTCCAAAATAAGGAAAAAATAGACTTTCCAATTAACAAACAAAATTACTACATATAAGGAGGAACATTTCATAATGATAAGAAGTTTAATCCACAGAGAAGATATGACAATTTTACTTTTTTATTTTTTTAATAATAAATTTATTTTTTATTGGTGTTCAATTTGCCAACATACAGAATAACACCCAGTGCTCATCCTGCTAAGTGCCCCCACCCAGTGCCCGTCACCCAGTCACCCCCACCCCCCACCCTCCTCCCCTTCCACCACCCCTAGTTCATTTCCCAGAGTTAGGAGTCTTCATGTTCTGTCTCCCTTTCTGATAATTCCTACCCATTTCTTCTCCCTTCCCTTATATTCCCTTTCACTATTATTTATATTCCCCAAATGAATGAGAACATATAATGTTTGTCCTTCTCCAATTGACTTATTTCACTCAGCATAATACCCTCTGGTTCCACCCACATCGAAGCAAATGGTGGGTATCTGTCATTTCTTATGGCTGAGTAATATTCCATTGTATACATAGACCACATCTTCTTTATCCATCATCTTTTGATGGACACCGAGGCTCCTTCCACAGTTTGGCTATTGTGGACATTGCTGCTAGAAACATTGGGGTACAGGTGTCCCGGTGTTTCACTGTATCTTTGGGGTAAATCCCCAGCAGTGCAATTGCTGGGTCGTAGAGCAGGTCTATTTTTAACTCTTTGAGGAACCTCCACACAGTTTTCCAGAGTGGCTGCACCAGTTCACATTCCCACCAACAGTGCAGGAGGGTTCCCCTTCTTCCACATCCTTCCAACATTTGTGGTTTCCTGCCTTGTTAATTTTCCCCATTCTCACTGGTGTGAGGTGGGATCTCATTGTGGTTTTGATTTGTATTTCCCTGATGGCAAGTGATGCAGAGCATTTTCTCATGTGCATGTTGGCCATGTCCATGTCTTCCTCTGTGAGATTTCTCTTCATGTCTTTTGCCCATTTCATGATTGGATTGATTGTTTCTTTGCTGTTGAGTTTAATAAGTTCTTTATAGATCTTGGAAACTAGCCCTTTATCTGATACGTCATTTGCAAATCTCTTCTCCCATTCTGTAGGTTGTCTTTTAGTTTTGTTGACTGTATCCTTTGCTGTGCAAAAGCTTCTTATCTTGATGAAGTCCCAATAGTTCATTTTTGCTTTTGTTTCTTTTGCCTTCGTGGATGTATCTTGCAAGAAGTTACTGTGGCCGAGTTCAAAAAGGGTGTTGCCTGTGTTCTCCTTTAGGATTTTGATGGAATCTTGTCTCACATTTAGATATTTCATCCATTTTGAGTTTATCTTTGTGTATGATGCAAGAGAGTGGTCTAGTTTCATTCTTCTGCATGTGGATGTCCAATTTTCCCAGCACCATTTATTGCAGAGACTGTCTTTCTTCCAGTGGATAGTCTTTCCTCCTTTATCGAATATTAGTTGACCATAAAGTTGAGGGTCCACTTGATATGACAATTTTAAACACATATGCACATAGTAGCAGAGACCCCAAATATATGAAAAAAAAGTGGACAGAAGTGAAGGAAAAATAGACAATTTCACATTTTAATGGATAGAACCACTGGGACAAAGATCAACAATGAAACCGTAGACTTTAACAATGCTGCAAACAACAGACATCTGTAGAATACTGTCCAATGACAATAAAACACTCATTCTACTCAAGTGCAAATGGAATATTACCTAGGACAGACCATAAGAGAAGTCTCAATAAAAATACAAATACTGAAAGCATACAGAATATGTTTTCTGATCACATGGAATTAGGTTAGAAATCACCAGAAGGAAATTACGGAAATTCACATATATGTTATGATTAAACAACGCAGTCGTAAACTGCCAAGGGCTCAAAAAGAGAAATCATAAGATAAATTAGAACATACTGAGAGATTGATGAAAATGAAGACACAACATATAAAAAGTTATAGCATGCAACAAAAGCAATGCTCAGAGAAAAATGTATAGCTATATATGCATGTGGTGAAATAGAAGAACAATTTCAAATCAATAACAAAATTCTACCTTAAGAATCTAAAAAAAAGAGTAATATTAAATGCAACCAATCAGGAGAAAGGACATTAGAATGGAAATAAATGAAATAGAGAATAGAAAAATAATAAAGAATGTCAAGAAACCAAAAACTTGGAATGCCTGGGTGGCTCAGGGGTTGAGCCTTTGCCTTTGGCTCAGGGCATGATCCCAGAGTCCCAGGATCAAGTCCCATATTGGGATCCCTGCATGGAACCTGCTTTTCCCTCTGACTGTGTCTCTTCCAGTCTCTCTCTCTCTCTGTCTCTCATGAATAAATAAATAAAATCTTAAAAAAAAGAAACCAAAAACTTTGTCCTCATTAAAATTGACAAATCTTAAGCTATATTATCTATAAAAAAAGGGAGAGGGGTCAAGTCAGGAGTGAAAGAACAATTATAGGAGACTACTATGAACAACTGCATGCCAACAATTAGGTAATTCAGAAGGAATGGGAAAAAAAAGAAATACGTGGAAGAAATGGTCAAATAAATGCCTGGAAAGACAAAAACTACCAAACTGACTCAAGAAGAAATAGAAACTCTGAATAGATGTATGGCAAGTAAAGATATTAATTAGTGATTTAAAAAATTATAAGAAAAAAAATGTCCCAGATGGCCTGAATTCTATACCAAATAGTTAAAGAATTAACACCAATCCTTCACCACTTTTCTCAAAAATAGAAGAGAAAAATAACACTTTGAATTCATTTTATGGGGCCAGTATTACCCTGATAACAAAACAAGACAAAAATATCAAAACACTATGGACTAATATTTCTCATGAATGTAGAGAATAAAGCTTCAGCAAAAACTAGCAAACCAAATCCAGTGGTTTATAAATGTATTATTATATACACTGAACAAGTTGGATTTATCTAGGGAGTCTAGGGTTGGTTCGGAACACAAAAATCAATGTAATATCCTGGTAATAGCATAAAGGGGAAAAAAACCCACATGGTTATCTTAATAGATATGTATAAAAATTTAGTGAAATCTAATGGCATTTCATGATAAAAACCTACTCAGCAAACTAAAAATAAAAGAGAATTTCCTTAATCCATTAAAGGACATCTATGAAAAATCCGCAGCTAACATCATACTAAATGATGAAAAACTGAATTCTTTTTCCCTGTGATGAGGAAGAAGATAAGGATATCCAATCTTGCCACTTCCATTCAACATTTCAGTGGAGGTTCCAGACAGAGGAATGAGGGAAAAGATGAAATAAAAAGAATTCATATTGGAAAAAAGAGAATTAAAATTTTTCTATTCACAGATCACACAATCTGACATATAAAAAAATCTTAGGAAATCCACTAAAAACCTGCCAGAATAATAAAAAAAAAAGTTCAGCAAGACTGTAGGATAACAAGGTCACCACTAGCAAAGCAGCCATACTTCTTACCAGCAAGTACACAGCTCTCTGAACCTGAATTCATACAGTAAGTACATGGAAAGGGTCTGGGAAAGAGCTGCATCTGGAGGAGGCTGGCCAGTTCTCTTCACCTCTCATGGCGAGATACAGAAAAGTTTCTTTAACCCAAATGCAAGAAGTCTTAGATTTGAATGGATGACATCAACTGTAGCCTGAGATGAGTAAACGAATCTGCCAGTTTATTCTCTTAAAATGACAAGTAAAACCACTGAGAGGACCAGTGTTTGTGTGGACAGGGTCTCCCACTGGGAAGTGAACATAGGATATCAGCACATCAGCATGATGCTTGAGGGAGCTGAAGCAGAGTGAGACCAAGTGGTTAACTCATTCAAATATGAGGCTGAAGAGGAAACAATTGTCATAGTGTTTAAGTGATATTAGGTGGGAAGAAGTCGAGGGTGCAGAAAGAGCATGGCTTCCTGGAGGCTGAAACAAGAAGCGAGAAAGTGAGGGAGGCTGTCCCAGGCAAGAGGCTCTGAGAGAGAAAGCTGCCTCCTTTCGGTTAGAACACAGGCTAGGACACAGAAGTGAAACGGAAATGTTAGGAGGCCTCATAGTGCCTGGTCATGGAGGCCCAGCAAGGGAGTTGAACATTGTCTAGAAAGCTGGGGAAGATGGATTATTTATCATGTTCCCTGCAGAGGAGGAGGCTTCAGACATCTGGCAGTGTGTGGTCTACAATGGAGGCTGTGGGGTATGATTGTAGGTTTATGGACCGAGTGTGCCTTGTCTGCAGTCGCTGTTCACCTGATCTCAGGGCCTGGGGCTATAATGTTGCAAATGCTCAATAATGTGAGTTAAATCTAAAGCTGAATTTCATACATTCTCTGAAATATATACACTTAAATGTCCCTTCCATGTATTCACTGATTCTGTTCTAGACTTATCTTCCCTCTGGTATAAGTAAAAAATCTCGACCCTTAGATAAACATAGGCCTCCCAGATTCAATTTTTTTCTTTGCTATTTACTAGCTATGACTAGGCTAAGTTAATCTCTTGGATCCTCTGGTTTTCTCTCTGAAGATGGGAATAAATACACTGCCTATTTTTTTTTCTGTCCCCATTCATCCCTTTGCTTCTCTCATATAAAGGCACTTGTGATTAATTTGGGTTTACCTGGATAATTCAGAACAAATTCTCCATCTCAAGATTCTTAATGTAATCACATCTACAAAGTCCTTTTTGCCATATAACATATTCGTAGGTCCCAGGGATTAGGATATGGGCATCTTTGGGGCACCATTCAGTTCATCACAGTCACTTCTTCTTCCATAATTTCTTTCATAATTTCATAAAAGACATAAATAGTCTTTCATAATTTCTACAACCCAACTAGCATTTATTGAACGACCCCCTCTGTTCTAGGTCTGTTTTTGAAGCTGGGGACACAGCAAAAAAAGACAGCCTCTGCCGTAAAGCTGTCACAGTTCTGAGGGGAACACAGTCAGATAATTCTAATTTGCAGAATGAGTCTGGGAAAGACTTCTGCAAGTGTCTGAGAGATGAAACAGATACGGTCCTTGCCTTCAGGGTGATGATAATCCTATGGGGGAGAAAACGTGAACAAGTGTAGCTGGTGTGATTAGGAGTGCCAGCCCTGCTCCTACCTAGAGCATAGTTTCACTGCTTTCCAGTGACTACTTGTTAAACTTCTCCTTTCATCGCAAAATAGCTATCTTAGCAGCATATCAAAGCTTTCAGAACTTTCCACTCACCAACCTTTGACTGATAAAGAGTCACATTATAGTTCTTCAAGATTCTATCATGTTCCTGTTAAAGCATCAGATTCACAAAATCCCCCCTTCCTTCCACTCAGTGCAGGCTGGGTGTGTGACTCTGGCTTTGAGTGTGGTCGGGCTGTGGAGGAGAAATGGGCTGTTCTCAGGCAACTCTCTCGTTGCCTCATAGAGGGAGGGAGAACATATGCAGACGGCTCTGACTTACCTCCTCCTGCTCATGCATGGCAAGGTGTGAGGTCTGCTGTTTTTCTCTTTGCCTTTGACTACCCACTGGGTCCTTTAGTGTGGGAGTATTTGCTTATTCTTTTGCAGACCATGGGACCCTCCCAATGGCTCAGGCTTGGCATCTTCTTCTTTGGTGAAGCCTCAGCAAAAGGCATTACCTTCACTCCAGCTTCTCATTGCCAAGGTCTCTTTGTCCATTGGTAGCCTTCTGGGCTGGAATTCTGACAAGATGGCCAAAGTCCTTTCCCACGGGAAACAGTCTCTTCTCAGCTCTGCCATCTTTCTCTTACCCTTTCATGTACCCTAGAGGTATCTGCTTCCCATTAGAGCAGGTCCTCAGCTCTGAGTTAAGAGGTGATCTCCAGCTTAGACAGGTTCTTGTGCATAGGGAGATGAGAGTCCTCAGAAACTGTCCTTGACACTTCCACCCTGGACTTGCCTGAGACAATAACTTCCTCTAAACCTAAACTGCCATTTGCACAGAAAACAGGTGTGAGGCCTGAGCACACTGTCTCTGGGTAGTGTCAAGTATTAGAGGTTCAGTTAGTAAGGCAAAGCAAGACAAACCTTCTTATTAGCCTCTCTCCAAAGGTATTAGGAGGAGTAAAAGCTACACATCAACAATATTTTCAATGTTCCCTTTTAAAATTCTCTATTTTATACTTTACCCTCTCCAGTGCTTCTTACTAACCATACCTACCCCCATATAAAACATAAAACTGCCTCCTTGTTGTCCATAGCCAGGGCACCCTGCTTCCTTTCCTCCCACAACCTTCCAGATCTGACCAGGAACACTGACATAGCCTCCCTCAGGGTAGCTTCCTGTCTGATCCCCTCCCTTAAGCTGACTTTCTCCATCTTCCAAGTCTGTGTGATCAAATTTACACAACAGGTATTGGAGAGCAAGAGTCATTTGAAAGATCAGAGAAGGAAAGAAGGAAGGGATATTGGACTGGCACTTCCAGTATTTTCACAGGGGTTTGGGGGAAGGGCAAGTGTTTACAACCCACAGTGCTCATTTCATCTGTCTTGTGAGCAATAAGATACCTGTAGTAGAGAAGGTATATAAGATGAAGATACAGGTTATAATACAAGTTATCCACATAGTGATAACCAACTGTAACAAAGTATTTAATTAATATTGGGGTACCTGGGTGGTGCAGTCAGTTAAGCAGCTGACTCTTGATTTCAGCTCAGGTCATAATCTCAGGATTGTGAGATTGAGCCCCAAGCCCCATGTCGGTCTCTGGGCTCAGTACAGAGTCTGTTTGTCCCTCTCTTTCCCCCTCTGCCCCTTCCTTCTTCTTTCTAAAATAAATAAATAAATAAGTAGGGGGTGGGGAAAGATGGCAGAAGAGCTGGGTCTCCAAGTCACCTGTCCCCACCAATTTACCTAGATAACTTTTAAATCATCCTGAAACCTACGAATTCTGAGATTTAAAGAAAGAACAACTGGAAGGCTTTGCACTTCTAACAAGGTAGGAAGATGGAAAAAATAAATAAATACAAAAGGATCCAGTGGGGAAGGGGCACCCCATGAGGAGCCAGGCTAAGGCTGGGCAGTGAAAACCTCCAGGACATGAAAGCTCCGACCAGGAGAAGGAGGAACTTTTAAAAATCCCCACTGGATTCTTCCCGGAGGGAAAGGTGCTCGCAGGGAACTCGGGCAGAATCCCAGGAAGGGCAGTGGGGCCTCTGGGTTCCCAGGGTCACTAAGAGAGGAAGTGCCCCCCGGGGGAGAGTGCACCACAGACCCTGGCCTAGAGCAGTTAAGGGCTGGAGCATGCACACGGCAGGCGCTCGGCAGAAGCTCAGGCAGCGGCTCCACGTGGAGGGGGCTGTACGGCCTCGGGAGAGTGATTCCAACAGGACAGGCCCCGGATCCCAGGGTGCCAGGGGACAGAGCCCCCAATCTTTTGCTCTTGCTGGGACAGGCGGAGGCTGAGAGGGCAAAGGACAGCAAGGACGCTCCTGCCACCAGGCTCCCCTGAGCTGTGCAGATCAGTGCCCCTGCCACCAGAGCACCCAGGCCAGTGTGGACTGGGAGACAGCAGTGGTTACTGTGGGAGCTGAGTCCAGGACTGGAAAGCTGGCCACCACCAGTGTTGTTGTTCCTCCTGGTGTCACCCTGTGCCTGGGATGGAGCAGGGCAGCCAGGGAACAGAGGCCTCACAGGAAAATCATCTCCCACTGAGCCGTGCACCTGGTGTGTGGGGGCGGGGCAGCTCTGCCAGGTGCACACACCTGAGAATCAGCACAGCAAGTCCCTCCCCCAGAAGACCAGCTGGAAGGACAGGGGAAGAGCAAGTTCTTGGCCGAGCAGCCCTTGAAAGCTCCAAGGGAAGTTGAGGGATTTATGATACATAGAATGAGGATACTCCTTGATTTTTTTCTTTGTTTGTTTCTTATGTTTTGTTTTTTTTTTCTTCCTTTTTCCAGTACAACTCGTTTTTAGCCACTCTGGACTGAGCAACATGACTAGAAAGAAGAACTCACCACAAAAGAAAGAATCAGAATTAGTGCTCTCAGCCACAGAGTTACAGAATTTGGATTATAATTCAATGTCAGAAAGCAAATTCAGAAGCACAATTACAAAGCTACTGGTGCCTCTGGAAAAAAGCATAAAGGAATCAGGAGACTTCGTGACAGCAAAATTTAGATCTAATCAGACCGAAATTAAAAATCAATGAAATGAGATGCAATCCAAACCAGAGATCCTAACGATGAGGGCTAATGACATAGAAGAAAGAGTGAATGACATAGAAGACAAGTTGATGGCAAGGAAGGAAGCTGAGGAAAAAAGACAAAAACAATAAAAATACCATGAGGAACGGTTAAGGGAAATAAATGACAGCTTCAGAAGGAAAAAATCTACATTTCATTGGGGTTCGAGAGGATGCCGAAAGGGACAGAGGACCAGATAGTATAATTGAACAAATCATAGCTGAGAACTTCCCTAATTTGGGGAGGGAAACAGGCATTCAGATCCAGGAGATAAAGTGATCCCCTCCACCACCTAAAATCAATAAAAACCGTTCAACACCTTGACATTTAATAGTGAATCCTGCAAAATCCAAAGATAAAGAGAAAATCCTTAAAGCAGCAAGAGACAAGAGATCCCTAACTTATATGGGAAGATATACTAGATTAACAGCCGACCTTTCCACAAAGACCTGGCAGGCCAGAAAGGGCTGGGAGGATATATTCAGGGTCCTAAATGAGAAGAGCATGCAGCCAAGAAAACTTTATCCAGCAAGGCTCTCATTCAGCATAGAAGGAGAGATAAAGAGCTTCCAAGATAGGCAGAAACTGAAAGAATATGTGACCACTATACCAGCTCTGCAAGAAATATTAAGGGGGGCTCTGTAAAAGAAAGGGGAATCCCAAAGAAATAATCCACACAAACAGGGACTGAATAGGTAGTATGTTGACACTAAATTCATATCTTTCAATAGTAACTCTGAATGTGAACGGGCTTAATGATCCCATCAAAAGACTCAGGGTTTCAGACTGGTTAAAAAAGCAAGACCCATCTATTTGCTGTCTATAAGAGACTCATTTTAGAATTAACTACTCCTATAGCCTGAAAATAAAAGGTTGGAGAACCATTTACAATTGAAATGTCCTCAAAAGAAAGCAGGGGTAGCAATCCTCATGTCAGATAAATTAAAGTTTATCCCAAAGACTGTAATAAGAGATGAAGAGAGACCAATATCATACTTAAAGGATCTATCCAACAAGAGACATAACAATCATCAATATTTATGCCCTAAATGTGGGAACTGCCAAGTATATCAATCAATTAATAATCAAAGTTAAGACTTACATAGATAATAATAACTATAGTAGGAGATTTCAACACGGAACTTTCTGCAAATTACAGATATTCTAAGCACAATATCTCCAAGGAAAAAAGAGCTTTAAATGAAACTGGAACAGATGGATTTCACAGATATTTACAGAACTTAACATTGAAACACAACTGAATACACATTCTGCTCAAATGCACATGGAACTTTCCCCAGAATAGATCACATACAGGGTCACAAATCAGGACTCAACCAATACCAAAATACTGGGACTGTCCCCTGCAAATTTTCAGACTATAATGCTTTGAAACTAGAACTCAATCACAAGAAGAAGTTTGGAAGAAATTCAAACACGTGGAGGTTAAAGAGCATCCTGCTAAAAGATGAATGGCCCAACCAGGAAATTGGAGAAGAATTAAAAAGATTCATGGAAACAAATGATAATGAAGATACAACCATTCAAAATCTTTGGGATACAGCAAAAGCTGTCCTAAAAGGAAATACATATCACAATACAAGCATCCCTCAAAAAATTGGAAAAAAACCTCAAATACACAAGCTAACCTCGAACCTAAAGGAACTGGAGAAAGAACAGGAAGTAAAACCTACACCCAGCAGAAGAAGAGAGTTAAAAAAGATTCGCTCAGAACTCAATGAAATAGAGATCAGAAGAACTGTAGAACAGATTAACAAACTAGGAGTTCTTCTCTGAAAGAATTAATAAGGTAGATAATTTGCTAGCCAGCCTAATTAAAAAAAAAAGAGAAAAGACTCTAATAAAATCATGAATGAAAAAGGAGAGATCAAAAATGATTTCAAGGAAATACAAACGATTTTAAAAACATTATGAGCAGCTCTACGCCCAATAAATTAGACAATCTAGAAGAAATGGATGCATTTCTGGAAAACCATAAAAAGTCATCAAAAACGTCCCAAGACACAAAAGTCCAGGGCCAGGTGGCTTCCCAGGGGAATTCTATCAAACATTTAAAGAAGAAAGGATACCTATTCTACTAAAGCTGTTCCGAAAGATAGAAAGGGATGAAATATCTCCAAAGTCGTTCTATGAGGCCAGCATCACCTTAATTCCAAAGACAGACAGAGCCACCACCAAAAATGAGAATTACAGACCAATATCCCTAATGAACGCAAATGCAAAAATTCTCAACAAGATACTAGCCAATAGGATCCATCACTACATTAAGAAGTTTATTCACCATGACCAAGAGGGATTTATCCCCAGGATGCAAAGCTGGCTCAACCTTCATAAAGCAATCAATGTGATAGATCATATCAACAAGAGAAAAAACAAGAACCATATGATCCTCTCATTAGATGCAGAGAAAGCATTTGACAAAATACAGCATCCATTCCTGATCACAACTCTTCAGAGTGTAGGGATAGAGGGAACATTCCTCAGCATCTTAAAAGCCATCTACGAAAAGCCCACAGCAGATATCATTCTCAATGGGGAAGCACTGGGAGTTTTTCCCCTAAGATCAGGAACAAGACAGGGATGTCCACTCTCACCACTGCTATTCAACATTGTACTTGAAGTCCTAGCCTCAGCAATCAGACAACAAAAAGAAATAAAAGCATTTAAATTGGCAAAGAAGAAGTCAAACTTTCCAATTTTGCAGATGTCTTGATACTCTACATAGAAAACCCAAAAGACTCCACCCGAAGATTGCTAGACCCCATACAGCAATTCGGCAGTTTGGCAGGATACAAAACCAATGCCCAGATATCAGTGGCATTTCTATACACTAACAATGAGACTGAAGAAAGAGAAATTAAGGAGTCAATCCCAGTTACAATCGCACCCCAAAATGTAAGATACCTAGGAATAACCCTAACTGAAGAGGTAAAGGATCTCTACCCTAAAAACTACAGAACACTTCTGAAAGAAATGAAGAAGACACAAAGAGATGCAAAAATATTCCATGCGGGATCCCTGGGTGGCGCAGTGGTTTAGCGCCTGCCTTTGGCCCAGGGCGCGATCCTGGAGACCCGGGATCGAATCCCACGTCCGGCTCCCGGTGCATGGAGCCTGCTTCTCCCTCTGCCTATGTCTCTGCCTCTCTCTCTCTCTCTCTCTCTCTCTCTGTGACTATCATAAATAAATTATAAAAAAATATTCCATGCTCATGGATTGGAAGAAATAACATTGTGAGAATGTCTATGCTAACCCAGGGCAATTTACACATTTAATGCAATCCCTATCAAAATACCATGGACTTTCTTCAGAGAGTAGGAACAAATCATGTTAACATTTGTGTGGAATCAGAAAAGACCCAGAATAGCCAGGGGAATATTAAAAATAAAACCAGAGAAGGGGCTTCACAATGTCAGATTTCAGGTTCAACTACAAAATGTGGTCATCAAGACAGTGTGGTACTGGCACAAAACCAGACACATAGATCAATGTGACAGAATAGAAGATCCAGAAATGGGCCCTCAACTCTATGTTCAACTAATATGTCACAAAGGAGGAAAGACTATCCACTGGAAAAGGACATTCTCTTCAATAAATGGTGCTGGGAAAATTGGACATCCACATGCAGAAGAATGAAACTGGACCACTCTCTTGCACCATACACAGAGATAAACTCAAAATGGATGAAAGATCTAAATGTGAGACAAGATTACATCAAAATCCTAGAGGAGAACACAGGCAACACCCTTTTGAACTTGGCCACAGTAACTTCTTGCAGGATACATCTACGAAGGCAAGGAAATCAAAAGCAAAAATGAACTATTGAGACCTAAGATAAAAAGCTTTTGCACAGCAAACTAACCTGTCAACAAAACTAAAAGACAACCTACAGAATGGGAGAAGATACTTGCTAATGACATGTGAGATGTAGGGCTAGTATCAGAGATCTATAAAGAACTTATTAAACCCAACAGCAAAGAAACAAACAATCCAATCATGAAATGGGTGAAAGACATGAACAGAAATCTCACAGAGGAAGACATAGACATGGCCAACACCACACACATGAGAAAATGCTCCGCATCACTTGCCATCAGGGAAATACAAATCAAAACAGCAATGAGATCCCACCTCACACCAGTGAGAATGGGGAAAATTAACAAGGCAGGAAACCACAACTGTTGGAGAGGATGCGGAGAAAGGGGAACCCTCCTGCACTGTTGGTGGGAATGTGAACTGGTGGAACAGCCACTCTGGAAAACTGTGTGGAGGTTCCTCAAAGAGTTAAAAATCGAACTGCCCTATGACCCAGCAATTGCCCTGCTGGGGATTTAGCCCAAAAATACAGATGCAGTGAAACGCCAGGACACCTGCACCGCAATATTCATAGCGACGATGTAAACAATAGCCAAACTGTGGAAGGAGCCTTGGTGTTCATCAAAAGATGAATTCTTCTGCACGTGCTGTCCAATTTTCTTAGCACCATTCATTGAACAGACGGTCCTTTCTCCAGTGGTTAGTCTTTTCTGCTTTGTTGAAATTTAGTTAGCATAGAGTTGAGGGTCCACTTCTGGGTTCTCTATTCTGTTCCATTGATCTATGTGTCTGTTTTTGTGCCAGTATCACACTCTCTTGATGATCACAGCTTTGTAGTGTTCAAGGCAACTTGAAACCCAGAATTGTGATGTTGCCGGCTCTGGTTTTCTTTTTCAATATTTGGGTTATTTGTTTTTTTTCTGATTCCACCCAAATCTTAATATTATTTGATCCAACTCTTTGAAGAAAGTCCATGGCATTTTGATAGGGATTGCATTAAGTGTGTAAATTGCCCTGGGTTAGCATAGACATTTTTACAATGTTAATTCTTCCAATCCATGAGCATGGAATATTTTTCCATCTCTTTGTGTCTTCCTCAATTTCTTTCAGAAGTGTTCTGTAGTTTTTAGGATAGATATCTTTTTCCTCTTTGGTTAGGTTCATTCCTAATTACCTTACATTTTGGAGTGCAATTGTAAATGAGATTGACTCCTTCAGTTCTATTTCTTCAGTCTTAGTTTATAAAAATGCCACTGATCTCTGGGCGTTGATTTTGTATCCTGCCACACTGCTGAATTGCTGTATGAGTTCTAGCAATCTTGTGGTGGAGTCTTTTGAGTTTTCTATGTACAGTATCATGTCATCTGCAAATAGAGAGAGTTTGACTTCTTTTTTGCCAATTTGAGTGCCTTTTATTACTTTTTGTTGCCCGATTGCTGAGGCGAGGACTTCTAGTACTATGTTGAAGAGCAGTGGTGAGAGTGGACATCCCTGTCGTGTTCTTGAGCGTATGGGAAGGGTTCTCTGTTTTTTTTCCCCCATTGAGAATGATATTTGCTGTCGGCTTTTCATAGATGGCTTTTAAGATGCGGAGGAATGTTCTCTCCCTGCCTAAACTCTGAAGTTTTGATCAGGAATGGATGCTGTATTTTCTCAAATGCTTTCTCTGCATCTATTGAGAGGATCATATGGTTCTTGTGTTTTCTCTTGTTGATATGATCTATCACGTTGAATGCTTTAGAGTGTTGAACCAACCTTGCATCCTGGGGATAAATCCCAGTTGGTCATGGTGAATAATCTTAATGTAGTGAGGGATCCTATTGGCTAGTATCTTGTTGAGAATTTTTGCATCTGTGTACATCAGGGATATTGGTCTATAACTCTCCTTTTTGGTGGGGTCTTTGTCTGGTTTTGGAATTAAGGTGATGCTGGCCTCATAGAACAAGTGGGAAGTCCTCTGTCTGTTTCCATCGTTCAGAACAGCTTTAGTAGAATAGGTATTATTTCTTCTTTAAATGTTTGATAGAATTCCCCTGGGAAGCCATGTGGCCCTGGACTTTTGTGTCTTGTGAGGTTTTTGATGACTGCTTCAATTTCCTCCCTGGTTTTGGCCTGTTCAGGTTTTCTACTTCTTCCTGTTCCAGTTTTGGTAATTTGTGGTTTTCCAGAAATGCGTCCATTTCTTCTAGGTTGCCTAATTTATTGGGTGTATAGCTGCTCCTACATATGCTCCTATTTTTTTTCCATTGAAAAGCTTTTATTAAAAACCCCCGGGATGGCGGTGGGGTGATGGGGAGGCTCCGTCCTGTTGCTTGGTTCGGGAGGCCTCGGCATGGGCCCGGAGCACCGCTCCCGGAGAGGGTCCGGACGCTGCTGGAAGAGCGGCCCCGCGGCTGTGCTGTCTGCACCCGTCCTGGCTTCATCCGCTTGGGGAGTCCTGTTGACCGGGTGCCCGAGCAGTCCGAGCAGGAGTGGGCCCATGGGTCTAAGTCTTCATCCTTGGGGCCTGCCGCCTTCTCGCCCGGGGCAGGGGCCAGCTCCTGGCTGCGGTGATGCGCCGCTCCTTGCCCTCCTCCCTGACTAGTCACACCTGCGGCCCGTCCCGGCCTCTCTCTGTCCACTTTGTCATAGCCACGTTGTCCATCTCTGTCAGACTCCTCATGGCTCCGGTCTGGTTTCTCGTGGCCACGCTCCAGCTTGTCCTCAGCATCCACATTATTGCTCCTGAGTTTCTTGGCAGATTTGGTAACGACGAGGTTGGGGTCCTGCGGGGAGAGCCAGGGCACGAGGTCGGTGTCCACATTCCAGTAGTAGGGAGCCCGCGGGATGGGTCAAACATCTGTACCAGCTTGGTGGCAGGCCCTGCAACCGGGTGGCCTCGTATACACGGGGTCATCATCGTAGTCCTCAGGACTAATCTCTTCCTCCGTTGGGGCTCTGGATGTTTGAGGACGTCTCTCCTGGCCAAGCGCATCTGCAATGCAACAGGCAGCGGATGGCGGATAACAGGTAGACCCGCACCCATCGCTGGGTAGACGGAACCTCCCAGGCAGGGGTGGGGGCTACCAGAGGACGCTCCCTCCCCCACCTCTGCCCATTTGTTCCTCCCTCCCTTGTTTTCCTTTGGCACCTCTGGTTCTGTTTGCTCACTGGCCGCTGTGTTCATCCCAGGGGGTTCCCCTAGAAGTGGGGGCCTTTTTCTTCCATCCCTTGTGGCACAGGCTGGCTGTGCCCTGCACCAGAGCACAGCCTCCTGCCTGAGCCCACACACACAGGAGCCTGGCTAGGAGCACACCCTCGGCCCCTCCTTGTGTTGCCAATTTATTAACAACAAATAAACCGATTAAATGGAGACTATTAAAGAACTTTATTTAAAAAAAAACATAAAAAAAAACATAAAAAAAAACATAAAAAATACTTTGTAAAAATACTTTGTATTTCTTTGGTATTGGTTGTGATCTCCCCTTCTTCATTCATGGTTTTATTCATTAGAGTCTTTAATCCTTTGTTTTTAATAAGGCTGGCTAATGGTTTATCTCTCTTATTAATTCTTTCAAAGAACCAACTCCTGGTTTTGTTGATCTGTTCTACAGTTCTTCTGGTCTCTATTTCATTGAGCTCTGATTGAATCTTTATTATCTCTCTTCTGCTGCTGGGTGTAGGTTTATTTGCTCTTCTTTCTCCAGTTCCTTCAGATGCAAGGTTAGCTTGTGTATTTCAGTTTTTTTCCAATTTTTTGAGGGATGCTTGAATTTTGATGTATTTCCCCCTTAGGACTGCTTTTGTTCTATCCCAAAGATCCTGAATACTTGTATCTTCATTATCATTAGTTTCTATGAATTTTTAAAATTCTTCTCTAATTTCCTGGTTGTCCCATTCATCTTTTAGTAGGATGCTCTCTATTCTTCACGTGTTTGAGTTTCTTCCAAATTTCTTCTTGTGATTGAGTTCTAGTTCAAAGCATTTGTGGTCTGAAAATAGGCAGGAAACAATCCCAATCTTTTGGTATCAGTGGAGACTTGATTTTTGACCCAGGATGTGGTCTATTATGGAGAAAATTCCATGTGCACTTGAGAAGAATGTGTATTCATTTGCCTTCAGATGGAAAGTTCTGTAAATATCTGTGAAGTGGATCTGGTCCAGTGTATCATTTTAAGCCCTTGTTTCTTTGGTGATGTTGTGCTTAGAAGATCTATCATTTGGAGAAAGCACCATGTTGAAATCTCCCAATATTAGTTTATTATTATTTAAGTATGTCTTTACTTTGGTTAATAATTGATATACTTGCAGCTCCCATATTAGGGGCATAAATATTCATGACTGTTAGGTCTTATTAATAGATAGATTCTTTAAGTATGATATAGTGTCCCTCTTCATCTCTTACTACAGTCTTTGGGATAAACTTTAATTTATCTGATATGAGGATTGCTACCCCAGCTTTCCTTTGAGGATAATTTGAATGGTAAATGGTGCTCTAGCCTTCCGTTTTTAGGCTGGAGTTGTCCTTACGTCTAAAATGAGTCTCTTATAAATGGCAAATACATGGGTCTTACATGGGTCTTGTTTTTTTTCCAGTCTGAAAGCTGTGTCTTTTGATGGGATATTTTAGCCCATTCAAGTTCAGAGTTACTATTGAAAGATATGAATTTAGTGTCATCGTAATACCTATTTAGTCCCTGTTTTTGTGGATTATATCTTTGTCTTACCTCTTTCTTTTACCGGATCCCCCTTAATATTTCTTGCAGAGCTGGTTTGGTGGTCATATATTCTTTGAATTTCTGCCTATTTTTGGAATATCTTTATTTCTCCTTCTATTCTGAATGAGAGCATTGCTGGATATAGTATTCCAGGCTGCATGTTCTTCTCATTTAGGGCCCTGAATATATCCTGCCAGTCCTTTCTGACCTGTCAGATCTTTGTGGAGAGGTCTGCTGTTAATCTAGTATTTCTCCCCATATAGTTTAATAATCTCTGTCTCTCGCTACTTCATGGATTTTCCATTTTTCTTGGAATTTGCAAGTTTCAATTCTAAATCTCAAGGTGTTGAATGTTTTTTATTGAATTTGGGAGGGAACCTCTCTATGTTCTGGATCCAAATGCCTGTTTCTCTCCCCAAATTAGGGAAGTTCTTAGCTATGATTTGTTCAAATATGCTTTCTGGCCCTCTGTCCCTCTTGGCACTTTCTGTAACCCCAATTATATGTAGATTCTTCCTCTGAGGCTATCATTTATTTCCCCTAACCTTTCCTCAGGGTCTTTTAATTGTTTTTCTCTTTTTTCCTCTGCTTCCTTCCTTGCCATCAACTTGTCTTCTATGTTGCTCACTCTTTCTTCCACCTCATTAACCCTCATTGTTAGGACATTCAGTTTGGATTGCATCTCATTTAATTGATTTTCAATTTTGGTCTGATTAAATCTGAATTCTGCAGTCATGAAGTCTCTTGAATCCTTTATGCTTTTTTCAAGAGCCACCAGTAGCTTTATAACTGTGCTTATGAATTGACTTTCTGACATCGAATTGCAATCCAAATTCTGTAACTCTCTGGCAGAGAGTACTGTTTCTGATTCTTCCTTTTGTGATTAGTTCTTGCTTCTAGTCATTCTTCTCAGTGCAGAGTTGGTGTCGGAGTGATCTGAATCAAGAATATCAACAATGACCTAATTAAGTTTCACCCTAGATGAATCTGATGAGGTCAGAGACCAGAAATTGAAAAGAAAGCTCAGAAGAAAATAAAAAAGTACCACTAAGTTGAAGAATAAATTTTAAAACAAGGTAATAAGAACATAAAAGGCCAAGAATCCCAAAGAAGGAAAAAAAAAAAGAAAAAAAGAAAAAAAAAAGAAAAGAAAAAGGCAAAAGTAAAGAGGAAAAAAAAAAAAAGAAAAAAGAAAGAAGAAAAAAAAGAGGAAAAAAGGGGAGGGGACTGGGAGATGGTGGTGAAGAAGTTGTAGTGGAGGGAGAATGTAATGTACATTAGGGGTCCGTGAGAGTGTTCCTCTTGCTTCTGAATGTATTAAGTTTTGTATGTTAGAAGATGCTGTGTCCCAAAATTTATATAAACCAGCAATACTTGTAGAAGGCCCCAACATTGACCACCAAAACATAAATGAGATAAAATAATGCAGCTGAATGGGAATGAAGAGAGAATGTAATCTCACAGAATGAACCAGAATGGTATTCCCCTTTTTCTGGGTGCATTCTGGTCATGTTTTAGAAGGTATTAACTTCTGCTATTGTAGAACAAAATGAGGCAGAGAAAACAAAATCACAAAACAAAACAAAAAAGCATATCTTGTATATCTCCCAAAATTAAATTATTTTTAAGTGGAAAATATATCTTATATATCTTATTTTTAAGTGGAAAATATACCTAAGATATGTAATTGTAGAAATATGAAAATCAAAAGGGAAGAGACTTAAAAACGAAGAGGTAGTAAAGCATTGTATTTAAGGTGAGAGATGAGAAAAAATACTGGAAATTTTTAGTCTGATATAAAAATGAGTTGTACTGGAAAAACACACACACAAAAGGGGGGTGGGGTGAAACTTCTAGTTCTATATACTATAAATCTCTTGACTTCCCTTGGAGTTTTCCAATGCTGCTTGGTCAAGAACTTGCTCTTCCCCTGTTCTTCCAGCTGGTCTTCTGGGGGAGGGGTCTGCTGTGATGATTCTCAGGGGTCTGTGCCAGGGTGGAGATGCCCCACTCCCTGCCAGGTGCTGGGTTCAGTGGGAGCTGTTTATCCTGTGAGGTCTTTGTTCTCTGGCAGCCCCACCCTTCCCAGGCATAAGGTGAAACAAGGAGGAAAAACAATAATGGCAGAGGCCAGATTTACAGCTCTGCAGTTGGCTCCCTACTAGTAACTAATGCAGTCTCCCAGTCCGCACTGGCCTAGATGCTCCTGGGGCTAGCGTGGGTGCACTGATCTGCACAGCTTGGGGGCGCCCAGAGGCAGGAGAGTCCTCACAGTCCTGTGCCCCCCCAGCCTCTGCCTGTCCCAGAGGGAACACAGGGCACCCTGGGAACTGGGGCCCTGTGCTGGTGGAATTGCCCTCCTGGGGTGCGCCACCCCTGAATGCAGCAGGGAACAGACACTTCCATCTGGAGCCAGCCTGCCTAACCAACTCTTTATAGTTTGTGGTGCACTTTCCTCTGGGCGCACCTCCTCTATTAGTGACTGGGGGAAACTGGAGGCTTCACCGCCCCTCCTGGGATTCTGCCTGATTTCCCTGCTTAGCACTTTTCCGTCTGGGAAGAACCCAGTGCAAAATATTTAAAGTTCCCTCTTCTCCAGGGCTCGGCTTTCCCATCTGGGAGGCTTTTTGGGCCTGGCTTTAGTCTGGCTCCTTGCGGTGCCCCTCCCCCACTTGATTTTTGTATTTTATTTTATTTTTTCACCTTCCTACCTTGCTAGAAGTGAAACCTCTTCTCTCTGTAGCATTCCAGCAGTTCTCTCTAAATCTCAGGTCAAATTTGTAGGTGTTCAGGATGATCTGGAAGTAATCTGGGTAAGTTGGTGGGGCCAGATGATTTGAGGACCCCTACTTTTCCGCGATCTTCTGATCTCTATAGATACCCTTCTTGTCATCCGTTCTGATCTCAATCTCTTCCCTTTTCCAGGTAACAGTTATCCTTATTTTTAACAAGGTGGATTAATTTTAATTTTTGTACACTTTATACATATGAAACAAGTTCTAGACTCTGGCTCCTTTCTTCCAACCTTATATTGATAACATATCTCAAAATAATTATAATTAATTCATATTTATAATATTTAATAATTTATGTATTCATTCTGTATTTGGTAGTCATTTGGGCTGTTTCCCAAAGGGTCATATTTGGAGGTGTTGGGAATAATGCTGCTATGATTGTGCTTGCTATGTCTTTCAATATACATTTGCATTTCAATGAGTATGTACCTAGGAAGAGAGTCTATGTATATTCAACTTTAACAGGTACTGCCAAACAGTTTTCCGAAGCTGTGCAGATTTATACTTCCAATAGACTTATTTATGAGCTCTGTTTCTGGGACACCTGGGTGGCTCAGTGGCTGAGTGTCTGCCTTTGGCTCAGGGCATGATCCTGGGGTCCTGGGATAGAGTCCTATATCAGGTACTCTGTGGGGAGCCTGCTTCTCCCACTGCCTGTGTCTCTGCCTCTCTCTCTCTCTCTGTGTCCCTCATGAATAAATAAACAAAATCTTGAAAAAATAGCTCTGTTTGCAAAATCTCAGATTTCAAGATATACTACAAAGGTGTAGTAATAGCAACAGTATAGGACTGGCACAAAAAAAAGACACAAGGATCAATGTAACAGAATAAAGAGTCTATAAATAAACCCATGATTATATGGTCAATTAATCTTTGATGAAGGAAGAAAGAATAAACAATTGGGAAAAAATAGTCTCTTCAACAAATGGTGTTGGGAAAACTGGATAACTACATGTGAAAGAATGAAACTGGACCATTTTCTTATACCATACACAAAATATATTTAAAAATGGATTAAAGACCTAAATATGACACCTAAAACCATAAAATATGCTGTATTGTATATCTGAAAGATGCTTAGATGATAGATTTTAAAAGTTCTCATCATAAGGAAAAAAGTAACTGTGCTGATGGATGTTAAGTAGACTTACTGTAGTCATGATTTTACATTATATATAAATATTGAATCATTACGTTGTGCACATGAAACTAATATAAGGTTATAAGTCAAGTATACCTCAATTTAAAAATCAACCAATATAAACTACCATATAATTGGGCTAAAAAAGAAAATCACAGAATCATATCAACTAAGGGACTCCTACGTGGCTCAGAGGTTGAGCATCTGACTTTGGCTCAGGGCATGATCCCAGGTCCGGGATTGAGTCCCACCTCAGGCCTCCTTCATGGAGCCTGCTTCTCCCTCTGCCTATGTCTCTGCCTCTCTCTCTCTCTATCTCTCATGAATAAATAAATAAGATCTTTTAAAAAATCATATCAATTGATATGGAAAAAGTGTTTGACAAAATTTGACATCCATTCATGATTGTAAAAGAAAAGAGAAAAAAGTTCTGCAAAGTAGGAATAAATAGGACTTCCTAAACTTGAAAAAAAGAATATAAAGAAAAGCTACAATTAACATCAAATTTAGCGGTAAAAGACTAAAAATTTTTTCCCTCAGATTAGGAACAAGACAAAGATTTCCATTTTCTCTGTTTTAATCAACATGGTATTGGAAGTTCTATTTACTTTATTTATCTTTTCCTAATTAAGCTGCCTAGAACATCCAATAGAAAATAGAATATATAGTGGAGGAAATAAACTCTCCTTGTTTTAATACGGCATGAATGCCTGCCTAGAAATCTCAGAAATTAAAAAAAAAATTAAAAATTAAAAATTTATTTATTTAATAAAATCTATTTATTCATGAGAGACACAGAGAGAAAGACAGAGACATAGGCAGAAGGAGAAGGCTCTATATAGGGAGCCCTTCATGGGACTTGATCCAGGACCCTGAGATCAGGCCCTGAGCCAAAGACAGACAGACACTCAACCACTGAGCCACCCAGGTGTCCGCAGGCAGAAGCTTTACATGTGGTAATGTGTGGGTCAAGTCTGCATTTTCCTTTTAGTCTCTCCCATAAGAATAAGCATGTTTTTCATAAGGGCTATTCCTTCACACTCATCCTTATGCTGATGAATAGTGAGTGTCGGTAGTTGTAAATCATTGAGATATTAACTTTGTAATGAGGAAAGGCAGGCAATAAAGTGAGCTTCCCTCCTAGGGCACTATCCTTCTATATTTAGTGTAGGTGTGCTGAGAACATAGTTTTAAAATTTTTGTTAATCTGAAAACTTTAGTCCATGTTCACTTTTTTGCATTCTGTTTTGAAATATTACATTAAATTAGTAAATGCACAGACTGATGAATTTTCACAGAGTAAATGCCCTTTTGTAGCCAGGACCCAGATCAAAAGGCATAGCACCATCAGCATTGCAGAAATACCCTTTTACAAGTTAATGGCTATCCTGATTTTAAATACCATATATTAGTTTTCCCATTTTTGAACTTTATATAAAGAGATTCTTACAGTATATATATTTTATCTGATTTTTTTGTTCATTAGTATTCCAATATTTGAAAAAATATTCATAATATATAATTATATCAAGTTTTATACCTTTAATGTGTTAAACCTGTTTATTTCTCTCTCTCTTTTTTTTCCTCCTCACCCTTGTTAGGAGTATGCCACTTTTTTCAATGATTGATTATTTTGTTTGGTGCTACTACTTCCATTACTGTGTGTCTCTTGTATGTCAGGCACTGTGCAGCCAGTGGGAGTGCAGAGGACGGCACTGACACTGTCTCAGCTTTAGTAGGCTCACAATCTGGGGTGAATATAGATAATTAAGTAGTGTGATGACTTTCACAACTGGAGTAAGTACAGGATTCTTAATTATTATGTAATAAATGAATTAATGAAATAAAAAGTAGCTGTTTGCTACTTCTGTGGCAACCCTATGCAATTATTGCACACATATTTATTGAGCATCCTTATGTGTCTGGCACTGACACTGGTCTGCTGTATGTAAGAGACAGCAAAGATTATGATGTCTCAGTCCCATGGGGTTTAGCACACAATCTGAACAAATAAAACAATAAATGAATGATGACAAGCAGTGATGCCTACTTTAGGTTGAATACAGCAGAGTGCTCTGAGTAAGAGGACTGGGGCAGAGCTTCCTTGGCAAGAAGTGCTGAAGCTCCAAAGTTGAAATAGTGTAGCTCAGTCAAGGACAGAAAGGTCAGTTGGCTGTGGCCTCAGGATCAAGGGAGTGGTGAGTGGCATGATATGAGACTGATGAAGCCAACAGCACCCAGCCATGGAAAACTTCAGAGGCCATGGTAGGAAGTTTGGTTTTTATCCAGGGAATGAAAGAAAGCCAGCGCAGACTTTGAAGATGGAGGTTGAGAAGCAAAGAGGAGAATGCTCAGGGTGCTTTGTGTAAAAAAATAAAATAAAAAAAAAAATAGAACTGATAATACTGTGACCCACCCAAGAACAATTAGACCTCCTCATCTTGCTCAAATTTCAGGTATTAGAAGTAGTGGAGATGAGCCTGAAGAGACAACACATGAAGGGCCTTAAGTGCCAGGCTGAGAGTCTGAAACTTTACCCAGAGGAAAGGAGAATTCACAGAAGGATTAAGTCTAAGAAAGGGACATGAGCAAAGAGAGGTTTGGGTGTTGATCTGAGGGTGCTTTGCCCTCAGACTTTCCTGTTTCCAGGCCTGCTCTCTGAGGATCCTTACAAATTTGGAAAATGTCACAAAGGTGAGGGTATAAAGTCTCAGGGGTGGTACCTGACTTAGCCTCCCCTGCTCTTCTCTAAGGCATTGGTTCTTGACCATCCTTGTCCCTCTAGGAGCAGGCAGCCCATGACTCTGCTTTGCCATGTTGTTCACTGACGAGGCTCACTGATTACTGATGAGACCCAGAGGCTAAGTGAGGCTGTGGAATAGGGCAGAGATATGGGAGGCACTGCACTGACGGCTAAAAACCTAAGTGAGGAGGAGTCAGAATTCAACACAGTAGGAAGTCATTGGTGACTTCTGATCAGGAAAGGACGTGGAAAAATGGATATTTAAGGAAAATTTGCTTGGCAGTAGTAGGCAAGATATAGAATAAGAGCATCATTTTGATAATGGAGCTGGTAAAAAGCAGGATTTTTTGAAGTCATTACGTATAAATGTAAGTCTCCATTCAAAAGGGATTGTATAGATATCTGAATATTTATATTTTTTAAATATCGAGAAAGCATAGTGCTTGGAGGGACATAATGACACTTTTGAGTTTTAGCCAGAAGGATATTATATGAATCTAAATTGCTTCAGCATATATTATGACTTTTTATTCCCATCACCCTTAAGAAGTGGGGAAGTATAGGGAGTAGTCTCATTTTCAGAGAGAGAAAGATAAGCCAGCATTTAAGCCTTTTCCCTGGTTGAGGCTGGTCATATAGACAGACCCTGGGAGCTTAACAACAGGGATCAGTGGGGCTAGGTCTACCACATGGTATCCCCTTTCCATACCAAAGGCAAAAATCTAAAAGTTCTTAGCCCTGCTGTGTTGAATAGGACTTTATGCCAGAATGCAAATATTCTGTATTTCAGCTGCCAAACACAGCATCCACTAGCTTTTGTAGACTTGAAATATGGCTTATGTGAATGATAATTCAAAAAAAATTATTAAACTCTAGTTAACTGAAACTTAAATGTGAATGCCCACCTGTGAGTAATGCCTGGGGCTTGAGCCCATTGTTCCTGCACTGAACGGTCTCCTGGGGCATTCTCATCGGTCAGCTCTTGGGTTACTTTTCTCAAGCTATTGACCAGACAAACAGCCTTTTACTCAGGAGGTGGGGGAGACAGCAGATGCCAATTCAGAGTTCTTCAAGGTGTATTTAATAGGATAAAAATGTTTCAATAGGTCTGGGAAATTGTGGTGTGAGCTGGTCTTGGTTAAACAAAGGTAGGTGAGGTATTTACTGCAGAACTTGAGTCTTTTGAATCTTTTCTATGCTAATATCCCCTTAAGACCCCAAGAAAAAGAGATTCAGTAACTATAAGCCCATTTTTATGCAGTGTACTAGGGAGTATATTTTTGAAAACTGCTTTCAGACAAAGAAAAATGTGGCAGAGTCACTTACTGGTTTTGTGATCTTGAATTAGTTCTTCAACTTACTTTTTTTTCAGTACCTTCACTCACCAAATGCTAATAATATCTCCTAACTTAGAGGGTTGCCATGAGTATGTGCCTGGCAAGGTGGTTACTTAGGAATGACTCAGGCCTTGCTGTTAATCATAGAAAGTAACTATGCAGAGATGAGTGGTTCTGATAGAGGTGGCACAAAACTTGCTGTTGGGCAACAAACTTCCAAATATCTTCCCTCACCTTCATTTTCTGTCTCATCTAGAATTTTGCAATCGCCTGAGTGGATTTGCATTTATACAGTGCTTTCTTGAGCAGTCAGCACCAGCCTTCCTTATGCATGTAGCCCTCCTGATATGGGTCTAACTATTCCTTGTCTGGTTTGCACAATCAGTTTTTAACGTATGGATGTTGGATGGTGCAGAAACAAGCAGCCTAGCTCCATACTCTCAATTACTAACAGAAACGAGTCCTCTTTTTGGAAATTTCAGTCACTGCAGTTTCATGTTTGGCCAATGTACTGAAGCCTGGAGGGCAGAGCATTAAGCCAATGAGGACTATTCTTGAGCTTTACCAAGGAAATGGCCTTTCTACGTATTGGACTTGCTTGAGACCAGTCACTCCTTCCTTCTTTCCTTCTTCTCCCTTTTGGAATGGAACTATCAATCCTGTGCCTGTCCCATCATTGCATTTTAGAAGTGTCTGGTTTCATAGTTCATACAACTAGAGAGGAATTTTGCCTTAGGATGGACTACACCCAGAGTCTCACCTAATTTAGCTGATATTTATGTGATACTTTGGGCCTTGGACTTTAGGATTTCTACTAAGATGACATTTGGGGATTTTGTGATGGAATGGATGTGCTCTGCATACAAGAAGGACATGAGTTTTGGAGGACAAGGGTGGAATGTAATGGACTGTGTCCCCTCAAAATTCATATATTGAAGCTCTAACCCCAACTATGATGGTATTTGGAGATGAGGTCTTGGGGAGGTCATTAGAATTAGATGAGTCATGAGGGAGGTGCTCTCATGGTGGATTAGTGTTCTTATAAGAAGAAACACCAGAAAACTTACTCTCTGCTTTGTGAGAGCACAGTGAGAGGGTAGTGATTTGCAAACAGGACGAGGGCTCTCACCAGAAGCTGCTTTGTGCCGGTGTCCTGGTCTCAAAGCCTCCAGCTTCCAGAACTGTGAGGTTTAAATTTTTGTTATTAAAGCTACCTAATCTATGGTATTGTATTATAGAAGCTCAAGCAGAATGAAATACTTACCTTAAATGATGAAATTCTTTCTTGGCTATAATTGCATCTGATATTCCTCAGACCAAACAAAGGATGGAGCCTGGCATATAATATTTGCTTCGTTTGTTGATGGAACTGAACTGTGGGGCAAGCCTGTTCATTTCAAGTAGCACAAGCTTTTTAATGGCCTGTGTACTTATATCATGGCAAAGCAACTGACTGGGAAATTATTGTTTTTGAGGGAAAGGGCAGAAAGAGAAGCCAGTGGGTTGGTTTTACCTGTAAAATACCCTTTCCTATGAAAGGTGAGAATGGAGGTGGGAACATGAGCAAAGAGATGAAGCCCCTGGTTGCAGAAAACAGGTCTGTGTCAACGTGGCAAGGGATAATGGAGGATGAACTAGATACCCACGTTGCAGAGGTCTGATCTCAGCCCATTCTAATCCCAGGGGTGATGTGTTAGGGCACAGTCCTGCCAGCTGCCCTTTACTTCTTCACCCGCTACCCAGCCTATGAAGTTATTTCCCACATTTATTTTGCTTTCCCCTCGTTCTGAAAGATACTGTATTGGCTGAGGGCAGCAACCTGGAGAATTGCTGGTCAACCTTGTCTGTAATACCAGGGACGTCAGGCTGGGCTTAGCTGACAAAACCAGGCCTCCCACGATAGCCCCGCCTTGTGAGAAAGAAAGGAGCTGGCAGTGAAGGAGAGGGGCATGGGGTGACCATAAGGAAAGCAAATGCTCTAGGGGATACATAGTCTCCTTGGATATCTCCGAGGAATAAACCACTGGAGCAGAGTGTTCTCTAGGGTCTGTGTTGAGAGGACAGGCTAGCTTGCACCGCCCATAAAGACGAGAATTGGTGTTCCCACATCAGTCCATATACCAGAGACACAAAGCAGTAGTGACTGTCGGTATCCCAGGTAATTAAGGCAGCTTCATTTCTACCCTGCCCCACATTGAGCCAAAATGAAAGGAGAGGGGAGAAACTGCAAAGGAAAGCATCTTCTTCATGGGGAAGAAGCTTCTGAAACCTGTTCTGGGGGTTGCAAGGAGGAGAGAATTTTGTCATAACGGGTGTTGTGAGTCACCAGCCCATAGCCCAGAGTCATATAACTGCATGTAATGTTCCTTGGATTTTAGCATCAGTAAATTTTCTCTAGTTTTTCCATAGGTCCTAAGAGGTGAGGTGGGCTCTGCCTGTGTCACCTGATTGAGTTCTGCCATTATGACCAGGCAATGTTAGTTAGGTCAAGTTTAATAATGTCTACAAAACATCATCCTGGGGCTTTATCAGGAATTTCCAATAAAAGAAAAATAGATATATGTGAAGGAAGGTGGCATGATAGTGGAAAGAGTCCATCCATCCTGTACTCTAAATCCAAATTCATTATTTAATGCAATGTGAGGTGTTCTGGAAGATATTCAACTCCAACAAGCCACAGCTTCCTTATCTGTAAAATGGGGCAGCAACTCCTGTCACACATTATTTCTGTACCAGTTAAATCACTCTAGTGTGAGGACATTCCTTTTGCCTACATAATATTGGGTCATGCACTGAGCTAGAAAAATAACCCGTTTATTTTGGGCAGTAATATTCAGATGCACGATATAATAAACACTTTCAAGTAGGATTTGGCATTCAGTTTTTTTAGTGACATTTAAAAAAAACTCACGAAAGAAAGGGATTTTAGGCAAAAACCAGGATTAGTGAAATATCAGGTCCTTCTTACATGCATCTGATGAGTATGGCTCTTTTTTTTAAAGATTTTATTTATTTATTTATTCATAGAGACACACACACAGAGAGAGAGAGAGAGAGAGAGAGAGAGAGAGGCAGAGACACAGGCAGAGGGAGAAGCAGGCTCCATACACCGGGAGCCCGACGTGGGACTCGATCCCGGGTCTCCAGGATCATACCCCGGGCTGCAAGCGGTGCTAAACCACTGAGCCACTGGGGTTGCCCAGTATGGCTCTTTTTGAGGCATTTTTAAAAGCATCATTTCCACCCAAACACTGCAAACTAGTAGCGGCTGAATTCAGAATCATAACTTCATTTTTTAAAATGGAGATATCATATAAGGAGGGTCCCTATTTCTTTCAAATCAGAAAATACCTTTCTGGTATGTTAAAGCACTAAACATCCCCTCCTCCCCACTCTCTCAATGAAACAGAATGACCATGCACAGAAGAGTCCATGATAAAGAAGCAGCCGTGTCAGTGGAAACATCCTCATTGGAGTCAGGAAGTTCCATGATCAAACACTGGCTTCATCAGCTGCATGACTTTGGAAAGATTGCTCTTTCTGTGCCCTCAACTGTAAAATGAGGATAATAATGGCTCGCAGGCCTATTGTGTTACATGATATAACAGATTAAAAAATAGTTATTTTTAATAATAAATATGTTGGCATAATGCCTGGCATATAATGAGCACCCAAAGGTGATCTCACTTCACTAGTATAATTAGTGATTTTGTTCTTTTTTTTTTTTTAAGATTTTATTTATTTATTTGAGAGAGAGAGAGAGAGAGAGAGAGAGAGAGGCAGAGACACAGGCAGAGGGAGAGGCAGGCTCCATGCAGGGAGCCCAAAGCGGGACTCCATCCTGGGTCTCCAGGATCACGGCCTGGACTGAAGGCGGTGCTAAACCGCTGAGCCACCTGGGCTGCTAGACATTGTTCTAAATATATCTGTGTGTGCCAAATTCAGATCCCAGTGGAGGAGATGAGCAGTCGTCCCATTTACACATCCCTGGTCACAATTGCTTTTGTATTTACAGTTTCACTTTGCTGATTTATGCTCAGCGTGTGATGCTCTCTGACCCTGTCTGCTTTTTGAGCCATCTGCTATGTGAACAGGGGTATTCCCGATAGACTTACTAAATCTTCTTTGCTCAGTCCCACAAAGCTGAGTAATAAATAGTAGTGAGTTGTTGGTGATATTTGCTGGCAGTTGTTGGAGAAATAATAACCCATGCACTCATGACACTGAAACTACTGAGTTCTGTCTTGGGAATGTTTCCCAACTTTTACTTTCCCCCCTTTTATGCTAGAAAGGGAATTTTGTGAAATACTAGGTTATAGTAACAAATGTCAGCTTTGTCTTGTTTTTAGTTTCCTTAAGCACAATCTATTATTTGCTTAGAATAGTAGCGTTAGGGTGATAATAATAATAGCAGTTTGTGTTTGTTGAACCCCAGGCACTGTGTACACATTTGAGACGTTTATACCACACAGTACTCTGGACAGTAGCTATATCGTTCCTGTTTTGCCAATGAAGAAACTAAGGCTCAGATATGCTAAGTAGCTTATTCTAGGCTGGCTACTCAGCAAGTAAATGACAGAATTTAAAGTCAAATCTAAGTTAGTTCAGTGCCAAAGTCCTGTGAACTTTCTACTGCATTCTATGGGCCTCTCATTTTGATTTGGTATTTCTAGTGTCCCACACAGGGTTAGATCTTTTTTAAGCGTATGTGGAATGAGTGAATGAATGCATGAATGAATGAATACATACGTCGTTTAATTCAAACTCCTTTTGTAACTATGATGCATTGAGAAACACATTTTTTTTTTTTCTGGCCAAATGAACACATTTTTCTTCCACTTGGTTGTGTATCCCCTTGGGACAAATGATTCTGCTGAGCTGACCCACTTTTTATGTTTTGCAGCAGCTCTTGCCAGGTGGAGAATTAGCTGTGTGCATTTCCACTTAGAAATAAGTCTTACTAGGACAGACAAACCCTGAAAAGAAGAGAGAAGAACAGGTACTTCTATACTGCTTACTTCTCTCACAATGTTTACAAGAAATGAGAGATTTATAGGGGTGGGGAAACTGGAGAAACAGAGAACTAAAAGCAGGTATGATAATGGGAAAAGGCCCTGTGCCCGAGAGCAGTGTGAAGCAGCGTTAACCGTCTGTGCCTGCCTGAGGACTTTCCCTGACTCAGGGACCTTGGATATTGGCCTCCTCAAGGTTGCTATTTGTCAAAAACAGGAAAATAAGGCATACTTGAGCATGAATGCAGCTGTCAAGATAAGGGCTTCCTACCAAGGGAATTCTGCTACCTGGAGAGAATAGAAAGTCTACATGCAAAATGCCTGGAGGTACATGGAGTCAGGATTTCATGTAGAATAGTTTTTATTATTGATCATCCAGTCACATTTAAACTCATGTTTTCCTCCCATCTCTGCCGCTGAGATTCTGTTACTCCCCACAGCCCCAGGTTCCCACCCCAGTAACTTGCCTGAGATCACAAGATTAGGATGCACAGCCTGTGCTGGAACTCATAGCTTCTACCTCTTTGGTGCTTTCCAATACCGATCAAATGCTGCATTGTGCATGGTGCTTTACTAAGCAATTTATACAGGTAATTTCATTTTGTGGCCATGACAGCCCTATTTTTATGTCAATTTTATGTATGAAAAAACTCAGACTCAGACAGGTAAGAACACACCCCAGTTCACATATTTGGTAAATTGTGCCTTGAGCCATGTACCCTAATGTCCCTGAGCCTTTGGCCTTTAGTCATCATTTACCATGTTCCTGTTGTGCCACGCTGTCCTGTGCTGATGAGATCCCTACACTTACCTCCAGAGCTCCAGGGCACCAGCTGCTGGTACCCTCAGGTCCACAGTACCCCGGCAGGGAGTGGCCTCTACAGGGATTTTCTGTCTATGCAGCAAGTCTGTCCTGTGAGGTCCTTCTGGTTTTCTACCTGCCTTCAGAAAGATCACTACAGGGGCCTCTGTATGCCAAGTCTCTGACAAATTCACAGGCACTTCTTGACTCTCCCTTAATTAAGAGACAGCACCACAGGCTACCGAAACACAAGCCATCCATCCTTTTTTTTTTTTTTTTTTAATTTGTGTCTACATTTTTATTGCTAACATAGAGTTAACCTATGCATAGTTTTTTTTTATAATTTTATTTTTCTTTGGTGTTCAACTTGCCAACATATAGAAAACACCCAGTGCTCATCCCGTCAAGTGCCCCCCTCAGTGCCCATCACCCAGTCACCCCCACCCCCCACCCACCTCCTCTTCCCCCACCCCTAGTTCATTTCCCAGAGTTAGGAGTCTCTCATGTTCTGTCTCCCTTGCTGATATTTCCCACTCATTTTTTCTCCTTTTCCCTTTATTCCCTTTCACTATTATTTATATTCCCCAAATGAGTGAGACCATATAATGTTTGTCCTTTTCCGATTGACTTACTTCACTCAGCATAATACCCTCCAGTTCCATCCACGTTGAAGCAAATGGTGGGTATTTGTCGTTTCTAATGGCTGAGGAATATTCCATTGTATACATAGACCACATCTTCTTTATCATCATCTATCGATGGACACCGAGTCTCCTTCCACAGTTTGGCTATTGTGGACATTGCTGCTAGAAACATCGGGGTGCAGGTGTCCCAGCGTTTCATTGCATCTGAATCTTTGTGGTAAATCCCCAACAGTGCAATTGCTGGGTCGTAGGGCAGGTCTATTTTTAACTCTTGAAGGGATGCCTGGGTGGCTCAGCGGTTAAGGCATCTGCCTTAAGCTCAGGGCGTGATCCTGGAATCCTGGGGTCGAGTCCCACTTCGGGCTCCCTGCATGGAGCTTGCTTCTCCCTCTGCCTCTGCCTCTCTCTCTCTCTCTCTCTCTCTCTCTCTCTCTGTGTGTGTGTGTGTGTCTCTCATGAATACATAAATAAATAAAATTTTTAAAAAAAGAATTTTTTTTTTAAACTCTTTGAAGAACCTCCACACAGTTTTCCAGAGTGGCTGCACCAGTTCACATTCCCACCAACAGTGCAGGAGGCTTCCCCTTTCTCCACAAACCATCCATCTTTTAGAAAAAGGTCAACAGCTGAAGGGACAAGGTAATAAATCACAGCATTTAGGATCAGCTCGGAGAATGTTTGCCTTCCACATGGAAAGTCATGCTTTTCCAGGGTGGGAGAAACATGGCTGATGGGTGATTTTATTTTGAGGAACATGTGCTGGGTTTTATAAACAGAAACATGCAGCATATGTTGTTCTTGTTTTGACAATGAATTCTAGAACAAAATCTATCTTCTCTTCTTTGTCTGCATGCATGGTGTTTAGCAGAGAACTGGCCACAGAGGAAACATTCTTAGTAATGGCTTTATCATTAATTAAAAGTAGGTTTGCTTTAGATCATTCATTGATAAAATATTAGCTTACCGTCTGCTAAGTAACTGATAGTAAACTGAAAATTATGCTAAAACAAAATACTTTCTGTTCTTGTAGAATGCAGCCTTGTTGGGAGACAGCCAGTAATTAAAGATCATATTTGAGTGTAAAACTGAAGAAAAGTCTGCCCAGGTGTTTGGCCTAGTCAGGAGTCAAGAAAAGCTTGGTCAAGAACATGGCCCTTCAGTTAATATCTGACTTAATTAAATGAAGAGAGAAAGTGGCCATTCCAGAAAGAGGAAGCAGCATGTGCAAAGGCCCTGTGGCAGGTAGGAATATACTGATTAGGAGAGACTTAAAGATGGCTTGTAGGTAGAACAGAAAGAGGAATATTGCCCAAGAGGCTGAAGACATGGGGGAGGAGGTGACAGACCAGATAGAATCTGGGTACCATATTCAGGAAGTTGTTTTTTTCTCTTCTCTTCTCTTCTCTTCTCTTCTCTTCTCTTCTCTTCTCTTCTCTTCTCTTCTCTTCTCTTCTCTTTCTCTTCTCTTCTCTTCTTCTCTTCTTTCGCTTCACTTCCTTTGTTTCTTCATTTATCCATTCAAGGGTTTACAGTATATCATTGGCATTATCACATGTGTTTGTTTGCTTATTTTAAGTGCTACTCTAGCTGTAGTTTGAAAAACTGATTGAAAATGGTCAGGGAGAATTCAAGGAAACCAGCTTAAAGAGAACTGCAGCAGTCTAGAATGAAAGAAAGGTGGCTTGGACCAGGTGGTGGTGGTAGCAGAGATTTGCAAGATATTTAGGAGATAAAACCACATTACTTGTGCAAATAGGTCTTTGGCTTCAGCAGAACTGCCCTTGACCTTCTGAGCAGTTCTAAGCCAGGGAAAGTGTCTGCTCACTCAATTCTGGCACCAAGGTAAGTCATCAAGCTCAGCCCCAATTCCTGTCTTCTGCATAGTTGGTAGTGAGGTGTTCCATCAGATAGATTCCTCATTGGAACAAAACTTTTATTTCTAGGAAGTCAAGTTCCCTTCTTCTGAAGTCCTTCTCTTCTCCTCATTTTCTAAGGCCCTACTCAGGATCTTTCCTTCCAGGAATGTTCTGGAACCATCACAGCCCTAGATACTGGCTTTTACTTCTAAACTATCTGAAAGCTTTGGGTTTTACTTATCTGCACCCCACTTGATCCCCAGTGAGTTAGAACAGGTTGGGTCCAGAGTGCAGCTTCCTGTCTGGGCCTCAGTTTCCTACTTTGTCAAATGAAGAAGGAGCCCCAGATGTTCTCCAGTGGTCCTTCTAGCTCTATAGCTGGCAATTCTTGTGACCCATGTGCATTTTGGAGACTCTTGTATTCTTGCCTCCTAATATTCAGTGTAGCTGTAGCCCCTTGTTCATCAGGCATGTATTTACACTCTTTTGCACACTTCACAGTGGGTGCACAATGATAATTTGCTGATTTAATTTGATTTGATTTAACTTGAACATTGTCTTCAAAGCCAAGATCAGAACAGGCAGACTGAGTTAAGCTCTCCAGTCTTGACTTGTGTTCTGGCCTGTCAGTCACTGTGGTCAGGATATGGTATGAATGGTGTTAGCATGAAGAAAAGAGGTGAGGGCAGCCCAGGTGGCTCAGTGGCTTAGCGCCAGCCTCAGCCCAGGGCCTGATCCTGGAGACCCCGGATTGACTTCCGCATCGGGCTTCCTGCAAGAAGCCTGCTTCTCCCTCTGCCTGTGTCTCTGCCTCTGTGTGTGTGTGTGTGTGTGTGTGTGTGTGTGTGTGTGTGAGATGAATAAATGAATAAAATCTTAAAAAAAAAAAGAGGTGAATGGCAAGGCACGATGGGCAACTCTTAGCTTCAGACACATGTTGTTTGGGATCTGGCATTTTTTCTAAGAAACCATATTATCTGGTTAACATTCTAACAGCTGAGGAGTAGCTTTTTTTCTTTTATTTTGGGGTCATGAAGCCAATATTGTGATATATGCATATACTCTGTTAACTGTTTGTACTTATTATAAAAATGATGCCAGAAATTATGGGACGGACCAATTCAACTTTGTAGTTGCTGAAGGAATGCCTTTCCTGGTTGAAGACAGTCTATGCTTTAGCTGCTGTAGGAATACTGATGCTCTCCAAATGTTAAAGAAATATCAGCATAAGAAAAAACAAAAACAAAAACAAAAAAACACAAAGCATGAGCCATAAATCTGAGAAGACTTGGAAGTAGAACGTTGACATAAAATTCTTTGGACATTTTGTTTCTGGGAAGTTGCAAAATACATTTTCTTCCCATATTCCCATATTCTTATTCCTAAATAAAACTAAAAATCCTGAATGATCTGCAGAAAACAAACATAGACTGTGGAAAGTGGAGAAAAGGTAGACTGGCTAGGCAATTCAGGCCTGATTTAATTTGCTGATTTCAATCATGATGGAAGATTCACTGGATTTTCTTTTTACATCATATATCCTAGCCTTGTGGAAATCTCAGTTGGCAGACTTATGTCCTAGAGCATTAATAACCACATTAAATGTTAATGATATAAATATACCAGTAAAAAAAAAGAGATTAGAAGAGTGGATGGTAAAAGATGACTCATCTATATCTTGTCTACAAGAAACTCAATTCAAATATGACAGGCAGGCTGATAGTGAAAGGATGAAAAAAAGATATATCATAAAAATATTAATCAAAGAAAAATATGAATGGCTGTCTTAGTATCAGATAAAGTACACTTCAGAGCAAGGAAAATTACCAGGGACAGAGAGGGACATTATATAATGATAAAACAATCATTCCACCAAGATGACCTAGCAATCTCTCATGTGTAGCAGCCAAGCAACAGAGTTACAAAATGCATAAAGCAAGAACCAAAAGAACGAAAAGGAGACATAAGTAAATTGCAATTATAGAGATATTAATATCCTTCTGTTGTCAACTGATAGAACAACTAAACAGAAAAACAAAAATACAAAAAAAAAAAAATGCAACTACATCACCAACCAAGAAGATCTAATAAATGGTTAAGAACGGAAAAACATTTTTTCTTCAACTGTACATGGATATGCACTAAAATAGACAATATCTAGAGCCATAAAATATATTTCAACATTTTTTAAAAATTGAATTTATATGAAGTGTGTTCTCTGACCACACTGGAAATCAGTAACAGAAATAATAGGATAGTTTTGAAACATATAGAAACTAACAACACACTTCTAAATAATCAGTAGGCAAAGTCTCACAGAGATTTTTAAAAAACACACACACACTAAACTGAAAGAAAATAAAAATACAACATGTAGAAATTTGTGAGGCACAGCTAAAGCAATGATGATGGAAATCTTTAGCATTAAATGCATATGTTAGAAATTAGGAAATGTCACAAATCAGTAATTTTCTCTAACATCAAAAACCTAGAAAACGAACAGTATGCATCCAAAGCAAGCAGAAGGAAGGAAGCAATAAAAAAGGAAGAAATTAATAAAATAAAAAAGGAGAAAAAATGAGTGGGAAATATCAGAAAGGGAGACAGAACATGAAAGACTCCTAACTCTGGGAAACAAACTAGGGGTGGTGGAAGGGGAGGTGGGCGGGGGGTGGGGGTGACTGGGTGATGGGCATTGAGGTGGGCACTTGATGAGATGAGCACTGGGTGTTATTCTGTATGTTGGCAAATTGAACGCCAATAAAAAATAAATTTATAAAAAATAATAAAATAATGAAACAATTCATTTTTTGGAAATATTTTTCAAAATGACAAATATATTCTAAGACTGAGTAACAAAAAAAGTGAGAAGACACAAACTTGAATGAAACAATATATTGTTACAGTTCTTTCAGATATCAAAGGGATAATGAAAGAATGCTACAAACAATTCTACACACATAAATGTACAAATTAGAGAATTCTCAAAAAAAATACAAACTACCACAACTCACTGTGTATGAAATGGCTAATGTGAATAGCTTTAAAATATCAAGGATATTTGATTCCTAATCTAAAAACTCCACTCAAAATTTCCAACTTCAAATAACATTATTGAGGAAGTCCTACAAACCATTTACAGAAATCTTAACTCTAATTCTAAATGATTTTTCACAGATTATGGAAGAAGAGGAAACATTACTCAATTCATTTTATGTAATTAGCAAATACCCTGATTGTAAAATCAGACAAAGACAGCTTAAAAACAAAACAAAATTATAGACCAATACCCCACATGAGTATAAATGCAAACATCCTTAAGAAATTTTAAAAGATAGAATTTAGTGATATGTAAAAATAATTATATGCCATAACAAAGTGTTGTTTGTTCCAAGGATAGAAGGCTGGCTCAAAATTTGAAAATCAATGTAATCCATCATATTGAGAAGCTAAAGAGTAAAAATCACATGATCATATCAGTAATGCACAAAAATAATTTGATAAAATTCAACATCCATTCATGATTAAAAGAAATAAATTTCTCAATAAACTAGTAACAGATGAGAACTTCATCAAATTGGTAAGAACATCTACAAAAATTCCACAGTTAAGATTATTCTCACTTTTGAAAGATTGAATGCTTTCCCCTTAAGATTGGGAAAAAGGCAAATTGTCTGCTTCCACTACTGTCCCACCACTCTTGTTCAGATAGGTCCTGGGTGTTCTAGATAGTGTAATAAGACAAGAAAAGGAAATTAAAATGCGTACAGATTGGAGGCAAAGAAAGAAAGAAAGAGAAAGAAAAAGAAAGAAGAAAAAGAAAGAAAGAAAGAAAGAAAGAAAGAAAGAAAGAAAGAAAAAAAAGAAAGAAAAAAAAAACTGTCCCTACATACACATGACATAATTGCTTCTGTAGAAAATCCCAAGGAGTCTACAAATAGACACCAGGAAGTGAGTTCAGTAAAATTGTAGAAATCAAAATAAATATACAAACAGTGTATTTCTACATATTGCAATGAACACATGAACACCAAATTAACAATACAACCAATTAAACCTGTAAATCTAACAAAGCAATGAATTACTTAGTTGTGCATTTAATGAACTATGTATCTAGCTTATATGCTGAAAGCTACAAAACATTGATGAAAGAAATCAAAGATCTAAATAATATCAAAGACATAACTTATGAATTAGAAGACTCAATATGGTAAGGATGATAATTCTCCCCAAATTTATGCACAGGTTTAACCTAGGTCTTATCAAAATCCCGGCAAGATATTTTTGTAGCTATTGATAAGATTATTCAAAAATTTACATGGGAAGTCAGTGGAACCTGAATAGTTAAAGTGATTATGGTAAAAAAAAAGTAGAATAATCAGCCTGTCTAATTTCAGGATGAATTATATAGCTGCAGTAAAGACTGTGTAGTCTTGGAGGAGGAATAGACACACATGTGGAGCAGAATAGAGAACCCAGTAAATACTCATACAAATATATCCAACTGATTTTTGACAAAAGTTCAGCAGCAATTCAATGGAGGAGAGAGAGCCTTTTCAACAAACACTGTTGGAACAAGTAGACATTCATAGGCAAAAAAAAAAAAAAAAAGCAAAACAAAAACAAAATAACCCCCCAAATCTCCACCGAAGTATTACGTCTTATACAAAAATTAACTTGAAATAGATCATGGGCATACATATGAAGTTTAAAACCATAAAACTTTAGGGAAATCACAGAGGAAAATATTCAGGAATTAGGGATAGTTAAAGAGTTCCTAGGCCTGACATCAAATGTGCATTCTAAGAAAAAAATGATGAATTTGTCTTAATCAAGATTAAAAACTTTTGTTTTGTGAAAATCCTGTTAAGAGATATGAGTGTATGGGATACCTGGGTGGCTCAGAGGTTGAGCGTCTGCCTTTTGCTCAGGGCGTGATCCCGGGAGTCTGAGGATCAAGTCCCACATGGAGCTTCCTGCATGGAGCCTGCTTCTCCCTTGCTATGTCTCTGCCTCTCTCTGTGTGTCTCTCATGAATAAATAAATAAATAAAATCTTTAAAAAGAGAGAGAGAGTGAGGAATGTAAAATGGGACAAGCACTCACTGTAGAAAGTGGTTTGTCATTTTCTTAAAATACTAAACATGCAACTATCATAAGACTCAGAAATTGCACTCCTAGGCATTTATTCCAGAGAAATGAACACTGGTGTTCACACAAACACTTATAAATAGACATTTATTTGTATTTGAATGGAACAAAATATAGTATGTCCAGATCATGAAATACTACATAGAAATAAAAGAAATAGTATTGATCCATGCATCAGCTTGAATGAATCTTTCCCCCCCCCACAGGTCTGAAATTTACTTTACTTTATTTTTTATAATAATAAATTTATTTTTTATTGGTGTTCAATTTGCCAACATACAGAATAACACCCAGTGCTCATCCCGTCAAGTGTCGCCCTCAGTGCCCGTCACCCATTCACCCCCACCCCCCGCCCTCCTCCCCTTCCACCACCCCTAGTTCATTTCCCAGAGTTAGGAGTCTCTATGTTCTGTCTCCCTTTCTGATATTTCCTACCCATTTCTTCTCCCTTCCCTTCTATTCCCTTTCACTATTATTTATATTCCCCAAATGAATGAGACCGTATAATGTTTGTTTCTCTGATTGACTTACTTCACTCAGTGAATCTACAGAAAATCATGTTTAATGAAATACCCAAACCTGAAAATGTTACACACCATATAATTCCATCAGTATAACATCCTTAAAATTAAGAATAAACTAGTAATGTCAATAGTTAAAGAGAGAGGAGGATAGGAGACAGGTGGGTAAGGTGTGGCTATAAAAGGGCAATCTGAAGGAGTCTTGTAGCGATGGAATGTTCTGTATCTTGACTGCATCAATATTAATGTCTGGTTGTGATATTGTGTTCCAGTTTTTAAAGTAATTACATCACTTGGGGAAACTGTGCAAAGGATATGCTGAACCTCTACTATTGGTGACAACTGCATGCCAATATACAATAACATATGAAAAATTTCTAACTAAAATATTCTCTGCACATTAGTTTGAGAGTAAAATTGAATTTTGGAGATTGATTTCCTTACACTTTATTTAAACTTTAATTTCTTCTGGGAACCACATAATAGAAGAGATTTTGTATTCAATCTTGGGACATCTATCAATATGTTGTTGACATTTTATGATTGAAGTATCTCTAGGTTTTTAATATCATTGTAAAATTTAGATGAACTAGATTGGGCAGTGTGGCTGGACACAATTTGGAAGGGGGGAATGGAAAAACAAATTCATTTTCAACCTTGAGTCCAGAGTGGCCTTGAAGTCAATTTCTATTTTTGAGTGTTCTGGGGGCAAAGTTCATACCGCCTGCCAGTGTCCACAAAAGAAAAGGGTTCTTATATATTAGAATCAGGACTGCCTTGAAAACCACATGACCAGCCAATGGTAGGATTAATGGTTATGCCTGCTATGCTAAAAAGACAAAAAATCTGGCAATTGGTGGGGATGGAGGGTGGTGTATGATGTAAAAGCAGCACCTATTGGATGGAAGAGGATTCTCTGATTGCAAGTTTGAGAGAAGCAGCTGAGTATACTTGACTTAATCCTTTCTTTTTCCCCTTTGGGGTCTTCCTGTAGAAATCTCATTCTCTGCTCCTCCACAGCGTGGATTCTATGGGGGCAGCCTGTAGTAGAGGCACATGGCAGAGGCTATGCTAGTAAGCACACCTGGCTAGCACCTCAACCACATTCTACTTTTCCTTCTATGACTATCTTCCAGTTCTTAATCTGGGTGTGGATAAAAAGAATTCTATGGGCAGCCCGGGTGGCTCAGTGGTTTAGCGCTGCCTTCAGCCCAGGGCCTGATCCTGGAGACCCAGGATCGAGTCCCATGTCGGGCTCCCTGAATAGAGCCTGCTTCCCCCTCTGCCTGTTTCTCTGCCTCTCTCTGTCTCTCTGTGTCTGTCATGAATAAATAAATAAAATCTTTAAAAAAAAAGAGTTCTACGTATTGAGTTCCTGGAAATCTCAGCTGCTGCTAGCCAACAAAATTACTGAGCAACAACTCTGTGTTGGTCATTTGTACAAGGTGATGAGATTCATTTCTGTATGTAGGACTCCAAGCACCAGAGAGTCTCTGGATGGATGAAAATTTTTGTAAGACAAAACGGTGAACCCCTATTGTTCTTTTTTTTAAAAATATTTTATCTGTCTATTTGAGAAAAAAGGAGAAAGAGAGAGAGAGAGAAAAGGAGAGAGAGAGCCTCCAAGCATGGGGAGGAGCAGAGGGGAAAGGAGAGGGACAAGCGGACTCTGCACTGAGTGCGGAGTTCCAGGTATGGCTCAGTGTGGAGTTCAACCCCATGACCCTGAAATCATGACCTGAGCTAAAACTAAGTCAGATGCTCAACAGAATGAGCCACCAGGTGCCCCTGGGCTCCTATATTTTCTCTACACTTACTTAACTTGTCTCTGTAGTAATTTGCTTGCAAAAATGATCACAGCAGTTTCCTTTCCTTTATCTACCCTGGGGTAGTCTCTCCCATAACGACTTTGGCCTAAGCCATAAAACTCACTTCACTGATGGGTCATTAGCTAATGGGTCACAAACAGAAATTTGAAGAGTGCTCAGTGGGCCTGGATTTTTCTTGATACTTTTGGGAACCTGTATCCACCACCATGTGGGTTTGGGCCTGCCTAATGGATGATGAGAGACACATGGAGGAGCCATTCCCATTGTTTTCAGTGACCTACATATGAATGAGACCATCCTAGCCTACCCCGTGCCAGCCTAGCCAGCTCGGACCAGAAAAGCCACCCAGCTAACCACAGAATCACGAGTAATAATAAGCGAGCATTTGTTCTTTTAAATTACTCTGTTATGCCATAAAAGGTAACCGATATCATTTTACATATGTATTTGTTCAAGGTATTATCTTTTATTGGAATCAGTTTGTGATTTTGCTCCAACATATCAGAAACCTTTAGAAATAACATTGATCTTCCATCCCGAAGGCAAAGAATAAGGGGTTTATATAAACTCCAATTGTTTTGTAGCCAACTATTATGGGGTTCTCATGTCAGTGGGGTTCTTCCATTCCCAATTGTAAAATCACCTCCAATAGAAAATGGGGATTTCTCACTCACACTTTCAAGTAAACTCTCTTCTTTCACAGTTATTAATAGCTAGAACTGTCCCACTGAAAGTGATGAGATGCTTGCCCTCACCATGGTAATTCTGTTTCTATTGATTTTGTTATAGAGAGATTTTGGTCACAGCTCATGTTGTCCATAAAACCTTTATGTCATCATTAATGCTGTAGCATCTTAGGACTCAACTTTATTTAGTTCTGTTTTATGTACTGAGTGAAGATATGGGCTGCCTGAGCCTCCTGAGGCAGTGCAGGGAATTAGGCTATTTCGTGTCCCCTCATTGATTCTCCTTTCCTCCTACTTCTCTGAGACCAGCACCCACACCGCATCTACCCTTCACCCCACTCTCTTTCTTATTCCTTTTATCTGTTATCTATCTTTTATGTATTTGTATTGCTGGACTTCTCCACTTGATTGTGAGTCTCTTGGGGACAGGTACTGTGTGGTGTTGTGGTGTTCACCTCTGTCCTCCTCTTAGTGCCGGGTAAAAATTAAGTGATTTGAGGGTTGAGTTCAATTCAGTTTATTCATTTAATAGATGTTTATTGAATTTCTACTGTATAATAAACACGGGTACGTGCTCTGGATAGAATAGTGAATAAGATAGATATGGTACAATATCCTTGCACAAATAGATGTCTAATTATAAAGTGTAATGGTTTTCTTGATGAGAAAGTATGAAGAAAATGAAAAGGAGACCTGATTTATGTTGAAAGGTTGGAATAAACCTTTATGAAGAAGTGCATTTCAGATGATAATGAAAGCACATGGCAGTCTAGAAATGGTGTCCCCTGGAATAATGCAACCAAGTCACCTTGAGACATAACATGAAAGATTTTTCAGGAAGAAGGAACAATATATTCAATCATCCAGAGATAGGAAATTGCTAGGTTTGTAAGAAAATTGTGCATTGGGAGCATAGTAAAGTCCACCTCCTTCCAATAACTGTTTATTTCAAGCACCTGATGTTATATAAAGCAAGATGCTAGGCGAGGTTTCTTAAAGAGATGAACTATTGGATATGTGTGCTTGTAGCATAAAGAACTGGCTGGCCTTTTTTTTTTTTTTTTTTTTTTATCAAAAAGCTTTTTTATTTTTATTTATTTTTTTATTTTTTTTTAAATTTTTTATTTATTTATGATAGTCACAGAGAGAGAGAGAGAGAGAGGCAGAGACATAGGCAGAGGGAGAAGCAGGCTCCATGCCCCGGGAGCCCGATGTGGGATTCGATCCCGGGTCTCCAGGATCGCGCCCTGGGCCAAAGGCAGGCGCCAAACCGCTGCGCCACCCAGGGATCCCAAAAAGCTTTTTTAAATTGGGACCCAGAAGCAGGTCTGGGGAGCACAGGATGGTGAGACTCCTCCCCCTGTGAGGTCACACCTGACTTTTCTCTGAGACTTCTGGGATAAGTCAGGGCTCAGGGTTGGAATATCGGGGAAGCAGCCTTGGCAGGGACTAGGGCTCTTGGGGATGTAGCAGGGACCTTCCTGGGGGCAGCTCTAGGATGAGCTGGGGCAGGCAGTCCCTTCAGGAGAGGAGACAAAGGCCCTGTGTGGTATGCACCCCCCCCTCCCCAGGACAGTTTTTTCCAGCACAAAGGCTGTACTGTAAGGCTGGGCCCTCTAACCAGTAGTGGTGGCACAGGGTTGGGAGGGGGCTTAAGGAATGGCCCTGGGTCCAGAGTGGTGGGGGTATGGGGGTGGGCGAGTAGGGGGCTAGGCAAGACAATCCAGCAGGGCCCATGGGAACACCCAGGTCCCAGAACAGGTCTGGTCTCTCCTCTGGCCTCCTTCCCATCTGTCCTGCAGAGGTGTGGAGGGGCTTGGGGGGGCAACTGGGTTCTCCCATCTATCATGGGTAGGACCTACATATCAGGTGCTGACTCTGCACCTGGGCTGTTCCTAGGTGGTGCCCTGAGCTCAGCAGGGTCCTGAGCCCCTGGCCAGCTCAGGGATGGAGATGGGGATGAGTAATATGTGGCCTATAAATGATAATTGAAGTGGGGTGGATGGAGATAGAATCCATAACTGTGACATACGAATGCCTTCAGAAGGGACAGAACCTTCAGGAGAACCAAAACATGCAAGGATTGACAGAAGGAGAGGGACTCAAGGGGAAGGTGGAAAGTGGTAGAAGAATGATGAAAAGAGTTTGGGAAAGAGTGCATGCAGATGGGGGAAGAAGCCAAATATTCTGGCCCAGTGGGACTCTCCCTGCAGAGTGGCCTCTTCTGCCTTTACAACACATGGAATGTGGCCCATCCACCACCTCTCATCTTGCAGTTACCTGCTTCAAGATCCGTTTTCTCAGGGCCCATGATTGGATCTGTATCTGTTTACTTCTGTGCCCAGACAAGGGCCTTCAGAATGCTAAGCATGCTTCAATTTCTGGCTAAAGAGTCACTCACTCCCCATGGGCTGTCCTTGACTCCGATCAATTTCCTCTATCCCACTCATTGCCAGCTTGGATTCAAATGCCTCTGCTGCACTCTCCAAATGTATCCGGTATATCTCTGCTGTTGTCCCAAGTTTCATGTCTGTCTTATTGTGGATATCCCCTAAAAGGCTTTGGATCAAAGCTTTAAGTGCAAACAGTTTATTTGGGAAGTGTGAGGATGCTAGGAATGATAAGCATCCAATAAAAATGGATAGATGCATTTTTAAGTCAGAAAACACTGAACAATTGGGACTTATTCCCACAGGGTGATTGTGAGCTATAATATACTCAGTTTTCACCCAAAGGAGGGAGTTGGAAGTATTTATGCACTTGACAACTAACATTCATTGAATGAGGGCTGTGTGTGTGTGTGTGTGTGTGTGTGTGTGTGTGTGTGTGTAGCTTTTCTCACTGTGGGCAGAGCGACCTTATGCAATTCTGGAAAAGAATTCTAGACAAAGGGATGCCTGAATGGCTCAGTTAGTTAAGTGTCTGCCTTTGGCTCAGGTCACGAATCTGGAGTCCCAAGATTGAGCCCCATGTCTGGCTCCCTGTTTGGAAGGAAGTCTGCTTCTCCCTCTCCCTCTGTTCCTTCCCCTCCTAGTGCTCTCTCTTGTGCTTGCTCACTCTCTCTTTCAGAAAAAAAAAAAACCTTTTTTAAAAAAGAATACTTGACACAGAGATATACCTATAGATTGTTGAACTCACTAGAAGTTCAGAGGCATGTGGGTGGGTCACTAAGAACATCTGCTTCAATTTATTTTAATTTTTTTTTTTTAATTTTTTATTTATTTATGATAGTCACAGAGAGAGAGAGAGAGGCAGAGACACAGGCGGAGGGAGAAGCAGGCTCCATGCACCGGGAGCCTGATGTGGGATTCGATCCCGGGTCTCCAGGATCGCGCCCTGGGCCAAAGGCAGGCGCCAAACCGCTGCGCCACCCAGGGATCCCATCTGCTTCAATTTATTAACACACACAGAATCCATCTATCATCTATCTATCATCATGTATCTATCTATCATCTATCTATCTATCTATCTATCATCTATCTATCTATCATCTATCTACCTGTCTGTCTTTTGTCCATATATCTATCTAATCTACCTGTTTATGGGTCTGCTTTTCTTAGACTTAGCCCAATGCCTGGCACAAAGAAAGAACACAATAAGTACATAATGAACAAATGAATGAATCTATGGGTAAAATAAGGCAAGGGTATCTGATGATTAATTTCATTTATTTTCCTCTCTGACAGATTTTGAGCGTTTGTAGGGCTTTTAGGAGAACAGAGAGTATGGCAATAAATTTGCTCCAAGTAATTTTCCCCATTTGGATTAAGAAAAGAAGAAGCATTTATCAAACTCATCTTTGTTGATTGATGTGGATATTAAAATATTGCCTTTAAAATGTTTATCATAGTAATATATTTAAAGAGTCAAATTGTTCTATAAAGTTTATTCAGAAAAGAGTAGCCCCTCCCCATATCCTTTCCCAATTTCCCTTTCTCCAGAGGTAACTGATTTATGTTCTTTTAACTGTTTTCTCTTTCTATTTTGCATCAGTATTTCCAGGTCTTTAGATAAAATACTTTTATTTATGCTTCAGTTTCTCAATTTCAGGCATTATGCATTGAATTTTTCTTACATTAGATTAAACTTACCTCTTTCACCACCAGCCTTCCCACCCTACTCTCTAGAGTTCATACTATAATAATTATGCAAGAGCTGTTGCCAGCTAAGCCATGATAATACACGTGATTGCTTTTTCTTTCCAGCACTATTTTCTAACTTTCCTTGGAATATATATTTCCTTTATGTCTCCATTTTCTATCCATTTATCATAAATTTGGCCTCAAACTCCCTTGAACTATTAAGACAATTCAGCTATTTATCAATCTCCTCTTCATGAAACCTCCCCAGAGCCCTTTGGTATACTTCAGTCTACGTCAGCTGCCCTCCAGCCTGGTACACAGCTGCTGTCTCTAGTCTTTTGTCCCCATGACACGTGGGATTTCCTTTCTATCCTGGTGTCTTCTACTCTTTTCTGCATCCATATGTTCCTCTTTCTCAGTTTACTCCCTCATTATGTGGAGCATCTTCCAGTAGCTCCCAGAGAGACAGGGCTTCACAATCAATTTTTGAACTGGTGCCTATGGAAAAATTATTTTGTTTATCCCACTTTTCTGAGTTTTAGCTTGCTAAGTGTAGACTTGCTTTAGAATTTAAAATGCATTGATTGATTGATTGATTGTCTCCTATCTTCTAGGGAAGATTTTGAGAAACCAGAATACATTATATTTCCTGATTCTCTGTATTTAACCTTGTTTTTTAATTCTACCCAGAATCTTAGAGAATCTTTTCTTCATCATCCGTGTTCTGAATTTCATTATTATGTGCTTTCTGAGTGTTTGATTTGATCCACTCTGTGGGCCTTTTCAAATTGAGCATTTGGGGGTGCAGAGCAAGATGGCAGAAGACTAGGGTCCCCAAGTCACCTGTCCCCACAAACTTACCTAGATGACTTTCAAATCATTCTGAAAACTTATGAATTTGACCTGAGATTTAAAGAGAGAACAGCTGGAACGTTACAAAGAGGAGAGTTTCCACTTCTAACAAGGTAGGAAGACAGAAAAATAAATAAGTAAAAATAATCCAGTGGGGGAGGAGGCCCTGCAAGGAGCCAGGCTAAAACCAGGTGGCGAAAGCCTCGGGGACAGGAAAGCCCAGTCCTGGAGAAGCAGGAACCTTAAAAATTCACACCAGATTCTTCCCAAAGGGAAAGGTGCTCGCAGGGAACTCGGGCAGGATCCCAGGAGAGGCAGTGGAGCCTCCAGGATCCTGGGGCACTAACAGGGGAAATGTGCCCATGGGAGAGCCGCCACAGACAGCGGACAAGCTCCACAAAGGGCTGGAGCATGAGCCCGGTGGAGCCTCAGGAGAAGCTCCAGCAGCGGCTCTGGGCAGAAGAGGCTGTGTGGCCCAAGGATAATGATTCCAGTGGCGCAGGCCCTGGATCTCAGGGCACCGGGGGACACAGCCCAGGATCCTGTGCTCCCCCCAGGACAGGTGGAGGCTGGGAGGACCCAGGACAGCAAGGACACTCCTGCCATCAGGCGCTCCTGAGCTGTTCAAGTCTGCCCCCTGCCACCCCCAGGAGCATCTGCCAGTGCAGACTGGGAGCTGTGGTAGTTACTGTGGAAGCTGAGTGCAGGGCTGGAGAGCTGGCCGCCACCACTGTGGCTGTCCCTCCTGGTGTCACCCTGTGTCTGGATGGAGCAGGCCCTCCAGGGAACAGGGGCCTCACAGAATAAACAGCTCCCATTGACCCATGCACCTGGCAGGTGGCAGGGCAGCTCCCCCAGGTGCATACAACTGAGAATCAGCATAGCAGGTCCCTCCCCCAGAAGACCAGCTGAAAGGACAGGGGAAGAGTAAGTCCTTGACCAAGCAGCGCTGGAAAGCTACAGAGGAAGTGGAGGGTTTACAGTATATTGAACCAGGGGATACACTTCTGTGTTTGTTTTGTTTGTTTGTTGTTTTTTCCTTCCTTTATTTTTCTTTTAATATTTTATTTATTCATGAGAGGCAGAGAGAGAGAGAGAGAGAGAGGCAGAGACACAGGCAGAGGGAGAAGCAGGATCCACACAGGAAGCCTGACACGGGACTCGATCAAGGGACTCCAAGATCATGCCCCGAGCCAAACACAGACGCCCAACCACTGAGCCACCCAGGACCCCTTTTTCTTCCTTTCTGCAGTACAACTCATTTTTAGCTACTCTGCACTGAGTAACATGACTAGAAAGAACTCAACACAAAAGAAAGAATCAGAAACAGTGCCATCTCCCACAGAGTTACACAATTTGGATTACAATTGGATGTCAGAAAGCCGGTTCAGAAGCACAATTTTAAAGCTACTGGTGACTCTGGAAAAGAGCATAAAGGAATCAAGAGACTTCATGACTGCAGAATTTAGATCTAAGCAGGCTGAAATTAAAAATCCATTAAATGGGATGCAATCCAAACTGGAGGTCCTAATGATGAGAGTTAATGAGTTCGAAGAAAGAGTGAGTGACATAGAAGACAAGTTTATGGCAAGGAAGGAAGCTGAGGAAAAAAGAGAAAAACAATGAAAAGACCAAGAGTAAAGGTTAAGGGAAATAAATGACAGCCTCAGAAGGAAAAATCTACATTTAATTGGGGTTTGAGAGTTCACCGAAAGGGACAGAGGACCAGAAAGTATTTGAACAAATCATAGCTGAGAACTTCCCTAATTTGGGGAGGGAAACAGACATTCAGATACAGCAGATAGAGAGATGCCCCACTAAAATCAATAAAAATAGTTCAACACCTCGACATTTAATAGTGAAACTTGCAAATTCCAAAGATAAAGAGAAAATCCTTAAAGCAAGAGACAAGAGATCCCTAACTTATATGGGGAGAAATATTAGATTAACAGCAGACCTCTCCACAGAGACCTGGCAGGCCAGAAAGGGCTGGCAGGATATATTCAGGGTCCTAAATGAGAAGAACATGCAGCTAAGAATACTTTATCCACCAAGGCTCTCATTCAGAATAGAAGGAGAGAGAAAGAGCTTCCAAGATAGGCAGAAACTGAAAGAATATGTGACCACCAAATTAGCTTTGGAAGAAATATAAAAGGGGACTCTCTAAAAGAAAGAGGAAGTCCAAAGAAATAATCCACAAAAACAGGGACTGAATAGGTAGTATGAAGACACTAAATTCATATCTTTCAATAGTAACTCTGAATGTGAATGGGCTTAATGGACTCTTTAAAAGAGGCAGATTTTCAGACTGGATAAAAAACCAAGACCCATCTATTTGCTGTCTATAAGAGACTCATTTTAGATGTAAGGACACCTACAGCCTGAAAATAAAAGGTTGGAGAACCATTTACCATTCAAATGGTCCTCAAAAGAAAGCAGGGGTAGCCATCCTGATATCAGATAAATTAAAGTTTGTCCCAAAGACTGTAATAAGAGATGAAGAGGGACACTATGTCATACTTAAAGGATCTATCCAACAAGAGGACCTAACAATCATCAATATTTATGCCCCAAATGTGGGAGCTGCCAAGGATATCAATTAATAACCAAAGTTAAGACATACTTAGATAATAATACACTTATCCTAGGAGACTTCAACACGGTGCTTTTTGTAAATGACAGATCTTCTAAGCACAACATCTCCAAAGAAACAAGAGCTTTAAATGAAACTGGGCCAGATGGATTTCACAGATATTTACAGAACTTTGCATCTGAATGCAACTGAATACACATTCTTCTCAAGTGCACATGGAACTTTCTCCAGAATAGACCACATCCTGGGTCACAAATCAGGTCTCAAACAATACCAAAAGATTGGGATTGTCTCCTGCATATTTACAGAGCAGAATGCTTTGAAACTAGAACTCAATCACAAGAAGAAATTTGGAAGATATTCAAACACGTGCAGGTTAAAAAGCATCCTGCTAAAAGATGAATGGGTCAACCAGGAAATTAGAGAACAATTAAAAGGATTCATGGAAACTAATGAAAATAAAGATACAACTGATCAAAATCTTTGGGATACAGCAAAAGCAGTCCTGTGAGGGATATAATTCTCAATACAAGCATCCCTCAAAAAATTGGGAAAAACTCAAATACATAAGCTAATCTTGCATGTAAAGGAACTGGAGAAAGAATATCAAATAAAACCTACACCCAGCAGAAGAGAGTTAATAAAGATTTGAGCAGAACTCAATGAAATCGAGACCAGAAGAACTGTGGAACAGATCAACAGAACCAGGAGTTGGTTCTTTGAAAGAATTAATAAGATAGAGAAACTGCTAGCCAGCCTTATTAAAAACAAGAGAGAAAGACTGTAATTAATAAAATCTCAATGGAAAAGGAGAGATCACAACCAATACCAAGGAAATACAAACAATTTTGAAAACATATTATGAACAGCTATACAACAATAAATTAGGCAATTAATTAATTACCTATATGGTACTAAATTAGATCATATCAACAAGAGATAAAACAAGAACCATATGATCCTCTCATTAGATGCAGAGAAAGCATTTGACAACATACAGCATCCATTCCTGATCAAAACTCTTCAGAGTGTAGGGACAGAGGGAACATTCCTCAGCATCTTAAAAGCCATTTACGAAAAACCCACAGCAAATATCATTCTCAATGGGGAACCACTGGGATCCTTTCCCCTAAGAGGAAAATGAGAGGGATGTCCACTCTCACCACTGAGATTCAACATAGTACCCCCACACACACACCTCCCTTTCCACCACCCCTTGTTCGTTTCCCAGAGTTAGGTGTCTCTCATGTTCTGTTACCCTCCCACGCATTTTCTCTCCTTTCCCTGTTATTACCTTTCAATATTTTTTATATTCCCCAAATGAATGACACCATATAATGTTTGTCTTTCTCTGGTTTACTTACTTCGCTCAGCATAATACCCAGTAGTTCCATCCACATTGAAGCACATGGTGGGTTTCTAATGGCTGAGGAATATTCCATTGTATACAGAGACCACATCTTCTTTATCCATCATCTTTCGTTGGACACCGAGGCTCCCTCCACAGTTTGGCTATTGTGGCCATTGCTGCTAGAAACATCGGGTGCAGGTGTCCTGGGGTTTCACTGCATCTGTATCTTTGGGGTAAATCCCCAGCAGTGCAATTGCTGGGTCGTAGGGCAGGTCTATTTTTAACTCTCCGAGGATCCTCCACACAGTTTTCCAGAGTGGCTGCACCAGTTTACATTCCCACCAACAGTGCAGGGGGTTCCCCTTTCTCCACATCCTCTCCAACATTTTTTGTTTCCTGTCTTGTTAGTTTTCTCCATTCTCACTGGTGTGAGGTGGGATCTCATTGTGGTTTTGATTTGTATTTCCCTGATGGCCAGTGATGCAGAGCATTTTCTCATGTGCGTGTTGGCCATGTCCATGTCTTCCTCTGTGAGATTTCTCTTCATGTCTTTTGCCCATTTCATGATTGGATTGTTTGTTTCTTTGCTGTTGAGTTTAATAAGTTCTTTATAGATCTTGGAAACTAGCCCTTTATCTGATATGTCATTTGCAAATCTCTTCTCCCATTCTGTAGGTTGTCTTTGAGTTTTGTTGACTGTATCCTTTGCTGTGCAGAAGCTTTTTATCATGATGAAGTCCCAATAGTTCATTTTTGCTTTTGTTTCTTTTGCCTTCGTGGATGTATCTTGCAAGAAGTTACTGTGGCCAAGTTCAAAAAGGGTGTTGCCTGTGTTCTCCTCGAGGATTTTGATGGAATCTTGTCTCACATTTAGATCTTTCATCCATTTTGAGTTTATCCTTGTGTCTGGTGCAAGAGAGTGGTCTAGTTTCATTCTTCTGCATGTGGATGTCCAATTTTCCCAGCACCAATTATTGAAGAGAATGTGCTTTTTCTGGTTGATAGTCTTTCCTGCTTTGTTGAATATTAGTTGACCGTAGAGTTGAGGGCCTAATTCTGGACCTGCTTTATGTTTTAATCAACAATGTATTAGTTTTTCATATCTGAAAATATATTAAGCATGATTTGTATCACTGTTTACTTAATAATTCATTATGTTGGATATTTAGGTCACTTAAAAGTTCTCAATATTATAAATGATATTGCCAGGGACACCTGTGTACATCAACATTTGGCTACATCTATGATTTATTCCTAAGTATAGTTTCCTGCAAGTGGAATTATTGTTTCGAAGATGAGAATTTATAAAATTTTTATGCCTGCTTTTAAATTGAGTTTCAGAAAGATTGTACCAGTTTCTCCTGCACTGTAGAATACTATCAATATGCAACTATAAAGCACTTGCATCTTGGTGCTGGTGACAAGCTCCACCTCACTGGACAGCTGTAGACAGGAGAGTCAGGATATTTTCAATGCCTGGTCTTTTGCCAGAGCCGATTTTAAAGGGTTAATTTAAAGCATTTTTTGTTAAAAGATCTTGTGTTCCACGTTCCATCATGTGTTTCTCCCCCTTCCTTGCCAAATAAACTAGCTTCATAGCATACACAGCCTGTGCTGTGGGACAGAGGGACTCTGGAATAACCTAAGAAATAGACAAGGATCTTCTCTAAAAGGTCCTTCCCTCCTTCCATCCATCCACAAGCATGGGAATCACACTGAATACTGGGAATAATGAAAACAAAAGTCTAGCCCTTACAAGCTCATACTCTATAAGGAAGGACAGACACATCTAATTAGTTGCTTTACCATTTTCTACTATATGAGTAGATCATGAATTTTTATTGCCCTCTGTTAGTATAATCCTCTTTCACTGAATAACTGGGGCAGCAAATGAATGTTTTTTGAGGAGCTGAGCATCCAAGCTTGACACACTTATTCCACATCCTTATCCCAACCACAAATGAATGTTATTATATTAGCATATCTATTCCATAGAGGGGAAACCAAAACTCAGAGTTTGTCTTTACCCACCAAAAAATCTCCTGATCTCTGCTCCTCTCTCTGTTGCATGTGGTCATCACCACAGCAGGGACATCCCTAAAGCTCAATCAAAGCTACTTTTCCTCCAGATTAATTCATCTTCCTAAAATCAAATTATTAGCCATTCCTGGATTACATGCCCTAGAAATGTCAGGGCTGCACATGTGGGTACAGGGGCTGGTGTCTGTTTCCAAGGCAGTGGGCCTAGGGAGCAGGTTTCAGCTGGGTGAGGTGTTTCCTATCTGTTTTTGGGACAGGAATGTGAAAGTTACCCAAGGATCAAGTAGAGGCTTCAGAAGGTCTTGAATGTGCTTCCCCAATGCGCCCCAAGCTGCTGCACAACTGAAAAGCCCACAAGGCTGTGTTGTAGAAGCTGAGAAGTGTTGTCAGAAGAGAGGCAGGGAATGAAGGAACTAGTTCAGGGGTCTCAACGCAGTCTCCAGACATTACCAGAGGGCTACACTGAGGCAGTTGTATCAGCCACCATAACTCATAGCTTTCTCCTTATCTTCCAACTTAGGTGTTGCAAAAGGGCAAAAAACCTGAGCAGAGACCTGTGCTGTGGTTATGCTGCTTTCTCTGCTAAGAGTACTACTCAGAAGAATATGGGATTGAGGAACTAACTCAAATTACACTTTTTTTTTTCTCCACTTAATATTTGAGAGATACGAAGCTCAGCAAGATCAGGAAACGTGCCTGACTTTCAAAATCCTGGTTAGTGGTATACTTAAGATATTTATCCTCCACATTACACAATTTCTTAAGAAGAAAAGTAGTGTTCATTATTTATTTATTCAATTATTAATTTATTTAAAAATTAAGCACCAACTCTCTCAGGCATGACCTGGTCCTGGCAATATGCCAATGTATAAGATTAGTGCACAAACTCTGCTCCCAAAGAAGTCTAGGACCAAACGGACACCCCTTGGTGTTGATATAGAGCATTAACTGGCATTCTCTGAGATAATGAATACTACACATTTTTTAGAATAAGTTTTCATACTTTTACAACACTATGTGTGATTTGGTTCCAAGAAAATCGCTATGTAATAAGGAAGAGGTGCTCACGCCCAAAATTTAGTTGTTAGTTATTCCACTCTTGTTTCATTTCTAGCCTTAAATATTAGGTTGGCCATATAAAGTTGCAGGCTAGATAGGTCAAGATGGTTAAATAGCAGCAGTCTCTAATGGTTAAGCCTAAATTGAACTAGCCCTGGAACATTCCTGGAGTGCCTCATCCCAGGACTGAATAGAAAACCTGGGCCCACAGCTCTGCATTACATCCAGACCTGTGAATATGGAGTTGCCCAAAGCTTAGATTTTCCCACATATTGCAGACAGCGGATGTCCCTCCTCAGGCATTTATGGAATGAAAGGAGGAACTGGGAGTTGGCTGGAAGTCTTGCCATCTTCCGTCACTTTTATTAACAGAGAAGATTAGTAATCATGTGCAGCCCCACATAAACATTCAATCTTCAGCCTTCACTGATTCCTCTGAGAGTTTTCTCCACATTTAGCCTATCCATCAGTGACTTTTTTATTTGCTCGTTTTTTGATAGCTCAAAGTGGTGTTTTTACCAAATTAAAAAGAATAACATTTACAGGATGAACTCAACTCAGCTGAGTCCATGGAAATGACTTCACAGTCTTCCTGACCTGTTTCTGATTTAGCCTAACATGGGTTAAGATGCAGGCTTATCAGAGCATAGCTAAAGCACATTTACATGAAACACTACAGACCACTCACAATAGGCATGTCAAATGGCTTCTCCCCATGAGCCTACAGGGCCAGATTACTCTGGTGGGACATAATCCCTGGGGTAAGTGTTATAGACCTGACTAACGCATGCGTTCATGGTCTCTTGTAGCTTCATACTTACAGTCAACAGAGTTAAAAACATGCACATTTGATGCATGCTGCTGTCTACAATGTTACAGGTTCTCCTGCAGCAAGATTAAAATGATGTGACCTATTCATCATGCACTTTTTCCTCCAGAAAAAAAGGAAAGAAAGAAGGAAAGAGAACTAACTGGGGATAGGGAGGATATGCTAAGGAGTGCCCAGTGTAGGAGGGCTGTGTGGGCCTGCATAGATGTAGCATGGGAGCTGAGTGTCAAGAGGTTCCCCAACACCTTGATGTTTCAGTTGGAAGCCATGGGGTTCACAGCCTTTTGAGATGGCTTTATGTATGCCAGAGATTGTGAGGTCAAAGACAGAGTCAGATTTAGTTAGGATTTCCCTCTATGGGGTTTTCCCAAAAAGGACTGTGCCTGACCTAGGCATTCCAACACTCACCTATACCCAGTAGAGCCCCCATCAACTCTCTCCTGCTCCTCACTTCCTCAGGTCCACTGCACACATGCCCCTCCTGGCTTCCCCCTGATTTCTGCCAGCTGTCACAGCCTGCCACTGAGTCTTAGCTCCAGGAATCATCTCTAAATAACCTTTAACCAGCCATACCTCCCCCCCCTATTCTCAGGAGACAGATAGTAAATGCACACCTGTGTAATACGCTGTGTCAGCAAATGTTACCAAGAGAAGAAGGTGGGAGTAAGGGACGGGGGAGTGACGGAAGAGTTTTTATTTTTTTATTTTTTTTATTTTTTTATTATTTTTTTGACTGGAGAGTTTTTAATTTAGAAGTAGGGTTCAGATGAAAGCCCTTATGATGATGGGATATTGGGCAGATCCTGCATCAAGTGAGTGAGTTATCATGAGAGGTTATCTGCAGAGCAAGAGCAAGTACAGACCCCTAAAGAAGGGGCAGGCATGGCAAACTCTAGGGATAGAAACAATGGGCCCACAGCTTGGAGTGAGGGGAAAGTGGGTTCCGAGCCAGGGCCAGATGGTCTGGAAGTAGTTTGTGGCCACTAATTTAGAATTTCGTGAATGAGATGGGAAGATTTAAACAGAATGTTTTTTAAAACAAAAGAATGAACTCTTTATTTGAAAACAAACAACTCAACAATCAACTGACCATCTTTTCTAAAACTTAGACGGATTTTACGGGCACTCTTTCCCAGAAAAAAAGAAAATTATGTCATTTTCCAAATACTAATACAATTTTTCTCTTTGTTACTTTCTTTTTTTATATATAGAAATATATTTTTTATTGATGTTCAATTTGCCAACATATAGAATAACACCCAGTGCTCATCCCATCAAGTGACACCCTCAGTGCCCATCATCCAGTCACCCCCAAGCCCCACCCAACTCCCCTTCCACCACCCCTAGTTCGTTTCCCAGAGTTAGGAGTCTCTCCTGTTCTGTCACCCTCACTGATATTTCCCACTCATTTTCTCTCCTTTCCCCATTATTCCCTTTCAATATTTTTTATATTCCCCAAATGAATGACACCATATAATGTTTGTCTTTCTCTGGTTTACTTACTTCACTCAGCATAATACCCAGCAGTTCCATCCACATTGAAGCAAATGGTGGGTATTTGTCGTTTCTAATGGCTGAGGAATATTCCATTGTACACATAGACCATATCTTCTTTATCCATCATCTTTCGATGGACACCAAGGCTCCTTCCACAGTTTGGCTATTGTGGACATTGCTGCTAGAAACATCGGGTGCAGGTGTCCTGGGGTTTCACTGCATCTGTATCTTTGGGGTAAATCCCCAGCAGTGCAATTGCTGGGTCGTAGGGCAGGTCTATTTTTAACTCTCCGAGGATCCTCCACACAGTTTTCCAGAGTGGCTGCACCAGTTTACATTCCCACCAACAGTGCAGGGGGTTCCCCTTTCTCCACATCCTCTCCAACATTTTTTGTTTCCTGTCTTGTTAGTTTTCTCCATTCTCACTGGTGTGAGGTGGGATCTCATTGTGGTTTTGATTTGTATTTCCCTGATGGCAAGTGATGCAGAGCATTTTCTCATGTGCGTGTTGGCCATGTCCATGTCTTCGTCTGTGAGATTTCTGTTCATATCTTTTGCCCATTTCATGATTGGATTGTTTGTTTCTTTGCTCTTGAGTTTAATAAGTTCTTTATAGATCTTGGAAACTAGCCCCGTATCTGATACGCCATTTACAAATATCTTCTCCCATTCTTAGGTTGTCTTTTAGTTTTGTTGAATGTATCCTTTGCTGTGCAAAAGCTTCTTATCTTGATGAGGTCCCAATTGTTCATTTTTGCTTTTGTTTCTTTTGCCTTCGTGGATGTATCTTGCAAGAAGTTACTGTGGCCAAGTTCAAAAAGGGTGTTGCCTGTGTTCTCCTCGAGGATTTTGATGGAATCTTGTCTCACATTTAGATCTTTCATCCATTTTGAGTTTATCCTTGTGTCTGGTGCAAGAGAGTGGTCTAGTTTCATTCTTCTGCATGTGGATGTCCAATTTTCCCAGCACCATTTAATGAAGAGACTTTCTTCCAATTGATAGTCTTTCCTCCTTTATCGAATATTAATTGACCATAAAGTTGAGGGTCCACTTCTGGGTTCTCTATTCTGTTCCATTGATCTATGTGTCTGTTTTTGTGCCAGGACCACACTGTCTTGTTGACCACAGCTTTGTAGCACAACCTGAACATCTGGCATTGTGATGCCCCCAGATATGGTTTTCTTTTTAATATTCACCTGGCTATTAGGGGTGTTTTCTGATTCCAGAAAAATCTTAAAATAATTTGTTCCAACTCTCTGAAGAAAAGTCCATGGTATTTTCATAGGGATCGCATTGAACATGTAAATTGTCCTGGGTAGCAAAGACATTTTCACATTATTAATAATTCCAATCCAAGAGCATGGAATATTTTTCCATCTCTTTGTGTCTTCCTCAATTTCTTTCTCTTAATGTATTGTTGGGTCACATTGGCTAGTATCTTTTTGAGAATATTTGCATCCATGTTCATCAGAGGTATTGGTCTATAATTCTCCTTGTTGGTGGGGTCTTTGTCTGGTTTTGGAATTAAGGTGATACTGGCCTCATAGAATGAGTTTGGAAGTACTCCATCCCTTTCTATCTTTCAGAACAGGTTTAGTAGAATAGGTATGGTTTCTTCTTTAAACCTCTGATAGAATTCCCCAGGGAAGCCATCTGGCCCTGGACTTTAGTGTCTTGGGAGGTTTTTGATGAATGCTTCAATCTCCTCCTTGGTTATTGGCCTGTGCAGGTTTTCTTTTTCTTCCAGTTCCAGTTTTGGTAGTTTGTGGTTTTCCATAAATGCGTCCATTTCTTCTAGGTTGCCTAATTTATTGGCATATAGCTGCCTATAATATGTTTTTAAAATCGTTTGTATTTCCTTGGTGTTGGTAGTGATCTCTCCTTTCTCATTCATGATTTTATTTTATTTTAAAAATTTTTTTATTTATTTATGATAGTCACACACAGAGAGATAGAGAGGCAGAGACATAGGCAGAGGGAGAAGCAGGCCCCATGTACCGGGAGCCTGACTTGGGATTCGATCCTGGGTCCAGGATAATGCCCTGGGCCAAAGGCAGGCGCCAAACTGCTGCGCCACCCAGGGATCCCCATGATTTTATTAATTTGAGTCTTTCCTCTCTTCTTTTTAATAAGGCTGGCTAAAGGTTTACCTATCTTATTAATTTTTTCAAAGTACCAACTCCTGGCTTTGTTGATCTGTTCCACAGTTCTTCTGGTCTCGATTCCATTGAGTTCTGCTCGAATCTTTATTAACTCTCCTATTCTGCTGGGTGTAGGATCTGTTTGCTGTTCCTTCTCCAGCTCCTTTATGTGTAAGGCGAGCTTTTGTATTTGTGTTCTTTCCAGTTTTTGGATGGATGCTTGTATTGAGATGTATTTCCCCCTCAGACTGCTTTTGCTGCATTCCAAAGATTTTGAATAGTTGTATCTTCATTCTCATTACTTTCCATGAATCTTTTTAATTCTTCCCTAATTTGCTGGTTGACCCTTTCATCTTTAAGCAGGATGATCCTTAACCTCCACGTGCTTGAAATCCTTCCAAACATCTTCTTGTGATTTAGTTCTAATTTCAAGGCATTATGGTATGAGAATATGCAGGGGATGATTCCAATCATTTGGTATCAGTTCAGACCTGATTTGTGACCCAGTATGTTTTATATTCTGGAGAAAGCTCCATGTGCACTTGAGAAGAATGTGTATTCAGTTGAGTTTGGATGTAAAGGTCTGTAGATATCTGTGAAATCCACCTGGTCCAGTGTATCATTTAAAGCTCTTGTTTCTTTGGAGATGTGGTGCGTAGAAGACCTAATGATTGTAGAAAACACTACATTGAAGTCACCAAGTATAAGTGTATAGCTATCTAAGTATGTCTTAACTCTGGTTATTAATTGATTGATATATTTGGCAGCTCCACATTCGGGGCATAAATATTGATGATTGTTAAGTCCTCCTGTTGGATAGATCCTTTAAGTCTGATATAGTTTCCCTCTTCATCTCTCACTACAGTCTTTGGGATAAACTTTAGTTTATCTGATGTAAGGATGGCTACCCCTGCTTTCTTTTGAGGACCATTTGAATGGTACATGGTTCTCCAACCTTTTATTTACAGCCTGTAGGTGTCCTTCTGTCTAAAATGAATCTCTTGTAGACAGCAAATAGATGGGTCCTGCTTTTTGATCCAGTCTGAAACCCTGCACCTTTTGATGGGGTCATTAAGCCCATTCATGATCAGAGGTACTATTGAAAGATATGAGTTTAGTGTCATCATGATACCTATTCAGTCCCTGTTTTTGTGGATTGTTCCTTTGGACTTCCTCTTTCTTTTACAGAGTCCCCCTTAAAATTTCTTGCAGAGCTGGTTTGGTGGTCACATATCCTTTCAGTTCCTGCCTATCTTGGAAGCTCTTTATCTCTCCTATTCTGAATGAGAGCCTTGCTGGATAAAGTTTTCTTGGCTGCATGTTCTACTCATTTAGGACCCTGAATATATCCTGCCAGCCCTTTCTGGCCTGCCATTTCTCTGTGAAGAGGTCTGCTTTTAATCTAGTGTTTCTCCCCATAAAAGTTAGAGCTTTCTTGTCTCCTGCTGCTCTAAGGATCTTCTCTTTTTCTTTGGAATTTGCAAGCTTCCCTATTAAATGTGAAGATTTTGAGCAGTTTTTATTGATTTTATGGGGGTATCTCTGTATCTCCTGGATCTGAATGCCTGTTTCCCTTCCCAGATTAGGAATGTTCTCAGCTATGATTTGTTCAAATACATATTCTGGCCCTCTGTCTCTTTCAGCACCCTTGGGAACCTCAATTAAACGTAGATTTTTCTTTCTGAAGCTGTCATTTAATTCTCTTAATCTATCCTTATGATCTTTTAATCGTTTTTCTCTTTTTTCCTCAGTTTCCCTGTTTGCCATCAACTTGTCTAGGTCACTCACTTGTGCTTCTACCTCGTTAACCCTCATCATTAGGACGTCTAGTGTGGATTGCATCTCATTTAATTGATTTTTAATTTCGGCCTGATTAGATCTAAATTCTGTAGTCATGAAGTCTCTTGAGTCCTTTGTGATTTTTTTTCAGCCACCAGGAGCTTTATAATAGTGCTTCTGAATTGGCTTTTTGACATTGAATTGTAATCCAAATTTTGTAACTCTGTGTGAGAGAGGACTGTTTCTGATTCTTTCTTTTGAGGTGAGTTTTTCCTTCTAGTCATTTTGCTCAGTGCAGAGTGGCCAAAAACAAGTTGTATTGGGAAAAGGAGAAAGAGAAGAGAAAGGAGAGAAAGAAAAAAGAGAAGGAAAAAAGAGAAGAGAAGAGACAGAAGAGAAGAGGGAGAAGAGAAGAGAGAGAAGAGAAGAGAAGTGAAGAGAAGTAAAAGAAGAGAAGAGAAGAAGAGAAGAGAAAGAAGAGAAGAGAGAGAAGAGAAGAGAAGAGAAGAGAAGAGAAGAGAAGAGAAAGAAGAGAAGAAAGAAGAGAAGAGAAGAGAAAGAAGAGAAGAGAAGAGAAGAGAAGAGAAGAGAAGAGAAGAGAAGAGAAGAGAAAGAAGAGAAGAGAAGAGAAGAGAAGAAAAAAAAGGGGGGAGCAAACAGAAAACAACAACAACAACAAAAACCCAAAAAAACAAGGGGTAGTATCCTCTGTTTCTGTATACTGTAAATGCCTCAACTTCCCCCTGAAACTTTCCAGGGCTGCTTGTTCAATAATTTGCTTTCCCCCTATCCCTTTAGCTGGTCTTCTGGGAGAGGAGCCTGCTGTGCTGATTTTCAGGTTCTAGCTCTTGGGGGAGCTGCTCAGCCCCCTGTCTGGTGCAGGGCTCACTGAAAGTTTTTTAACCTGTTTATCCTGTGAGGCCACTTGTGAAGCTCAGTGGAGGTTGTTTATCCTGTGAGGCCCCAGGAGGAACAACAGCAGTAGCAGCGGCCAGCTCTCCAGCTCTAGAGTCACTTCCTGCAGTAACTACTGCAGCTCTCAGTCTGCAGGGGCCTGGATGGCCTGGGGACTGGGCCGCTGATCTGCTCTGCTTGGGGGAGCTGCCCGGAGCCTGGAGCGTCCTTGCTGTCCTTTGCCTTCCTGGCTTCTGCCTGTCCTGGGGGTAGGGCTGGATCTTCGGCTCTGTTCCCAGCATCCTGGGCTCCCGGGCCTGCACTGTTGGAATCACACTCCCAGTCACGCAGCTCCCTCTGCTCGGAGCCTCTGCCTGAGTCGCCTAGGTGCTGCTCCCAGGTTCAGCCCTGCGCCACCATGGGGGTGTGGAGCGCTCTCCCCGGGGAGGAGGTGCTCTGTTAGTGCCCCTGGGAGCCTGAGGGCATCCCCGCCCCTCCTGGGATCCTGCTCCAACTCCCTGGGAGTGCCTTTCTGGCGGGTAAGGTTGGTGAAGCCCCTGCTTCTCCTGGACAGGGTTTTCCTGGGGCTCTCCTGTCCCGGGGGCACTTGCCCTGGCCTTAGCCCGGCTCCTCGCGGGGCTCCTCCCCCTTGGATGCCTTTTGTTTCTTTATTTCTTTTTTTCCCCATCTTCCTACCTTGATAGAAGTGTGACCTCTTCTCACTGTAGCATTGCAGCTGTTTTCTCTTTAAATCTTAGGCCAAATTCGTAGGTTTTCAGGATGATTTGAAGGTTATCTAGGTAATTTCTTGGGGACAGGTTACTTGGGGGAACCCTACTCTTCCCCCATCTTGCCCCACCTCCCTCTTACTTTCTTTCTTGCATACACATTCGCTTGTTTATGTCAAACGTGCTGGCATAACACTTTTGCCCAGAGCAGCTCTTCAAATGTGGTGGTATGATCACAAATTGGTAATCACTTGGTGGGCCGGACTAAGATCACACACGTAAACCCAGTGGCATTTGGTTCTGACCAAGAACCAGAGAAAAATATATAGCTCTATAAGTATGTATAATTCAGTATATATAATTTGAATTTACTTTATTTTAGTTTTGGCAAAACAGAGAAATAAGAAAAGCATTTTAAATTTCTCCTGAGTGCTTAACAGCCTATTGGTATTTGCTTAGTGGCATGGGATGAGGGTAGAAGGTTAAGAAGGAGCAGTTATTGTGGGCTAAAGGAATCATGAAGTCTGGAGAACTTCGACTTTCGTATGGAAGTGAGGAGAATTGGCATGAATGTTTTCTAGTGCACCGACTTTTTAATAGAAATATTTTTATTGGTCCCAGTAAGAGAGGATTGCCCACTGATTGCCCTTAACAAAAGAATTGATGTAATCTGATTCAATTTCTGACAAAGATCTCCCTGGCTCCCATGATGGAATAGTGTGATGGGCCAATGGGACAAGCAGAGAAGTGGGTTAAGAGGCCTCTGAGAGTGCAAAGCAAGGAATGAGGCTGGCCAAATGAAGCAGTGGTGGTGCCAGTGAGGAGATTCCTAAGGAAGAGGATTTTCAAGAGTGTGAGATCCAAGGGGGAACCAAGAACAGCTTTGAGGACAGCTGTGATAGAAGCAGGTGATGGCTGGAGGTGATCAGTAATCCAGCCCCAGGCACACTGAATCTAGAATGGCTCTCAGCCAGATAGGAAGGGCATTGACTAGAGGGTTATGTTGGTTTGGAGTTAGGAGCAGGACTGAGTCAAGGAATGAAGGTGAAGTGGGAGAAGGAGGCTGAGGACCAAGCCCAGGCAATCCAACATTCACAGGTTGGGGAGGTAGGGGGATTCACAAGAAAATGGAGGCAGGAAAACAATCTCTCATCTAGACCTGTCTGCTCCCCACTTTGGCAGTTGGTAGCTAGATTTATGGATGTAACACAGCAATGAGTGCTGCTATGTGCCAGGTCTGTATCCATGTTGGGGAACATGCTTCTGTGGAGGTCCTGTCAATGAGGAAGTTCAGTGGAGCAGACACATAGGGAAATGGATGGGTAATTCCATTAATGTGGGTTCTGGGTTAGATGAAGCCAGGCTTCAGTGAGTGCAGAGGCAGTGATGGGGCTTTCAGGAGGATGCTGGTCTTGAAATATGAACAGGCACTCACTAGGCCCATAGTGGGGGCCATGGGAAGGCAGGGATGACTGTGAGGATGTTCCAGAAGGGAGAGTAGCACATGACATCCTACATGTCTATGACTGTGCAAGGCATTCTCCACCTTGTTATCCAGCAGGCCTCGGTGTCTCTCTCTCCATGTGACCTGCTTTTTTTTTTTTGCTATAGGCACAAAGGCCCAAATAACCATGTTCGCTCATTCATTCAGTGATTATTAAATCTCTACTTTGTTCCAGGCCTGGGCAATATCCATGCAGTAGACAGATGTCCTTTCTGCCTTTCAGGATTTGATTGGTTGGGAATGAGTAATAAACAAATAAACAAGGTAGCTATAAGTTCTATGAATCAAATAAAACACAGATGTATGTAAAAGGGCTGTGTGAATCTGGTATTCAGGGAAGATGTCATGGTGGCATTTGAGTCAGACAGTTTGTGTGTATCTGTAGGGAGGAGTTGGGCCAGCCTGGGGTGATCCAAGGAACATGAGGTAGGCACAAGTGAAGGACAATAGTACAGACTGAGTTATAGCACTCAGGAGGGACAGAGCAGGTTGGAGTTTGCTTAAAACACTCAAGTTTTATTTGATGTGGGAGGTAAGGTCATTGATTAGAATATTTGTTTTACATTTTATTTATTTATTCATGAGATACACAGAGAGAGGCAGAGACATAGGCAGAGGGAGAAGCAGACTCCCCATGGGGAGCCTGATGTGGGGCTTGATCCTGAACTCTGGGATCACTTCCTGAGCTGAAGGCAGATGCTCAACCAATGAATCACCCAGGTGTCCCTGATCAGAGCATTGAACTGGGGAAGATATAATTTAGTCAAACTTTTAGAAAGCTGACTCTAGCCACTGGGGAAAGAACATTTTACAGAGAATGGTATGCAGCAGGAAGGTTCTTTCTGGTGGGTGAGAGGCAGTAGTTGCATTTGGGATGGTAAGAAATGGTTGGGTCCAAGCTATGATTTACAAGTGCAGCCCCCAGCCTTGCTAAGCAGTTTCATATGGAAAGTAAGGGATAGAGCAAGATCAGGAAAGATTCCCAGGTTTTTGGAGTGAGTGGTTGAGTGATGTTCCACAGACATGGCAAAGACCCTCCTAAACCCATCACTCATGATCACAGCTCTCAACATCAGATTCTGCCTAGAGGTCATTCAGCCTGGACCTTGCTAAGGATGTTGGCCTCCTTGATCACACTGACTCTTCTCAGATGTGTCCAGTGACAGGGGTGAGGATATCCCTGTTTGTCCTGGCAACCTGCTCTCCAAACAATAGGAGGCTAGGGAGAGTGGATGCCCAGTCACACTGCCAAATGAATTTGCAGGAGTGAGGCCCCTCCAGGAACTGTTCCAAATCCACACTTCTTTACTTTTTGTCCTACTAATTCTGTCACAGAAGCCAGCAGAGGATCTAGCATTCACGATGGAGTCTCCTTTGTAGCATCTCGTTCTCATTATGTTTGAGAAGGTGACTGAACGTACGGTGCTGCGTGTCAGCAGGGTGCATATTTTCTTTCTGAATTAAAGCATTTTTCAGACAATGTCAGATCAAACACTCAAGCATGTCTCAGAGGTCTACTAGGTACTTGGTGATGAGCTGAATTTAAAGTGTTGTTCTTTATATTCCCCGTAGAAGTGAAGCCATATAATGATTGATAGTGAAAGTGATTATAGGGGAAAGGAGAGAAAATGAATGGGAAAAATCAGAGAGGGAGACCAAACATGAGACTCCTAACTCTGGGAAACGAACAAGGGGTGGTGGAAGGGGAGGAGGGCGGGGGGATGGGGTGACTGGGTGAGGGGCACTGAGGGGGGCACTTGACGGAATGAACACTGGATGTTATGCTTTATGTTGGCAAATTGAACTTCAGTAAAGATAAATACATATAAAAAATAAAATGTTGTTCTTGCCTTATTAATTAGCTGTGTAATCTTGCCCAAGTTACTAAATCTCTTTGAATCTTTGTTTCCCCTTTTGTCAAAGACTACCTACGTACTTGAAAAGGATTATGATTATCTCATAAGGTGGTTATTGCTATTGCTGTCCATAATTTTATTTTGTGAGGTAAATTAAAAGACTCGCTGATGTGGCTAGTGTTATCATCAGGCATGTAGTAAATACCAAACCAGTGTTAGCTCTTCTCTGCTCTCTGTATGTGCTTGGTCAAGTGGCGGCAGACTGCTGTGCTTCTGTGATTTTACCTCATCCTTTGGGGGAGGTCTTTGGGTTTTTTCTCCTCCCCACTCTGGCTGGGACACGGTGGTCTCACATGGTGTCTATGGAATGTCCTCTAGGCACTGACCCTACTTCTACTTAATTCTTATAATCCGTGTTCAGCCAGTGAATTAATGACACAGAAATAGCCTTGGTCCCTTTGTTAGAATTGGTGCCAAATAAGGCCAATGACACACAAAACAATGGTAAAAATAATATAACAATATGTTTTTACAGTTACTTTGAGAAGCTTAAAAAAGTGCATAGCATAGTACCTGGCACGTAACAAGTGTACGATTTAGAGACAGAGAGATAGAGATAGAGATAGATAGATAGAGAGAGTGAGAGAGTGAGAGAGAGAGAGAGGAATTTAAATATGTGGGTTCATTGTGTTTTTAGAGATAGGGTAAAAGTATATCAATAACTTCTACTTATTGAACAACCGGACTGGGTATTTTTCTCATTTCACTAAAAACCCATTAAATACTCTTTAGCAGATGAGGAAGCAGAGACTCAGTAAAATCAAGTACTTCACCAAAGGACCTAGAAGTGATCTGTGGCAGAGCTAGGACTGAGCTCCACTCTGACCCCAGAGTCCTTTTCATTTGCTCATTGTAGCCATTTGTGTTTGTTGCTCAAGAGAGGCATATCTGATGGGATCCAGCTTTGAAAGTCAGCACTGAGGCACATGAGGAGATACTCTGCCTGGAGGAGGAAAGCTGGTTTGGGGAAGAAACACAGGTTGGAATGGGCTTACACTTTTCAAGCAGAGGCACTGGGCCATCCAGGGGGGATGTACACAGATAAGGAAGGAACAGGATGCCACAGGGTGTGTGAATATAAGTGGAATGTAGCTGGGCATTCACCTCAAGCAGTTGTGTGACCTCAGAGAGAAATGTATTTGAGTTAGGATTCCTCTGAGGGTATTGTCAACATTCTTCTTTGCCAACTTGCCAGGAAGAACCCAGGAGCAGATACAGGAGAAGAGAACAGAGACTTTCAGTTGAATGAGTTAGATTTGAAATGTCTGGGAGGCATCCTGATGCGTATGGCTGGGAATGAGGGATGGGATTTGAAGCTCCAGAGAAGGGCTGGGCTGGTGGCCACTGGGAGTGTCAGCCTTGCAGTGGGTGAGGATGTGGGTCCTGGAGCCTCTGTTCTGACTCAAGTCTTCATCAGCACATGCCCTGGATGAGGTTGCCAAATTCTCAGGGTAAAGCAGGGGCCATGATCTTGTGGAAACAAATGATTTTGTTCTTTTTAATCCTGGCACATTTATTTATTTTTATTTATTTATTTTTTTAAAGGATTAAAAATGACTTTAATTTTAAAACAGCAACACTATATAAATCTAAACAGAAATTCCAAATTTCCTGTCATTCTTCTGGGAGTTCAGAGCAAAAGTCGCTCTTTTTTCTCTTTTTTTTATTTTTATAAATTTATTATTATTATTTTTTGGTGTTCAATTTGCCAACATATAGAATAACACCCAGTGCTCATCCTGTCAAGTGCCCACCTCAGTGCCCATCACCCAGTCACCCCCACCCCCCGCCCACCTCCCCTTCCACCACCCCTAGCTCATTTCCCAGAGTTAGGAGTCTCTCATGTTCTGTAAAAAAAAAAAAAAAGAAAATCCTGGCACATTTAGTGTGGAGTTAAGAGAGGGTAAATGTCTATGGGTGAAAACTGAGCTCACAGATAATGTCATGTAAGTGGCCTCCAAAATTGGTAACATCTCATCTCTTCAGATATAATTAAACATAGCATCCATTCCAAACATGTTTTTGACTGGGACTTTCTGATTTAAACCAAATTGCAGTGTTTTGGGTGTATCTAGACACTGAATAATGTTCATATCCATGATGATGAAGAATGAGTTAGCTGAGGGGGTTGTAAGGACTGTAAGGAAACAGTCTGGAAACTGTTTCCTTTTTCATGGTCAGGTGGTCATAAAATTTATAATGCCAGTGAAGATGAGTTTGAGAGTGAAAGAGAAGAGGGTGTCCCTGGGGGCACCTCTAGGAGCATGGCCAATGGTTATGGGGAGGAACCTCACTCTGGGCGGGAGGTGTGCTGCCCCATAACCTTGGATAGCTTTGAGACACCTCCAAGTGCTATGGAGCATGTCAAGAGGTCAGCCCTGATCTGTTGGAGGTTACAGCCTCATCTCATACCCTCTCCTCTCCCGCTCTCTCTGCTCACTCAGTCACAGTCCGTGACCCTAGATCTTGCCAGACTCTCCATTTTCAAGCCTTGGCACTGTCTGCCTCTCTGCAGTGCCTTCTACCAGCAATGCTTGCTCCTCTTTGTCCTTCTGACCTCAGCTCAAATATGTTCCCTTCAGACTTCAACATCCAGAGGATGGTAGTACAGAAGGCAGTACGTATTTTGTATTGCCCATCCTGTCCACCCTCACAGATTCCTGCATGGGTCTCATCACAGTTATTAGTGTGTTGTCTCTCTGCCCTACTGAAATGTAAGATCCACAAAAGCAGTGACTAGTTCTGCCCTGTCCTCACCCAGAGTCATGTTGGAATACAGTTAGGTGGGCAGGGCTGATTTGAGCCTGTGGCTGTCATCTGCTTTGAAGCCCCACTGAATCTATTCTATCTACCCTATTATTTACTTAGAGATTTCATTTCTGTCCATCTGAGGTCAACGATCAGTTAAGGAAATGTGTGCACTTTCCATCAAAACCACTCACTGGGTGCCGCCTAAAACACCTGCCCTTCCTACTCTTGCTCCTAGCTAACTGCTTAGCCTCATCACTTGCTGATGCCATTTGGTACCAGGGTTCCTTCTTGTCCCTCCCACACTGCATCACATTTGCTTACTTCAGTGTAGGGCTGCCTCTCCTAGCAGCCAGGGCACTCATTAAGCTGAGAGGCAATGCCTGGCACAGAGCAGGGCCCAGTTTGCTCAATGGGTGTTTGAAGGATGGAGAGGGCTGCACATATGCACTGGTAGCCAAGGACACTGGAGAGGGGCTTGTAGAGGAAGATTCTAACTCCACGGGACCATGCATTTGGGCTTCTATCAGTTGCAGATGCCAAATACTAATAGCAGAGGAAATTTATCCTGAATAAAAAGGCGGTTAACATTCTGCAAATATTTTCTATCTCAGACATGCACAGAGTAATTTTGATGAAATGTGTTGGTTTACAGAACCTTCGGTATTATGCACATTCACTGAAATGCATTTGGACTTGACTCTGCCTTGGAGAACTGCCGTGAAGGAATGTAATCAAATCACTTGTGAACTCAATATTGCTTTCCTATGGATTATTTGGATGTGGCGCTAATAAAAATGCTTGCTTTTTTCTCTCCCCAGCAAATCATTGCTGTGTGCAGCCATGAAATGTTGTCGCACTCCTATTTTATTGCAGATTTGAATTACCTGGATTATTTTGTTGGACAGTGGCTCCCTAAAGCACAATGAATCAAAATCATTAATTACTTCTCGAGTGTGCGTGATCCACCGGAAAGCATTAAACTCCACTCAGGAGCTTGTTTGGTGATGATGGCTTCTGGGTCAGTTCTTCAGGCCTCGATCAGATGGAAGTTTCCATCTGGACAAGATGTTGCCATTTGTTGCTCTGGTTTTGAAAGTGGCAAACACTGCTTGACATCAATGGGCACCAGGCAGCTTGGGCTTTCTGATCTTGGTAGAACAGGCCCTCGTTCACACTCCATTCAACAGGCCTAGAATACGCGCTCACGGCACCTGCTTTTCTCTGCGATAGCCTCCTGTTCTGCACCCTATGTATTTTTTTTTAGACAACAGAGGAAGCGAGCCTTCTGAAGTGCAAATATAGCCACTCCTTTTCCCTTGACAAGAGCTTCAAGACCCTTCCATTGCCCTGCAAGGTAAATAAAGTCTCCATACCTACAGTCCTACCCGCTCTAGCCTTTCCTACATCTCTAGCTTCATTCCCAGCTACTTCTACCATAGCCCCTTCCCTCCCAGCCCTATGCTACCAGCCAGACTGGCCTTCTCATGACTCCCTTGGGCTTCATGTCTATGTACAGTCCTGCAGACCTTTACCGTTCTTCATGAGATGGACCTCAAACCATAGCACCTACATTCCGACCTCTGGCTGGATGAGGGTGTCACCCCTGAGTTTATAGCACTCTGATTACCAGGATTAATCCCACCCTGAGTACATGGAGAATAGTAATGTGGACTAGGGCCTCCCTCCATGTTGTCAATGAGGTAGCTAGTCCCACCTTGTGGGGTCTTTAATGATCACAATTAAAGACCCCCACAATCATGGGAAGGCACGTAAAACTACAGATTTATTATAAACTCAGGTCCTAGAGGAGGAGACTACATGGGAGAAAGTCCCAGGGACTGGGCTTAACCAAATAGGCAAGGAGGTGAGAGAGAAGGAGCATCTGTGGGCCAGTGCCTTTATTAGGGGTCAGGGTGGAGACCACAAGAGAAAGCTGAATTGAATTGGTATATTTGAATCTCACTGGGTCATCGTCAGAGGAGGGCAAGAAGGGCAACTTGTGGCAGGGACCAGCCTTATCACATGGGTGCACTTGGTCACCTGGGAAGGAACCTATAACCTGTTTGCGGGGATGTTGAGACAGCAGGAAAATATGAAGTTTTAAAAATTTAAATATATACTCACACACCCACTAGTGACAGAGGTGGCCTGTGTGAATGCTCTGGTTCTGAGGGGTAATAACTTTGGTAGGGTCTGAGTGAGAGTGCAAACCCAGCAGTGTGGAGCTGCTATCACTTGCTGCTATCACTTCCTGCCACACAGGAAGGCAGGCTCTGTGGGTTTAGACCCTTCAGTGACCTGAAAGTCAGGAAATCTAGATTTCCTATGAAATGTTCTCGGATTTCTTCTAAACATTTTAACGTTGTAGCAAACATTAAGTTCTTTTGTGTGGTTTGCTTTATACATATACTTTTACATCCTGTTTATTCTGAAAAAAAAAAATGTGTCTGCCTGTCAGGTGTGGCCCCCAGGCCTGGTGCTTGTCTCCTCTGGTTTGGATGTAGACAGTAGGTGAAGAAAGCTGACATAAATTGCTTCGTTTGTAGTGATTAACCTCAGGAAGAGGCTTGCATACTTCTCCATAGTGAATTCTGTGCTTTGAGTTGGAACAGAAGCAGCAGAGACTACAGTGTGGCAGAGGCAGGTGACTCCCCACAACGTATGCATGTTCTCTTCCTCTTGCTGGGCATATATTCAGCTAAGTGATGTTTCCAGAGGTCCTTGTAGTTGGGTGGCCCATAGGACTGAATTTTGGCCAATGGAATAGGGTAGGAACAAATACCATAGAAACTTCTCAAAACATCATCTGTTCTCTCTTGCCCATCTGCTTCTTGGAGGATGATATGTTGGGTGACCTCAGAAGCCACAGGATTAAGAGAAGAAAGACTATCAGCCATGTCCCCCAAATAACTGGGTGAAGTAGAATCTCCCTCCCACGCTCTACTCCTTACCAAGTATATTTTGCATGAGCAAATATCAAGGTTCCATGTTCATAGCAACTCAAATTACTCTAACACAGCATGGCTTCCCCCACAGGTATGACTGTACCCACAGGGAATCCTCCAGTCCTCTGGGGTGGATGAGGCCACCGAAGCCAGGGGGTTGAGACCACTTCAGCTTGACTCTCATGGGAGCAGGGACAGAAAGGAGGAGTCCTTGGCTAGGCTCTACTTAGCACTCAGCCTTGCTTCCCTTGATCCTGGTTTGTTCCTGGCTTTCCTGATGGACAAAGGAGGTACAGGAGGCTGGAACCCAGAGTGGCCGTGCCTGGAGATAGGTTCTATTAGGGTCCTAGGTCACAACTCAGGAGGCATTAATCTCCTCATCCTGCTCTAGCTCTACCCTTTATTCTAGCTGAGCCAATTCTGCATCACCCCTTAGGTGTGCTGCCCCCTAAGCCACACCTTCTACTTGCTCCCATGTCCTTTGAATTTACCCTCATCTATTTACTTTGACCTTCTGGACCTGGCTCTGACGTGACAGCCACCCTTGATTTTAGGCTTACTGAATGTCCCAGGCCCATGTAGGTAGCTCACTTGGTGGCACACCCTTCCTGTGAAGGAGTGCACTGGCACGGTGCTGCATGGAACTCTGACTCTGCAGAGTCAGATTCCAATCCCCCATTCTTATCCACAGGAAAAGGTTCCCACTTGGCTAATGCTTAGACTTTGAGTTTGAAAAATAATGCTTATAAGATGAGGAAACCTCTGTCACAGTGAACGTGTCAACAGGTAGGATTTAGGACCCAAACCTTTGAGTCTGGATTCAGCTGGCCTTTGGCCACAGCTGCCCGTTTGTTGGGCTCAGACTCCTAGGATCTATCCCTTGCCTACATGGTACATATGTTTCATCCCCTGCAGAGACAAACTGAGAGCAGAGAATTTGTCTAATTAGCAGTCAGATGCTATTTGCCCAGCTCATCCAATTAAAATCTTCCATCTACCCAGGTTCTGAATAGAATGACGATGGGGGACCTTATGTCCTTGATTCAACCCAGGCCATTTTCTATTGAGGGTCATTGACACATGGATTCAAGGGCCATAGATGCAAAACTGAAACCTATATCTGAAATTAATTCACCTAAGAATTTTATGGACATTGTTGAGAATAAGTAAGCAAAGTTTTAAATTTGACTTTAAAAAATTAAAGCAAACTTTATCCAACAAATAAATCTCTTATTTTATTAATTTATAATATAATTTCTTATTCTGAATAGTTTGCAGAGCAGGCTGTATGAGTGTCTAGTGTGTTCTTTTTCGTGTATGAGTCACTTGCTCTGCAAAAACATGTACCCAGAAAGGAGGAAAGAGAGACTGAGGGTGAGTGAAACTCCAAGTAAGCCCTTTATTCTTTGAGAGTATTGTTTACTTAAAAAAAAATGAGCATGTATGCTGTTTTTAAAAATAAAAACAACGGGGAAAGAAAAAAAAAAAGAAGAAACAAGAGAAAAGGGGAGTGAAAAGAGAAAACAGTGAGAGCCCTGGAGGGTGTTTTCTGCAAGGATAGTGGGGAAGGAGGGTGGAGAGCAGGAAGACTGAGCAGACTCCTGTGACAAGGGGAAGCTCCTGCCCTCTGTAGTGCGGAACACCTGATCACAATGAACAGGGCAACTGCTGTATGTGTCAGTTTAACTGCTCGGCATTTTCCAGCCTTACTTTAAAGCCACAACCATAAGAGTTGAGGAAAGATGGCAGAAGACTAGGGGTCCTCAACTCACCTGGTCCCACAATCTTGCCTAGATAGCTTTTAAAACATCCTGAATACCTGTGAATTTGACCTGAGATGTAAGGAGATAACAGCTGGAATGCTACAGAGAGAAAAGGTTTTGCTTCTGACAAGGTAGGAAGGAGGAAAAGTTTTTTAAAAATAAAATAAATAAGTGGGGAAGGGGCACCACAACAAGCAGGGTGAATGTAGAGCCCTGAAAGCCTCTGCAGCATGAATCGCCCAGCCCTGGACAAGCAGGAACTTTAAAAATCCACGCCTGAGTTTTCTCTTACTGAAAAGTGCAACAGGGAAATAGGGAAGAATCACAAGAGGGGCAGTGAAGCCTCAAGGTTCCAGGAGACACTATAAGACTAGGGGCACCTGAGAGAAAGTTCACCACAAACCACAGCCCAATCTCGCTAGAGGGCTGGAGCACTACAACCTTCCAGAGCATTTGGGAGAAACCAGCTGGTTATGCCAGCGGCTCTAGAGCTCCCATTACCCTGGAGCCTGGCAACAAACAGAGGGGGCTGTCCTTTATTCCCTGTGGGAGAGGCAGTCCCCAGGAGCATGGGTCCAGCGGCACAGGGCCTCAATCAGAGGACGCTGAAGTGCACAGAACCGACTATCCCCCATTCCCCCGGGGGCAAGTGGAAGCAGGGAGGGCACAGGAAGTGAGAACTCTCTTGCGGCTGGGTGCCCCCAAGCTGTGCAGATCAGTGCACCTGAGCCTGCCCCCAGGAGCATTTGGCCAGTGTGGACTGGGAGACTGGGGTTGAGTACTTGAGGGAAGCTCTTGGCTGTAGAGCTGGAGATCTGGTTGTTGCCATTGTTTTTCCTTTTCATTTTGCCTTTCAACTGGGGGAGGTGGGGCCTCTAGGGAACAAAGGATAAACAGCTTACACTGAGCCAGGCCACTTGGCAAGGGGCGGGCATCTCTGCCCAGGCACAGACACCTGAAAATCAGCACAGCAGACCCTTCCCCAAGAAAAACTGTTGGAAGAACAAGGGAAAAGCAAGTTTACTGAACAAGCAGCACTGGAAAGCTCTAGGACTGAGAGAAAACAGTATATAGAACTAGAGGGTTTTTTTTTTTTCTTTCATTACAACTCATTTGTATATCAGGTTAAAAATTTCCAATATTTTTTCTCTTTTCCTTCCTTAACTACAATATTTTACCAACTCCTCGTTTTTAAGCTTTTACCTTTTTGACTTTCACATTTCTACAAGTACATGTCTTAGATATATTTTTCACTTTTGGATTCCTTCAACATATTCAATTTAAATTTGGTAGATATGCAAGATATGGGTTTTGTTTTTAGTTTTTCCTGTCTCCTTTTGTTTTACGGTGGTGGAAGTTAGTACCTTCTAACACACGGACCAAAATACACCCAGAACCAAGTGGAACAACAGGTTGGTTCATTCTGTGAGACTGTATTCTCTCTTCCTTCCCACTATGACCCCCTCTTTTATCTCGTTTATGTTTTGTGGTCCATGTTGGATCTTCATATAAATTTTGCTTGTTTTTATAAATTTGGAATGGGCATCTTCTAATATACAGAACAAAATACACTCAGAACCAAGATGACTGCCACCTAAGTCCCCTCAGGGAGACTATATTATTTTCTGTCCACCACCACTTGCTCACCACCACCCCCCCTTTTTTTCTTCTTTGTTTTTATTTTTGTTTTGAGTTTTTATCTACACTATTTTAAAATTTAAAATTTTGTTTTTCACTTTAGTTCTCCTTTTGTTTTATTTTGTTCTGTTCTTCTTTTTCTTTTATTTTCTAGCCTCTGGCCTCTTCAGAATCATCTAGGGTGTATTTTACTTAGATTGTGGTTGATATTTCTGGCTCAGCTTGCTCATACAATCACTCTGCACAGGACAAAGTGAATAGAAGGAATTAACCACAAAAGAAAGACCCAGAAGCAATACACTCTGCCACATAGTTACAGAATGTGGATTTAAATACGATGTGAGAAATTCAATTCAGAAGTAAATTATAAAGTTACTAGTGACTCTAGAAAAAAAGCATAAAGGACTCTAGAGACTTTGTTACTGCAGAATTGAGATCTAATCAGGCCAAATTAAAAGTACTTTAACTGGGCAGCCCAGGTGGCTCAGTGGTTTAGTGCTGCCTTCAGCCCAGGGCTTAATCCTGGAGACCCGGGATTGAGTCCAATGTCAGGCTCCATGCATGGAGCCTGCTTCTCCCTCTGCCTGTGTCTCTGCCTCTCTCTCTTTCTGTGTCTCTCATGAATAAATAAATAAAATCTTAAAAATATATTTTAACTGAGATATAGTCCAAACTGGATGCTCTAACTGCTAGGGTTAATGAGGTGGAAGAGAGAGTGAGTGACATAGAAGACAAGTTGATGGCAAGGAAGGAAATAAGCTGAGTAAAAAAGAGAAAAACAATTAAGAACCCATGAGGAAAGGCTTGGGGAAATAAATGATAGCTTGAGAAGGAAGAATATACGTCCAATTGGGACTCCAGAGGAGAATGACAAAGTGAGGACCACAAAGCATATTTGAACAAATCATAGCTGAGAAATTCCCTAATCTAGGGAAGGAAACAGGCTTTCAGATACAAGAGATAGAGAGCACTTCCCCCCAAATCAGTAAAAACCATTCAACACTTCAACATTTAATAGTGAAAATTGCAAGTTCCAAACATAAAGAGAAAATTCTTAAAGCAGCTTGAGATAAGAGATTCCTAATTTACAAGGGGAGAAATATCAGATTAACAGTAGATCTCTATACAGAGACCTGGCAGGCCAGAAAGGGCTGACATGACATTAACAGGGTACAAAATGAGGAAAACATGCAGCCACCAATACTCTATCCAGCAAGGCTCTCATTCAGAATAGAAGGAGAGATAAAGAGCTTCCAGGATAGACAGAAACTGAAAGAATATGTGACCACCAAACCAGCTCTGCAAGAAATATTAAGGGGGGGCCCTGTGAAAGAAAGAGGGAGCCCAAAGAAACAATCCACAAAAACAGGGACTGAATAGGTAATATGATGACACTAAATTCATATCTTTCAACAGTTACTCTGAATGTGAATGGGTTAATGATCCCATAAAAAGACTCAGGATATTAGACTGGATAAAAAAGCAAGACCCATCTATATGCTGTCTACAAGAGACTCATTTTAGACCTCAGAACACCTGCAGACTGAAAACAAAGGGGTAGAGAACCATTTACCATTCAAATGGTCCTCAAAAGAAAGCTGGGGTAGCAATCCTCAGATCAGATAAATTAAAGATTAAACCAAAGACTGTAGTAAGAGATGAAGAGGGACAGCTATATCATACTTAAAGAGTTTATCCAACAAGAAGACCTAACAATTATGAATATTTATGCCCCTAATGTGGGAGCTGCCCAATATATCAATCAATTAATAACCAAAGTAAAGAGATACATAGATAATAATATACTAACAGTAGAAGACTTCAACATAGCACTCTCAGCAAAGATAGATCTTTTAGGCAGAACATCAAAAAAGAAAAAAAGGGCTTGAATTATACACTGGACCAAATTAGAGAATAATTAATAAGATTCATGGGCTTTCCAACCTTCTGCCTCTTGTGGTTTGGAACTGGACTTTTTCTCCTACTGAATACACCAGCTCCTGTCTGGGAGCTTTCCCCTAAAAATCTCCACAGGTTCTGGTTACACGTTCCTTCCCCCCTTCAGTGGTATGAACCAAACCCATGATATGGCCAAAGAATTCTGCATAAGGAAAACCTATTCCTATTCAGAAGACCTGAGAAGCTGATGCCATAGGGAAGCTATTCAGGCCTCCTAGGTAACTTTCAAATCATCCTGAAAACCTATGAATTTGACCTGAGATTTAAAGAGAGAATAGCTGGAACACTACAGAGAGAAGAGTGTGTACTTCTAACAAGGTAGGAAGGCAGGGAAAAAAAAGAATCAAGTGGGGGAGGGACCCCGAGAGGAGCCAGGCTAAGGCCCACTGGCAAAAGCCTCGAGGACAGGAAATCACAGTCCTAGAGAAGCAGGAACTTTAAAAATACACACCGGATTCTTCCTGGACGGAAAGGTGCTTAGCAGGAAAACTGGGCTGAACTGCAGGAGGGGCAGTGGAATCTCCAGGTTCCCAGGGTCACTAAAAGAGAAAGTGCACCCCTGGGAAGAGTGCACCACAGACTGTGGACCGAGATTGGTAAAGGGCTGGAGCGTGCACCCACAGGGCCTTGGGAGAAACTCAGGCAGTGGCTCTGGAAAGAGGGGTCTACACCCTGCTTCCTTTGGGAGCAACAGACCTGGGAGAATGATTCCAAGAGCATAGACCACAGATCCCAGGGCGCCAAGCAGACACAGCCTAGGATCTGGTGTTCCCCCCAGGACAGGTGAAGGCAGGGAGGGCACAGGACAGCGAGGACTCTCCTGCTGCTGGGCAACCCCAAGCTGTGCAGATCAGTGTCCCTGACCCCTGGGAGCATCCAGGTCAATGTGGATTGGGAGACTGCAGTATTTACTGCAGGAACTGACTCCAGAGCTTGAAGGCTGGCCGCTGCCAGTGGTGTTGTATTCCTGGTATCACCCTGCACCTGGGATGGAGTGGGGCCACCAGGGAACAGGGGCCTCACAGGATAAACACCTCCCATGAGCCCTACACACACCTAAGAATCAGCACAACAGGTGCCTCCTGCAGAAGACCAGCTGGAAAGACAGGGAAAGAGCAAGCTCCTGGCCAAGAAGTGCTGGAAAGCTCCAGGGGAAGTTGAGGGATTTACAGTATATAGAACCAGAGGATACCCCTCCTTGTTTTTGTGTTTGGTTTGGTTTGGTTTGAGTTTTTTGTTTTGTTTTTTTCTTTTTCTTTCTTCTTGTTTCCAGTACAACTTGTGGTTGTGGTTTTTAGCCACTCTGCACTGAGCAAAATGACTAGAAAGAAGAACTCACCACAAAAGAAAGAATCAGAAACAGTACTCACTCCCAAAGAGTTCCAGAATTTGGATTACAATTCGATGTCAGAAAGCCAATTCAGAAGCACAATTATAAAGCTACTCGTGGCTCTGGAAAAAAGCATAAAGGAATCAAGAGACTTCATGACTGCAGAATTTAGATCTAATCAGGCTGAAATTAAAAATCCATTAAATGAAATGCAATCCAAACTGGAGGTCCTCATGACAAGGGTTAATGAGGTAGAAGAAAGAGTGGGTAACATAGAAGACAAGTTGATGGCAAGGAAGGAGGCTAAGGAAAAAAAAAGAAAAACAATTAAAAGACCCTGAGGAAATGTTAAGGGAAATAAATGATAGCCCTAGAAGGAAAAAATCTACGTTTAATTGGGGTTCCAGAGGACGCCAAAAGGGACAGAGGTCCAGAAAGCATATTTAACAAATCATGGATGAGAACTTCCCTAATTTGGAGAGGGAAACAGGCATTCAGATCCAGGAGATAGAAAGATCCTCTTAACATCAATAAAAACCATTTAACACCTCGACATTTAATATTAAAACTTGCAAATTCCAAAGATAAAGAGAAAATCCTTAAAACAGCAAGAGACAAGAGATTCCTAAATTATATGGGGAGAAATATTAGATTAATGGCAGACCTCTCCACACAGGCCTGGCAGGCCAGAAAGGGCTGGCAGGATATATTCAGGGTCCTAAATGAGAACAACCTGCAGCCAAGAATACTTTATCCAGCAAGGCTCTCATTCAGAATAGAAGGAGAGAGAAAGAGCTTCCATGATAGGCAGAAACTGAAAGAATATGTGACCACCAAAACAACTCTGCAAGAAATATTAAGGGGGACTCTGTAAAAGAAATAGGATGTGCAAAGAAACAATCCACAAAAACAGGAACTGAATAGGTATCATGTTGACACTAAATTCATATCTTTCAATAGTAACTCTGCACATGAATTGGCATAATGATCCATCAAAAGATGCAGATTTTCAGACTGGATAAAGAAGTAATACCTGTCTATTTGCCATCTACACGAGAATCATTTTAGACATAAGGACACCTAGAGCCTCAAAATTAATGGTTGGAGAACCATTTACCATTCAAATGGTCCTCAAAAGAAAGCAGGGGTAGCAATCCTCATATCAGATAAATTAAAGTTTATGCCAAAGACTGTGGTAAGATATGAAGAGGGACACTATATCACACTTAAAGGATCAAACCAACAAGAGGACTAACAATCATGAATATTTATGCCCCAAATGTGGGAGCTGCCAAGTATATCAATCAATTAATAACCAAAGTGAAGACATACTTAGATAATAATGCATTAATACTGGGAGACTTCAACATCTTGCATTCTGTAGATGACAGATATTCTAAGCACAACATCTTCAAAGAAGCAAGAGCTTTATTTTTTTTTTAATTTTTTTTTTAAATTTTTTTTATTTTATTATAGTCACAGAGAGAGAGAGAGAGAGAGAGAGAGAGATAGGCAGGCAGAAACACAGGCAGAGGGAGAAGCAGGCTCCATGCACCGGGAGCCCAATGTGGGATTCGATCCCGGGTCTCCAGGATCGTGCCCTGGGCCAAAGGCAAGCGCCAAACCACTGCGCCACCCAGGGATCCCGAAGCAAGAGCTTTAAATGATACACTGGACCTGATGGATTTCACAGATATTTACAGAATTTTATATCCAAATGCAACTACATACACAATCTTCTCAAGTGCTCATGGAACTTTCTCCAGAATAGACCACATACTGGGTCACAAATCAGTCTCAACTGATACAAAAGCATTGGAATTGTACCCTGCATATTTTCAGACCATAATTCTTTGAATCTTGAACTCAATCACAAGAAGAAATTTGGAAGAAAGTCAAACACATGAAAATTAAAGAGCATTTTGCTAAAAGATGAAAGGGTCAACCATGAAATTAGAGAAGAATTAAAAATATTCATGGAAACTAATGAAAATGAAGATACAACTGTTCAAAATCTTTGGGATATAGCAAAAGCAGTCCTAAGAGGGAAATACATATCACAATACAAGCATCCATCAAAAAATTGGAAAAAACTCAAATACACAAGCTAACCTCACACCTAAAGGAACTGGAGAAAGAACATCAAATAAAACCTACACCAATCAGAAGAAGAGAATTAATAAAGATTCAAGCAGAACTCAGTGAAATATAGACCAGAAGATATGGTTCCTCAAAGAGTTAAAAATAGAAATACCCTACGACCCAGTAATTACACTACTGGGGATTTACCCCAAAGATACAGATGCAGTGAAATGGCAGGACACCAGCACACCAATGTTTCTAGCAGCAATGTCCACAATAGCCAAACTGTGGAAGGAGCCTGTGTCCACTGAAAGATGATGGATAAAGAGGATGTGGTTTATGTATACAGTGGGGATATTCCTCAGCCATTAGAAATGACAAATGCTCACCATTTGTTTCAATGTGGATAGAACTGGAGAGTCTTATGCTGAGTGAAGTAAGTCAATTGGAGAAGGACTAACATATGGTCTCATTCATTTGGGGAATATAAAAAATAGTGGAAGGGAATAAAGGGGAAATGAGAGAAAATGGGTGGGAAACATCAGTGAGGGTCACAGAACATGAGAGACTCCTGACTCTGGGAAATGAACAAGGGGTAGTGGAACTGGAGGTGGGTGGGGGGTTGGGGTGACTGGGTGATGGGTACTGAGGGGGGCACTTGAAGGGATGAGCACTGGGTGTTACGCTATATGTTGTCAAATCAAACTCCAATAAAAAATATACAAAAATCCCTAAAACCAAATCAAAACAAAACAAAACAAAAAACAAACAAACACAAAATCCAAAGAAATAGAAATGGTTTTAAAACATATCATGAGAACTAAACACCAACAAATTCGGAAATCTAGAAAAAATGGATGCATTTCTGGAAAACCACAAATTATCAAATCTGGAATAAGAAGAAATAGGAAACCTGAACAGGACAATAACCAGAGAACAAATTGAGCAGTCATCAAAAACCTCCCATGACACAAAAGTCCAGGGCCAGATGGCTTCCGAGGGAAATTCTATGAAATGTTTAAAGAAGAAATAATACCTATTCTATGAAAGCTGTTTTGAAGGGTAGAAAAGGACGGAATACTTCCAAACTTGTTTTATGAGGTCAGCATTGCCTTGACCCCAAAACCAGACAGAGACCACACCAGAAAGGAGAATTATAGACCAATATCCCTGTAGAAAAGCCCACAGTGAATATTATACTCAATGGGGAAAAACTGAGAGTCTTTCCCCTAACATCAGGAACACAATAGGGATGTCCACTCTCACCAAGGTTAGTCAAGTCCTAGAATCAGTAATCAGGCAACAAAAAGAAATAAAAGGCATTCAAATTAGCAAGGAAAACGTCAAACTGTCCCTCTTCACAGATGATATGACACTGTATATAGAAAACCCAAAGACTCCAGCCCAAGATTGCTAGAACTCATACAGCAATTCGGCAATGTGGCAGGATAAAAAAATCAATGCCCAGAAATCAGTGGCATTTCTATACACTAGCATTGAGACTGAAGAAAGAGGAATTAAGGAGTCAATCCCATTTAAAATTACACCCAAAAGCATAAGATACCTAAGAATAAATCTAACCAAAGAGGTAAAGGATCTGCACTCTAAAAACTACAGAACACTTATGAAAGAAATTGAGGAAGATGTAAAGGGTTGGAAAAAAACATTCCGTGCTCATGAGTTGGAAGAATTAATATTGTGAAAATGTCTATGCTACCCAGGGCAATTACACGTTCAATGCAATCCTTATCAAAATACCATGGACTTTCTTCATAGAATTGGAACAAGTCATCTTAAGATTTTTATGGAATCAGAAAAGATCCCAAATAGCCAGAGGCATATTGAAAATGAAAACCATAGCTGGGGGCATCACAATGCCAGATTTCAAGCTGTATTACAAAGCTGTGATCATCAAGACAGTGTAATACTGGCAAAAACCAGACACTTAGATCAATGGAATAGAACAGAGTACCTAGAAATGGGCCCTCAACTCTATGGTCAACTAATATTAGGCAAATCAGGAAAGAATATCCACTGGAAAAAGGACAGTCTGGGGCAGTCCAGGTGGCTCGGAGGTTTAGCGCCGCCTTTGGCCCAGGTTGTGATCCTGGAGGCCCAGGATAGAGTCCCACGTCAGGCTCCCTGCATCAGGCCTGCTTCTCCCTCTGCCTGTGTCTCTGCCTCTCTCTCTCTCTCTGTGTGTGTCTCTCTCATGAATAAATAAAATATGAAAAAAGTACAGTCTATTCAATAAATGTGTTGGGAAAATTGGACAGCCACATTGAGAAGAATGAAACTGGATCATTCTCTTACACCATACACAAAGATAAGCTCAAAATGGATGAAAGATCTAAATGTGAGACAAGAATCCATCAGAATCCTAGAGGAGAACACAGGCAACACCCTTTTTGAACTTGGCCACAGCAACTTCTTGCAGGATGCAGCTATGAAGCCAAAGGAAACAAAAGCAATAGTAAACTATTGGGACTTAATCAGGATAAAAAGCTTCTGCTCAGTGATAAAAACAGTCGACAAATCTAAGGGACAATCTACAGAATGGGAGAAGATATTTTCAATGATATATTAGATAAAGGGCTAGTATCCAAGATCTGTAAAGAATTTCTCAAACTCAACACTCAAGAAACAAACAATTCAGTAATGAAATGGGCAGAAGTTATGAAAAGAAATTTCTCCAAAGAAGACATGGACATGGCCAACAAGCACATGCGAAAATGCTCTGAATCACTTGCCATCAGGGAAACACAAATCAAAACTATAATGAGTTACAACTCACCAATGAGAATGGCCAAAATTAATAAGACAGGAAACAACAAATGTTGGAGAGGATGTGGAGAAAGGGGAACCCTCTTGCACCGTTGGTAGGAATGCAAACTGGTGCAGCCACTCTGGAACACAGTGTGGAGGTTCCTCAAGAAGTTAAGAATAGAGCTACCCTATGTTCCAGCACTGCTGGGGATTTACCCCAAAGATACAGATGCAGTCACTGCATCTGACTGGACTCCTGCACCCCGATGTTCATAGCAGCAATGTCCACAATAGCCAAACTTTGAAATGAGTTTGGTGTCCAGCGACAGATGAATGGATAAAGAAGCTGTGGTCTATGTGTACAATGGAATATTCCTCAGCCATTAGAAACGACAAATACCCACCATTTGCTTCGACCTGGATGGAACTGGAGGGTATTATGCTGAGTGAAGTAAGTCAATCGGAGAAGGACAAACATTATATGTTCTCACTCTTATGGGAAATATAAGAAGTAGTGAAAGTGATTATAAGGGAAAGGAGGGGAATTTATTGGGAAAAATTAGAGAGGGAGACAAACCGTGAAAGACTCCTAACTCTGGGAAACTAAGGGTTGTGGAAGGAGATGTGTGTGGGGGCTGGGATAGCTGGGTCCCAGGCACTGAGGATTGCACTTGATAGGATGAGCAGTGGGTATTATACTGTATGTTGGCAAATTTAATTCAAATAAATAAAAGAATAAAAAAATCACAGCCATCTTGATGTGAGAAGCTAATCTGTAGTCTGCATGGCAGGAACCATGGTACTTGGAGCTACAGTGGGGATCAGGGTCAGGGGAGTTGAGTTCAGAAACGTAATATATTCCAACGATAGGTATCGCCCCAGCCCTTAAGCAAGAAAATCAATGGACTTTAAGACATTTTCCACATTCAAACCTTATGTTCACTTTTTGACAAAGCTATTTGACAGTGGACTAAACCACATTTCAAATCTTCACAGGCTCCTCCCAACTGCCTCTGAGTAAGGAATTTAATTTAAATTTTTAAATTTTTTAACTTTTAAAAAAATTTTTTAACTTTAAATTTTTTTACTTTAATTTAAAGTAAATTTTTAATTTACTTGCATTTACACGCAAGTAATGCTGCATGTGATACCTTCCCTGCCTGCCTTGGGGGCGCATCTTTAAAAGTCAGCAGCTGGCTGAGAGCTTTATCTTCCGTGTGTGAATTACTAAACTTGTTTTCAAGTAAACGAAGGAAGAAAGAAAAGACTTGATTGGTTGAGGAAATAAGGACAAAGTTGTCCGCAACTGACTTCCTCCCATTTCTTGATAAAGAGATAGCAGGGCATTCAAAGCAATCTCCTATAGAATTTCATCTTCAAATTTCTTTAGATTGTGTGTTGATTTCAAAGAAAATAGTAGAACTTGCTAGGAATGAAGCATTTTGTTTATAAGCGGCCTGGGTGGCCTGAGAGTGTGTTCCCATTACCAAGTCACCTGTAGTTACTTTATAACAAAGCCTGACAGTTGTGTCCCCAGACGCCCTGTCTCTCTTTTAGCTGCTAAACAAGATCACTGAAGATGTAATAAGGGTGAGGCTGGACCATCCCCATTACAGTGCACAATCTTTAGTTTAAAATTGGTTTTATGGAAATTTTCAAATTAATTTAAAAAAGAAAGAATCTTATTATGAGTACTCATGTCTCTGCTTCAACATTATCAATCTGAAGCCAATCTCATCTCATCTATAACCAAAACCTGCCTCCTTTATTCTTTTCTTATTTTCTTTCCTTTTCTTTCTTCTTTCTTTCTTTCCTTTTTCTTTCTTTCTTTCTTTCTTTCTTTCTTTCTTTCTTTCTTTCTTTCTTTCTTTCCTTTCTTTTTTCTCTTCTCTTTCTTTCTTTCTTTCTTTCTTGCTTTCTCTTCCTTTTCTTCTTTCTTTCTTTCTTTCTTTCTTTCTTTCTTTCTTTCTTTCTTTCTTTCTTTCTTTCTTTCTTTCTTTCTTTTTTCTCTTCCTTTTCTTTCTTCATTCTTTCTTTCTTTTTTCTTTCTTTCTTTCTTCTTTCTTTTCTTTCTTTCTTTCTTTTTTCTCTTCCTTTTCTTTTTTCTTTCTTTCTTTCTTTCTTCCTTTTCTTTCTTCTTTTCTTTCTTTCTTTCTTTCTTCCTTTCTTTCTTTCTTTCTTTCTTTCTTTCTTTCTTTCTTTCCTTCTTTCTTCCTTTTCTTTCTTTCTTTCTCTTCCCCCTGAACAAGAAGGAGTCCTGCCCAGAAATAGAAGCTATACCTCAAAGGTTATCTGAGAGCTAATTTAAGACTTACTTTTTGGGTGTGCAGAGGGTTATGGGAATAAACCAAGGCTACAGGAAATCTGAGGATCATCAAAAATGGGCCCTCCAGAAAGGGCAAGGGTGGAAGTTTGGTTGCCAACCTTGATGGCTCTGGAAGTTGAATCACCCATATGGATCTATGGATGAGAGAGAGGAACATATGTCCACCAAGAGTGTGGAAGGGATGGAGCCAGGGGGAAAATGCCACCTCTTTCTCAGTTCCTCTGAGAACCTTCCACTGGTGAGCCTAAATAGAAACCAAAAGTAAAAGAGCCTGAGCAGCAATATTTCACCAATAACCTCCTCAGAGGGGATGCAGAAATAGTTACTGCTTGTTTTCTTCCTTACCAAAATAATCACGAGGCTAGCATCACTCATGCCAAAATTAACATGGAAGCAAGCATTCAGACGATGAATTAAATTAATAGCATCTTGAGTTGGAAGCATTGAATCTAATGGAGAAAATCCAATATCCAGACACAAAAGTCTAGTTTGCAACTTAACACGTGGTATTTTAGACAAGGCCCTTAGTGCCCCCCTCTGAAAATTAGAAATAAATGCTGCAGGTGGTTTGGAGCAGCCTGCAGCCTGGGGTGTGGTCCTGGAGACCCAGGATCGAGTCCCACGTCGGGCTCCCTGCATGGAGCCTGCTTCTCTCTCTGTCTGTGTTTCTGCCTCTCTCTCTGTGTGTGTCTATGAATAAATAAATAAAATCTTAAAAAAAAAGAAATAAATGCTGCTTTACTATAATGGAGGATTAAATGATGTGATGGGTGAGGGGTGGTTTCTTTCATCTCACCGGTTTTATTTAATTTTTTTAAGATTTCATTTATTTATTCATGAGATGTAGAGAGAGAGATAGAGACACAGGCAGAGGGAGAAGCATGATCCAGGCAGGGAGCCCAACATGGGACTGGATCCTGGGTCTCCAGCATCACACCCTGGGCTGAAGGTGGAGCTAAATCTCTGAGCCACCCAGGCTTCCATAATTGTTGTTTTCTTATGATTTGGAAGTGATAGTCTAGCAGAAGGCTTACTCTTGAATCTTATGTTTTATAGTGTCTAATTTTACAAAAATAAAAATGAAAAGACATATGCAGTTTATTAACTATCACAAATCTCATTATCAATGGGCCTGTAAATCTGTTTAGCACTTATTCACCAGGTGTATTATGCATAAAGAAGTGTAAAATGGTTGATCTCTAAGACATCTTTCAGTCCTAAGTTATATGATTTTTAAATTATTATTCAGGTAGGTTATTTGCTTCTTTGTGTTTCAGTTTCTTCGTCATTTCAGGTAGGTACAAGGCCTAAAGTAACCCAGACAATTGTGGAAGGTCACTATGTCATCTGAAAGATTGGACACTGCGTTATCTTCACTTACTTTCCACTTACTCTTAAGAATCCTATGGTAATGGTAGAAATGGAGTTTGGAACTTCTTTTGTAGATAAGGAAATTGAGGCTTTCATAAATCTAATGATTTGTTTGGTGGCATGAAATAATATTAAAAATAAGTGCCATGTATTGAGAACCTACTGCATTCCAGTTGTTTAGTGTATGCAATTTCTTTTAGTCTTTATGCTGAGCTGGATGATGTGATCCATGGTTTGCAGATGAAAGAAATTGAGACAGAAAACTCAAATACAGTTAAAGCTGTGATTTATTGAGGGTAAAACTAAGCTTCAAACTATGACCACTCTGAGCTGTGTTTCACAGTTTTGCTTCCCTGACCAGGTGAGGCTGGAATAAGGATGACAGGTAGGAAGGCACTGAGCTTTGGAGAACATACCCAGGGTGAGAGGCTACCATGAAATACGGAGTTGCAAACTTTCATTCCTTGATCCAGTCCTAACTGCATTCAAGGAATTCTAACTATACAAAATCTAGTACCCATTGTAATAACTATTCATAGTATGATGACTTCCATGTGCTTAAGGGTGCTCTCTCTCTTCTGGTAGAGATGGTCTGGTAAATGGGAGATGGGCCAGTATCTCTTCAGCCCTGCCCGGAGTCCCAGCAGGAGTTAGAATTAAATGACTACAGCATCCAGTGACCTTAATTAGCATGGTACAAATGGCCAATCTCCATCCTGAGTGTCCACTGGAGAGTGAGGATTCCATTCAGCCTGAGTCCCTACCAAGATCCTGTAAGGATGAAGTCTTTTAAGCCTCTCTCTGCAGTTCCAAGGTCCATGGGCAAGGCCATCGTGTGTCTTAAGGAGGCCAAATAAGAAATAATACTCTTTGTCTGTAATATCCACCAATCCATCCATCCATCCATCCATCCATCCATCCATCCATCATCTACAGAGTATTCCTTGGACACCTGCATGTGCCACCTGTACCTGGCCTGAGAATAGACATGGAAAAAAAAGGAAGATCCTTTTCTCAAGAGGCTTTCTGTCCAGACAGGGAGGTGTCTGAGCCATAACCAGAAGACTTCAGCATACCCTGGTGAGCACTGAGGCAGATGGACACATGGGCACTTCAGCACACAGCAGGGGCATTTGGCCCTTTTTTTTAGAACTCTGGACTAAATACTTCTTAGCACTGTCTGGTTGGTAACCAGCCCTCACCTACCCAGTCCTCTCAGGCCTGTGCCCATTTGTTTTTATAGACCAGATCTCAGTTGGGACATTGAATTAATTTGCCCTTCTCTACTCTAATTTTACCTTACTTGGCTCTCACTGACAAAAGATTTTACCCTCATTCCAGCTATTTTTTTCATCACACACCAGGGAATGCCTCCCTGATTTTCAGTCTTTGGCTGGCTCTGAGCACACCCACTTACGGCAGGTCTAGAGTGCCATGTCAGACACCTGTGGGAATCTTACTATAAGCTCAAGATGGTCCCGCCCACCAATAAATGAGAATATTTCTATATCAGGCCTTGTGGTGGAAACTAAAGAAACCAGGATTATTAATACATGCACTAGTTTGAGGAAATTACCATGTCAATCAAAGATAGGCAAAATGTACCACATATGCCCAATCCACTCATCACTTGATCAGGCCAGACATCACTAATCAACCACAGCAGACTTTTCTGCTGAGCTAGAACATGGATTTAAAAACCTTATTTTCAACCTTAGAAAAATGAAATGCATCTTTTCTTTCTGGCCTGGTGTGTAAGAGCAATTACCTGTGAAGACTTCAATTGAAGACCAGTAGACGGGAGAGATTGTGAGCTCAAGAATGTCCACCCTAGTTTTTACGCTATCTCTCCCAGGTCCCTGCATTGAGGTATGTGCTATTTATAGAACCCTATCTGTGCTAGGTGCCATACTCATATTATCACATTAATCCTCACATTGTGATACACCCAGCTCTGGTTTTCTTTTTTAATATTCCCCTGGCTATTAGGGGTCTTTTCTGATTCCACACAAATCTTAAGATGATTTCTTCCAACTCTCTGAAGAAAGTCCATGGTATTTTGATAGAGATTGCATTAAATGTGTAAATTTCCCTGGGTAACATTGACATTTTCACAATATTAATTCTTGCAATCCATGAGCATGGAATATTTTTCCATCTCTTGGTGTCTTCCTCAATTTCTTTCAGAAGTGTTCTGTAGATTTTAGGGTATAGATCTTTTACCATTTTGGTTAGGTTTATTCCTAGGTATCCTTTGCTTTGGGTACAAATGTAATTGGGATTGATTCCTTAATATCTCTTTCTTCAGTCTCATTGTTAGTGAACAGAAATGCCACTGATTTGTAGGCATTGATTTTGTTTCCTGCCAAACTGCCAAATTTCTGTATGAGTTCTAGCAATCTTGGGGTGGAGTCTTTTGGGTTTTCATGTACAGTATCATGTCATCTGCAAAGAGGGAGAGTTTGACTTTTTCTTTGCCAATTTGAATGAGTTTTATTTCTTTTTATTACCTGATTGCTGAGGCTAGGACTTCTAGTACTATGCTGAATAGTAGTGGTAAGAGTGGACATCCCTGTCTCATTCCTGATCTTAGGGGAAAGGCTCCCAGTGTTTCCCCATTGAGAATGATATTTGCTGTGGGTTTTTCATAGATGGCTTTTAAGATGCTGAGGAATGTTGCCTTTATCCCTACATTCTGAAGAGTTTTGATCAGGAATGGATGCTGTATTTTGTCAAATGCTTTCTCTGCTTCTATTGAGAGGATCATATGGTTCTTATTTTTTTCTCTTGCTGATATGATCAATCACATTGATTGCTTTACGAGTGTTGAACCAGCCTTGCATCCTGGGGATAAATCCCACTTGGTCATGGTGAATAATCTTAATGTATTGTTGGAGCCTATTGGCTAGTATCTTGTTGAGAATTTTTGCATCCATGTTCATCAGAGATATTGGTCTATAATTCTCCTTTTTGGTGGGGTCTTTGTCTGGTTCTGGAATTAAGGTGATGCTGACCTCATAGAACGAGTTTGGAAGGACTCCATGTCTTTCTATCTTTTCAAACAGCTTTAGTGGAATAGGTATGGTTTCTTCTTTAAACGTTTGATGGAATTCCCTTGGAAAGCCATCTGGCCCTGGACTTTTGTGTCTTGGGAGGGTTTTGATGACTGCTTCAATTCCTTCCTGGTTATTGGCCAGATTTCAGATTGTACTACAAAGCTGTGGTCATCAAGACAGTGTGGTACTGGCACAAAAACAGAAACATAGATCACTGGAACAGAATAGAGAATCCAGAAATGGGCCCTCAACTCTATGGTCAACTAATATTCAACAAAGCAGGAAAGACTATCCACTGGAAAAAAGACAGTCTCTCCAATAAATGGTGCTGGGAAAATTGGACATCCATATGCAGAAGAATTAAACTAGACCATTCTCTTTCACCATACACAAAGATAAACTCAAAATGGATGAAAGATTTAAATGTGAGACAATAATCCATTAAAATCCTAGAGGAAAACACAGGCAGCACCCTTTTTGAACTTGGTCACAGCAACTTCTTGCAGGATGCATCTATAAAGGCAAGGAAAACAAAAGCAAAAATGAACTATTGGGACTTCATCAAGATAAAAAGCTTGTGCACAGCAAAAGAAAAAGTCAACAAAACTAAAAGACAACCTATAGAATGGGAGAAGATATTTTCAAAAGACATATCAAATAAAGGTCCAATATCGAAGATCTACAAAGAACTTATTAAACTCAACAGCAAAGAAACAAACAATCCCATCATGAAATGGGCAAAAGACATGAAGAGAAATCTCACAGAGGAAGACATAGACATGGCCAACAAGCACATGAGAAAATGCTCTGCATCACTGACCATCAGGGAAACACAAATCAAAACCACAATGAGATGCCACATCACAGCAGTGAGAATGGAGGAAATTAACCGGACAGTAAACAATAAATGTTGGAGAGGATGTGTAGAAAGGGGAACCCTCTTACACTGTTGGTGGGAATGTGAACTGGTGCAGCCACTCTGGAAAACTGTGTGGAGGTTCCTCAAAGAGTTAAAAATAGACCTGCCCTACGAGCCAGCAATTGCACTGCTGGGGATTTACCCCAAAGATACAGATGCAGTGAAATGCTGGGACACCTGCACCCCAATGTTTATAGCAGCAATGTCCACAATAGCCAAACTGTGGAAGGAGCCTCGGTGTCCAATGAAAGATGATGGATAAAGAAGATGTGGTCTATGTATACAATGGAATATTACTCAGCCATGAGAAATGACAAATACCCACCATTTGCTTCGACGTGGATGGTCCTGGAGGGTGTTGTGCTGAGTGAAATAAGTCAGTCTGAAAAGCACAACCATTATATGGTCTCATTAATTTGGGGAATATAAAAATTAGTGAAAGGGATTAAAGGGGAAAGGAGAGGAAATGAATGGGAAATATCAGTGCGGGTGACAAAACATGAGTGACACCTAACTCTGGGAAATGAACAAGGGGTAGTGGAAGGGTAGGTGGGTGGGGGGTTTTGGGGGCTGAGTGACGGGCACTGAGGGGGGCACTTGGCAGGATGAGCACTGGGTGTTATGCTATGTGTTGGCAAATTGAACTCCCATAAAAAAATTAAAAAAAAAGAATTTATTTCAAGCTCTCAAGACAATCTCACTGAATGTGGAGTTGGAAAGAGATTTTTGCAGTCAGGTTTCATGATCCAGTACAAACTGGCTCAACTATATGATATATAATATATATGCATGTAAAAGGTATGTAATAATTACATGCAATTATGATATTATAATTATAGTATCCTAATATTATAGCATATATGTATATTAGGAATTATAATTCTTAATTTTGTTTTAGTTGTACAAACACCGATGCCCATTGTTGTTCATTCATTGAGAAGTATTGGTGCCCTACAGGTGACATCTTATACTTGGTAGTCTTTGCTACTGGTTCTTACGAGTAGCAGTTTGCTACTACAGGATAGTGAAATTGACTCTCCAAGTCTAGATTGTGAGCCAAGTGGGGAAAAATGAACAGGTCTGTCTATAAGCCTTTCATTTAGCTGCAGTAGGTCTGCCAACAATTGCTCAATGCATAGTTTTCTGTTCACGTTAATAAGTGGGAATCCTCACTGAACAAATTCACTTTGCACTGACTATCCAACAACAGAAATTCTAGTAATAGGGGCATCTGGGTGGCTCAATGGTTGAGCATCTGCCTTTGGCTTAGGTTGTGATCCTGGGGTCCTGAGATCAAGTTCCGCATCAAGCTCCCTGCAGAGAGCCTGCTTCTCCCTCTGCTTATATTTCTGCCTCTCTCTGTGTCTCTCATGAATAAACAAATAAAATCTTTAAAAGAATCGTCATAGTAACCCCTGGCAGGCACCATTCTTCTGAGTTCAGAGGAGAGAACAACAGTCTCCAGGGATGGCAGCCCTTTGCTTAGGTTTGAGGAATGGGTAATTAAGAGGCCTAATTTTGAGTTCAGGGTCTGTCAGAGCTCCGAGAACCAGATGCATCCCATTACTTGAAGATGCCTGGCTGGAACACAGTGCTTTTTCAGATAGTTCATTCCTGATTCAAGGAAGGAAAGTAGTTTTATTATTCTAGGTAGGATTATGGTCAGTAATACAGAGATAGATCTGATAGGGCTGAGTCTTGTAAGTCTAGCCTTCTTTCTCCTAAACTGAGTTTTGCATGAAATGCAAATGGGAATACTTGTTAAAATATTGACAGTGCAAGTGTCTGAGGTGTCATTCACCTGATATTCTGCACCTACCAGAAGAGTCCAGGAGGCTAGAAGAAATGACTCCTGAGATCAGTTCACTTCCATGTACATGTGTATATGGCTGAAAAGAGGAAAAAACATGCAAAGAATACTTAGCATTGACAGACAAGAGAGAAAAGGTGCAAAGTGGACTCTCTTTTTCCTTATTGGGTTAGAATCAATGCACCTGTCCTATTTTTGTTAAAGCACATGCATAAGTGTAACCCCTAAACACAACAGAACAAAAGAAGCCAGCCTGAATAAATTAAGTTTTATTCCTCAGGACTGGTTTGCAGATGTGGCTAACAATAAATCTAAAAGGTTTCTTACAGCTTCAGAAACATTAATATAGTGTAATAATATATTACACATATAATATATGTGTAATTAATAGGCATAATGCAGATTTGTACTAGACTGAATATAAGAGATTTATGAAATTTTGTGAGTATAAACTAGGCCAGGTTGTTCGACCTCTTCCACGTTGCTTCCCTAAAGTCGATGTGCACCATGACATTTTTTTTTTTGAGAATTGCCATTTCACTTTTATCTGCCGACGTATCAGTAGTGCTTGTGGTGAGGGAGAAGAGGCAGAAACAGGACCAGACATGAACATAGTCATTTCATTAGAAAAACAACTTACTGAAACTTGGAGGTGAACCTGTGTCCACTAGTGTGCCTGGATAGAGCTGGTCAATGATTGTTGGCGACATCCAAGCTGTACATGGTATAATTCCTTCCTGTCATGTAACCTGTCTGACTCTGTGAAGCAGCAGTCAATGAGAGAGGCATCAAACACCTGTGTTATGGTCATAGGAGTCCTGAATCATTTGTCATAAGCCCTCCTTTACCATTCCTCAAGCTTATCTCCAAGGAGGATATTATACTTCTCAAAAGAGCCAGTCTGCACAATAAATGGATATTGGAAATTAATTATTTACTCTAAAGCAGCATAAAACTCATTCATTGACTTGTATATTTAACCTTCCACTCCAGCCAGTCATTGTCATTCTTTTGTCTATTTCAGAAGTCAAGCCTACTGTTTAAGACAATAGTATTGCCTTTTTGCAGGGTAGATAGTAGTGAATTAAAAGCAGACACTTTGGGGTCAAGCACATATAAATCTCAGGACTCTTGGGCATTGACGATGGTGGATTTCAGGTTGGACACACTGGAAACATTGTACCGTGGCTGTGTCTGGTAATCCATATTGTGTAATGAAAGTTAGATTTCCAGGTCTAAAGTTGGGGAACAGTAAGACCTTCAGCCATTTAAGTCTCTATGTTGTATTAATGTTTGTCAAATAAGAGTATACTCCCACCACCATACACACATCATCATCATCCTGGGGTTGTATACATAGCCCTTGGTGCACTGTGATTTCTTAATTAAAAGTTGTTCCTATTTTTAGAGGACACAAAGTTGAGAAGGCAAAAAGGCAAAGCACAACAGTGTCTGATGGGTCTGTCTCCACCATGACAGGTTAGAAGCAGCTGGGAATACTTAGTGAAGGCATCTCTGTGACTGATAAAGGGTTAGATCTCATCAAAATCTAGAGAAGGAGGTCTAGATGCTCTTGTAGAGTTGGGAGGTAAGAGTGACATGGAACTGACTCTTATCTGGACTCAGGTAAAAATAGAGCTGTGATAGTACCAGACTTCCCCAAGTATGGCTGGCCTTTTGCTCCTTCTAGACACAGCAGTGCTAGGGACATTTGCAAGAATCTATCATGCACCTTTGGTAGTTGCAGAAGAAAATTGGTAAATGATAGCTAAGTTGATGAGCTGAAGATAGACAAGTAGAACACTTCATCTAACCCATCTCACTATGTGTGTGAGGGGGAGCTCCCTGAAAAATGCAACCTCTATGGGAAAGCTATGGGGGGAAAGTACTAACTTCTATACAATAGCAGCGGCAATAAAAAATGGTGCCACCTTATGGAGAGCAGTTTGGCAATATTTAGGCAAAGGTAAAGGTGGAGACGTCATTGACTCTGCAGTACAACTCCTAAGACTTTATTCTACAAATAATGCATGTGTGTGCCTAAAAGAACATAGTAACATGGTTATTAATAGAAACAGTTTATTGTAGCAAAAGATGAAAAACAACCCAAATATTCATCAGTATGAGACTGTGTATTTATATGATGGAATCTCTACAGCTACAAAAGAAATGGGGTAGCTTTCCATGAAATGATATGAAAAGATTTCCAAGAGATATTGATCAGATGAAAGGAGTGAGTGTCAGAATGGATTGCACGCTGTACCATACTTAATTAAATGGGGGAGGTACTAAGAAATACTATTAATATGCTTGTGTGTACACAAAGCATGAAAAAGTATATATAAGAAATAACTGGTTACTTGTAAGTGATCATGAGAACTGGAGAGCTAAGAAGAGCCTTTCCAAAGTATACTTTTACACTATTTGATTTATTTAACAAGATGAATGCATTTATCTATCAATAAACAAACAATTTTTTAAAAATTTAAAGAGAGGGCACAGAGAAGCCTTTAGTCTTAAGCAGCTATTGTGGTTTTCAACTCTAGAACCCATCATGTTTTCAGGGAGATCTGAGAAGGAAACCTGTGGCTCTGGCAGTGGGAGGGTAAGAGTAATCTTTGTGAAATATGCCTAGAACATTCTTCTCCAGGGAAAAAGAGTTTACCACAGCTTCATTCTGACTAGGGAACGGGAATTTTTTCCTCTTCATCCTCCCCTAGTCTTCCCAAGGGTGCAAAAAGTGAAAAAGCTAATGCTTTGGTAGATGTCATCCCAGAGACACAAATTCACTAGAAGACCAGGATTTAATCATAAGATTGTAGAACACTTCCTCTCCCACACCTTTCCATCACACCAAGAGAACTCCAGTATAATAAGAGAGGATTATAGCTCAAAGAGCCTACCTGATGCAAACTCTCTGTTGGGGGAAGTTTTTGGGAAAGCACAAAGTTAACAGTAGAGAAAAAAAAAAGAGAAGACTACAAGAATTTGAAGTTTATAGCACCTACAGTTATAGCAAACATTAAACATACCTGAACTTCTAGTCAGATCAACATAAACCCTCACACTAAAGGCCTATGTACCTGAGTTCTTGTTATTAGATATACCATATCCAGCTTTTATTTATTTTGTTCATGTCCAGCTTTTTTTTAAATTTCTTTTTTTTAATTTTTATTTATTTATGATAGTCACACAGAGAGAGAGAGAGAGAGAGAGAGAGAGAGGCAGAGACACAGGCAGAGGGAGAAGCAGGCTCCATGCTCCGGGAGCCCGATGTGGGATTTGATCCCAGGTCTCCAGGATCGCGCCCCGGGCCAAAGGCAGGTGCCAAACCGCTGCACCACCCAGGGATCCCCTGTTCATGTCCAGCTTTTAATTAAAAAATCATATGCCATGCCAGAAGGCATAACAGAAAATGAAGGGCTTCATCACCAGCATATATACCCTACAAAAGATACTAAAATAAGCTCTTTGGGAAGAAAGAAATGATAAAGACCTTGAATAGCCAAAAAAAAAATCTTAAAGAAGATCAGAGTGGGAAGAATCATGCTCTCTGATTTCAAATGAAACTATAGTAATCAAAACTATGGATTGGCATTAAAACAGACACATAGATCAATAGAACAAAATGCAGAACCTAGAAATAAACCCATGCAATAAATGGTCAATTAATTTATGACCAAGGAGCCAAGAATATACCACAGGCAAAGGATAGTCTTTTCAATAAATGGTGTTGCAAAAACTGGACAGCAACAAGAAAAAGAAGGAAAACAGACAACCATCGTACACCATACACAAAAAATAACTCAAATGGATTAGATTTATTTTTATTTATTTATTTATTTTTAAATATATATATATTTTTTATTATTTATTTATGATAGTCACAGAGAGAGAGAGAGAGAGAGAGGCAGAGACACAGGCAGAGGGAGAAGCAGGCTCCATGCACTGGGAGCCTGATGTGGGATTCGATCCCGGGTCTCCAGGATCGCGCCCTGGGCCAAAGGCAGGCGCCAAACCGCTGCGCCACCCAGGGATCCCAAATGGATTAGATTTAAATGTAAGCCCGGAAACCATGAAACTTATAGAAGAAAATATAAGCAGTAAACTCCTTGGCATAGGTTGTGGCAATGGTTTCTTGGATTTGATACCAAAAGCAAAGGTAAAAAAAGCAAAAATAAACAAGTGGAGCTACATCAAACTAAAAAGCTTCTTCACAGCAAAGGAAATCATCAACAAAATGAAAAGGCAATCTACCAAATGGGAAAAAATGTTTGCCAACAATATATCCAATAAGAGATTAATATATAAAATATATAAAAAAAACTCATAGAACTCAAGAATAAAAGAAACAATCTGATTAAAACAAAGGCAGAGGAGCTAGACACTTTCTAATGTCCATACAAATGACCAACATGTACTTGAAAAGGTCCTCAATATCACTAATCATCAGATAAATGCAAATCAAAACCATAAGGAAAATGGTGCTTGGATGGCCCTGTTGGTTAAGTGTCTGACTCTTGATTTGGGATCAGGTCATGATCTCAGGGCCCTGAGATAGAGCTGCACATGGGGCTCCCTGCTCAGTGAGTAGTCTACTTGTATCCCTCTCCCTCTATTCCTCCCCCTGCTCATGCTGTGTCTCTCTCTCTCTCTGTCTCTTAATCAATAAATTATTGAAAGAAAAAACACAATCAAATATCACCTTACATTTGTTACAATGACTATTTCATAAAGACAAGAAATAATAAGTATGGTGAAGTTGTAGAGAAAAGGGAGTTCTTGTGTATTGTTAGTAGGAATGAAAGTAGGTGCAGCCACTGTAGAAAACAGTATGGAGTTTTTTCAAAAAAATTAAAAATAGAACAACTATATGATCCAGAAATTCCACTTTTGGGTATTTATCCTGAGAAAACAAACACTAACCTGAAAAAAGATAGATGGCTTTGCATGCTAACTGCAACATTATTCACAATAGCCAAGATATGGAAATAACCAATATCCAATGGTGGATGAATGGGTAAAGAAAATATGATATTTTCTATATATATATATATATACAGAGAGAGAGAGAGAGAGAGAGAGAGAGAGAGAGAGAGAAGGAATATTATCCGGCCATAAAAAGGAATGAAATCTAATCTTACCATTGCAACAACACAGATGGATCTTGAGGGCATTGTACTAAGTGAAATAAGTCAAAGACAAATACTATATGTTCCAACTTATATATGAAGTCTAAAAATAACAACAACAAAAAGCAAAACAAAACAAAAACCTTTTCATAAATAAAGAGAACAGTTTGGTGGTGGTCAGAGGCGGGGCGGGGTGGTAATGGGTGAAATGAGTGAAGTGGTCTGACAATAAAGCTTTCCAGTTATAAAATAAATAACTAAGGGGGATGTAATGTATAGCATGGTGACTATAGTTAATACCGTGTTGCGTATTTGAAAATTCCTTAGTTCTTAAAAGCTCTCATCACAAATAAAAATACTTTTGTAACTGCGTAAGGTGGCTGATAATAAGTAGACTTAATGTGGTGATCATTTCGCAAAATATACAATTATTGAATCACTATAAAACTAACATAATATATATGTCAATTATATCTCAATCAAAAATTCTCATATGAAAATTTTAACCTGCCACTTCAATAAAACAGAAAAACTAAAACACAAATAAATCCAGAAAAAAAGAAATTAGTAACCAGAAGTCAATGAAATTGAAAACTGAAAAAAATATTAATAAATCCAAAAGTTGGTTTTAGAAAAAGCAATAAAATTGATATGTATAGAAAGACTAATAAATAGAAAGGAGACATGACATAAGTATTGTTTAGACCTCAATAAATGGAGAGTTATACCATATTTATAGATTACACCCAACAATATAAATATGCCAATTCTCCCCAAATTGACTTACGGATTAAGTACAATCCCAATCAAAATCCTGGCAGGAATTTTATAGATATAGATGATTTGATCTAAAAAATATATGAAAAGTCAAAGACTAGAATAGGCAAGATAATTTTGAAAAAAAAAGAGAGAAAAATTAGAGAAATCACATTACCTGATTCTCAGACTTACTCTAAAGCTATACAATGTATTCAGTGTAGTATTTCCAATGGAAAAACACACAAGTCAAAGGAACACAGTAGAAAGTTAACATAGATCCAATAAATTAATTTTGACAATACAGAAATAAAATGAAGACTTTTTTCAACAAATGATGCTTGATCAATTGTATATACTTATGCAAAAAAACAAGAAGTTTGATTTACCTTATAAAACTTTAAAAAAAATTCATTTTAGATCGAAATATATAACTTAAACGTAGAATTTTACTTTTAATTTTAGAATATAGGACTAAATCTTCCTGACCTCGGGTCAAGAAACACTAAAAGCACAAGTTATAAAAGAAAAGTCTTATCCTGCAAAATACACCATTAAGAGCATGAAAAGATAGATAATAGATTAGGAGAAAATATTTGCAAATCACATGTACAACAAAGGGCTTGTATCCAGAAAAAACAGAGCACAAAAAGCCTCTTAAAACTCAAGAATAAGAAAATGACCCAAATAAAAAGTGGGCAACAGATCTAAACTTTTAAAACTTTATCAAAGAGTAGATACAGAGGGCAAATAAGTACAAGACAAGATGCTGAACCAAATATCTTGGCCCATTACAGAAATGCAAAATGAAACCACAATAAACTACATGTACACACCTATCAGAATGAATTTTTAAAAAATTGATCATCTTGAGGGCTGATGAGGATGTGTAGCAAACAGATTACTGATAGGCTGTTGGTGGAAATGTACAATAACAGCCACTCTGGAACACAGGTTGGCAGTTTCTCATGAAGTTAAACATACACTTATCAAATGATCCAACATCAAACTCCTAGCTGTCTACGCAAGTGAACTAACAATTGTCTAACAATTCACACAAATATCCGTACATGAACGTTTATAGTAGCTCTACTCATAATAACAACTGGAAAAAACACAAATGCCCTCCAGCTGGAGACTAGAGCAATAAGAAAGAAACTCTTAATACACAAAATAACTTGATTAAGTCACAGAGACATCATGATAAGTTTTTAAAACGTTACACACTGTATAGTTTTTTTTATGTGACATTCTCTTTTTTATATTATATATATATATTTTTTTATTGGAGTTCGATTTGCCAACATATAGTATAACACCCAGTGCTCATCCTGTCAAGTGCTGCCCTCAGTGCCTGCCACCCAGTCACACCATCTCCCCGCCCACCTCCCCTTCCACTATCCCTCAAAGAGACAAACTGTAGTGACAGAGAACAGACCTGTGGTTAGGGAGAGGAAGAAGGTGTGACTTCAAAGACAGCACAAACAGGTTCTCTGGGGTGTTGGAACTGTTCTGCATCCTGATTATCATGTTTATAAAAAAAAAAATCTATACATGTGTTAAACTTCACAAAATTTACAGCAATAAAAGTATGTTTTAGTGTGTGTTAATTTAAAAAGATCCCTAATCTGTTAGCACTTTAGTTCCATTTAGTAGCTCTTTAGCTCAATTTATTGAGCACCTACTATGTGCTAAGACTGTAGTTGTGTAATCAGACTCAAATGTTCCTCTCTGCTTCCCCTGAGGAGCACTTGGTTTAAGAGATTTTTCTCTTTTTCAAACTGTGAATGCTGCACACATCCTTCCAGAGGTCTTGTGAGGTGAGAGGCTGGCATATTTATGGAGCTTTGAGAAGCTGATGGGGTTGTAGGAAGCTCCAGTAAGTGGCAGAGTCCCCCAGGGCCCAGGCTCTATCCTTGTAGCCCATTCTCCTTCCTGCCTGCAGAGAGGCTCCTTGCTGAGGCTACAGATTGTATTCAAGGAGCAGGTACAGCAAGCCTAGAGGCTGATTAGTATGTAAGATGATCTATTTGGTGTAATTATGGTAAGAAATCCTTAACTGGGTTATGGCTGAGTTACGAAGGACACAAAGATGCCTGTCAGGTTCCTGTCAGAAGGTATAATGTGGCATTTGACAGAGGTCAGCAGCAAAAATAGAGGAGACAGACTCTGTAATCAGTAAGAGCTGGTTTTAGTCTCAGCTTTGCTACTTAAAAGCTTATAACCTGCCACTAAGGGAGTCCCTCTGTTAGTCAGAAAAAGGAGATAATAATATATCATTGTAGGTTGTTGTGAAGATTAAATTAGATGAGATGATTTCTCTAAAACACATTACTAAGTACCTGGGGCTTTAGGGGGCTCACAATTAGTAACAGCCTCCTGTTTTTGCCTGAGAATACAATCATGAGATATTATTGCATGTTACCTTAGTGCTACTTTAATTACCCTTGTCATTAAGTGCATACATGTGATTAAGAATTTCTCCAAATCATTTCAATTATTTTGTGTAGTGCCCATTTAAGAATAGTGATTGGCACCCAAGTATGGAAATACAAGTTGGGATTGAGCCCTGGTCTTCATATGCCTGGGATTGGGGTCCTCTCAGTGAGTCTGTTAGCACCATGCACCAAGGTGGCTATCACAGCAGCTGATGTGCTGGACAACGACCCTGGGAGAGCCGAGGTGGCGTGACCTTTTGTGTTTATAATAAACATGTTTAAACTTTCAAATGAAGCTGGACTGTTCTGAGATTTTCCAATTGTGGCTTGTGTGTGTGTGGGGGGGGGGGCAGGAAATAGGTATTTGTCGGTCCCTGACCATGCACTGAGTTTATTAATTTCACTAGCTTCTTTCAGTTTCTTGGCAGCTGCACAGGACATGGGCTATAATACCCTTTCTATTGTGGCATTTTTAGTTCTGAGTTACGTTTCTCTTTGGTAGTGCCTAAATGGAAGTATCCCCATGATCAAATCTTTCCTTACTCAAGCTTGCATAAATCATTTATCATTTGCCTCCTTTGTAGGAGATTTTAATTTATGCCCTTGGGCTTAGGATTTCTCATTCATTTCAGAGTCCCTTAGTGTTTCTCCCAATATACATTGCATGTTACCCACTCAGTGAATATTTGTCAGATGGATGAGACTGTTAATTTGATGAGGTGAAGGCAGTCTGTAAGCGGGTAGAGCTATTATTTCAGTTCTGACTCACTGCAACCTGACATATGACACTGACAGTGTTAGGGCTACATCTCTGAAATTCTCCTCCAGGAGCCTGGTGCAGAAGAGCAAGCCTTTGTGCAATTGCTATGGCACTATAAATTGGAAAATTCAAAGAAGAGATACCTATACAGTTGTGCTTTAATTTGAGCAGGTTATACTTTTCCATTAGGTTGAGCATCCATTATTTTATGTGATGTCATACTTTCATATTTTCTCACTGTAGCATGAAACAGTGTAGAGCTTTCCATCTGCTTTTTGTTAGTAGCTCTAATAAATTTGGTCCAAAATGAGAAATTCAGTATGACACATAGAAAATCATCTAAGTTATATTCCACCAATTCTAACACTAAAACACAATGACTCTCAGTGCACTCAGTGATTTGTTTTTATTTGTCACATTGGTCACTGGATTTCTTGTTTGATGTTGACATTGAAAACATTAGTTGTTCTTATCCCTTTGCCATAAGAATCGGGGGAGGCATTTCTACCTCTTTCCTTTACTAGACTGGAACTCTCCAGAAATATTTAGTCTTATTAATAAATATTGACTAAAGAGAGTGCTGGGGCACCTGGGTAACTCAGTGGTTGAACATCTGCCTTTGACTCAGGTCCTGATCCTGGACGGTCCTGGAATTGAGTCCTGCACCAGGCTCCCCACAGGGATCCTGCTTCTCCCTCTCCCTATATCTCTGCCTCTCTGTGTGTGTCTCTCATGAATAAATAAATAAAATATTAAAAAAAATAAATAGAGAGTGATACAATGGCAAGAGCACACACTTAGAACTTAGTGAGGCTGGAGGTGATAGGAGATATGACCCTTGTTGGATGTGTATGCCTTTGGAATAATAATTGTAATATTTCTGTGCTTCCACTTATACAAGCACAAAATGGGGGTATATTTGCTTATCTTTTTGGAGTTATGAAATTAAAAATTTTAACTCATAAGATGATTATATTTGTTCTTCAAATATTAAATTCCTTTTACTCTCCCACCACCTAGAGGAATTTTACTTGTAGCGGTGGTGTATTTGCCTCTTTACTCAATATATACTCTGTGATAAACAGTGGAGTTTCACTAAGCATTTCTCCTCCACAGTGAATAAATCAACATTAAGCTTTTTAGTAGACGGTGCTGGTAGAACATTGCTAGAAGAAGACGTTCTCCAGCAGTTTCTAGTGTACACTGAGAGTTGGTGACATTGGTGGGTAAAAAAAAAAAAAAAAAAAAAAAAAAGTCCATCCAGTTTGGAAAGGGAGAAGTAAAATTATCTTTACTTGCATATAGCATGATTTTATATATAGAAAATTCTAATGAATGCCACTAAAAATTTCATAAGACCAATAATCAAATTCAGAACACTTGTATGATACAAGATCAACATAGCAAATCAGTTGTATTTCTATATGTTAGCAATGAATAAACCAAAAATGAGATTAAGAATATAATCTTATTTATCACTGCATCAGAAAGGGTATTTAGGGATAAATGAAATGAAAGTATTACAAGACTTGCATGTTGGGGATCCCTGGGTGGCTCAGTGGTTTAGCACCTGTCTTCGGCCCAGGGCATGATCCTGGAGTCACGGTATGTAGTCCCACATCAGGCTCCCCGTGTGGAGCCTGCTTCTCCCTCTGCCTGTGCCTCTGCCTCTCTCTCTCTGTGTCTCTCATGAATGAATAAATAAAATCTTTTAAAAAAAAGACTTGCATGTTGAAAACTCCAAAATACTGTTGAAAAAAATTAAAGAAGATCCAAATAAATTAAATGAAAAACATCCCATGTTCATGGATCACAACATTTAATATTATTTAGATGGCAGTACTCCCTGAATTAATCTTTGGATTCTACTCGTTTCCTAACAAAATCTCTGCCCGATTTTTTTTTAACAGAAATTGATAAAGTGTTTCTAAAATTCATACATAACTGTGAAGGGCACATAATAAGAAAAAATTTCAAAAAAGAACACAAGAACACACACCTCCTGACTTCAGAATTTACTACAAAACTAGAGTAATGATGATAGCCTGGTGTGACATAAGAAAAAACATAAAGATTGACAAATTACATGAATAAATCCTTACATTTTTATGGTCAATAGATTTTTGACAAGAGCACCAACAATTCAATGGGGAAAATGATAGTCTTTTCTACAAATGGTACTGAAGCAATTGGGTATCTAATTGTGAATTCAAAGGAATATAGTTGGAGCCCTTCTTCACACCTTACTTAAAAATCACCTAACTCTGGGAAATGAACAAGGGGTAGTGGAAGGGAAGTGGGTGGGGGGTTGGGGTGACTGGGTGATGGGCAATGAGGGGGGCACTTGGCAGGATGAGCACTGGGTATTATGTTATATGTTGGCAAATTGAACTCCAATAAAAAAATTAAAAAACAAAACAAAAAAATTAGCTCATGGAACTAAATGTAGGAGCTAACAATAAAATTCTTAAAGAAATCATGAATAGATATTTGTCACCTTGGTTTAGGCAATGTATCTTTAGTCTGGATATCAAAAGCAGGAAAAAAAAGGAAAAAAATAAATTGTACTTCATCAAAATTAAAACTTTTTGGATATTAAAGGACAGAAGTAAAGTGAAAAGACAATCTACAGAATGTGAGTATTTGATAAAAATTTAACATCCAGAATATATAACAAACTCTTATAACTCAACAATAGATAAAAACAACTCAATTTAAAAGTGGGCTTGAACAGACATTTCTCCATAAAAGATATACAAATGACCAGCAAGCACATGAAATGACATTCGACATCTTTGGCATTAAGAAAGTGCTATTTGTCTCAGTCTGTTGAGTGGCTGCTTCTGGCTTGAGTCATGATCCCAGGGTTCTGGAATTGAGCCCCACATAGGAGTCTCTGCTCAGCAGTGAGTCTGCTTCTCCCTCCTCCTGTCATCTCTCTGGCTTTCAAGTAAATACATGAAATCTTTAAAAAATGCAAATCAAAACCATAATAAGATACTCCACATCCATCATTATGGCTATAATTTAAAATAAATGGAAAATAACAAGTGTTGGTAAAGGATGTGGAAAATTAGGTGGCGTTAGACATTCCTAGTGGGGATACAAAATGATGCAGTCACTGTGGAAAACAATTCGGCAGTTCTCCAAGAAGGTAAATAAAATTACCATGGGATCAGCAATTTCCCAATATATTCAAGAGATATAAAAACCTTTGTTCATACACACACACTCACATACACACACAGACACACACACACACACACAAAAAAAAACCCTCTTGCATGGCTTTTCATGGCACCATTATTCATAACAGCCAGAATGTCAAAACAACCCAAAAGTCCATCAACTGATAGATAAATAAAAATGGTATATCCCTACAATGGATTAATGAAGCTCTGACCCAGATAAATACGGATGAACCTTGAGAACACCAGGTTCAGTGGATGAAGCCAGCCACAAAGTACTACACACTATGTGATTTTATAGACACGAGATGTTCAAAACAGGCCAGTCTATGGAGCCAGAAAGTACACTGCTTTCTGCCTAGGGATAGGGAGATTTGGAAGTGACTACCAATGGGTTTCTTTTTGGAATGATGGAAATAAATTGTGGTGAGGTTGCGCACCTCTGTAGATGTACTAAACACCACTGAAGTGAACATTCGTCTAGGCGCGTTGTATGGTATGCAAATTACACATCAATGAAGCTGCTAGAAAGAAAAGGAAGGGAGAGGGGGAAAGCAGGGAGAGGGAGTGAAAACAAAGGGCTCCTGGGTTGATGCTTAGAAATGTACCCCAATGCCTACCTTTAACACCCCCTGTTGACTTGCCTGTCTGCCTTCTCACCACCTTAGTAAATGGATATGGGAAGAAAATCCGGGTGCCTTCATGTGCAAGAGCCACATTGGTGACACTACATTTCAGGACGCGTTTGCAAAGCCATTAATTTAAGTCAGCCTGGTGCCCTCTGGGAGCCCCCCTGGGTCCCTGACGGCAGCCCTGCTCTGATCTTCAGCTCTCTCTAGTGCCTTAATATTTCCTCTCCCCTGATCGGCACACACCTAACCAAGCTCATCCCGGTCAGTGTTTAGTTTTTTCTTTTTACGTTTTAGTAGCAAAGACATTTGTTATATTTTAACAAATCCCCGGGTGACACAATGTGGAACTTTACTGATGATGTTATAAATTTAAGGACACAAACTGTAGAAACAGGATGATTTTTCTCATAATAAAACATGTTTGATATTGAAAAAGACATGTTAATCCCATGGTGTAACTAGCACCTATTTCAGTAATGTTTCTGTGAAGGAAAATCACGTTGTTATGAGTGAAGCTATGTTACCAGCGAATTCTAATTTTCCCAAATCCTGGTTTAATTAGGTAGCTTTATTATAATATCATTTTAGTCTTTCTGTCCTCATTTTACATACAATATTATTTACACCAGCTTGCTAAAGAGACACTTTTCAGCTGTCTTTGGGAGGCAGTTAGGGAATATCTTTGGGGCAATGGTCATGTTTAGTTACTCAATTATAATCCTTGCCAGTTTAAGCATTTCGCCAAATGGTTTTTTAATGTTTTTGAAGTATTACTTTATCTTTTCAAAAATATTCTGACCATCAAATATAGAAGACTGCTTCATCATACAGGATATTGTTGTTTTGAAAATGCTTTCACATTCACAGTTCATTTCATTCCTTGTTTGAGGGCCTCCAGGGTGGTGGCTGGGCATGGACCGGGCTCTCATACCTGGGCCCTTCTTTCCCTTGCCTCATCTGACTCTTCAGCCTGGCTGACCGCTTGAGCTGCCTTCTCCCTACCATCCTGCTGGTCTATGGCTGAGAAGGACTCCAAACTGGGGAGCCACGTGAGCTAAGTCACTTTGAAGAAGACAGCAATTATAAAATAATTTGCAATATCCAATGCCTAAATTGGGACACTGACAATTTTATTTCCTTCCTTCTTTCCTCTCTTCCTCCCACCAACAAATACATTTTGAGCAGCTGTGCTGTGTTAGGCGGAGTGCTGTGTGCTGGGGAAATTGCCTGGCTCATCTGCTTTAGACTAGTCTCAGCTTTGGGGCAGGCACCCTGCCATAGGCCAGGTGCCAGCTCGCTCAGCAAGAGCCTCGGCTCCTGGAGCTTCCTTCCAGTATAGGCTGTACAGCCACTTGTCCTGCTCTGTCCTAACCTTGGGGCTTGCTGTGAGCCTTGATTGTGACCTTTGATCCCTTCACGCATGGAATCCCTTGCTTGGGCTTCAGCCCCACCTGCACCTCCAGCCATGCTTGGTGCAACTATGGCCCTGTCTAGCCCCACTGTGGCCTCTCTGAGGGGGGTCCTTCCCTGACAATGCTTTCTGATCACCTGCATCACTTATTAAAATAGCATGTTCCTGGGCTCCAGGTCATACCTAAACAATCAAGACATCTCTAGGTGAAAACTATGAATCTACGTTTTTTGTAAGCTCAGCAGGTACATTACAGTTTGAGAACCACTGGCTTAGACAGGAAAGAAAAAATACAAAAACAAATAGGAAAACTACTTATAAGGCTGTTATAAGAAATATATGGCTCAGGGAACTATACTTTATATAGCACCTGTATATCCTGGTGCTTGAGAAATCTGCACTCATTTAATCCTCAAAGTATCCCGGGGGGGTGGGGGGAGAGAGATGGATTCTACCTGCACACTGTTAAAATGTGTTGTACTGGAAGCCACTGTTAGCCATGGTTCCTAATAGGGGTTCAGGGTAGCCTACAAAACACTGAAGAAAGCAAAGACGATCCTGCAGGGCTACCACACTGCTGCCTGCCCGGGAGATAGGGGACCTGGCATGGTGAGCAGCTCAGCTTTGGGAGTCTCCATCCAGGGTTTCAGGTCTCTCCTGGCTACTGAAATTGCAAACCTGGGATAACATTAACAATGTTAATGCGCTGTAAAATGATGAGCCTGCAATGGCTGGCTTTTCATCTTCTTGCTGGATTTTATTATAGCAGTAACAAGAGCAATTCCATTTAAAAGACTCTTGTCAGGTAACAGTTACAGTAGGTTATAAGTCGGAATGGGAAACAGTCTCTATTCTGTACACATCTGGAGTAGCCAGGGGAAGAAATGAGCATCAGGAAATAGAGCTCACTGGTATTGCACCCATGAAATAAAGGTGGATATGAACAGGGGATCAGCTAACTAATAAGGAGGCAAATCACATGACTGTTGAGTCATCCGTCAGCAGAACACAAAATGGGCTTTTAAAAAAAAGCTTGTATTTATTTATTCATCAGAGACATACAGAGAGAGGCAGAGAAATAGGCAGAGGGAGAAGCAGGCTCCCTCTAGGGAGCCTGTTGCCGGGCTGGATCCCAGGACCCCAGGATCACAACGTGTGCCCAAGGCAGATGCTCAATCACTGAGCTACCCAGGTGCCCCCAAAATGAGCTTTTAAGAGGAATTTGGCATTGTAATTTTTGTTACACAAAAAGTTCACCTAACACTGGGGCATAGCAGTTGCCAGGCCTGTTAGAAAAGCAAAACTGGCACAGTGATTTTAAGTAGTCTGGATAGTACCCTTATCTTGAAAGGGGGAAAGGGATTTCCACCACCAAGCAAACAACCAAAAAATTTTGTGGAGGTATCTTAGCAGGAGGGATGGTGTCATATTCCTGGAACTTATATTGCCTGGCTGATACATAGTACCTGTATTCCTTGTGACATGCCATAGCTTTTCTTGATGGCAGTCAACAACCAGTGGCAGCAGCCCTGTGGTATGAGTCCAGCCAGTGGCTAGTTTTACCTTTTGCCTCATTTGCCAGGGACTGGAAGATGGGTTTTATCCTGTGATTTCAGTGGGCCATAGCCAAACCTCAGTGAGTGGCAGCCTTGCATGCAAGAGCCATTCATAAGAGCCACATACAGGTAACTTGGTCACAGTCTTTGGGGTCAAGCTCATCTTTCAGAAGAGCCTGGGTCACTAATTTCCTTTCTCAGCTGCCTGTGGAAGGTTGATGTCAAGATCCACTGTGTTAGAAGATAATGCAGTATCTGAGACTGTGTCTGGGCTTAATTGAGATAATACTGGAATTGTAAAAAATGCCTGGTTTACGTGATAGACAACAAATTCTGAGTACTATTATTAGAGAGAAGCCATATCATAAAACCTCACCGAAACATTATAAAGAAATTAACCTCAACAGTAAAAACCAGGACAAATTTAGTCAGCAATGCAACCCAGGGAAATCATGCACTTCAAAGTTGTAGCAAGAAAGGAAATGGAAGATTCTGGCACAGTGTGGCTTTCTATATAACCAAAGCTCTCCCAGGAATCATTGCTAGTGTTTTTCTTTTTAAGTGTTGAACATAGGGAAATATATAATTAAACTATACATCTGTTTAATTATCATGAGCAAGCCATTAATAATAATGTTTGCAAATAGTTTATAACAACATGAAAATGCTAACTTTAGCATGGGACTCAAAATTATATATGCAACATTATTCAAATTTTGATAAGTTAAAAACTATATATTAAAAACCCTGAGAGAAAATAGATTAAGATTATTTTTTAAAATGAACGTTCAAGAACATTTTAGAATAGTTTTAGATTCAGAAAAATGTGCAAAGATACTACACTTTCCATATATCTCACCCAAGTTCCATGGTACATTTGTCACAGCTAATGCATCTATATAACACTGCTTTTAAGTGGAGAAGAGAACTCAAAATCTCTTGTGGCGGAGCAGTCTATTTTACTTTTGCATGAATTCCACAGGTCTGATCTTCATTGTTTTGTCAAGTGTAGTTATGGGTCCCATTACAGGATGACCAAGCATCAAGTAGAAATGCAAAAGTTGCATTTTGGTAGTTGAAGGCCCTTCCTAAAGCACAAGAATTATCCTGTGTGCTGGGACCAGCTAAATAAACTTGGACCCCATAGAAAACTTTTTCAGATTCATAGAAGTTGGAGTAGAGTAAATTGGCAGGTTTGTCTTCCTTCACCCCCCCCCCCACCCCCGGGTTGGTTTCAGAGACGGGAAGAGCTCCAGCTTGCCCTTGCAGGAGCTAGGCACAAATGAGGCCAGACCCTCAGTCTAATGGTCCCAGGTGGCCTCAACTCCTGGCCATGTTCAAGATGGTCATTAGAGTGCTACTGCCTTTTAATCTGCTTTGCTAGAAAATGAGACTTTTAGCCTTGGCTTCACAGTAGACGCAGATATGGAGGAGTCCAGAAATGCCAAGGAGCTAGAATCAGGGGCCTTGAGTTGGCACAAGATAAGGTAAGTATGAAGCTAATGAAATGAATAATGTTGGACTTGAAATTTATTTCATAGAACTGAGGCAGAAAGAGTTTGCAATTTATTCTCTGGCTCACTCACCAAAATGTTTAATTAGGTACTATGTGCTTGGAATCACACAAGAATGGCTTTTAAAGTCAAATTAGCTATGGCCCTTCTCTTACATTGAATAATTTGGAAGTCTGTCCACATTTGATCAAATTTTTTAAAGTCTCACTTTCTTGGTGGAGATACATCCTAAAACTCCCCTTCTGATATATTTGGAATCTATCCTACAGATAGATTCTATGTTCTAAGTAAAGGCTGAAATAGATAAAGGCCTTACACTACAGTAAGTAATCTAGGAGGCGGGGGGAGTGTTGGAAGGAGTACCACCACCTTTCCAAGCCAAGTGTGGTAATAATCATGACCAGGAAAACCCATCTAGAAAAATAATGTCTTCTCTGTTTTTTCAACCTGACTTCTAAAGGCCAAATGTGGCCAAATGTGGCCTTTGCTTCATCCTTAATTTCTGGGCTGGCCATAGGAAATCTAAACAGGCCTGACAGTCTAGACTGCAGCTCAGGCTTTGCACCCAACAAATGCACAGTTAAGGGAAAGTCTAATTTGATGCTGACTCATGGATTTTGCCAGGAAAACTATGGATGTTGCTGCTCTTATAAAAGTGTTAAACTCGCCTGCTGGGGACCTGCTGGGGACCTGAGGCATGATGCAGTGATGACTGTTCTGCCCAAGGGAGGAGAGAGATGCAGAACATGGGTATTTAAAGAGTATAGAGGGACACCTGAGTGGCCTAGTGGTTGAGTGTCTGCCTTTGGCTTGGGGCCTGATCCTGGAGTCCTGGGATTGAGTCCCACCTTGGGCTCCCTGCATGGAGCCTGCTTCTCCCTCTGCCTACGTCTCTACCTATGTCTCTTATGAATAAATAAATAAAATCTTTAAAAGAAAATAAAGAGAGTTTAGGAATAAGTTTTGAAAAGTAGGTGAGATCACCAGAAATGATCATGGTTTTATAGAACAAAAATACCAATATGTTTTGCATAGACGTATTGAAATCTAGGAAGGATTGTTGGCCAGAGAAAAGTAAGAATGTAACATATTCATCTTAGTCGTGGTAATGATGGTCATCAACCAACCGTAGCCCACATGCCCCAAGTGCCTGGAATGAGCCAGGCTCGTTGTTAGTGTTTCCCACGCATGCATTATCTTGTTGAATTGGTGCAGCTAGTCTGTGATGTAGGAATTATAAGCTGTGTCTCTTGGTGGAGGCTGTGTGTTAAGCACACAGAGGTAAAAGTTGTCTTGCCCAAAGTCATCTGTCTTACTTCAAAGACACTGTTTCTGAACATTGCATTCATTCATCCATCCATCAGTGATCTGTCATCTGTCCCTCTACCAGTTATCCATCCATCCATCCATCCATCCAGCCACCCATCCATCCATCCAGCCATCCATCCGCATCCACATGTGGAAGGCTGGCAGTATCGGCTGAAAGTGAGCACTAGGTGTTTCAGAGTCACTTCAGGGAGCCTCCTGCCTAGCTAGATGATGAAATGGGGCCCAGAAGACCATGATATGGGAAAAGCTTAAGTAGGAGATGAATTATTTCTTGAGATAAATATGAGACTATTTAGAACTTGTCACAGGATATGGGTAAAGGTTATTTCCTCTCTGTAAAGGATTTAAAACTAAATTTTCACCTCACTTGACTAAGTAATATTTTTATCCAACCAAGAGCAAAGAAATGAATGAGAGGAACATTTTATGTTCTGTCTCAGTGCTAAGATTCAGGTTTTTTTTTTTTTTTTCTGAGAGTGGCTTAGAATATCTATAGGAGATAATAGGAGGATCGTTTTTCCTATTTTATTCCTCATTTGGGCCAAAGGAGAATATGGCTTAGAACAATGAAACAGTGTAATCTAATGAACCAAATACATTTTAGGTATCACAAAATGCCATCACTTTTCAAATGGCTACATCAAGACATCTGATTTAAAAATATGTTTCTTAGCACAAGTTTCATTCCACAAGAGCCTTTTTTATAGCCAACTTATAAACTCCTGCAGCAGTGATACCTAATAAAACTGCCAGCAGACCTTTAACTACAGTGGCACAAATGTTGCCCCTGCAATAAAGTGAATGAAAGCATCGTCAAGTCTATCTTTTTACATATACTTTGATGTCCTCAGTCTGTAAGAGGACAGAGGACTTCTTATATTTGTGGAGTCCTTAGAGTTATAAAAACATTTACAAATATATGGCTGTGTACAGAGTATCCCAAATGAAATACTTTTATTCCACAATTCAGTCCTGGCTGGTAACAGAGAGATCAGGGCATAACAGGCCTCTGCATTATTTATTATGGATGTTGCTGCTCTTATAAAAGTGTTAACCACATTAGAAAGCATCTGAGTGGAAAAACTGATTATTTTGTTATTTTGTGCCTTTGTTACATGGCATTCTTCATGTTGGTTATCTGAGACATTTCATGCTGTTAGCAAAGACTATTTTTCCATGTTGACAAGACTTCCATACAGCTAGATAGTAATCTTATTAAACACTGTGAAGCTGGCTTCATTAAAAAGGGGGTAAGCGTTCCATTAAACATCCATAGTGGCCTCCCTCATACTGGGTGTCCAGCCTCTGTAAAGAATCACATTCTATCATGATAATGGATCAGGCAGATAAATATGGGGATCCAGAAGAAGAGGTGTGCAGTGAACTGATAGGGATGCCAAGAGGAGATGAAGTTGACAGGAAATTCCACCATGGCAAAAATTTGATAGTGGATTTTGTTCTCAGGGCTGGAAAAACCTAATATGTCTTGAGGTCTACCAGACCAGGAAGTAGGTTTGTTTATTCAGCCTAAACTAGAGGCTACATTTGAAGAAAGACCCCAAACTGTAATTAAGAAGGGTAGTTAAGTTCATCCCTAGGAATGTTGGATCCTGCACCAGAGGAAGGCAAGGCAAGCCCCTGGACAGGATGTAGATCTTTGAACACCAAGAGCACCAGGCTGGGTGAGGTCCATCTTCAGAGCATTGGGGAAGATGTTCAGGATAAGTCCTGAGAAGAGGAAAAGGAGAATGAAGCCTAGCTCCATTGGGTGCTGATTTGAGGTGAATGTGGCCTGTGGTATATAGTTCATTGGAAACTCCTGCCTCTCCTCATAGTGCAACCTGCCCCACACGTGGCCTCACCTCCAGTAGAAGCTGAAGTGTGTACCTGAGGTCTAAGTAAGAACATCACTGCTGCCCTTGCCAGTGGGCATTCCTGCCCCCTGGACTGTGGTCGCTTGGAAGGAAAGACTGTGCATTGCCTGTCGGGTTCTCAGTAATTGAGCAAAGCATCTGTCACAGAGTAAGTGCTCTTCAGTTGCTGAAACACGAAATAATAAAGTATCTAATGCCATAGAGGCTCAATTACTTCTTGATTTATCCTAAGTTCCTAAAGGGTAGGGATGTCCCTTCTCTTTTGTTCCTAGCATATCATCTAAACATATTTGCATTTGTATATACATGAATGAATACATTTATAAATTAATGAAACTTAAAATGTTTCCCAATGCACATTAAGCTCCTTGAAGCTTCCTTTATATATGGCCCATTACCTAGCGTAATGATGACCCACACATAAGGATTTAGTACATATTGGCTGAGTGGAGGGAGGAGAAATCTGACAAATACTGCATAAGTTTATTTTCTGCATTAGGCCTTCTGTTTTTTAAGTTTTTATTTAAACTCCAGCTAGTTAGCATACAGCATAATATTAGTTTCAGGTGTACAATTTAGTGATTCAACACTTCCATGCACCACTCAGAGCTCATCGTGACAAGTGCACTCCTCAATCCCCAACACCTGTTTAACCCATCCCCCCACCCCTCTACCCCTTTGGTAACTATTAGTTTGTTCAGAATCTATAGTTAAGAATCTGTTTCTTGATTTGTCTCTCTCCTCCCTCTTTTTTTTTCCCCCTCTGCTCATCTGTTTTGTTTCTTAAATCCCACATGGGGCAGCCGTGGTGGCTCAGTGGTTTGGTGCCACCTTCAGCCCAGGGTGTGATCCCGGGGACCCGGGATCGAGTCCCACGTCGGGCTCCCTGCATGGAGCCTGCTTCTCCCTCTGCCTGCGTCTCTGCCTTGCTCTCCCTCTCTCTGTATCTGCCACGAATAAATAAATAAAATCTTTTTAAAAATTCCACATGGGAGTGAAACCATAAAGTATTTGTCTCTGACTGGCTTATTTTGCTTAGCATAATATTCTCTAACTCCATACACATTGTTGCAAATATCAAGATTTTATTCCCCTGGCTGAGTAATATTCCATTGTGTGTGTGTGTGTGTGTGTGTGTACACACAATCACTTCTTCTTTATCCATTCATCACTCAATGGACATTTAGGTTTTTTTTCTATAACTTGGCTATTGTAGGTAATGTTGCTGTGAACATCGGAATGCATGTATCTCTTTGAATTAGTATTTTTGTGTTGGGTAAGTACCTAGTAATGCAATGGATGAATTATAGGGAAGTTCTATTTTTAACTTTTTGAGGAAGCTCCGTACTATTTTCCATAGTGGCTGTACCAATTTGCATTCCCACCAACAGGGCAAGAGGGTTCCCATTTCTCTACAGCCTTGACAACAACTGTTGTTTCTTGTATTGTTGAGTTTAGACATTCTAATGGGCGTGAGGTAATATGTCACTGTAGTTTTGATTTGTATATCCCTAATGGTAAATGGTGTTGAGCATCTTTCCCTCTGTCTGTTGGCCATCTGTCTTCTATGCCTTCTTTGAAAAATGTCTATTCATGTCTTCTGCCAGTTTTAATTGGATTATTCATTTTAGGGGGTTTGAATTTTATAAGTTCTTTTTTATTATTATTTTAAATTGTTTTTATAAGTTCTTTATGTATTTCGAATACCAGCCCTTTATCAGATATGTTCTTTGCAAATATATTCTCCCATTCCGTAGATTGCCTTTTAGTTGTGTTGATCATTTCTTTTGCTGTACAGAAGAAGCTATTTATTTTGATGTAGTCCCAATAGCTTATTTTTGCTTTTGTTTCCCTTGTCTCAGGAGATGTATTTAGAAAGAAGTTCCTATAGCTGATGTAACAGAAATTACTGCCTATGTTGTCTTCTAGGATTTCTGAGATTTCAATTCTCACATTTCGGTGTTTAACCCACTTTGAATTTGTTTTTGTGTGTGGTGTAAGAAATTGATTTCTTTAAACCTGGTCAGTGACTTAGACCATTCATTTAACTTTCTGGATAAGGGTATAAAATAAGATCCTGGAGGAACCCAGAGTTTGAGAAGAGTATAGTAGAGCTTCTAAAATAAAAATGGGAAGACTCCAGGATTCATGTTGGGTGATGTCTTGTCTTCACACTGGTTAACATCCATCCTGAAGCCTTATACTTGACTGCGAGCATCGGGGTTTGATGCTTAGGACAATATCCACACCTCAGAGATATATATGGTTGAGAAGTGGCAGCATATGTAAAAAGCCCAGGCCACAGAGCCAGGAGCCTGGGATTTGATCCTAGCCTCATGACCTCAGGTAAAGTCCTTTAACCCTGTGAGCCTTAGATTCCTCACATGAGAAATAGGATGGCAATTCTTACCTTGTTTGTGTATGAAAATTGGCAGTAACATATTCAATTCCTTACATGCAGTTGATATTCAATAATTGGTAGCTAGAAAAGTTGATTTATGATTTTGTGAAGTTTTTATCTAGAGTAAATGATTTCTTTTTCATAATTTACAGAAGGAAATTAGAAATGCATTATCATTTCAGAAGTTCAAAACATACACCAAAATGTGAAAATTATCCTTCTCCACTACTCCAGTATGAATTTACCCTAAATGTGTCTAGATTGGCATTAATTACATACATGAAATATGTGTGTGTGATTTATAAATAGGGTTGTTCTTCACGTATTGTTTTACCTATTTCTTATTTCAATCAAGAATCGGTTGGAAATCACTCTAAGACACATCTTTATAATGGTTGTGTGGTATTACCAGTATGGAATGATCATATTTCATAAGCTACTGTCCAGTATTGAAGATAATTTAGGTTGTTTGTAGGATACTGAAGTGAACATCCTTGCACATGCCACTCTGAGCCTTTATGAAGACATTTCCCTAACAGATACAATGGCTTCCCAGTTTACTGGGTCCAAACATCTTCATGTCACAAGGGCAATCTGCCTCCTTAGCTTTGCTGTGCCTAGCTTCATGTAAGGGTTTATCCTCCATGCGCAGTTCTTTCTTTATAAACAATGGAGTCAGCTGACATGAATTTTAGCACTAGCTGAACAACTTATGCACCCTTCCAGGCTTGGTTTTAATCATAGCCCATTTTTAATGGACTATGTTTTAAAGCAGTTTTCATTTTACCTCAAAATTAAGTGGAAGGTACAGAGATGTCCCATATACCTCTTCCCCCTATACATGCAGAGTCTTCCTGTTATCAATGCATTTCACCATGGTGGGACATTAGTTACAATTGATGACCTACATGAACACATCATTATCACTGACAGTCCATAGTTTATATTACAGTTCACTCTTGGTGTTGTACATTCTATTGATTTGGACAAATGTATCCAGCATGGCTTCAATTATTTTTAAAATGAGAGGCTCAATGGGAAATAAAAAAAGTGGATTGAAGTTTTTCTCCTTAGAGACACATTAACACCTTTCTGTTGACTCTGCTCCTGGTTTTCTACTTAAAGGCAATGCTGCAAAAGGAAATTTCAGGGGTATTTCTCAGAAGGATGCTCATGACAGGAATGAGCATGTCTTGCTGGAGATGAATCTGTGCAGGTGTCTGTGTGGGCACTGAGTGGGCCACCGAGCTGGATGCTCTGCCTGGAAACCTGGTTGCTTTGGAAATTAAACGTAATGGACTCAATAGTCACTTTGCACCTACCATATGGCTGGCTTCGTAGTAGGTTCTTGGTGTATTATGAGAGCAGGAAACAAATACCTCAAAATCAAGAACTAGGATGTGTGAGTGTGTGTGTGTGTGTATTTATGTGTGTATGTGTGTATATGTGTGTGTTGGTGTATGAGTATATGTGTATGGACATGTGTGTGCGTTTAGTTGCATATATGTATGTGCATATTAGTGTATATGTGTATACACCCGTATGTGTGGGCATATACACGTTAAGTGTGGGCATGTATATATGTCTATATCTAAGATGAATGTGGGTATGCATGATATCTGTATATGTGTGCCTGTGTATGTGTGTATGTGCATGTGAGTGTGTTTGGAGATTGACATCTGTCTCAAAGGCCACCATTACAGTAGTAGGTATCACCATGGAAGGAAGATTCTAGTGGAAGAGAGGAATATTATCATGTGGGGTCCAGGGGTGATAAAAAAAAGGGGTCCTGTTGGATGTTGGGCCTGGGGAGCCAGACAAGGGTGGGAACATAAGGCTTTCAGGTTGGGGAGGCACAGTTGGGCACTCCTGTTGGAAGAATGGTGAAATGGGCACCCAGACCTGAGCTCCATAGAGTGACAGTGTCTCTTTAAACCTGAGCTTTCCCTAGGACAAATGAAATCACAAGATTATCTAGTATGAAACCAAATGATAAAAACACAAGTGTTTTGTAAACTGTAAAGTACTATATAACATAGTTATTAGACAAATTCAAATGGAAGGCAGTGGGTTAGAGGTCAGGGCAGGGTGAGAGGAGAGTGGAATTGGGTTAAGCAAGGCATGGGATAGACTCTGATTCTAGACACAGTTGGCCTCGAGGGTCTGGTCTCTGTGGCCACCCTGGCTGATCAGCAAGCACCAGCCCTGGAGGTACAGGGATGAGTTAGACCAAGTGTGGAATACAGAGGTGAAAATACAACATCCATGTTGTAGGTCTCCACAGGGAAGCTGAGGAAAGGTATTGAGATCAAGCTGGGGCAGGTATGATTCCCTAGGGAAGGCTGTACTTCCACTAGGGCTTAAAGGGCAGCTAGATATAAACCTGCAGGCAAATTAGAGGGAGCGCCAGGGCTGGGGTTGAGTAGCAGGAACAACCACATGATATCTGGCAAAGATGTGGGTAAACCCTGAGCCCCCTCAAGCAGCCATGGGCTTCCTGTATTCCCAGCTTCTGCACACCCAGCACCCAGCACAGCTTCTTCTGTATTAACATTCAGTGAGTATTGCCAGATATTCACATCTGCCAATGAGGGCTTAGAGATGAGCTCCGGCTGAGGTCTGTCATCCGAGTTCTCTGGTCAGCATCTAACCATGATTCTTTTGCATCCCTGCTCTCTGCAGGTGTGGGAGAAGTATCAGTTAGGCTGCCAGGTACTCACAAGACAGAACAGTTGTAGCTTTGTCCTTGGAGGGCTGTGGTTCATTCTCTGCTCTTATGAGTCTCCATGATAGAAGTGTCAAGTTGGCAAAGAAAAATCAAAAATTATTGTTGCACTCATTCTTCAAAGAAGCAAATCTCCAAAACAACCCTGTCTGAAAAAAAAAATTGTTTGCTATGCCAATTTCCTTATTTATTTTTATTCCAGATAAAATGATAAATTTTATTTTATTCCAGATAAAATGTTCCGAAAGAGTACATAGTTCAATTGATGATACTCAGTTGAAGACAGAACAGATTATATTTATTTTAATACACACAAAATGAGTCCTATTTCATTGTCAGTCGTTTGCTATTTCCATCTTTTTCAGATAATTTATTTTTGAGAATAATCACCATTGGTATCTAGTGACATTGATATAGCTGGTAAGATGAGCACACACACACACACACACACACACACACACACACACCTTCCTAGGCAGCCAGCTGAAAGCTTACAAATCAGTCAAAGATCTGAATGTATACCAAGATCTTGCATCTTTATTTATTTTTCCTCCAGGGCTTGACAGGTCTCTTGCTTGGTCCCTTACTTTTACTTGAGGGTCTGAAGCCTTGAGCCCCCACTGCTGTGGGCATCATTTATACTATATTTGAAATGACCATTGTAGTGTCTGTCTTGATGAGCTATTCTGAGGATACAAGCTATAAAAATGGAGACGAGTGATCTGGGACTGCTCTTCAAAGAGGATGATGAATCTTTCTGATATAAATACAAACCTTTGAAGCCTTCCACACCGAATAGTCAGTGAGAACTTCCCAGAGCTGGTGAAACTGGAACTCTGATGAACCTCCCTATCAATGGGACACTCTTAATTAATGAGTGGAAGATGGCATTTCTCCAAAGAGAAACAGAATCTTATTCAAATTTCTAGACCCACCAGAGAATACATTTCTACTGCTCAGTCTTTTTTGAATTCTGAGAAAATGTTTAAGGTTCAGGGAATAGGTTCTCTGGACACCTTTAAGTCATGCCGCACCGGCAGCCTCTTCCTGTTCCTAAGGAAAGTCCAGGGAAAACAGTGAGATCCACAGGTGTTGCAGACATGGTGATGGAGGTTTGATGCACCAACATGGCATTTCCTCTGTTCGGAGCCTTCCCAACCTGTGCACCCTAGGACCTTGCTAGAGCACCTGCAAGATGCAACCATCCATTTTCCTGGTTGTCATGTGGGTTGGAAGTTCTTTGAGTGTTGGAGCTTTTCTTAACCGTTTTTGGTTTCTTAGCACCTGCCCTAGGAACTCTAATATTGGTATTGCTGAGAAAAGTTCAGTTGTGTAAAGGGGAATCACCGAATGTTGCCTATGACTGTCATGTACTGGGTCTTTGCCCTCATTGCTTCATTTACACTTTGGGACACATATGTGCATGGGACCATTAGCCGTTTCACATATGGGGAAACCAACACCATCTCTGCTGCCAGCTTTGTCCACCCATTTTCCTGGCCTTAAGCATTTAAAAAATTCATAGTTTTTCATATATGAAAATCTGAAGGACTTTGGAAAAAACTTCTCTGCCATGTGCGCCCCAGGGTTTCTTATAGATTGTATTCATCTTGTGAGTCAAAACCCATTTCTTTGCAATGCACATGCTTAAAAAGATTTTAAATAATTGATCGTATCTATTTCTCAGTTGACTTGTCTCTTTGCTCTGCTGTCTGGTTTCCCATCACCTCTCCTTCTCACACTGTATTCACAGTTACTCACATTAGCCAGAGCTTCACACTCAAATCATTCAGTTTCAAGAGGCCTCTGAGCTAGGAAATTAATCCCAAATCTTCTAGCAACAGATAGAGGACTCCCTGAGCAATGCAGTATGACAAATAGCCAGGCTCTTCCTGACCACCAAGAGAGGAAGCAATCTGAGCCTGAGATGGACATGCATGCAAGGCAGCCAGAAGGCTGCATAGAAAGAATAGCTCTTCAGGGCATGCAGACCCAGGGAAGCATCCCCTGGGTGCTGATTCCAGACCTGTACCCAGCTTAGATAGATAGATACATAGATAGATACATAGATAGATAGATAGATAGATGATAGATAGATAGATAGATAGATAGATAGATAGATAGATAGATAGATAGATGTAGGGAGGCAGGGGGGAGAGAGAATTTTAAGTTTCCACAGGTTTTTTTTTTTAAGATTTTATTTATTTATTCATGAGAGACGGGGAGAGAGACAGAGACAGAGACAGAGAGGCAGAGATATAGGCAGAGGGAGAAGCAGGCTCCATTCAGGGACCCCAATGTGGGACTCGATCCCGGAACTCCAGGATCACAACCTGAGCCGAAGTCTGATGCTCAACCGCTTAACCACCCAGGCGTCCCACTTTCCACATTGCACTAAGGAATAGACTGATGAGTACACTTACCCTCCAGGCAGCCTTGACTCAGAGGCAGTGCACTCAATGCTTGACACCGTCTGAGTTTGAATTCTGGCCCTGTCATTTGTTGGTTATGTCACCTTGGGCAAATTACTCTGAGTTTCCATTATCTCATGTGCAATTAAAAAAAATGGAAGAAGTTGCTTTCTAAGGTTGGCATGTACTGATGTCCATGTTCTGATTCGTTCCAAATTTGTTATGTATCCTTGAGGAGATTTTTGTGTCTCTCTGATGACATACTCAGTTTGTAAATACAGTACAAAATATATGAGGGAATTTAAATTTGTTAAAAGGGTTAATCATGTACAGAAATTTAATCTGAAAACCCTATGAATGAATGCACAGTTAATGAATAAATATATGAATAAAAACAAAAAAATTACACGGTACGTTAGTCACTGCTTCCTTCATGTCACCTTCTCATTAGTCAATTCATCTGTAAAGAGCTCATTGTTGTTCAAATTTGAATAAAGTCCTTGGGCACTGGTAGCAAATGCTTTCAATTACGTAATTTCACATCATTCTCTCAACAGCCCAGGTCTGGCCGCTGAGTAACTGCCTAAACTGAACACTGTGATATTTGGGCAAGTCGGAGGCGTGGTTATCTCGGAATGAAACAGGTTCCCTTCAGTGAGTTTTAATTCGGCTCTGAGGGTATCCTGAAGGAGTAAACCTACCTGTCGGTCAGTAACCGACCTGTTACCGTCCTTCTTCCCTTCTGAACTCTAACCCAAGGGCGAGTCTGACATAGGAAAAGATGAGGTAGAGTCCCTAGGGGTCAGCAGGGGCTGCCTACTGCCTGAAAGGGCTTTGGTGGGAAGACTGAAAGCCTCAGAACATTCTTCCTGGTATTATCACCCACGGTTTATTATGTGGCTCCATGTTGTGTCAGGAATTTAGAGACATTATCCAAAATAATTTTGATGTGAGCCTGCAATGAAGACACTGTCACCCCACGTGCCAGTGAAGAAAGACTGCCCGGAGTTTGGGTCACTTGGTCATTTGTTGGGCATGGTCAGGGGGTGGCAGAGAGCTGTGTCAGCACGGCCACCTCCAGAGCCTGGCGGCTGCTGCTTCTTCTCCTTCTTCTTCTTCTTCTTCTTCTTCTTCTTCTTCTTCTTCTTCTTCTTCCTTTTCTTTTCTTTTCTTTTCTTTTCTTTTCTTTTCTTTTCTTTTCTTTTCTTTTCTTCTCCTTCTCCTTCTCCTTCTCCTTCTCCTTCTCCTTCTCCTTCTCCTTCTCCTTCTTCTTCTTCTTCTTCCTTCTTCTTCTTCTTCTTCTTCTTCTTCTTCTTCTTCTTCTTCTTCTTCTTCCTTCTTCTTCCTTCTTCTTCCTTCTTCTTTCTTCTTTTCTTCTTCTTCTTTCTTCTCTTCTTCTTTCTTCTTTTCTTCTTCTTCTTCTTCTTCCTTTTTTTTTAAAGTGTGACATAACAATTCTATTTTAAAATGACAATATTTGCAATGCATATGGAATTATACGTTGCAATTATTTAAACATAGAGTAAGAAAATTCCCCTTCTCAATTGATAAAGATGAGTGATTGCAGTTTTTCAAAAATCTTTTAGGGAGAACCCAAACCAAAACTTTTGATGAGTATCTGTGAATCTTGCTTATATCTGCCCATAAGGGAAGGGCTGCTAAAAATTGTTTCAAAAGACAAAATTTTCATTTTCAAACATCAAGAATCTTGATTATACATTCAAATAGATTAATATCTCTTTGCTGAGTTTTTTTTTTTATTGGTGTTCAATTTGCCAACATATAGAATAACACCCAGTGCTTATCCCATCAAGTGTCCCCCCTCAGTGCCCGTCATCCAGTCACCCTCACCCCCTGCCCACCTCCCTTTCTACCACCCCTTGTTCGTTTCCCAGGGTTAGGAGTCTCTCATGTTCTAGCTCCCTTTCTGATATTTTCTTATTCCTTCTCCTTCCAGCTTACAGTGCTTTCATGTCTTCCACTGTTATGCCTCTGGCTTTTTACCCTTTGGGAATTTAGCTGAGCTCAGAGGCCTCACTTCCTGGTTGGCCTATACACTTCAGGAAGGCCCAAGGACAGACTGTCATTGGAATGAGTGTTCAGCTCCCCCACAGTACCATCTTTGGATGGAGCCCATGCATGTACATATGCTCAAGATGAGATGTACGTGAAACATATTACCTATTCTGAAACATAATCACCTCACCCTTGGGTAGTCCTTGAGAGTTGGTAAAGCACTTGCGTGTATATTTCACATTTGATCCCTATCACTGCTCCAGAAGGTGGGCATTCTAATTCCATGTCCAGACTGAAGCAGTGCCAGACCTAGGGCGTCAGGGCACAGGAGTGGAGGGCACAGGAGTGGAGGCTCAACCATGTTATACATCTTTGAACCAGATGTCAAGCTCTTTACTCCCACTAGGATTCCTTCTCCTGCCCCCAGTGTCATGAGGGGCACAGTGAACATTCATTCAAAGACCACAGAGTGAGTAAGGGGTAATGTCTCAGCTAAGGCCAAGTCTCCTGACACTTTATGTTAACTTTAAACCATAAATTCGAATATTACTAGAGATTGAGTTCTTTGCCAGGCTGTGCCACAGCCTGGGACACAGAGAAAGAGCCACAGGCAACAGCCATAAGAGTGCTGAGGGTCGATGTTCTGGACTCTCAGGTCCCACACTCTGACCATCTATTTACTACTTCAGGATCTCCACTTTCAAGGGGAGAGTGAAGCTGTTGTGATAAGCAATTGAGGTGATATATGTGAAGTGGCTGGTGGGGGGCCTGGGTCCAAGCAAGTCTTAGTACATTGCCTACTATTGTCCCTGCTCTGACTTGCCCTAGACTCCCTGAAAGGCCCTCCCTGCCGTCAGCACATTCATGTTTTTTTTCGGCCCATGTGTGGTTTTTTTGTAATTGCCTTTTTTATTATGAGGACACACTGTATTCATCTGGATTGGACATGGGTGTTCTGCAGTTCCCTGTATTCATCCACTGTCAGAGCATCTGTTAAGGTGGTGACCACCCAAGGGAGCTGAACAGGCCTCCTGGGGCCAGATTAGGAAGCTGAGAGTATGTGCACAGATGTAGTTGCAGCAATATTCGTGTGGTACCAAGGTTGTCTCCACACCATCCACAGGAGGTGGTGCTCTATGCTCCTCTGAAGAATCATCACAATGACACCCACAGTAAGGTCTTACAAGTGCTTAATTGCTGAAACAGTCTGGCATGGTTGCTAAACACCCTGGCAAGGACCCATAGTTCTGTTTCTCCTCTGAGCCCTTCTGATTTCTTGGTGCTTTAGTCCTTTGGTCTCTGTTTCCCTCTCAGATTTACAGACTATTTGCTGATTAGATGGATTCTCCTAGGCTCCGCAGATCATTAGTGATCCTGGAGGAAGCTTCCCTTCCCGTCCTCCAGCCTGTTTGGCCTGGCAGCTGTGGGTGCTGATTGAAAAACCATAATGGAATGTGTGGCTTATAATTTGGGATGCTGCAGTAAAAGAAAGACTTTTTGTCAGTTTGTTTTTAGGTTCATTATTCTTTCCTTTTGCGATGGATATCTTTAACCCGTATGAGCAGCAAATATAAGTCTCCTGTTCAAAGTCACTATCCTCATGATAATCAGTTGTGCAAACTTCCTATGATTTTATATTTATTTTTGTTTCTCTTTGACCTGGAAAAAAATTCCTCAAATTTAATTAGATTTCAACTCTACTGCATCCATTATCAAGCAGTTTGTAATTTTCTGGATATTCACCTATTGCTCTTCCATAGATGATCCCCAAATCCTTGGGTCTGTTTCCAGTCTCTATTGAAATACAGATGCCAACAACTGTCCACTAACATCAATATATCACACTCACTGTGTTCCAAACCAACTTGCTTCTGAGGCTCCCCATTCCTCCAGGAAGAATCCCCTTCTCCAGTAGAGGTTGCTGAGGCTCCTTCCATTCTTCCTCCCATGTCCAATAAGTTATCAATTCCAGGTTTATTTCTTCACAACCTCTTTTCCATCCCCATCACAGATATTCTGACTTTATATTTAGGTCACTGAAGTAGCCTAAGGGAGAATCTTAAGTCATACAAGCTCATCCCAGAGGTTTGTTGGCTTGCTGTTGGCCTTTTTGAACCCTCTCACAGCTTCCCTGAGGGTTATTTTCAAAATTCATTACGCTTGTCACATTGTTCCCTTGCAAAATTCTTTCGTGGCTCCCTTTGGTGCATGGATTTAAATTCCAAACCCTCACTCTGGTATGCAAGACATATTACAATTTACTACAAATTCCTCCAACAATATTGTTCAAAGACTTCCAAAAGAATAGTCCATTCTACCTTTCCCAACATATCAACAGTTCTTCAGCTTTGCAACTTTCATGTATTCATCAAATAATTATCAGTCCAATGCTCACTCCCAAGAACTGTGTTAGGTCTTTTGTTTGTTTGTTTTATTTTGTTTTTGTTTTTATTTAAATTCAGTTAGCCAACATATAGTTCACCATTAGTTTCAGATGTAGTTTTCAATAATTCATCAGTTGCCTATATATGTTAGGTCTTGCTGGTGACCCCACCTCCTCTCCCTGAGAAATCCATTCACTCACTTATGGTGTTTCTGCATCAGGGTGGCCTCCCTTCTCTTTTGTGGTCCCCTTCTCTTGAAACTCTGCAGTGAGACAGGGTGTGCCTGACACTGTGGAAAATATTTCCCAATATATACGGAGCACTTTGAAGATGCTTTTGCCCTTTCAGCAAGGGATCCCGCATTTGGGTAATCTAAAGATGTCATTCAAACTTCAGAGAAATAGTGTTTTCTTAAAAAGTTAGTTTATCTATCTATCTATCTATCTATCTATTTATTTATTTATTTATTATTTAATCTCATGCATGCACAAGAGATAGAGAGCACATGACCAGGAGGATGGGCAGAGGGAGAGGGAAAAAGAATCTCAAGCAGACTCTGCTGAGAATGGAGCCTGACACAGGACTTGATCTCACAATTCTGAGATCATCACCTGAGTTGAAACCAAGAGTTTGATGCTCAATGGACTGAGCCACCCAGTTTCCCCAGAGGAATAGTTTTTGTGCAAAGATCCACATTGTTACCTTATTTACCAGCCTTATTCAAAATATTGAAAACATGGAAATAGAATAAATAATAGAAAAAGACGCATATGACTTAATAACTTGATGTCATTAATAACAGAAGATTTCATACACTTTGAAGAATATTGCACATCTGTTCAATTTCTAAGTATAAAAGTTTCTGATACTATAAAGAAATGCCTACCATAAATTATTTGAAAAAAATCATACTGAAATCACATATATGTGTATTTATTCATAAAATTTGTATTTATTTTGTATATACCATGCATTCTTAAAATTTATGTTTGCATTTAAAAAATTCTAAGTGTTTAACACATAATTTTTAAATTATATATAGCAAATAAAGACTAAGAGTAAATATATTAAAATATTATCAGTGATTTTCTCTAAAATGTGGATTATGGATAATTTTTTGTTCACTTTTTGCGTCTTCCAAAATTTCATTGGATATATATAGCAACCATGCATTATTTTCACAATGACTTGTAGTTTTTAGCCAAGTCTGTGTGTGTTTTAACACCCAGAAGGAGTTCCATCCTGGCCGCACATCAGTGTTAGGTCACAACACAAATGTGTGTCTCTTCCTGTGAACCACAGTAACACTCATTACCTTTGTCATGAGCTGGGCCTACCTATGATATCATTTACTTTATTTGTTTGGTTGATGACTCTTCTCCCCAAGAAAGTTGTGAGTGAAGGAGAGCAGAATATGCAGACCCAAAATGTGCCACTAGGGCATATGGATTATTTTGAACTGAAGATAGTCAAGTCCCAAGAGACTCAGGAATAGGTTTTTATTTGTGTGTGTGTGTGTTTGTGTGTAATTCCCTTACCTTCCCCTTAACTAGCTAAAATAATTTTATAGTGAGACTGTATCAGGAAAAGGAATTATTATCAGAGGTAATTTTTTTTTACATCAGAGCGATTTCTCTGCATAGCAGGGCAAACATTTGTTTACCAGACATTTGCTCTCCTCATTTTCCAGTGAACTGTGGTCCTCCCCTTTGATGGCCCAGAACCCCACACCTTTCTCCCTTCTCCTCAGCTCAGAGTGGCAGGTAAGCCTCAACTCTTTGATTGTCTGAGAGCCTCAGATCTTTGGAGCATAGAAAATTCTATTTGCTTTTTTTTTCTCTTGTCAATTGGTCTTATGTCAATTTAATTATTAGACCAGCCAAAGAAGCTAGAAGCAAAGAAGGGAAAAGTTTTTCTCGCTTACATGAACAAACAAGGAGCATGGTTTAGATATCACAGTGCTTCTTGAACATCTAACCAATTATCTTGTAGAAAAAAAAAGTCTTGGGTAAATAAATTGTGTTCATAAACATTAATATCCTTTAGTATTACATTACATTACAGTATAATGTATAATATACAGTATAATAGTATTATATTACATTACAAGAGCACATGAATAGCAAGTCACTCTTCAATTTGAAATTAATAAATGATAACAAAGCAAGCTCTTATCAGGTAGCTGTTTACATAGATATATCTAGGAAGGGAAGGAAAACTATGGAGGGATAGTGTTGTGTAAGCACCTACTATAGCAAGCGTGCTGATGGCCACCTGATTTTTTGACTGTGTTGATTCTTCCCAACAGACCTATGGAGTAAGCCATTCTTTTCCCTGTTGAACAGGTGGGTAGATGGATGTTCAGAAGTGTAAGTTCACAATTAGTGAGTATCAGTGCTAGCTGGCTATTCAAGTTTAACTCACTCTCTTTCCATCAACTTTTCAGACAATAACATTGGGTTGCCACAGAAGCTTCCAGACACAGTCGGCTGTATTTCCTAGCCCTTCTCCTTGTCCAGTCAGGCTTCTGGCCACTCAAGAGGATGCTAAGAATCAGGATGAGAAAATACAAGTTCTAGAGTGTACTAAGATCTCCTGTATTATTAACACTGTTGCTGTGGTTCTTTGAAACCATTGTTGAAAGTGAAGAAGACCACTCACAAGGGAACTGAATATTTATTCAGAGCTCGTAACAAAGCAAGGGAGTCCGCTTCCACCGCTTGCAACTGGAAGAAACTCAATGACACTTTATAGCAGAAAGAGGGAAAGCTTCAAATGTCCTCTGACTAGAGACTGCTGCCATGAGGAAGATCAGGTGGGCTAACGAGAAGCAGGGCATCCTATGGGATTGGTTGGTCCTGAGCTTGAGGCGGGGACAAAAAAATAGGGAAATTGTTAAGTTACTAATCAAGTTCTGAGTGCTCTGAACTACTTACTGCAGAGGTTGTGTATTGGAGTTTTATTTTCAAAAATGGTCTGGCTATTGTCCGTTGGTGTATGCAGTCTGCCATCACTAAAATCTATAAATTAATGAAAGAACATAAATTAGTGAAAGGATAAACAGAGACTTCTTTCAGAAAGTAGGACATGAAATAGATCTTGAAACATACCACATTCAGGATGAGTGAAATCCTAGGCATATGTTTAAATATGCAGAAACAGGGATCCCTGGGTGGCGCAGCAGTTTAGCACCTGCCTTTGGCCCAGGGTGGGATCCTGGAGACCCGGGATCGAGTCCCACGTCGGGCTCCTGGTACATGGAGCCTGCTTCTCCCTCTGCCTGTGTCTCTGCCTCTCTCTCTCTCTCTCTGTCTGACTATAATAAATAAATAAAAATTTTAAAAAAATATGCAGAAACAATTTGTAGTTATTTGTACCAAAAGCAAAGAAAACTTTGTGAATCCTGAATATGAGTGTTTTGTAGGTGCTCTCACACTTGCAGAGAAAATTGAAAATGTGACTCCAAGCCTCTGGTGTTACTACTTTCAGATAATGTTTGTATTTCTTTATATAATATACCAAGTCTCAAAGATTTGGTTTTCCTCTTCTGTGATTAGAACATCATACAATTTTGAAACTAAACAGACCTGTTTTTTGAACACTTACTTCAGAACTTCTACCCAAAGAATCTTCAACAATTTAATTCATCTTTCTGAACAGGGATTTATTTTATTCTATTTAAAGATTTTATTTATTTATTTATTTATTCATGAGACACACACACACACACACACACACACACAGATAGAGAGAGAGAGAGGCAGAGACACCAGCAGAGGGAGAAGCAGGCTCCATGCAGGGAGCCCGACATGGGACTGGATCCTGGGTCTCCAGGATCAGGTCCTGGGCTAAAGGTGGCACTAAACTTCTGAGCCACCCAAGCTGCCCATGAACAAGGATTTAAATGTCTACCTTGTAGGCTAGTACTTGCAAAGATTAGGAAAAAAACAAAAACAAAACAAAGCAAAAACAAACAAAAAAAGCACACAAAAAAAAAGTAGATGTTTACTGCAAAGCCAGTGCAGTGGCTTCTTTGTAGGTCCAAGATAACCAATGAGTTAAATTAGAAAAGAAAGTTATATAATTGCTACTGGTGCTTTTTTTCCCTGAGCAGGGCGAAATTCATTGTCCTTTCCTACAAGCTGATAAATTCTATGCATGTCACCTCTTTTTCTGGCCCCATTCAGGATGGCTCCCTATTGCCAGTCCTCTAGCAGTGACACAAAATCACTAAGATCAATTAAGCAAATTCACGTCACACAGGTAAACACTGAGGCTGCACAGATTCGGTCATTTACCTTCCCAGAAGGAACCCTAGAAGGCTTAAAGTTGGTTCCTACTGCAGTGTGGCTGCACAATGGAATCCTCAGGGCCTTTCCTAATCAGTTCAGGTTGCTTTGAGAGAATACCGCAGACTGGGTAACCTAAACAACAAACATTTGTTTTTCACAGTTGTGGAGTTTGGGAGGTCCAAGATCAAGGTGTGGCAAATCCAGTATCCGGGAGAGCCTACTTCCATTTCAGGTCTGTCTGCTTGCTGTGTCTTTACAGAGCAGAGAAAGGAGAGAGAAAGAGAAAGGGAGAGAGAGAGGGAGCCCTGAGGTATTTTCCTCTTCTTATAAGGATACTAGTTTCATTGTGATGGCTCTACCCTCATGACCTCATCTTAATCTAATTACCTCCCAAGGGCCCCACTTCCTAATACCATCACATTGGGAGTTAGGGCTTCAACATTAGTTCTGGGGAACACAAACCTTCAGACATAGCAGGGCCCCAGTGCTAGACCAACTAAATCAGAACTTCTGGAGGTAGAGCCCAGGTTTCGGTACTTATTAACAGATCCTCAGGTGGTTCTAAGATGCAGTCTGGGTTGAGAACATCTACTTTATATGATAGGAGAAATTATTCATTCCAACACATGTCCAAACAGAAACAGTGCAAAACCAGAGAGGCAGCAATGGGTGCATGAACCCGAAGGCAGTAAACCCAGGGAAAGTCTTCAGGAGCAGAGAATGCAGCATGCACTGGAGGCAGAACACGTAACAGATACTAAGCAGACGCTTTAGTTCATTATCCCGATCAACACTGTGAGACTTCTCCAATTCTCTGACAGTTGAGACTAGCAGAGGTTACATGAAGCAGGTATGCTGGATCCCGGACCTGAACTCGGGTCTGATTCTAAAACCTCCCTCTGAACAACCAAGTCATCATACTTCAGGAAAAAAAAAAAAATCCATGAAGCCAGCTGGTAGATAGCAAGTTCCTGCCACTTGCATACTTCCTCACTCCACCGCAAAGGGAACTTTACTTTTCAGACAAACTAGATCCTAATTGGGCACCTCTGGCTTGGTCTCCTCTCAGGAAAAATTCTGGGTGCTGAGCTTCATTTAGCGAAGGGAAGACGATTGACCATTTCCTCACCAAGAGATTCTATCCTTTCTGGATGACAACCTCATCTCTGTCCCTGGGAGATGAGAGTGGGTGGGAGAATATTTTACTCTCTTTCCATATGAAAGTGTCACCTAGGGAAACGAAGAACACCAATTAGTTTGACTTTTCGGGTTAGAGATGAAGAAACTGAAGCCCAGAAATTTGGGTGCCTTGTACAAGGCCACACAAGCAATGTAGGAAAAAGTCAGTCTTAACGTAGGCTTCCAACCCACGCTGTAATCTGAAGGCTTCCAGGCAGTCATTCTAATATAGCTGAGCACACATTTTTCTTTCTTTCAGTGTCATTTGGCTTGACAAATGATGTACTTCCCTAGGTTGTGGGAACAGAGAGCTCACTGGGACAGCTTGTGTGTGTCTGCCTCACCTCTTTTTTTTAAGATTTTATTTATTTATTCATGAGAGAGAGAGACAGAGACAGAGACATAGGCAGAGGGAGAAGCAGGCTCTCTGCGGGGAACCAGTGTGAGACTTGATACCGCACCTAGAATCACACCGTGAGCTGAAGGCAGACTCTCAACCACTGAGCCACCCAGGCATCCCTGCCTCGCCTCTTTCAGACTGTCCTAAAACACATAACAAAAAGAGGAGAATAGTTCTGGATTTTGTTTGACCTCTATGTTCCTGCCAGATCAAAGGTCTGGCAGGAGAAACAATCTCTGGAAACTTCAAATAAGGGGCTTTATTTTCTTCTTTAAGTGGAGATGAAGAAACAATAAGAGTATGGGCTTTGAAATCACTCAGGGCTTAATGTAACCCTTTGCTTTGCTCTTTAAACGTTCTGCGACCTCTCACATATTACTTATCTCTTCATTTTGACCTTTTATCTGATGGATTCAATGACATAGATCTTTGTACAAACTGGTGCTTACTAAACCTTTGTTCCCACTAAAACAAATATCTTAGTACCAAGGGTGTTAAAGCTTCCATTTGGGGTAGGGGGAGTAGAAAGAGGGAGAGATGGGAGGAGGCATAGAGAAAGAGGGAGATAGAGACTCTTAAGCAGACATCATGCCTATCATAGGCCCCAATACAGAATTTGATCTCACAACCTTGAGATCATGACCTGAGCCAAAATCAGGAGAACACTTAACCAGCTGAGTTGCCCAGGTGCACCAAAACTTCCATTAAAAAAAAAAAAAAAATGGGCAGCCCCGGTGGTGCAGTGGCTTAGCACCACCTGCAGCCCAGGGTGTGATCCTGGAGACCCCGGATGGAGTCCTACATTGGGCTCCCTGCATGTAGCCTGCTTCTCTCTCTGCCTGTAACTCTCTCTCTCTCTCTCTCTCTCTTTCTCTCTCTCCCTGAATGAATAAATAAATAAATCTTAAAAAAAAATAAAAATAAAATAAAATGACATTGACTACTCAGTAGAAAAGAAAATTGATGGGAGAATTTTTTTCCAAAAAATTACTGATTTATTATAAAAGGACATAACTCGGGAACAGCCAGATGGAAGAGCGGGGAAAGGGCGGGAGCTTGCTTACTCTCTACAGGCCAGAAGGTTCATTACATAGGGACAATTGATTAAATCATTGGCCCTGGGTGATTGATTCAACCTCTAGTTCTTCTATCCTCTGGAGATCCAGAGGTGGGACCCAAAGTTGTTGTTGTTGTTGTTGTTGTTGTTGTTTTCAGGATATTTCTTTTTTTTTTTTTTTTACTTATTTTTTTTTAACTGGAGGTCAATTTGCCAACATATAGCATAACACCCAGTGCTCATCCCATCAAGTGCCCCCTCAGTGCCCATCACCCAGTCACCCTCCCCCTTGGAGGCCTTTTGTTTCTCTATTTCTTTTTTCCCCCGTCCTCCTACCTTGATAGAAGTGTGAACTCTTCTCACTGTAGCGTTCCAGCTGTTCTCTCTTAAATCTCAGGCCGAATTCGAAGGTTTTCAGGATGATTTGAAGGTTATCTAGGTAATTTGGTGGGGACAGGTGACGTGGGGACCCTACTCTTCTGCTGTCTTGCCCCGCCTCCCAATGTTTCTAGCAGCAATGTCCACAATAGCCAAACTGTGGAAGGAGCCTCGGTGTCCATCGAAAGATGATGGATAAAGAAGATGTGGTCTATGTATACAATGGAATATTCCTCAGCCATTAGAAACTACAAATACCCACCATTTGCTTCGACGTGGATGGACCTGGAGGGTATTATGCTGAGTGAAGTAAGTCAATCGGAGAAGGACAAACATTATATGGTCTCATTCATTTGGGGAATATAAAAAATAGTGAGAGGGAATAAATAGGAAAGTAGAAAAATGACTGGGAAATATCAGAGAGGGAGACAGAACATGAGAGACTCCTAACCCTGGGAAATGAACAAAGGGTGGTGCAAAGGGAGGTGGGCGGGGGATGGGGTGACTGGGTGAGGAGCACTGAGGGGGGCACTTGGCAGGATGAGCACTGGGTGTTATGCTATATGTTGGCAAATTGAACACCAATAAAAATAAATTTATACAAAGAAAAGAAAAGACCCCAAATAGCCAGGGGAATATTGAAAAAGAAAACCAGAGCCGGGGGCATCACAATGCCAGATTTCAGGTTGTACTACAAAGCTGTGATCATCAAGACAGTGTGGTACTGGCACAAAAGCAGACACATAGATCAATGGAACAGAATGGAGAACCCAAAAATGGGCCCTCAACTCTATGGTCAACTAATATTCGACAAAGCAGGAAAGACTATCCACTGGAAAAAAGACAGTGTCTTCAATAAATGGTGCTGGGAAAACTGGACATCCACATGCAGAAGAATGAAACTAGACCACTCTCTTGCACCAGACATAAAGATAAACTCAAAATGGATGAAAGATCTAAATGTGAGACAAGATTCCATCAAAATCCTAGAGGAGAACACAGGCAACACCCTTTTTGAACTTGGCCACAGTAATTTCTTGCAAGATACATCCATGAAGGCAAGAGAAACAAAAGCAAAAATGAACTATTGGGACTTCATCAAGATAAAAACCTTCTGCACAGGAAAAGAAACAGTCAACAAAACTAAAAGACAACCTACAGAATGGGAGAAGATATTTGCAAGTGACCTGTCAGATAAAGGCCTAGTATCGAAGATCTACAAAGACCTTATTAAACTCAACACCAAAGAAACAAACAATCCAATCATGAAATGGGCAAAAGACATGAACAGAAATCTCACAGAGGAAGACATGGACATGGCCAACATGCACATGAGAAAATGCTCTGCATCACTTGCCATCAGGGAAATACAAATCAAAAGCACAATGAGATCCCACCTCACACCAGTGAGAATGGGGAACATTAACAAGGCAGGAAACCACAAATGTTGGAGACGATGTTGAGAAAAAGGAACCCTCTTACACTGTTGGTGGGAATGTGAACTGGTGCAGCCACTCTGGAAAACTGTGTGGAGGTTCCTCAAAGAGTTAACAATAGACCTGCCCTATGACCCAGCAGTTGCACTGCTGGGGATTTACCCCAAAGATACAGATGCAGTGAAACGCCGGGACACCTGCACCCCGATGTTTGTAGCAGCAATGTCCACAATAGCCAAACTGTGGAAGGAGCCTCGGTGTCCATCGAAAGATGATGGATAAAGAAGATGTGGTCTATGTATACAATGGAATATTACTCAGCCATTAGAAACGACAAATACCCACCATTTGGATGGAACTGGAGGATGGATGGAACTGGAGGGTATTATGCTGAGTGAAGTAAGTCAATTGGAGAAGCATAGTCGTTATATGGTCTCATTCATTTGGGGAATATAAAAAATATTGAAAGAGAATAAAGGGGAAAGGAGAAAAAATGAGTGCGAAATATCAGAGAGGTTGACAAAACATAAAAGACTCCCTAACTCTGGGAAATGATTAAGGGGTAATGGAAGGGGAGGTGGGCAAGGGGATGGGGTGACTGGGTGACGGGCACTGAGAGGGACACTTGATGGGATGAGCACTGGGTGTCATGCTGTATGTTGGCAAATTGAACTCCAATAAGAAAAATATACAAAGAAAAAAAAGTTATCCTTTAAAATCATGTATTTGATTTCAGAATGCTTAAATTGCACTGTAAAAAAAACTCTAAGTAAAATACTAGATTTCCAAAATCATTTTTGATATCTCAGTATATTTGCAACTATGTCTGCTCATAGACACAGTTGCACAGTACATGGTCATCTGTCACCTGGATTATCACTACAGAGATGCAGCAGTATTCATCTTTAGGGCTCGGATGTGAGACCTCAAGATTTGTTCTGATTTATCAGAGAAAAATCTAGCCTTTCTGTTTCTTTAATGACAATTTTTGTTATATTACATGTATATGTGTTTATGTATAATATATGTAAGCAAGATAAATGTAACTTTTAAAATTTCCCAGTTATTATTTACATCTTGATATTAAAATACAATAGACACAAAAATCATCTTTGTACACTTTCCTTTTAAAAAGAAAATGTCACCAAATTTCTGAATTGTTGACAACTAAACTAAATATCAATAGAAGAACAGAGTAAAAACTTAAATGTTTATATTTGCTTCTATATGCAGAGAAACACCAAAGCTTTCTAGAGAATATTTAGTAAATTTAATATATATTTGATTCAAGACTGAGCTTTTTATATTAAAGCTAAAGATAATCTTTGTTAGAAACAGGAAAACAATCTGTATATAAATAAATTTCTACTGTGTAAATTCTAAAAAAAAAAAAGTTCTTTATTTTAATGTGTTATTTATCAATCTTTTCCTTTGTGGTTAGGGATTTATTTTGTCCTGTTTAAGAAAATTTTTCTTGTTCCTTAAATATTTTCCCATATTTCCTTATATAATCTTTATGGATTTACCTGTCATATACAGGTATGTGACCCATCATCAATTAACTTTTGTTCTTGATGTAAAGTAGGCAAACATTTGTTATTTTCCATTTGAATATTTAATTGATCCATCTGAAAGGATCATAAGTCCCCACTGTCTTGCATTACTACCTTTGTCATTATTTGGGGTGATTATGTGTGACTACATCTGTTCTTGTTCTCTTCCTGTATGTGTAGTTTGCTCTGCTCATCTATGTGTTGTCATTGCCCTACGACTGCATTGCTTTCATTACTGTAGATTCCTAAAAGCCTTGGGATAATGCAGTGTGAGGCCTCTCATTTTGTTCTTCCTGAAAACTGTCTCTTTTTTTATCAGTATTTTCATTTTTGTAATTTCATATAAATTTTGAATCAGATGACAGTTTGGCATTTCATTGACAAGTCTATAAAATAGTATGAATGAAAACTTACATCTTTTAATGTTTTCTAATATATGAACATTGCTTATTACCCATGTATTTAGCTCTTCTTTACCTTTTTCTCTCAGTGTTTTTAGTTTTCTTTGTAGAGATCTCACACATCTTTTATTAAATTTATTCCTAAGAATTTGACTTCTATGCTTTTATATGTTTTATGCTTTTATAAATGGTATCCTCTTTTAATTTAAACATATTGACATTGTATCCAACATCATTTTGTAATAATCTGCTACTCCAGAAATACTGCATTAAAAATCACCCCAAAGTTCATTGGCAACAGATAAATTGGCAAAGTTCTGCATGGAGTTGTGTGATTTACAATTAGCTGAGATTGGTCTGCTTTTGGATAAGAATCTGTAAATTGTTTGGAACAGCTCTCCTCTGTCTTATTGTGGGGCACACTTGTGTCTCCATGCTTGGATGGGGAGACACAATCTCTTATGTGTTTTGTGTTTTTTTTTTCCTTAAGGAGGAAGAGGAAAACTCTTAGAAGGCTGAATAGAAACATGTGAAACCCTGAAGGCCTAAGCATAATCTCACTTCTGCCCATGTTCCATTAGCCAAAGGAAGTTATAACTATGTTCAACATCAGTGAATCACGCAGATCCCAATGAGGGATCTCCCAATGAGGTGTGCAGAAGAAGCAAATATTTGCTAAATATGCCTAATTTATACAGGTGCTAAATTTGCTTATTAAAACAAGTAATCTACATACATATCGTTTTGGGTTCTCTGTCTAAACAACTGTATCATATTCAAATAATGTTATTTATTTTCCTTTCCAATTCTTGCACCTTTTATTTGTCTTCCATTATTATACTGCCTAGGACAATACAGTTGTTGAATAGAAATGGACATTGTCTTGTGCCTTATATCAGGGGTAAAATTTTCAATATTTCATCCATAAGTATAATTTCTGTATTAGGTTTATTATTGTTCTTGTTAATTATAAATGGGTGTTGAATTTTATAAGATTCTTTTTCTGTAGTCTTTAAAATCATCATATTTTTTTCTCCTTTTTTCCTATAAATGTGGTGAGCTACATTAACTATTTTCTTAATGTTAAAATAGACTTGGTTGCTGTGAATTATATATTTTTATGTTATTAGATTCAGCTTGTGCATATTCTAATATTTTTGCATCTATGCTCATATATGTTAGTGAGAAGTTAATCTATAATTTGTCTTTCTAATGTCTTTGTCAGACTTTGATATTTAGGTTTTGATGACTGTATAAATTGCGTTTGGCTTCAAAAATCACCTCACAAAGTAATTCATCCTTTTCCATTTTCCCATAGAGTTTGTGTAAAACTGATATCTTTTCCTTAAGTATTCAGAAGAATTTACCATTTAGCCATCTGTGCTTAAATTTTCTTTATGGAATTTTTTTAAATTATTGATTTAATTTATTTAATGCATACAGAAATATTCACATTTTCTATTTCTTCTTGGCCACCATTGGTAAGCCTATTTTTTTTTTTTTTGGTAAGCCTATTTTTAATGCATTTATCCACTTCATCTGAAGTTTTAAAGCTTTAGTGCAAATTTTTTCATAATGCCTTCTAACTGTTTTTTTGTGTCCACAGAATCTCTAATGATGTTGTCATTATTAATTCCTAATTTTGGTCACTGTATCTTCATTTTTTCTCTTTCACTTCCCTGTCTGTCTTTCTGTCTTTAGAAATTTACCTTGGGGCACCAGGGTGGTTAAGAATTTGCCTTTGGCTCAGGTCATGATCTCATGGTCCTGGGATCAAGTTCCGTATCAGGCTTCATGCTCATCAGGGAGTCTGCTTCTCCCTCTCCCTCTGCCCATCCTCTCTGCTCATGTTCTAGTTCTCTCTCAAATAAATAAATAAAATCTTTAAAAAAAATAAATTTAGCAGCTTTATTAGTTTTTTTTTTTTTTTAGAAGTACCTTTATGCTTTTTTGGTCTTTTTGTTTGTTGGTGTTTTACTTGTTTTCCTTTTCATAAATTTCTTCTCTCATCTTTATTATTTTCATTTTCCCATTTTATTTGCTTTTTTCTTTTTCTTTTAGTTTTTGAAATTATTGAAATGGGTACTTAGATCAGATTTGCTAGGGCCCTGACATCCTGGCTATGTTGGTAGCTCTGAACTCCAATTCATGGCTCTCTATCCCAGTAAGACTGTTGAAAGACATAGCAAATTGCTTTCTGTTTGGTGTTTATGCTCCAGGCTGAAAATTTGCAAATGATCTACAGTAAAATAAGGGTAAATTTGAGGTGCTGATGTGTTTCCCTTCTCTTGGATATTGATTATTCACACCCTGGGTGCTTTGGTGGCTTTAAATGGATAGGCTTTTTTTTTTTTTCTTAGCTTTTATCGTTAAAATGAAGTTTAATGTGGGGACTCGGGTGGCTCAGTGGTTGAGCTTTTGCCTTCAGCTGTCTTTGTGCAATCCAGTGTTTAATCCTGCTACCTATCAAGTTATATCCCAAACAGTAAAGACATTGATGAAAATTATCTTTCATTTTCTCTTTTTGATGTCCAGGCACATTTTTAAAAAGACGTTTATTGGGATTCAATTTACAACATACAATTATCCATTTAAATGTATAACTCATTTTTTTAGTATATTCTTGGTATTATACAACCATTACCACAATCTAATTTTGGCGCTCTGTTTATAGAAGCACATATGTTAAACGTTATTATGTCTTCATAGGCACCTGGGGTGGGGAGCTCACTTGATTAAGCATCTGACTTGATTTCAGCTCAGGTCATGGTCTCAGGGTTATGAGATGGAGCCCAATGCAGAGTGTGGAGCCTGCTTAAGACTTTCTCTCTCTCTGTATTCTCCTGCCCCATTCTCCTAAGAAAATTATTATGTCTCCATGATGAATTAACACTTTTATGATTGTAGAATCTCCTTCTCTGTTGACATTCACATTTTTTCCTAAAGTCATTTTTGTCTAACAGTAGTAGAGAGACTCCAGCTTGTTTTGACTGTTGCTTGCCTGGTTTATATTTTTTCCCCATTTTACTTGCAACCAACTTTTTTAAAAAAATAAAGTCAATTTCTTATAGATAGCATATATGTATGTTACATATACAACTGTAATATGTTTTTTTAAAAATTAAAAATTGGACAACTTAGTCATTTACATTTAATACCGCTGTTGATAAACTGGCATTCAAGTCTGCATTTGGTGTTTGCTTTCTATATACCTGAGGTCTGTTTTTACCTCTATTACTGCCTTTTTGTAAGTTAAATAGATATTTTCTAGTATATCATTTAATTCCCTTGTCATTTATTTTACAATTTATTTTTACTTTCTTAGTTGCCCCGGGTATTGCAATTATTATATTAATTTCTAATAGTCTAGTTCAATTCATTACCAGTTAGATGTCAATAATATACAAAAGTGCTTCTGTACAGTTTCCTTCTCCCATTCTTTTCCATTATTATTGCAAATTATAACTATACATTTTGTATCCATCAACTTAGATTTTTAATTATTATTTATATGGTTAATCTTTAAATCGTATGGGGAAAATACTGCTGTCAACAACAACAAAGTTTATAGTTTTTTTTTTTTTTTAATGTGGTTACCTTTGCCAATCCTCTTCATTCCCTTATATGAGCTACTATTTAGTCTTCTTTCATTTCATCCTGAAAAACTCCCATTAGTATTTCTTATAGGGCAGGTCTGCTAGAAAAAAACTCAGTTTTTGTATTTATGGAAATGTCTTAATTTTTAACACTTTTTAGAATAGTTTTGCTGTATATAGAATTCCTGGTTGACAGGTTTTATTTTTTTTCTTTCAATACTTTAAATATACTATTTCACTTTCTTTTTGTCTCCATGCATTCTGGTAGTATGTCAGCTATGAATCTTACTGAGGACTTCTTGTACCTAAATTCTTTCTCTCTTACTACTTCCAAGAGACTATCTTTGGATTTCTATTGTTTGATTATAATCATCCAGGTATGAATCTCTGAATTTATTATACTTAGAGTTCATTAAGCTTCTTGGTTGTGGAGATTAATGCTTTTTATGAACTTTAGGTAACTCTAAACATAATTTACCTAGATAGTGTTTTCTCTTTTGCCCTCCTCTAGTTGCTTGATTCTATCATATGTTGGTATGCTTGATGGTATCCCACATATCTCTTTGGGTTTGTATGTATGTATGTATGTATGTATGTATGTATGTATGTATGTATTTTCTATTAATTAGACTGGATAATCTCAATTCACCTTTACTCAAATTTGCTGCTTCTTTCTTCTATCTGTTTTAATATGTTGTTGGACCCCTCAACTAAATTTTTCACTTCATGTATTGTCATTTTCAAATCCAGAATTCGGTTCCCTTTTATAATTCTCTTTATTGCTTAGTGAAATCTTATTCTAATTATTTTCTTTATTTCTTTAGACATGGTTTCATTGAGTTATCTGAACATATTTTCAGTAGATGATTTAAACTATTTGTGCAGTAAATCCAATATTTGATTTTCTTCAGGGGCTGTCTCAGTTGATTGATTTTTGTTATACTTTTAAATTTCTTTTCATGTCCTGAAGTTTTGTTGTTATTTAAGAGTGAAATTTCAAATAATATAACATGACAACTTTGGAAATAATATTCTCGGGCAGCCCGGGTGGCTCAGCGATTTAGCGCTGCCTTCAGCCCAGGGTGTGATTATGGAGACCTGGGATCGAGTCCCTCGTCAGGCTCCCTGCATGGAGCTTGCTTCTCCCTCTGCCTGTGTCTCTGCCTCTCTCTCTATCTGTGTCTCTCATGAATAAATAAAATCTTTAAAAATAATAATAATATTCTCTTCCCTTCCCAGAGTTTGTTGTGCTGCTGCTTGTTATAATTGTTGGTATTTAATGATTTCCTTAACTAATTCTGTATAGTCTGTATTTGTGTGTGTGTGTAGTCACTGAAGTGTCTACTTGGTTAGATTGGACAGAAATATCCTTACACGACTAAAGCCAGTATATCTCTGTGTCTTTTCCAGGACACTCAGTGTGTTTTGAGGGGTATACTTTTAACATCTGCACATCTAAATCGTGTCTTAACTTTCACATCCTATATATGCAGAGCTTCAAGATCATCCAGAGGTGAGAAATTAAGGAATTTTCATGTTCTTGGACATATGTATGAGTCTACATGTGCATTCTACACTTCCAGGCATTTGTTGGAGGTTTTCAATGCCTTACATACATCTCAGACCTTAGCTTTTTTTTGTTGGTTGGATTTTTGTTTAGTCAATTGTTTACCTTGACTATTAGCCATTATTTAATTTAGCCATACCTAAAACTTTTGACAGTGAATATTTCAACAAATGTCACTGTCCCTCAGGAAAATGCTTTTAACATTGGATGACAAACAAAAATAAAGCTTTTCAAGTCAGATCTTCCAGAAAACCACTAGACAGATCAAAAAGCAAGACAGAAGGAAACAAGAAAGGAAAAAAAAAGAAAAGAAAAAAAAAGAAAAGAAAAGAAAAGAAAGGAAAAGAAAAGGAAAGAAAAAGAAAAGAAAAGAAAAGAAAAAAGAAAAAAAGAAAAGAAAAGAAAAGAAAAGATAAGAAAAGAAAAGAAAAAGGAAAGGAAAGGAAAGGAAAGGAAAGGAAAGGAAAGGAAAGGAAAGGAAAGGAAAGGAAAGGAAAGGAAAGGAAAGGAAAGGAAAGAAAGAAAAAGAATTCTGTGAAAATAAAGTTCCTCTGGTCCTTGTTGTCCTAGGAATAAAGGTTGTAATTTCCAAGGTTACCACAGAGCTGGAATGGACAGAGCTGGGAATGTGTAATAGGAATGGTGTACTTTAAAATGCTAGCAAGATGCAACTTCTTTTCTTATCCTACTTGGGTTGCTGTAAGTCTTTGGTTGACTTTCCAGAACTCTTGAAAATGTTTCTTTTAATCAGTTTTTTCCATCTTTTTCATTGCTTTTATAGAAGGGCAAATTTTTCAAGGTCCTTAAGCTTTTATTTTAAAACATTTCTCTATTTTTGTATATTTAAGTGTTATAAACTTTGTTATGATTAACATATATTTATATACACATAAATATGGTCATGTATGTTAATATATATAATAATATATATTTCATTATCCTCATTATTTCCTACAAGATTCTTAAAACTAGAGTAAATAATTAGATTACAAAGTCAGCAATCATACTTTGAGAAACACTACTGTATAATTATACAGTATATGTGTGTATACGTATGTAGGTCTGCTCCCAGTTCCTGGCAGAGTTTCTGAAATCCTTTGGGATTTCCTAAATGATAAGAGCTCCAAGCACATCTTTTGTTCTAACACTTGGTCTGTAATTCTAATTTCTGACAGAGATTTTGGATCTCTTGGAATTTCCTGAGTGATAGCAGTTTTGTCATCATCACCTTCTCCTCCCTCTTCCTCCTCCTCCTCCTCCTCCTTCTTTCTTCTTTCTTTCTTTCTTTCTTTCTTTCTTTCTTTCTTTCTTTCTTTCTTTCTTTCTTCTTCTTCTTCTTCTTCTTCTTCTTCTTCTTCTTCTTCTTCTTCTTCTTCTTTCTTTTCTTCACTTCTTCATTCTTTTCTCTTTTTAAAATGAGGTGATTTTTTTAATGAGGTGATTTTGGTAGATTCCTGGACAGCTTCAGTTCCAGAAAGATCAGAGCATTAGAAGTTAGTTAGAAACTTCAACCCCACCTCCTCATCCTCTATGAAGGAGAGAGGAACAGAAGATTGAGTTAATGATTGATTATACCTGTGTGATGAAACTTCCATACAAATTCAAAAATACAGAGTTCATGGAGCTTCTGAGTTGCTGAACACATGGATGTGCTGGAAGATTGGCATGCCCAAAGGGGGCATAGAAGTTTTGTAGCCCTTCCCC